>NC_136916.1:52441980-53040755 GCF_949752795.1 Hyperoodon ampullatus | reverse complement strand
ACAGAGCTGTGATTATACTGAGGACATGATTCCACATCCTGTTTTAGTTTTCACTTAATATTATGCCAGGAGCATCTTCTTCATGCTACACAGTCCTATCAACCATTATTTTGAGTAGCTACACACTTTTCCTTCGAGCAGACACTCAGGTCACACCCAAATTCTTGCTACTGTGAACAAGGATGAAAGGAACAACCATCTCACGCACACAGAACTTTCTTCCTCTCTGGATTTCCTCCTCAGGACAGATTTCCAGAGGTGGGATTAATGGCTCAAGTGGCACAGGTAAACCAGAAACCTCCCCCATGGGACTGCACCGGAATTTCTGACACTGGGTAGGCCCAGAGGACTGGTATGGCCTGAAACTGCCACCTCCAGAGCCCACACAATGCTGCTTCCAGCTCGGTCAAGGCCATCTGACTCTGGCAAGTAATTTACCTCTGATTCTGCATCCCTAGAGCAGGGACGCCAACAATGCTGCCTCGTGGACTTGCTGTAAGGACCAGATGAGTTAATCTATGTAAAGCACCTAGAAGATTGCCTAGCACATGCTTGGCACTCAATCAACATGTGCTTTTAGCCTTTTTTTTTTCTTTTTTTTCTCTTTTTCCTAAGGCCATCAGCTCATGGATCTATGGAATAATTTTTATTTCAGGCATTCTCCTAGGAGGTAGTAGATAAAAGTCCTAGAATCATATTTTCAATGATGGTGATATGCTGACTGCTTACTACGTCTATGGTATGTCAGGTACTGTGTTCCTAGATTATCTCATTTAATTGTTATATCAACAATCCTATGGAATAGGAACTCTAATGACTGTTTTACAGATCAAGAATCATGAGATAAATCAATAGCTGGACAGGGGGAAGCCAGAATTCAGGGATACACAAGAGCTCAGAAGGGCCCTGCAAAAGACAATGGGAAAGGGATTGGGACTGCAGCTCTTAGCGTATGGTGAAGGGTCAACGTGAATTAGCGCCAAGCTACTTCTCCAGGAGGAAGAGCATCAACTGACATGGCTCCAGAACTAGCAGACAGAAGCTTTCCCGAGAGAGAAAAGTATGTGGTGAATCAGATAAGGAAAAGGAAAAACAAATTAAGTTTAAGGCCTCTAAATCTCCGTCAATGGCTGCTGCTTCTTAGCTGAAAGTACATTTTCTACTCATGATTAACTTATTTTTATAAAGCAGAAATAAAGCCAAGTCCAGAAAATGGAGTTGCCCTTACACCTACACTTAGCTCTGAAGTTTGTTGAGAAAAACTTGGACAAACTTAGACCATCTAAGACCCTCAGGTTAAGGCCAGTAAAGAGGACCCTGGCAAACTCAAAAACCAGAGGCCAAAAATCTTAAATTACATCTTGATGAGAAATTCTAAAAATGCCTTTATCAAATCTAGAGTGACAATTAGGAGACTGGCTCTAAGAATTCCATGGTTTTGAGAATGTCTGCAAGTCTAACAGATTCACTATATGTCCATGTCTATTTTACATACAGCATCAGCCCGGGAACTGCTTTTGAGTGCTTTGGTATATTCCAGTACTCAAACTCCATCCTTAGGTTTTTTTTTTTTTCTTTTAAAAAGGTAGAATTTTAGGCACCTAAACTGGGAGATCCAACTTTTTTGTTTTTGAAGAGAAGAGCCAGATTTTAATTCCTAAGGTATCTGGATCCTTGGAAGGGAGGTGAGGTTACAGGAACCAGTAGGGACTTGCTTGACTAGAAAGATAAAGAGGCCTCCTCTGGTTCTACCATCTTCCCACTGAAGACAGCCATGGGGGCAGGGGGACTGTGGCTTCTTTACAGGGTTGGGCTTTGCCCCCTGGACAGCACCAGGGCACCATTCTTTTTTGTAATAATTGTCCTCTCTACTGCCCTTACTTAAAGTATCTCTTTCTTTTAAATGACTTTCTCTTAACACATACTTATGACCTTAGTAACTAAGTTCTCAACATTTATCTAGATGACAAACATAGATGGAGAAAACACACCAGCCAACCACAGTCTCCAGCATATACTGAAAAAATCTGTTACTGGGTCCACTTTTGAGGTTCACACTACTCTCTATTGATTTTAAGAAAAGGAGAGACCCAGCATTGCTATTTCTGGTGAAAAGCATTATGGAAACCAGAAAATTAGAGGGCGACAATCTCACATTCAGCAACGCGGACTTTCTATAGAAAACATCCAACACCTGCTTTACGTAATAGTGGAACCAAGTCAAGATTGTAAATGCCGGGATTCTTCCTCTGGATACCCAAAGGTATTTCTTGGGATGGTTAACCTGAAAGACCCACCCTTGAGTTTTTTTCCATACCCTGTAAAAAGGTGCTGGGCAGGTAGAACAGGTTTGCAGCTTGCTAGTCCAACCACAGGGAAGGAGACGAGCTCCCTGCAGCCCATCTGGCTCCACTTCATAGCCATTCACTGGGACCTACTGACATCAGACAAGCAGCCACACGTGGACACTCACTTTTGGTTTTGCTCTTGGCTTCAGCTGCTCTAACTTCTTAGCAGCAGCCTCAATGGATGCTGCAGCCCCCAGTAATTCTGTTTCTGCAATGACGGTTGGGTCTTCTGGATCCACCCACTCTGTTCCTAAAAGCAGTCCAAAGAAGGTCATTCTTGGTAGCTGCAGACCTCAGGGCAGTGACTTAATTACAAACAATATCAGGATTTGCATGCAGGGATGCTCCATAAGCTGACTAGCTGCGTTGTCCTAAGGGATCTTTTCTCCAGCTGTCACTAACATCAGCTGGGTGCAGGGGTCGGGGTGGGGAGTGCCTGTCTGATCCTGATTTTCTCAATCAGTTGTATAGACAGCCCTACCACAGGATCAGTCATCAATGATAGTTTCAAAAATCGAGATCTCATTGACCAAGGCCTGCTTGAGTTTTACTCTGACTTGTAACTTAAAGTTCATGAATGCAAGTAAGCATCCTCAGGAGACTTGAGACTATGCTGAGCACAGAGGTTTGTCATTCTTTTCTCCTGGGAACGCAGGAGGAATAGCCATTCCCCTCAAATGCAAACAAAGGGAAATTGGTAAGAAAACCCCTCCAGGGTGAGTTGATTGCTTCTTCATAACCACGAAGGGGTGTGCAAACAATATACTACCCAGGTAGCACCGTTTCTAAACATCAAGTGTATTATTTAAATGAGAATAAATACTCTGATGAAGGAAAATGCAGATAAAAATGTATGGCAAGACCCTTAAAAGAGAAGTGAGCGGTTCTAGATGGATCGTGACATTTAGGTTGAAGCACTTAATACAAAGACTGGAGAAAAGACTTGTTTCAGGAGAATATTACTTTTTAAGTCTAACTCTACTCCCATTTGCTTCTTAAACAAAGTTCCTCACTGTATTCCTTTTGACTTCATTTGCCAAGAGAGGGCCTGTGTAGGCTGCCCATCCTCTCTGCTCAGTTTGCTGTCTAGACTGCCCCACAGGACGACACAAGAGAATCCAGCCTACCTTTCATGGCCTCCGCTGCCTGGATGAGCTCGGTCACAGCACCGGCCACGCGCTTGGAGAAAGCAGCCAGCTGGTGCTTGAGTTCTGGGGTTGGTTTCTGAAGAATCTGTGGGTGAAGAACAAGTCAAACGCATAAGGAAGATGGTAGCTATTGTGACAGGAAGCCCACTCTTGCTGGTGGAAACAGAGCTAGACATCCTGGTTTGAAGTTGCAACTCTGTCACCAAGTGACTTTAGAAATTTAGGGGAAAACACATAACACTCACTGGCCTTCAGTTTCCTCACATGAGAAATGAAAAGTTGGGAACCAGGAGTTTTCCTAAGGTCTTTCTGACATACTTCCCTAAGATCACAAGGGAGATGAAGTTCTTATTTGTCCTTTTGTTTGTACCTAAAACAAACATACGCACACGGAAATTACTCAAAATGTAAGAATGTTCTGGGTGAACATGAATGCCCAAGGCTGCAGGTCAGCTGGTGTTTGTGACAAAGCAAATATGGGGTCAGAAGAAAAGTGTGACTCAGGTGGGGTCTTGGAGACAAAAATCTCTCTGAGAAGGGCTGTTCCTGAAAGGACAATCCATGTCCAGGGTTTTGACTGCAAGCTCTCCTGGGAGAAGTCCTACAGACTTTCCTTCTTTTAAACCTAGTTTAAAGGGGTTTTAAGTTTGTTCTTTGCTTTTTTTCTGGTGTTAAAAAAGATACTAAAAATCTACCCCTAATCCAATTTAAAGGACATCCTCAGCTGATTTTTTCTCAAATTCATTCAAGAATGGAATTATGAAATGGATGAGAGCTCCCTACCATCTTCCACCGTGGATTTACATCTGACTTACACCACCTTGTTCCTCCCTAATCTTGAAATTCTTCTTTCAATATTCTTTCCTGCATCTCTTCCCCATGCTTCAGAGGGGTCATCTTGAGATTTAGAAACGCTAAGACATTCAGGAGGAAAGCACCACTGCTGTCTCTCTATGGACAATTCTAAGCAGCAGACAAAGCTTGGGCTTTGGTATTGGACAAACCTGTGTTTCAAACCTAGCTTCACCTGCTCCTGGTTTGTGAACAATGGGCAGATTACTGAACCTCTCAGAACCTGTTTTCTCATATGTAAAACTGGGATAATGCCTACTCCTCAGGAGTGGCATAAACATCAAATGGAGTAACCCACGAGAAGTATCTTGCACAATGCCTGGAACACAGTAGGCATTCATTAAATGTTAATTCCCTTCTTGGTATCCCATACCCTTTTCACCTGACCAGGTATCGTACTCTTTCTCACGAGTCTGGAAAAGATGTATTTTGGACCCCAAATCTATAAGAGAACTTTAAAAGAAGCTTGGTAAAAAAAAATCTGGGGTTGGGGGAGTTAATGAGGTTACACATTGACCAGCCCCAGACACACCAGTGCATAGAAGACATTATGTTACACACTTGAACTGATTAGTCAAAGATTCTTGAGCAACCACTTCCCAGGCATCTATTCCTTACCCTCCTTCCTCTTGCAATCTTCTAAATTTTATATTTGCTACTGTTCTGAGTTCAGCTGCTCTGTTATTCTCATTCCCTCACCCTAGGACCTATCTACACATAGCACCATGCAGATATTAACTCAGTACAAACCACTGAATGAGTGAACAAATGAATGAATGAATAACAGACCAACACACTACTGAAGACAAGTCCTAATATGATGTCATCCTAGACTAGTTCCAGAAGATCACCAGAACCATGGAGAGGTGGAGGGGAGGGGTTAGATGCCTTTTACTTTTTTTAACACAGCCAGTTGGCAGGCAACTGAATTAAGGGTAGGTTCTAGAGTCAATGTACCTCAGTAACTGTGGTCCAGTTACTTATCTTCTCTCTAAGCCTCAGTTTACTTATCTATTAAATGAGCACAACAAACAGTCCTTTCATTATAGAGCTGTGGTAAGATTGTATAAATTAATACATAATTTAATATAGTATACATTTCCATCAGGACTACTGATGGAATTGGTCTGATGTACGGCCTGGGCACCAGAATTTCTAAAAGTTCTCCAGGTGGTTCTCACTTGCAGCCAAAGTTGTAAACCATTGCTCTAGATCAAATGGGCATTTGCCACTGCTTAATTGTAAAAGGCTTGTACTGTATTTGTCTGAAACAATACATGTTGTAAGGCCACTAGGTGAATAACGGCTACAGCTCAGGGACTAAAGAGCAAAGTAGTCCATAGGCTTTGCTATTTGCTTTTTCTACAGTAGTCAACACAACGTGAATAAGCAAGGAGTTAAAGATATGATGGGGAGACTCATAGTAAATGGTGCAAGACTGCATGTTTTCCCCTAAGACCAAGAATAAGGTAAGGATATTCGTCCTCACACTTCCATCAGTATTGTACTAGTATTCCTGGCCAGTGCAGCAAGGCAAGAAAAAGAAATAAATGGCACGCAGATGGAAAGGGAGAAGTAAAATTGTCTTTGTTCATAAATAACATGAATGCCTATGTAGAAATTTCTAAGGCATTTGTTTAAAAAAAAAAGGGAAAAAAAGCTAGAATAAATGAGTTAATCAAGGTCACAGGATATAAGGTCAACATACAAACATCAATTATATTTCTATAAGCAGTAAAAAGTTGAAAATTTTGAAAAAAGCAATACCATTTATAGTAGCATAAAAATTCATGAAATACCTGTTAGGTTAAATACTGTTAAATTTGACAACAGATGTGCAAGATGTGGATGCTAAAAACTACAAATGTTGTTGAAAATATTAAAGAAGACCTAAATAAATGGAGAGATATACCATATTCTTGGATTAGAAGACTATTAAGACCAATTATTCCCAAATCTCCCCACGATCCCAGTCAAAATCCCAATAAGCTTTTTTTAAAGATATTGACAAGATGATTCTAAAATGTATATAAAATACAAAGGACCTAGAATAGCTAAACCATTTTGAAAAAGAACAAAGCTGTAAGTTTTAGAATACCTGATCTCAAGACTCATTATAAAGTTATAGTAGTGATCAAGACAACATGATATTGGTACACAGACCTACAGATCAGTGGGGCAGAAAAGACTCCAGAACTAGATTCACACATATAGTCAACTGATTTTCATTAAAGGTGCTAAAGCACCTTTAATTCAATGAGGACAATTTTTTCAACAAATGATGCTGGAACAATTGGATAGCCATAGGTAAGAAAATAAACCTGACCCTTTCCTCACCACATGCATAGATGAACTAGAAATGGAGTATAAACCTGAATGTAAGAATTAAAACTGTGTAGAAGAAAATACAGGAGAATAACCTTTGTGATCTTAGCTTCTTAAATAGGGGACAAAACACATATATTATGCTTTAAAACTTTAAAAAGCCAGCAATCCCACTACTTGGCATATATCCAGAGAAAACCATAATTCAAAAAGACACATGCACCCCAGTGTTCATTGCAGCACTATTTACAATAGCCAGGACATGGAAGCAACCTAAATGCCCATCAACAGAGGAATGAATAAAGAAGATGTGGTACACATATACAATGGAATATTACCCAGCCACAGAAAGGAACGAAATTGCATCATTTATAGAGACGTGGATGGACCTAGAGACTTTCATACAGTGAAGTCAGAAAGAGAAAAACAAATATCGTATATTAACGCATATATGTGGAATCTAGAAAAATGGTATAGATGATCTTATTTGCAAAGCAGAAATAGACACACAGATGTAGAGAACAAATGTATGGATACCAAGGGGGGAAGGGGGGTGGGATAAACTGGGAGACTGGGATTGACATATACACACTATTGATACCATGTATAAAATAGATAACTAATGAGAACCTACTGTATAGCACAGGGAACTCAGTGCTCTGTGGTGACCTAAATGGGAAGGAAATCAAAAAAAGAGGGGATATATGTATATGTAGAGCTGATTCACTTTGCTGTACAGTAGAAACTAACACAACATTGTAAAAGAACTGTACTCCAATAAAAATTAATTTTAAAAAAAGCAGGAATTTGAAAGTTTATGTCTTAGAACTTTAAAAACATTATGCTAAGTAATGAAAGAAGCCAATTACAAAAGATCACATGCTATATGATTCTGTTTACATGAAATGTCCAGAATCGGCAATCTACAGAGACTAGAAAAAGATTAGTGTTCGCCTTGGGCTAGGAGTGGGGATGAAGGGAATGAGGAATGACTGCTAAAGGGCATGAGGTTTCTTTTTGGGTTGACAAAAATGTTCTAAAATTATTATTATGGTGATAGGTGTACAACTCTAAATATAGTGAAAACCAAGAAACTGTATGCCTTAACTGGGTAAATTTTGCCATATGCCAATTATATCTCAATAAGGTTGTTAACAAGAAGAGAATCAATCAGGCAGGCAAGTGAAAGATAAGGAAGCTGGTGAAGGGTAGCAAAGTATGTCACCCCAAAATATGCCTCTTTGGCATACAGATTGCTTTGAGTTGATTATTTTGAGAAAAATCAGACACGGGGGATGCTCTGAAAACAGGGAAATTACTCTTTTGAAAGGGTCATTCACATTTATAAAAGAAATCTCCATTTGTAAGGGTGTCTCCCCCTCTGTACCAGTAAGAGAAGGCTGAGTGAAAATCACAAGAGAATCTTATCGATGATGAAGGCTCTAAAACCTGCTAACAACCTTACCCTAGTTAACCCTGCTTTTCCTGGCCACCTCCTGTAACCAGCCTCCTCCCACCACATACACCTTTTCTTTTCTTTGCCTGAAAGTGGTATGGCTTAGGCTACCTTGGGAATTGCCCATTTTTCCCCTGGGTATCTTCCATTTATCCATGAGGTACACCATGTGAATAAACTTTTGTTGTTCTCTTGTTAGTCTGTCTTATTACATGAGGTCTCCGGAAAGAACTCAGAAGAGTAGAGGGAAGATTATTTTCTTCCCCACACTGGGGTATAATCCTGAAAATAATTTGATAACCTTTGCAAACATCCAGTTCACCCTAAATGTTTAATATTTTATATGTAAGACATATGTTCATTTTACTTTCATTTTTATCCTAGTTCTATCTGCACTTTTTTGTTTTCTCAACTCCCTGCCTTGCTGTCATTTTCTTTCTTTTTTAATATACATTTGTCTCCCCCCACCAGACACTGTTATGAAAATGAAAATACAGGTGACACCCTAAGAAAAACTATCTGCAGAAAATATATCTGACTGATGAAATAAAAATGCACATTTTAAGGCAAGACAAGAACAATTTAAACATAAAACTTTTTCTCTTCCCTTTGGCCTCCTCCCTCCCCTCTAGTGTGCCTTGTGCATCTGCATTACGTGTTAAAAGACCTCCCCAATAGCAGAAATACCTGCTCAATCTTTTTCTTTTTTTTTTTTTTTTTGCGTTATGCGGGCCCCTCACCGCTGTGGCCCCTCCCGCCGCGGAGCACAGGCTCCGGACACGCAGGCCCAGCTGCCCCGCGGCACGTGGGATCCTCCCGGACCGGGGCACGAACCAGCACCCCCCGCATCGGCAGGCGGACCCCCAACCACTGCGCCACCAGGGAAGCCCCCCTGCTCAATCTTGAAGAACAATTTTTCTTCTTCTGACACCAGCCACGTAACTCCTTAGAAGATAACATTCCTTTCTCAATCCCGCAAGGGGTCGCGATGACCCACCACCCACCTTTACACGTAGAAATCTTTGGTGAACTTTTCGTACAATATCAATATATGATTTCCTTAAAGACAGCGATTGGTACAGAATAGACTGTTTACATGATCTGGGCAGATACTATACTGGGCCGCACCTAGTGGAAGTTCTCAGCTTAAATACTTACTTATGACCTTATTAATGTTACCAGCTATATTACTTGTATTCTGCCTATTTTACAAGATTATTGTTTCTTGCATTACCAAATGTGTGACTGAGCCTCAGATAAAATTGATGATGATTAGGTGACTTGAAATGGTTGACCAAATATATAGCTCCGTAAGATCAATGCATAACTCTAGAAATGGGAAGAAGCAACCATTTCCTGGACCATAACAGACTAGTAAGACAGATGGTCCAGATGCTTTTGGTTATTATTAACAGGGTCTGGTCCAGTATTAGCACTTTGAGTGGCCTATCAATGAAACCCTCGCCTGACCTGGGAATGAGTATTCCTAGTGTCGTGGACAAATTGGTCACAAAATGCCTTCTAACCCCTGGTGGAAATTAAGATACCACCACATACCCACTAGAATGGCTAAAATTAAAAACACCGACCATTCTAAGTGCTAACAAGGACATGGAGAAATTGGAACTCTCATATACTGCTGGTGGAAATAATCACTTTAAAAAAGAATTTAGTAGTTTCCTAAGAAGTTAAAAATATACCCACCCTATGATATAAATATTCTACTTCTAGGTACTTACCCAAGAGAAATGAAATCATATATAGGCAGACAAACTTCTATATAGGATGTTCTTAGCAGATTTATTTATAATAATCAAACCTGGAAACAACCCAAATATCCATCAACAGGTGTTCTGATTAACAATTATGACATATCCATATGATGGAATACTACTTAACAATAAAAGGGGACAAATTATTGTTACACATAACAATGTGGATGGAATTGAAAATACTGATGTTGAGTGAAAAAAGCCAGACAAAGGAGTGCACGCCTGATGACTGCTTTTATATAAAAGTCTGGAAAATGCAAACAAATCTGTAATAACAAAAAGCAGACTAGCGCTTGTTTGGAAATTTTGAAGAATAACGGATACATTCATCGTTTTGATTGTGGTGATGGTTTCACAGACGTATTCAGATATCACTACTCAAATCGTACACTTCAAATATGTGTTCATTGTATGTTAGTTATGCCTCAATAAAGCTGAAACAAAAGTGAAGGGTGTGGTAGGGAGATTCACTGAAATCATCAAAGTGGAGTGGTGAAAAGACTTCTGTCTTTATTTTTTTTAATTTAATTTAATTATTTAACATCTTTATTGGAGTATAATTGCATTACAATGGTGTGTTAGTTTCTGCTGTATAACAAAGTGAATCAGCTGTATGTATACATATATCCCCATATCCCCTCCCTCTTGCATCTCCCTCCCACCCTCCCTATCCCACCCCTCTTGGTGGCCACAAAGCACTGAGCTGATATCCCTGTGTTATGTGGCTGCTTCCCACTAGCTATCTATTTTACATTTGGTAGTATATGTAAGTCCATGCCAGTCTCTCACTTTGTCCCAGCTTACCCTTCCCCCTCTCCGTGTCCTCAAGTCCATTCTCTACATCTGCGTCTTTATTCCTGTCCTGCCCCTAGGTTCTTCAGAACCATTTTTTTTTTTTAGATTCCATATATGTGTTAGCATATGGTATTTGTTTTTCTCTTTCTGACTTACTTCACTCTGTATGACAGACTCTAGGTCCATCCACCTCACTACAAATAACTCAATTTCGTTTCTTTTTATGGCTGAGTAATATTCCATTGTATATATGTGCCACTTCTTCTTTATCCATTCATCTGTCCATGGACACCTAGGTTGCTTCCATGTCCTGGCTACTGTAAACAGAGCTGCAGTGAACACTGTGGTACATGACTCTCTTTGAATTATGGTTTTCTCAGGGTATATACCCAGTAGTGGGATCGCTGGGTCGTACGGTAGTTCTATGTTTAGTTTTTTAAGGAACCTCCATACTGTTCTCCATAGTGGCTGTATCAATTTACATTCCCACCAACAGTGCAAGAGGGTTCCCTTTTCTCCACACCCTCTCCAGCATTTATTGTTTGTAGATTTTTTGATGATGGCCATTCTGACCAGTGTGAGGTGATACCTCATTGTAGTTTTGATTTACATTTCTCTAATGATTAATGATGTTGAGCATTCTTTCATGTGTTGGCAATCTGTATATATTCTTTGAAGAAGTGTCTATTTAGGTCTTCTGCCCATTTTTGGATTGGGTTGTTTGTTTTTTTTTTTTTTTTTTTTTTTTTTTTTTTTTTTTTTTTTTTTTTTGTGGTATGCGGGCCTCTCACTGTTGTGGCCTCTCCCGTTGCGGAGCACAGGCTCCGGATGCGCAGGCTCAGCAGCCATGGCTCACGGGCCCAGCCGCTCCGCGGCATATGGGATCCTCCCAGACCGGGGCACGAACCCGTATCCCCTGCATCGGCAGGCGGACTCTCAACCACTGCGCCACCAGGGAGGCCCTGTTTGTTTTTTTGATATTGAGCTGCATGAGCCTTGATGGAGGGAGAAAACCACTTCTGTATACACTCTGGCTCTAAGAAAGGGAACGGCCCTATGGCAAAGCACCCTATTTAAATAAGGCAGGAGCAAAGGAGTTCTATTTTTATTCTGCAATTAAGTCAACATGATTTCTCACAGCAGGCAACAGATAGAATGAAATTAAAGTGCTGCTAGTGGAAGCGACGGTAATTTTAACCCTGTCAAAGACCTCATATTGTGGGTAAGCAGCAATATTGATCTGTGGTTACTGCAGAGGCCAAGTGGCTGCCTCGCATCCTGCAATAGAAATCCTTCATAACAAACCAGCCAACAGCAAATGCAGAAGGCCAGCATTGCTCAAATGGGCACGTCTAAAGCTTCATAAAGCAGCTCCCTGGGCAGCAAGGATGGGGTTCTGCCTAAATTAGATCCCATTGTTTGTAGACTGATAACTGGATTCTCAAAAAAAAAAAAAAAAAAAAAATCCCCAAGGAGGGGTTCTCGATCTGGAGTTTCTAAATTCCCAAAGTATCCAGCTAGGGGTCTGGGAACCCTCTTAACAGTTTAAGGGACATTTGTGTTTATGTGCTGATGTTTCTCTGATGAGGGTGGGGTGAGGCAGGAAATGGGCTTTTAGCTAGCTTAAGGGGGCCCAAGATCCACGAAAGGTTAAGAAAGCTGAAATCATGATAGTTATTTCTGCCTAGACAGAGAAAAAAGGAGGATGGTATTGGTAAAGGATACAAAATTAATTATTATTGAGAGACTTCTTACAAAATAAGGATCTGAACCAAATAAGACAAAATATTATTTAACAAAATTAGTTAATTATAGATAGTAGACACGCAAATGTTGATATGGTTTTCTGTTTTAAGATTTTTTCTAAAGTAAAACTAAAATATACAAACCAGCCAAAAAAGGTGAAGAATCCTTGGCTCTAGGATATTTGACCTGAACAAGACTAAAGTAGCATACTTTCCCCCACGTTTTCATGTGTCCAAATTTAAGAAAAGCAGCCCCTAAAGAAGATGGCTAAACCTCCTTGGACTACCTGAAAGTGACCTCAATTTATTCCTCTAAATTGCTGGACACTTCCTCCAAACCTTAATTTCTACTTTTCTCTTTCCCCTTTTGTAAAAACTGGACAATTATCTGACCTTTCTTCAGCTTTCAGAAATCTTACTAATTCTCTTTGGTCAGCTAAGAAGAGACGTCAGCTTTACAATGATCCAGGAGGACCATCCTAAGATCTCCTGTTACAGTTCCGATGTCGGTTGACTTTCTTTTCAGGATGGAGGTACTGTGGTCATCTGATGACATGCGTGAAGACCAGTGAATGAGGAGAAGGGCAGAATGGGGCATACTGTGTGTGTGTGTGTGTGTGTGTGTGCATGTGTGTGTGAAAATCTCTAGCTTTAACTGCTTTTTTATTCACCACCCTCAAATAGCTAATCTTAGTATTCTTTCCCTCTACCCTAAAGGTAATTTCCACATAAATCTGATGTCTTCTCTAAATTGTCAATTTGGCTTTCGCTTTCTGATTCTGCCAAAGTTCCCTCAGAAGTGAACACTAGTTTCCATATTCGTGCGTTTCCATTTCCCTAATTTCTTCTCAGGTCTCTACCAGCTCTGTCCTAAGTGGTCTTATGGCTCATGGTCCTCTTATGTGGAACAATCTTCCTCCTGTTTAGCCTCATGTTAGTCCAGATTTCTTTCAAGTCTGCTTTGGAGAAGGAGTGAGGGCTCATGATGGGAAATGTGAGCTTATTTTCAGCTGCAGGCCCAAGGAAACTGCTAATGTCTGCAGCTGAGGGGACAGTATGCTGTCACAGAGGTTCTACCATTTTCAGTTAGGAACTGGTATTTTTTCATGTTTATGATAATCCCCTGGATGTTTCCTTCCTATATTTTTATTGGAAAATACCCTTCAAAGAGTATGTATAGGTCTCTAAAGAGACAAGAATAAAAATATGAACAAATACTTGATGCGATTTCATTCTTATCTACTTGGATGAACCATCAGCACTTGTCACCATAAAGAGGGAAAAAACCTCTTTCTTGTAAAAGATGAGACAAATTCTGGATGCTGGATAAAAGTTTTCATGTCATTTAGCTTTTCTTCCTATTAATGATTTCGTTTTAGCACCAGCATTTTTCACACCGTAAATCTCAAAACAGCTATGGAGAAACAGGATATTTATATTATTGCCATAATTACGAGTTACAATGACAATAACTGTAGAGGAAGATGAAAGGAAATTCAGGTGGCAGGCTTTTAACAGACACATCAACCACCACACAATCAACCAAATTCGGTTTGCAAACACATAAGACTTCAGAGTCCTGTTTCTTTAGTAAATGCCAGGAAGAACTCATAACGGAAAATGCATCAGGGAAGCACACCTGGCTGTAAAGTGCAATGGCTCTTGTTGGGTCCAGGAAAAGAAGGGAGTGGTAGCTCCCCTCCTGCCAACCTCTGGTCCCACATGAAACCTCCCAAATCACACGTGATGTGGGGTCTCCCTGTGGCATGTGCCCTTCATCCTGTTCCAGAAGAACCGGCTGATTATCACTAGGGTTGATGCCTGGCACAGTAATTAAGTGGCTGTAAAGCTGGAGTCTCTGAGTGTGTATCCTGGGAATGGCTCCTAGGCCTTCCCACGGAGGCCCCGGACACCTCAGCTTCCTTTGGGGCAAAGAGGCCAACCACCCACCCACAGCCCCCCTCGGGAGGCCTTGTCTTCTTCTGCTCACCAACATGGGGTGGGCATGGAGAGGAGCGGAGGAGGAGAGTGCTTTGGTGGATGCAACACCTGGCTCCCAGATACTGGGAGAGGGTCTAAAGGTGGCTTGAGGTCAAGAAGGGGACCCTCTGAGGGTTCCCTTTTCCTTCTCCCCTGGGAGAAGGTTCTCAAGACAAGTGCTGGCACCTGCCCTTCCTCATGAAGACAGAACTCCTCTCCCTGGTCTAAACTGTCTTTGCGCGGAGGAGGGAAACCCGAGATCTTCACTCCACCCTACGCCTTGAAGGCTGCTGCCTCCTTTCCATCCCAACTTGGGGAGCTGGCGCCGCTGCAAGTGGACCCCGATGCACTGACATTCTCGTTAAACGGCTCACGAAAAGCCAATGTGTGCAGGGGCCTGCACCTACCAACGCTGGCGCCACAGGTACAAACACAGGAGCGGGGAAAAAATACAGTTTAATCAAGAAATGGAACTGGATGAAAGGGGCGAGGTGAGGATCCTTCATGGGAGTAATAGGAGGATGCCAGTATCAAATGAACAAGATGAAGACCAAAGCATGAGAGACAGAGACAAGGAAAACTGGGTGCTGGGGGAGAGCCCCCATTTGGGAAGCTAGGAGGGCACTGCTGCCGCAGCCCTGCATCTCTGCTCAGGCAGGACTGGCACCTTCCAGGAGGATTTTAACGAAGCGTGCAGCAGACGTGAGCTCAGCCATAGCCCCGGACTCCCCACAGCCTCACTTAATCCTTAAACAGCGGCCTAACATCTGAGCAAACTGAAGCCCAGATAAGACAGTGGTAATGCAACTATTTACTTGGCAGAGCCAGGATTTGAATTCAAGCGTTCTAAACCTAAGCCATTATGCTTTCCACTATGCTTTCGAATGTTCGGATGTAACAAGATTCCATGTGCCTAGAACAGATGGTCCCATCAAGAAAAAGATACCCTGTGGAAGCCTTGCTGGCTTCATTCTCCTTACGCTAAATTTCCTGCTATGCATGCTCACAGGCTGAACACTTCATATCCCAACACAGACAAGCTGGCTTGACTGGGGAGGCTCGTGCCTGCGAACGCTGACTGGCCAAGATATTCTCTCCTTGGCCCACGAGCAATACACTGGTTTCTACTCACGAGCGTTCAGGCTTTGGGAGCCCAATGTCAGTAACCCCAGACTGGCCACTCTCACAAAAGTTATTCTTTTGCAATGACCACGGTTACCTGGGCGAAGAATAAAAGTAATGTTCCCTTAAAAGACCTGAGGGCTTCCCTGGTGGCGCAGTGGTTGGGAGTCCGCCTGCCGATGCAGGGGACACGAGTTCGTGCCCCGGTCCGGGAAGATCCCACATGCCGCGGAGCGGCTGGGCCAGTGAGCCATGGCCGCTGAGCCTGTGCGTCCGGAGCTTGTGCTCCGCAAGGGGAGAGGCCACAACGGTGAGAGGCCCGTGTAACAAAAAAAAAAAAAAAAAAAGACCTGAAGTGCTTAACATCAGAAGGTAATTTAAGTTTAAGGAGAAGGCAGTAAAATACTAGAATGAGCAGAGCTGCGACTTGGTCCCAGGTCTGTCATTAGTAGCTGGGTGACCTCAACCAAGGGACCAAACTTCTTTGGCTCTTGGATCATTCCCTTGCCCTGCTAGCCTCACGTGGTTGCACAAAAAGAGATAAATGTCAATGCAGAGCAAATGACAGTCTTAATAATCTTTGAGGTACATGTGCTGTGTATCTGAAAGTACCCTGTTGGATCCTCTTCTTTCAGGTTTAGAAAGGAGCAAGGGCAGTGAAGGGGGTGAGACATAAAGTCTCTTCTGGGGTGTCTCTGACTCCTGAACAAGCTCTCTCCCAGAACTCCCCAGTTTTAAACGTGGCTCCCAGGATTAGACAGGGACAGATGTACACCACGTTAACCCAGCTCCACGTGGGCACGGCAGGCTTGAAGGTCATTAGAAAAATGGAACTGGACACATTCTCAACGTGGTCTAAGCCACTGGTTCGAGGACTGGGGGAAATCACGAGAGGCTAGTAGGTCTCCTGTAGCACTGGTGATGTTTCTAACTTGTCATGGATGCTGGTCTGGCTCTTCTAGGAGCCTTCCTGGCCCTTGCAGGATGGACTAGGGTTTTTCCTGACCGGACCTCCTGATCTGTTTTCAGTGGTGGCTCTGTGTGTCCCACCTGCTTCACCTCTCACTCTGCTTACCCACCGCTCTTCCATGCTAGTCTTGCCTCTTTGGTGCAACAGACAGCCAGGCTCTTCTGGATTCGAACTGCACCTCCCTCCACACGACACTTGTATCTTGTGTGCTGGGGCAGTGTGATATGAGAGGCTTTTCAGCTCAATCCAGTCCCAGCCTCGCAAGTGGAGCCTGCGCGATGCTCTAAGAGGGGTTTTCCAGAGGAAAGGATGCTCTGCACCCAGATCAGCTCTTCCCCAGCCCTGGCCTGGCCCATGCCCCTCCTCACCACCAAGACGTGCTCCAGAAGGTCCAGGTAGCCGAGGGTGCACTCCGTCCCGTACCGCAACGCTCTGGTGCGCACCTCCTCACTGACTTCGGGGTGATAGGATGCTTGCTGGAGAGAGAAAGGAACGTCGACATCTTAAAACAGGAAGAGCCAGGTGGCAAGTGGACCAGGCAGCCAGGTGGGGTCACTTGCCCAGCAGTGCTGTGTAGCCCAAGACCCAGAGGCAGGAGACCTCGATTCTGGAACTCCTCCTGTTTTACCTTCAGTGACCTCTCTGAGAAACCTTCCCTGCCTCCCTGGAGAGAGGAGGGGTTCTCCTCCACATTCTCTTGATACCTCCCACCTGTCTGCACTGCAGGTTCTCTGACAACACTTTGTGTCTTGCTTTTTCTAGTGCCTGGAGGCCAAACAAAAGCAAGTGAATCTGGCCCCTCTTTCCTTCCTTTCTCCTCATGCCCCCCCACCCCATCTTTTATTGAAAGGTAAGAAATTCCACGTGTGCTAAAAAGCCCAGGAAAGATTCATGATTGGGGCTTACAGCAGAGGCGGTACCATCTCAGGATCAGCCTCTCTCTCTCCTGCAGCGTGAAGTATCCTGAAGAACCCTCTCTGTTCACAGGCTCATCACGCCCAGGTCCTCACTCTGTGACCTGATCACACTGCAGTCACAGTGAGTCTCCCGACCAGGGCTCACTGGCTCCTGGGAACCTTCAGAGAGCGAGCTCCCCAGCACCCTCAGAGGTGCCATAAATAACTCATCTCGCATTATACACGTTGAGATAAGCAGACCAGGACATATGGTTAACACAGCATCTGGCCCTTTTTCCTTGTACTTGGGACCTGCCGACTTGAGTCATTCGTGAGATATCATTTCAGATGGTACGCCCATTCACGGGGCTGCCAGATGAACTACAGAATGTCCAGTTACATTTGAATTTCGAATAAACAATGAAAACTTTTAGCATAAGTACGAGGCGGTCTGTTTTTTATTTGCTCAGTCTGGCAACCCTACCCATTTAGCTTTTCCTCCTTCTACAACCTCACTCTGGAAAGAACTCGAGGGGGCTTACAAGAATACAAAAAATAGAAACCTGCAAATGAATTACAAGTCAGGACAAATACAAATTACACATTAGGATAAAAGGTCAAGGCAGAAGGGGAAGCGTGACACGCCCTCCATGTTCCCTCCAGTCAAATCCCTCTCCCCAGGACTGGGGGCTGTTGGGGGCAACACCTGGGAAATTTCCGCTTACCTGACCCCCCAAACCACCCCAAGAGGGGTGGGGATAATTCGAGTGGCCAGTATCTGTCATTTATGAGCCTGGTTGTATTCATCTGAGGACTAACAGGCCTGGTCTTTAACCCCTCCTGCGTTTTAATCAGCCTTGCCCCTGTGTCTCCAAGTGTGAGGACAGAGCCCATGTCTGGTTCGACGAGACACCACTGGGGGAAGACAAGGGCTATGATGCTCCTCCAGCAGGTAACGTGCAACGCCCTCCTTGAGAGCTGTGCGGGAGCTGCTGGTCACGGCTGGTGGCTCTAACCTGGTAGAGCCCTTGGGCAGAGCAATCGAGCAATAATTAGAATGTCACACCATTTGACCTCCTAATTCTACTTCTGGGAGCCTGCCTTGGATATCATCCAAGGCATAGGAAAAACGGATATACCCAAAGATGTTCACTGCAGTAAAGTTGATGATTTAAAAAAAACTGCAGACAATCTAAGTATCTGATAGTAGGGGGAAGAGTATATTCATTACCAGAGTATTTTGTGGTCAATAAAGAATCAGCTATAACGACTGCTAGTAATGCAGAAACAGTCAGGTAACATTAATTGTAATCAGAGATATAAAATTGTATCTGACGTAGACATATGGACATGAAAGGAAGACCAGAAAGAAACAGACACGAGAATAAACTTAGGGTGTAGGGAAGTCTGCATCCCCACCAGAGCAATTAGCGTAATCCTGTCTCTGATGAGTCAGTATGGGACCTACTGCACCTCCGTTTCTGCCCTGCTCAGCCCCAAAGGTGGTGTTCAAATATGGCCACGTGGCCCTCTGCTTGGCACAGAGGGTTCCTTCTTGACCCACCAGTAGGCATCCCTGGCTTTCTATATGTTCTTATTGCATGCCCTTTCTGGCAAGCTCACATTAGGAGAATTCCTTTACCCTTCCCATCTAGGACTGAACGACAGAACATACATGCCAGCCCTTCCAAAACTATGAGGTGCCCTGCATATACACCATGGTGGCCTTCAGGCCATATCTGGCTGGTAAATACTGTTCTTTTCTTTTTTTAAAGAGTTTTTTTGTTTGTTTTTGATGTGGACCATTTTTAAAGTCTTTATTGAATTTGTTACAATATTGCTTCTGTTTTTCATGTTTTGTTTTTTTGGCCCCAGTGGCATGTGGGATCTTAGCTCCCTGACCAGAGATTGAACCCGCACTCCCAGCACTAAGTCTTTGCCACTGGACCGCCAGGGAAGTCCCTGGTAAATACTGTTCTGACGGAGGCCGTAACCCCTTCGGGGAATTATCGCTTCTGCCAGGGCAGATTCCACTGAGCACATAAAAACTGTACTTGTGGCCTCAGGAGAGTCTAAACTCCCTGGCCCAGCGCATTCGGTCCTCAGGACAGTGACCCGACCCTCTTGCCACCCTCTGCTCCCCGCCCTGCCACCGCCTACCCCTGTTGCCCACGCTCTACCCTCCCCCACACCCAGGAGACCAGGAAGTGCGGTGCTTTTCCCCACACCCAGCCCTTCAGCCTGGCTGCCTCTCCCTGCCTCTGCCCAGGGACCCCAGCCCACCCTACCCTTGCCAAGGAACCTCAGAGGCCATCGTCCGACCCCGCACCAGCTCTCCCCACAACTCACTGCACCACAAAGAAGGGCCCTGTTGCTGAGGACACGGAGCTGCAACAGCTGCTCTTCCTTTTCTGTGGTTCAGCCCCAGCTGCCCACCACAGCAGGGGGGTCATCGATCCATCACGGAGCAGAATTCAGGGTCCCTGGGCCACAGCTGTCCCTAGAAGGGTGGAGGGCTGGGGTGGAGGTGCTCAGTGGGAGGCTCTTATGGCTCTCTGGCTTAACAGATCAAAAATAAAGTGAAGGTCATAAAGCTCAGGTCTCCCCAGCTCCTTCCATGAGCACTGGCTTAGGGCAGTGGCCCCCACTGTCTCCCCAAGGATCAGAAGAGCTGCTCCAAGACGTCTGGCACAGAGAGCAAAAAGGCAGATCCCTGACGTTATGTCTGGTTCCTCTCACTCACTGCCTCACCGAATTATGGCAACACCCCTGACCTATGGAAGCAGGAAAGGGTGCAGGCTGACAAGGGGTGTGGTTTTCCTTTGAAGGGCCTGGAACAAAATGCCACATGCCTGCTTTACTACTGCCAGAGCGGCCTCCACTACAGCCCCTGTAAGAAGGTGTCCGCCTATTTAGGAAGAACTGAGAGGTAAAGTGGGAGGGTCAGTCAGCAGGCCTACTCCATGCCCTCTCAGACACAAAACTGCCCCCAGAGTCACCTCCCAGGGGCTGACGGGCACACCTGTCTTCCCGTGTAGCCTACTGCACACACAGGTTAAGGTACCGGGCGGCTCCCTTCTACACGTGGCCAGCCCCTCCCCATCTCCAAACTGAACCCAACAGCTCAACCGTGACCGAACACTACCCTACCCACCCCAAACAACGCCAAGGCCTTTACCTTGCAAGCCGTCAACATATCTGACACGGCCTTCCGGCTCAGGTTGGCGGTGGCAATCACGTCCTCCTGTCGACACGAGTTCCCAGCTGCCACGGCTTTGGCTGTTGCCATGGTGATGCCTTTCGTCATCCTGATGGATTCTTCAGGTGATGATGTCTTTTCAGGTACCTCTTTGGACTGGAATACCTGGAAGTTAGAAATCGAAGTGCTGAAAAAATCAAAAAGGGAAGGACAGAAATAACTTATGCCTCCCCTACCAGCTGCGGCTCAGTGTCTGAAAACCAAGCCAGCCACGGGAAGAAACCGTCAAATGGCAGGAAATTAGAAATTTGAATTCAGTAATATCATTCTTGCTTTCAAGATTCCGGCGTGGATAGCCTCACACACCTGTACTCGGCATTCATGGGGACAACGTGGGGAGGGAAAACGATCCACAGCATCAACTTGTTTGCCTTCGGAAACTGACACTCAATGTGTATTCGTTACCCACCTCCACCGGGGTGGGGTACGGGGGGCATTGTGCGGCTTCCCAGTTCTCCTGGCCCATTCCTGCTCCTGCTTCGGTAGTTCCCAGAAACCCCGCAGCCCAGATGCTGGTTCCAGGTCAGGACTGACCTGGATGCATTGCTCTGGACTCAGCTCTCTCTCTTTAAGAGGGTGTGGGGCTGGGGGAAATGAAGCATTCAGTTTCTTCTATTCTTAGCCTTTCTTACAAATATAACTGCCTAATTGTGTGGAGGCGTTTGGGTCGAGTGTGCCACGTTGACACTGTGAATTATTTAACCACACACACACACACACACACATACACACACAGACACACCTTTAGAGAAGCTGAAATAAATTAGCCATGGTAAGTGAATATCCCACTTTAAAGTTCCACCTGCCAGTCAAGCCAGCCGTTTCTGCTTCCAGCCCATCTGCCATGGTTCTACCATGAGTGATGGGTGCCCTGGCTGTCCCTGTACATGAGAACTCCCGAACCAGGTGGGGCCGCTCTGTCTTCTGCCCTAGGCAGCCACATTTCAGCAGGGAAGTCTTCCTGGAAGCAGAAAGGAGGACCCAGCCAGCATCCCTGCCATGTGCCAACCACTGTTCAACATCACTTCTCCCCTAAAAATGAACAGCTACTGTCAGGCCGCCCAGGACCACCCCTGAATGCTGCAGTGGAATGAACATGGACAGAGCCCTCCACACTAACATGGGTCTTGGGACACACGCTCCTTTGGAAACCTCGTGTATCCACGAAAGTGCACAGTCTGGGTCAATTCTAAACCACATCGGTATACTTAGGTCGACCATGTGTCTGTAATTTCCCAGTAGAGCTCCAAATTTCAAATCGCTTCCATTGCCACCATTAGGCCCACCCACACCTGTCAGAATGTGTGTCCAAACTTTTGGTAAGAAACCCCCAGCCTGTGCAAGCAGGTTAGCGCCAGGCAGCAGCCTTAAGGCCTGTATTTTTTAGTTTCTTCTCCATGTGAGAACTAAGCACAACACCAACCAAGGTCGGATTCAATAAAAACAGGACAAGAGAACCCAAGCCTCCACGAGCAAAACCCAACAGAACTGCTCGTCTCTACTGCTGTCCTTCAGCGGCTTGTGGCCCTCACAGGTGAGCCTCTAAAGACGCCTCCTTCCAAAAGAGGAGCTGAATCTGTGATCAGACCTCCCATTAAAAAGAAATCTCAGTTTGAAACTACTCATTTTCAGCATATTTCTATTTCTAGGGATAAGGATGATTCAACCCACAATTGTCTCAGGATCAAAAGAACAGGAGACAATCACAGTATATCACCAGGACACCCGCGCTCTATGACGGTGGAACAAGGTAAGAGCGAACATGGGGCCAGCGTCTCTGGGATCAGACACCTCACACAGAAGGAAGCCTGACGTTAAAGGGAAGTGTCCCAGGTAAAGGCATCCAGGTTTTCCTAATTGCTAACCTCAGACTCCCGAATCCGTACGTGTGCAGCAGTGTGAGCTGTTGCCAATGGCAACGGGAATCAGGAGGGGCTACGTGGCTGCACAGTGTACACACCATTGAAGCTCAAGGCGAGGGCAAGCGGCTACACTGAATCTTCCCTTTACCAGGACTCTTCTGTAGCACTTTCGTTTCACGCTGCAATTTTAGTGGAATTAAACCTGAATGGTCCCAAGCCATACATTAATTCATTTAATTATAATTACAAATTGATCTTAGCCAAACTCAGAGGTCAGTTTCACATGGGGTCTCCATGATACAAACGTACCAGCAGGCAGGCACGTGGGCCCCCCTAGCTCAGGTGTTCCAGGTAAAACCTCTTTATGTTAGAAGTCTCAGAGAAGCTGCACTGGGGTCAGCTGCTGGATGCCGAGCCTGAGGGAGGTGACTGGTGGCTCCTTACCGTGAGCTCCTGCTTCATGTACTCGATGGTGGCCTCAAGCGCCCGTGTGCCCCGGGTAGCCTCGTCCTCCACCGCCTTCACGGTCTTGAGGAGGGAGGTGACATTGGTCACCATCACCTGCATGGGAAGAGATGTCAAGAGAAAACAGGGAGTGAGTGAGCTGAGGTCCCATCCCTCCTTTCAGTTCCGGATCTAATGCCACAAGTACCAGCACCTCTAAGTGAGAAAGGAGCTCAGATGCACATCCTCCAATACTCTCGAGTGTGCATCTCTCACTGCAGCACCCCTGGCACGCTTGCCCCTAATTGGGGCTCCACTCTACCTTGGCGGCCCCCTTGAGCTGGTACATGGAGGGGTCATCGGCGGGCTTGCTGGCAGCTCCCTTGGTAGCACCAATGAGATCTGAGAGGGCCTTAGCCACGTCTTTGATGGCATTGATCAACACCACCTGAAAGAGAGCGTGGGCCCAGGTGAGCAGGCTGCACCAAGAGCACACAGTCCAAGAGCAGGGCTCTCCATCAGCAGCTTGCAAGCCTGCAGCACAGGAGAATCCCCAGGAACCACCCTTGGAGACTCTGATGTGAGGCTGGGTGGAAAACCAGATTGCAGACTTGAAGAAGCTCCCTAAGGGAGTCAGATGCTGAGCCAGAAAGCGGGACCCCGGTAGAGTTAGCATATTCAGAAACACCGCCTAGCTGGCGGCTCTGCTGACAAGCTGCCTATGAAAGGATGAGGGCAGCTAAGCAGACACCCCGAGACGCCATGCCACGCACCTATGCCCAGAACTGGTCACCAAAACCACTGAGAACAAAATGCAAGCCTCCTGCCCTGGCCTGCAAGGCCGCCATGGCAGCCCACCTGCGTCCCCAGACTTGGTTCCTGGGATCCTGACTCACTCAGCATGTTATAGGCATGTGGGTCTGTCTTTCTTCCCTGTTGGAAATCCTCCCTCGTTCCAACCTCAGGGCCTCTGCTCTTGTTCCCCTCTCTGCCTGGAACCTGGCTTTTTTCACCCTTCAGGTCTCAGCTCAAATGTCATGTCCTCAGAGACCCTTCCTGACCACTCTAGCTATAAGCCCACCCCCACTGAAACTCCCTCAGCTTGCCCTGTTTTATTTATAGCACTTAGCAGTATGTGGAATTACTTTATTATTTATTCACTTATACACCAACTGTCTTCTTCCTTGACTTGGATGGAAGCTGTAGGAGGGCCGACCTGGTCTTCTGTCTGTTGTGTTCTGCACTCAGGACAGGACCTGGCGTGTAGTGGGCGCTCAGCAAATACTCATGGAATGGGTGAATATACAGATGTGTACCCATGTAACACTGGATGGAATACAGTATCTTCACTCTTCTAACTGAACAGACACCACAGGCCACTTCTTCTGGGTGTTAGACTTGGCATCTCAAGTACCAGGCATATTTAGGAATTACATGATATTGGGTATTACATTTAAGTTTTCTGGGTCCAGCAGCTACAATAACAACTCCTACTTCTAAAACAACAATTTCCCTTCGTTGAGGGCAATGTTCCAGGTGCCGAGCCAAGCACAATGCACATGATCTTATTTAACCCTCATCACTGCCATTCTGAGTGGGAACTACATTGCTCGTGTCCACACTGGCAGAGGCTGGGAATGGCAAGGTTGGGATTCAGACTCTGGTCAGTGTGATCACAAGGGCCACGGTCTTCACCTCCACACTGTATTACGCTCTATGGCCCTGGCTCCTCATCTACAAATGGGGTGAGCAGTGCCAGCCCTGCCCATTTACCGCACTGTTGGCAGGATGAACTGAATAATGGATGTGAAAACGTCTTAGAAACTCTAGCGTCCCAGAACCTGCAAGCACAGCCACGCCATGACTGCCCAGCCTCCCAACCCTCCCCGTCTCCATCCCGTGGCTTCTCACCCACAGGGTGCACAGGATCTCCGCCAACCTCTGAAACCACAGGGCACGTCGAGCTGTGACGGGGCTCGTGAGGGGGGGCTAACGGCAGGGACCACCACGGGGAGGCGCAGCGGGGAGGTGTGCTGCCGACACCTGGCGTACACTGTCCCATCCTGGGTCACTGCACGGCGACCAGCGAGTGGGCACACTTTTCTGAGGGGACATCTCTCACTGGTGGTCTCAAAAGAAGTTGGGCCCTAGGACATCTAGACCATTTGGGAGTTTAAGCCTCTAAGCAATTCGATACGTTTCTCTGTATCCAAAGAGTTAAATCCTCCCAGGTGATTCATTCCAAGTTGAGCCGGACTAGGGGAAAGTGTGGGTTCCATCCCCACTGATGCGTTTTCTAGCTTTTCCTTCCTCCGTGGGGGTAAGAACAATACCCAGGCAGACACTTCTGTGAGTGCTTCGCATTCCGGAGGCAGCCAATCTGAGCTCTGATGTTATCAAAGAGAAAAGCCAGCAGAAGGAGTAAAAAGCCAACAGACGGAATGTTTCCTTTACGGACCTCTGCTCCAGCGGAGGACATCAGGAGGGGAAGGGTCACAGCCGTGTGGGAGCAAAGCTGGTGGCCCTGTGCTCACCAGAACAGTAGCTGTCGTCAACCCTGGCGCTGGATGGTAGGAGGTGCTCTCTCCAGTGTTGTCCAAAGGGGCCGAATAGGTTCGTTTACTGAGTATGGTTTAAGCAGTGAAAACTGAAGTGTTTACCACACTGGGGTTGCAATAGCAGAGGGATTTTTAAGTTTTACACTCGGGAGTGGGGAGAATCCGTCAACGACGGCCACGGTTGGCTGTTAGTTCAGCAACAGCTGAACTGCTTTGTTGGGTATCTACGATGTGTGGGGGCAGTGCTTGGTGTGTAGGTTTCAAAGATCAATAAACCATGATTCCTGTCCTTGAGGAGCTGATGGTCTAGGCTGGGGAACAAAGGACCAGGTAGGTAATGGCAGTGAAGTGGCTAAATCCAAAGCAGAGAGTCACAGAGCGTGGAGCCCTTCCCTGGCCCTCAGCTCCTCTCTCTCTCCTCCCCTTCAGAGCCAAACTTTTCAAGTGGGGCGTCTATACACACTGGTTCCTTCCTTCACCCGCATCTGGCCACTGCTCACTTACAGCCCCGGCTGGGTGGCCACTGCCCCCCACGGCCCTGGGCCTGGCTCTCAGTCCTTTGTCTTTCTTGCTGCCTTGGCTGCATCTCTGGAGGGTTGCAGCACTCCTTCCTCTTCACATCAGGCCCCTGGCTTTCCTCCTACCAGCGGCTGCTGCTTCTCAGTCTCCTTAGGTATCTCTTTCTCCTGAAGATGGTCCTAAATAGTGGATTCCTCAGCTCTGCCTTGATCCCTTCTCCTCTTCCTTCCACAGACAGTGGATGCAGTCACTGTCTGTCGGCCAATAACCCCTACATCCACATCCCCCAAACCGAGGAAGCTCAAGCCTACACACTTGTTCTACCTGAGTGTCTCTCTCGAACTTCCAATGCAACACGCTGCAAACCGAACTCACCTGCATCTCTGCCTGGGGCAGCCCTCCCTCCAGGGAGCCCCAGCTGGGTACATGGAGCCACCGTCCATTCACTGATCTAGCCTGAAACGTACAGTCATCCTGGCCTCCCCCCTCTCCCTCATCTCCAACGCTCACTGCGTCCAATCGTTTACCAAGCCCAGCTGAGTCTTCTTTACAGACTCCTCTCAAATCTTCTGGCTTACCTCCATAGCCACGGCCACACCACAGTCCATGCCACTATCCTGCCTAGATAACTGCTTCCTACCAGTCTCCAAACCACAGACGCACCCGTGCACATGTTGTCCACACCCAAAGTTCCTATTTTGCCTTTTCTTTCTTCTGAGGCCTGGTGCACAGTGTCTGTGGGACCACGAGGCCCACCCGTACCTACCTGGGTCTCGGGGTCATCAGAGCCCAGGCTGGCGGCCCCCAGCTTGACCACCTCGGCGAGCTGGGTGATGGTGGCTGCCGAGGACTGGGCTGCCTGGGCCAGCTTGTCTGGAGTGGATGCAGCCCCCGAAACCAGCAATTTCGTGTCTTCCACCAAGGCCTTGGCTGTCTTCAGAATGTTTTCCCTGAGAAAGGCAGGAAAGCGTGGGGAGGAGGAGAGACAAAGGCAGAGCTTGGTCACTGGTAGTTAGGAGGAAAAGAAACCCTTCTAGGGGCTTTTGTTAAAGGGCATTGAAGAAGAGAGGTGATGCGTTTCTCCTCCCTTAATAGGAGGCTCTCATCTTCCATGTAAGAGAATTAGGAGAGAGGAGAGGAAAGTCAGCCCAGAATTCACATAGTCGATTAATGGTAAAGCTTCAATTAAAGATTCAGGCTCATCAGTTTGGCTCCCTTCCCCCAACCCTGTAGCTTCTTCCCTGTGGTTCCTACTACCCCTGAAAATACTTCATAGTTACAGGGACCTGTGAGGACACATGGGTCAGGGGACCTTGCCTTGGACATCACAGCCCAAGGGGCTGGGTTCTGGAAGGAGCGTCAGGGCACTGGGAATCTCTTCCCCTGCCCAGTGCTGGGGCTGAAGAGAGAGGAAGAAAGGTGCTGGACATGTGGCGAGGATATGTGGGGTCTCCAGCAGCAAACGGAGACCCTGGTACCAGCCTCTGAAGCAGAGTCTCAAGAGTCTAAAGAGCCCGGGAGAGACAGCAGGCTTGGAGCTTCACTGTTCACTTAGGTAAGAGCTACATGCCTGCCTGGGCCACTACCAGTCCTACGAGGGATGGTGAAAAAATCAGGGGCACAGCTTTTTAGCTTAGAAAGCAAAAAGATCAAAAAGCTATCCTCTGCTGGAGCAGACAGGATTTAGGCTGTGAGAGGCAAAGCTGGAACACAACTCTGTTTGCAGTTGAGAAAAGGTACTTATTTTGATTACGTGGGTCACTTGCCCCACTTGAGCGTCCTGTTGACATCAAAATGGATAACCACATTTCTGGCTCTTGGGCAGCATATCCAAAGTCCATCAGGCCATACTGAACCTCTCCCCATCCAGGAGCCCACAGGACAACCTTCACTCCCATACCTGTGGTCTGCAAAGGTCTCATTGTTCTCTGCGTTCAGGGTCCCTGCAGTCGCAAACATGATGGTGGTGTCCAGGTCGGCGATGATCCCAGACACAGCAGTGGCAGCTGTGATACATGCCTGGGTCCCCTTGTTCCCAGCTTGGAGAGCTGATAGCACCAAGGACACCTATAGGCAGAGAGGAAATGTCAGGGGGTGTGGAAGACGGAGAAAATATAACCCACAGGTTTTTCAGAATAGAAAAAAAAAGGAAACACTACAAAGAATGCTCAAAAAATAGAAGAGGAGGAAACTCTTCCAAACTCATTTTATGAGGCCAAAATTACTCTGATACCAAAACCAGGCAAGGATACCACAAGAAAATAAAATTACAGGACAATATCCCTGATGAACACAGATGCAAAAATCCTCAACAAAATATCAGCAAACCGAACTCAACAATACAGTAAAAGTATCACACACCATGATCAAGTGGGATTTATTCCAGGGATGCAAGGATGGTTCAACATCCACATATCAGTCAATGTGATACACCACATTTACAAAATGAAGGGTAAAAATCATATAGTCATCTTAATAAATGCAGAAAAAGCATTTGACAAAATCCAACAGCCATTTATGATAAAAACTCTCAACAGAGGGGGTACAGAGAGAACATACCTCAGTATAATAACGTCCACATACAACAAGCCAATAGCTAACATCATATTCAAAGGTGAAAAGCCAAAAGCTTTAGACAAGAAATAAAAGTCATCCAAACTGGAAAGAAGTAAAACTGTCACAATCTGCAGATGACATGATATTATATGTAGAAAACCCTGATGACTCCATGAAAAAAAATTTTTAGAATAAATGAATTCAGCAAACTTGCAGGATACAAAATCAATAAACAAAAATCTATTGTGTGTCTATACACTAACAACAAACATCAGAAAGAGAAATTAAGAAAACAATCCCATTTACAATTGCATCAAAAAGAACAGAATACCTAGGAATAAATTTAACCAAGGAGGTGAAAGACCTGTATATTGAAAACTACAAGACATCAAAGAAAGAAACAGAAGAAGGCACAAATAAATGAAAAGATATTCTGTGCTCATGGATTAGAAGAATATTGTTAAAATAGTAGTTTGGTAGTATAAAACACTACCAAAACCAGTATGCAATTCAATGTAATTCTTATCAAAATTAAAATGGGGGCTCCCCTGGTGGCACAGTGGTTAAGGATCCGCCTGCCAATGCAGGGGACATGGGTTCAAGCCCTCGTCTGGGAAGATCCCACATGCCATGGAGCAACTAAGCCTGTGCGCCACAACTACTGAGCCTGCGCTCTAGAGCCCACAACCCACAACTACTGAGTCCACGTGCCATGACTACTGAAGCCCGCACGTCTAGAGCCCGTGCTCCACAACAAGAGAAGCCACCACAATGAGAAGCCTGCGCACCGCAACGAAGAGTAGCCCCTGCTCACTGCAACTAAAGAAAGCCCGTGCGCAGCAACAAAGACCCAACGCAGCCAAAAAAAAAAAAATTAAATTAAAATGGCATTTTTCACGGAAAATGAACAAACAATCCTAAAATTTGTATGGAACCATAAAAGATCCCAAATAGCCAAAGCAATTTTGAGAAAGAAGAACAAAACTGGAGGCATAATGCTTTCTGATTTCAAACTATATCACAAAGCAACAGTAATTAAAACGGTATGGTAATGGCATAAAAAGACACGTAAATCAATGGAATAGATAGTCCAGAAATAAACCCATTCATATCTGATCAATTAATTTATGACAAAGGAGCCAAGAATATACAATGGGGAAAGAACAGTCTGTTCAATAAATGGTGTTGAGAAAACGGGACAGCCACATGCAAAAGAATCAAACTGGACCATTATCGTACACTATACACAAAAATTAACTCAAAATGGATTAATTATAAGACCTGAATGTAAGACCTGAAACCCCTAGAAGAAAATATAGCTGGTCACTTCTTTGACATAGGTCTTGGGTCTTGGCAATGAATCTGACACCAAAAGCACAAGAAACAAAAGCAAAAATAAACAAGTGGGACTATATCAAACTAAAAATTTTCTGCACAGGAAAGGAAACCACCAACAAAATGAAAAGGCAATCTACTGAATGGGAGAAAGTATTGATATCTGCAAATCATATATCTGGTAAACATATAAAGAACTCATACAACTCAACAGCAAAAAAAAAAAATTTGATTTTAAAAATGGGAAGAATATCTCAATGGATATTTTTCCAAAAAAGGTACACAGACGGCCACCAGGCACATGCAAATATGCTCCACATAATTGTTAGGGAAATGCAAATCAAAACCACAATGAGATATCACCTTACATCTGTCAGAATGTTAATTATCAAAATGAAGCAACAAGTGTTGGCAAAGATGTAGAGAAAAGTGAACCCTTACGCACCTTTGGTGGGAATAAAAATTGGTGCAGCCCTATATGAAAAACAGTAAGGAGGTTCCTCAAAACATTAAACATAGAACTACCATGTGATCCCACAATTTTACTTTTGGGTATTTATTCAAAGAAAATGAAAACACTAACTCAAAAAGATATATGTGCCCCCATGTTCACTGTAGCACTATGTACAATAGCCAAGACAAGGAAAAAACCCAAGTGTCCATCAATAGATGAATGGATAAAGAAAATGTGGTACATATACACAATGGAATATTATTCAGCCATAAATAAGAATGAAATCTTGCCATTTGCGACAACATGAATGGACATCAAAGGCATTATGCTAACTGAAACAAGTCAGAGAAAGACAAATACTGCATGACCTCTCTTTTATGTGGAATCTTAAAACAAAAACAAACACCAAGCTCATAGATAGAGAGAACAGACTTGTGCTTGCCAGAGGCAGGGGATGAGGGGTAGGAGAAATGGGTGAACTGTTTTCGTTTTAGTCTAAATAAATTGAATAAAAATGAAATAAAACAAAAAACAATCAAACTCATAGAAAAAGAGGTCAGATTTGTGGTTATGGCAGGGGGGTGGGGTAGGGTGGGGTGGTGGTGGTGAGATTGAAGTAAGGTGGTCAAAAGGCACGAACTTCCAATTTTAAGAAAGTCCGAGGGATGCAATGCACAACATGATGACTATAGTTAACACTGCTTTGTGATCTTTATGAAAGTTGTTAAAATCCTAAGAGTTCTTATCACAATGAAAAAATATATAGACGTGTATACTTTTTGTATTGATATGAGATGAGGGATGTTAACTAAACTTATTGTAATCATTTCATGACATACATAAGAAAGCATGATGCTGTGCAACCTAAACTTAAACAGTGCTATATGTCAATCATACTTCAATAAAACTGGAAAAAAAAAGGTAAAACAAAACAGAACAGTGAATTTTCTCTTGGGGAGTAAATGCGGCTCAGGGGTTACCAGCACAGTTTGGAGTCAACAGCCTGCCTGAACCAGAGCACTGCCATTTGCTGGCTACACAACTTGGGCAGGCTGTTTCACTTCTCCAAGCCTCAGTTTCCTCATTTGGAAAAGGGGGCTATTACTTCTTGCCAATCAGGGTTGATGGGAGGAGTAAGTGGTGGAAAAATGCATGTAAATTACTAGGCAGGTAATAAGGGTTTACTAGAGGGTAGATGCTACTCTACGTGATGTTTCTGAAATCACAAAGAGGGATAAGGATCGGGCTCCCGTAAAAGGTGTGGCTGTTTCTGTCCCCTCTGATCAGGTTTTCTGTAGAACGGCCCTTTGCTAACACTTGTCACTCCTTCCCTCGGCTGCCTCTTGTCTAGAAGTTCTTCATAGTGGGCCCCAGAGAGGACCCCCTCATGTAAACTCTCCACCTACCACTCCCTCGCACCATCACCTGCCACCAGCAGGTTGGCTAAGGTGTTCACTCCAGTGCCTTCCGCGCCAGAAACCCTCTGCTGGCACCTGTCACCCCTCCAGTGCACCCTCACGTCCCTAAAGACACCTTCCTACAAGGCAAGCTGGACCCACCACGCCCCTGGGGACAGCTGTCCCCCTGCTGTGGAGAGGAGCTGAGCTCCCTTCACAACTGGATCCCATCTCCCAGGCTTCCCCCCACGTTCCTGCCACAGAAGCCCCCTCCTTCCTTCCTCACCCACCCCCTCTCTTGCCCTTTTGGGTCTGCCCTCCTGGCTGGAGACAATCACACAGACACACCTAGACAGGTAAGAAAGACGGCAGGTGCAGATGGGAGGGCAGGAGATAAGCAGGGCAGAGGGATGTAGCAGGAAACTGCCCAAAAGGCTAGATGCTCTGCCCGAGCCGACCCCCTGCCTCTGACCCCTCTCCTGGTGTCCTGGGTCAGGGATCCTCTGCTGGAGGAGCAGTAAGACGGAGGCCAGCTCAGGAAGACCAGGCTGCTTGGCCACGCTCACTAGCACCACGCAGTTTGGACCCCCTCCCTTCCTCCCTCGTGCTCCTGTTCCAAGGCTTCCTACGGGGGAACTTGGCACGAGTCACTTCAACAACAAGGAAGGGCTTTCAAAGGAGGGAGAGGGCCTTCCTCGAGCTGAGAGATTTATTTCCTCATCCTGGGGAGGCTAGGGAGGCCTGGACAGTCCTGTGGGCTGCGGGAGACTGATGTCCGGCTGGGGCGCGGGGCCTCATACAGAGCAGCCTCTGTCCAGGCAGTTTCCAGGGGACGGTCCCCCTCCCACCCCTCAAGTCCTGCTGCCAAGCTTCTCAATGGTGCAGAGCTCTCTGTCCTGCGACCCAAGGGAAGGAGAGGGAAACACCAGCAAAGCACGGATGCTGCCACCGGCACCTCAAGAGGCCTGCACAGCAGCTGCCCTGAAAAATGACTCTGAGAAATAAGCCAAGCAAAACCATCAGCAAACTGCGGGAGAGTCAAGGAACTACTGGGAACGAAGGGATGTTCAGAACGGGGTGCTGTGAACCATGGAAAACTTCCAGGGAGAAGGGAGTGTTGGAGGACAGAGACAGGGAACAGTGCCTAGAATTTACTAAACATTGAACAGTGCGCCTGGCACTGTGCCAGGCTCTATGACCTGTATCGCTACATGTAATCTACACACCCCGTAGGCCAGGTATTCTATTTCTTTATCCTCCCTTTACTGATGGGGAAGTTGAGGCTTGGCAGGGTGAAGTAGCTTAGCTGAGACCCTAGAGTCCCATGCACTACGCTATGTGATTCTCTCTACAAACAGCTGCTGACAGAGTCAGAAAACTTCCTGCCAGTTCCTGCTGTCCCACCACGGTGCCATGTGACTTCGCGGGTGCTAACCCTCCTCACTGCACTGTCTCATCTGGAAATAAAGAGGTCACAAAAGAGGAGCTGTGGGTCCTTCTTACTTACCCCCAGTACCTGGGAGCCTCTCTGAGAAGGGAGCCTGGTGGCAAAAGTGTGCAAAGGGGCTGCAGGGAGCGGCTCCTGGCACTGACTGTGACTTGGGACACCACCTGGCCAGTCTGTCCACAGGAGAGCCTACCAAGTTGACCGCCAGGGCCCTGACCTCTGTGGGACTGTCCCTCTCACGTTCTCAGTTTCTCAGGACCACAGATCACCCCCAGCTGCCTGATGTGCCCCGGCCCTGGGGAGACCCTGGGTGGGAGGGAAGACAATCAGGCGTGACCCAGCTGGCTGGTTTTTGGCTTAGTTTCCTGGTCTGTCCCTGGTCTCGGCGGGTCCCGCCTGCCCTGAGGGCCGCTCCTTACCTTCTCTGTGACCGCGCGGGCACACTCGATCAGCTCCCTTTTGGTGTAGCTGTCCGTGGGGCACACCTGGAGGGCCCCCGCCTTCTGCACCAGGAAGATGCAGCCATGGCCCAGGTCCTGCACCCGAGTGCGAATCTGGAAGCCGATCTGTGGAGGCAGGCCCGGGGTGGGGAGGGGGAAGCATGATGGCCCTGCCATCGAGGTCTTCCCTACATGGAAAATTTCTCTTACATCCTAGGGGAGCCTGGCTGGGAAAATTCCACTGCCATTAAGAGTCTGTGTTTGGTGAACTATGGAATTTGGTTGATTTTGCTTCCTGTTTTAGAGACTGTAAAATACCCGCAGCCCCCAGTAAGCAAGCTTAATAATATTTGTTACTTTTTCTGGTGCATTTCTCTACCTATATCCTGAGCCACTAGGTAAGAATGTTAATTAGATGAACTCTGTGGGATTATTCATTCAACCAGTGTTTATTGAGCCCCTACCGTGTGTCAGGGCCTCTTTGAGGCAGGTAATGCATTTAATTTCATTGATTTCTCACAAAAGCCCTAGAGAGTAATTAGAAGTTCAGAATATATAGCTTTAGTATAAAGCATATTTTAAAGTGTTCAGATTCTTGCAAAATTGCCAGGTTTACCAACCAGAACGCTCCCTTCCTCAGCTGTACCATAGAGTGAGAGTAACCATGCTGGGCCCAGGTTCCCTTTCTAGCAAGCCAGGTTGAGGTTTCCTTAAAAAGTTAAATGTTTAGAGCTGCCGGCTTAGCAGGCATGCATTCTTTTAATGACCCCTGGGTTGTGTGATTATAAAAGGTACTTTGCCTAAAAGAAGCCAAACTAAGTTCCACTATGGATAAGGTGCCAGCTATCTCTGTGGTGTAGTCAATTCCACCTCCACCGCCCAAAGCTTGCATTCTTCTGGCTTTGTTTCACATCAGTTTTCATTTTGGTCTGATCAATACAGCCCAGGTAAGCAACTAAACACGGAACAAAACACCTCTAAGCTAAGCATTATTTTTAAGAATCCACAGTAGCTAGAAGCTGTGTGCTGATCCTTCCAGCATCTCTCAAGAAGAGTTACTAAAAGAGCCCAGGTTTTGTGAATAAAACCTAGGAATTCACACACCTGGGAATTTGGGCCACCTGGATGCTATCTTCCAACCTCATCCCAAGAGTCAGTTTAAGGGAAGGCGATTCCAGGTGTGAGAGGGCTGCAAATGCTCTATTATTGAAACACACACTGCTTTCAGGGAAAAAGGTTATTCCCTTAACCCTTTAAGGCCCGAAAGATGTTTAAGTCCACTTGGTCAAACGTTCTCCTGACCCAGAAAGCTGAGCTTCTGCTCTTTGGGGTGTCTTCTATTCGTACATGAGCAGGTACTACAAAAGCTTTGCAATCAGGCAGGGCTTCTTGCTGACCATCTCCACATGGAATACAACACAGGCGTCATGCCAGGATCATGCAACCCGCCAGCGCTGAAAACAGATCTGGACTAGTGCAGCATCAAGACCGCCACCGAGAACTGGAGAGGCTTGAATTCAGCCCACGCAGTGGCAAGGCCATTTAAGTATATCTCTTTGCTGGGCATGTTTACTGGTTTAAACACAAGGTCAAGCTGAAGCAGGGGAATGCCCCAGTGAAGTTTTAAACTCAACCAGGCTCTCAAGGCTTTTCAGACCCATACAGTGTAACCCTAAGTACTCAAGGGTCAGAGCTAATACAAAGGCAAGAGCTCTGCTGTCAAGGATGAGCACAGGTCTCTAAAGGATAAGATGCCAATGGGGAAGTCAAGTAAGGGGGAAATGGAGGAAGAAACATTCACATACTTTCAAATAAAAGAGACCTTATGAGTTCAGCCTCCCCATTTTACAGATGAAGAGACTGAGGCCCAGAGAAGTGATGTGATTAGCCCAAGATCACACAGCCAGTCCCTGGCAAAGCCAGAGGAGAATTCATATCTTTCATCCTAAGCATGGTGCTCTATCCATTAGATCAGTGTTTCTTTTTTCTTTTTTTTTGAATTTTATTTTTTTTTATACAGCAGGTTCTTATTAGTTATCTATTTTATACATACTAGTGTATATATGTCAATCCCAATCAGATCAGTGTTTTTCTGATTTGATTTTTCTCCACTTAGCAGCAGAACCCTTTCCCACCCCCCAATAAAATTGCTCATGGAACCTCAACATATAAAATGGAAGTAATTTGTTATTACTATACTCTTCCTTTATGAGTTAAAATTTATATCCTTGACCCAAAAAGTCAACAATGAGGCTCAGTGATCCAAAGACAGGGTTATGAAGGCCAGTTACAGCCTCGGCCACCAGCTCATTTCTGCATTTTGCCTTGGCTGCACAGGGTGGAGAATCCTGTTCCTTGCATAAAGCAAAAGGGAAGAGTGTTCTCACAGTTCCTCGACCACAGGAGGCAGGGCAGATATTCCACCAGCCTGAGGCCTGCACAGAACCACCCACCAGCCTAGGGTAAGGTACAGGTGGCCCCCAGTGGGTTACCATTTTGGCCTAGAATACGTTCAAGAGCCCATGCTGCTTTTCCTAACAGTTTGTATATAAATAATTACATTATGTTTAAAAAGGGAAACTTGAGTAGAACAGACGCAGAACTTCCAGAGCACCTCGCTGGGCCGGGGGTATGAAACCACTGTGCCAGAAAAGAATGGACCTGTGCCAGGTTCTGGAAGAGCCTTCTCCGTGCACCCCTCCTGCCCCCTGCACGGAGCCGAGCCTGAGCTTTCTCTTTGCAGAACAGGGCACTAGGACAACCACAGGCCACCTAAATCACTCCCCAATCACACCAGGGGTGGGAGGGAGAAGGCACCCCACTCCTGAGCTGTTGCAAACCTGAAATCTATAGACAGATGTGATAAACGGTGGGAAGACAACCCCACCACACTCTCATGCTCCCTCAGCCCCCTCAAAAGGCTACGCTATAAAAACACAGCCCAGCATCCTGACGCTCAGCCTCCTTCTTGGAGATGACATCATGCATGTAGCAAGGGATCCTGTAAATGCAACCATGGAGCTGGCACGGTGGTCATCAGGGATGAAATTCCAGTTAGGAAGCCCGAGGAAGACCAGCACCAGAAAGCAAAGGGATGAAAGCAAACAAATGCAACACTTGCAAAAGCTTTGGAGTTCTTAGTCAACCCAGGGCTTGGTCCTGGAGTCTCAGTCTGTGCCAGGTCACACAATTACCTTTTACATGCCAGGAGAACCCCCTGAGGCTTGGCTACACAAACCCCCGGCAGATGTGGCCGCATGATCCTGTATGGACGCATGCAGGAGAGATACAGTATTATGAAGGACTAGTTTTTTTTTTTTTTTTTGCGGTATGCAGGCCTCTCACTGTTGCGGCCTCTCCCGTTGCGGAGCACAGGCTCCGGACGCGCAGGCTCAGCGGCCATGGCTCACGGGCCCAGCCGCTCTGCAGCATGTGGGATCTTCCCGGACCGGGGCACGAACCCGTGTCCCCTGCATCGGCAGGCGGACTCTCAACCACTGTGCCACCAGGGAAGCCAAGGACTAGTTTTGAAATAGGCGTCACTCACTTATTTTCACAGGCTCAGAGGGCTGAATGTACCAGGAAGGGATCGCAGGATGCCAGTCCCACCCCTGCTCTCAACCCATCACCCACCTGGGCAGCAGAAAGAACCACACACCTTGCTTCTAGCTCTGCCCTCTCCTGGCCACCAGACTCTGGGTGAGCACACTAGCCTCATGGGGACTTGGTTTCCTCACCTGCTACACAGAACCTGCCCTGCCTGCCCACTTCCCAGGGCTGCGGACGACCAAATGGAAGGTACACGTGCAGAGTCTCAGCAAGTAGAAAGTGACACATGAATGCTCACTATTGTGAAAAGAAGCATCTTGGTGCAGGGCAAAGAGCAAGGATTGTGATGCCCGACAAACCTGGGTTCGAATCCTGACTTTTCTACATATCGACCTGTTACCTTTTTATTTACTTACTTGAAACGTTCACTTATTCCAAAAAGTTATTTAAAAGGGGCTTCAACACTAACTGTTGCAGCTGTGTGGTCCTGGGCAATTTCACAGAGCTCCCTGAGTCTCCTTGGTTTGCTTATCTGTGAAATGGGGAAGGATGAATGACTCTCTCGCTTCACACACTTGCAGTTGTGGGGCATATGGGCCAGCGCCCAGCATAGTATCTGCGCCGTATCGACTGGATGAACAGCTCGTGTATTCCTACCCTTCTCCATGGGCACACGGGTTAGCTAGGGCACTTAAGTGAAGGACCCCAGAATCAACATACTCTACGTTACTGCAATTTCATAGAACATTTTGTACTGCTGGAGGAACATCCTAGAAGGGAATGCATTTCTAAGGCTGTTTTAGATAAGGGCTTTAAAAATGCTAAGCTTCTCAAAGCAACACTAAACTTCTCAGCAAACATGACCAGCCCCCAACACCCCACCCCCTGAATGATCCAACTTCCCACCACTATTTATTATAAAGGAATGTTGCTCCAAGACATAAAACTTGGAGTTTGAAATTGGCAACTTGAGTAAACCAAGACTTGAACCTCAAGAAAAACCCTCAATTCCCAATTCCTGCCCAAATAAAAGTAAAATGGAGAAGATTGTCTCCTGGTTTTGTGCCTTGAGGGAAATTAGAAGCCTGGCTTTCATGAAGTTCTGGCTCTCATTTCAATTGAAGGGGGTCTAAGAAACACTGATCCATCATCTGTACTGCCTAAAACTAAACAAAACGTACAGATTATTCTCAGGCTTTAAGATCAATTACATCTGAAACCAGGTCAAGTCTAATTTGCCTGGGAGAGCTTGTGGAAGTTGGAAAGGCAAGAATGGATGTTATCTGACAAACCACAGTTTCTCCTTAGAAAATATGGCAGGAAAAACCAGTGTGTAGAGCAGAAGCAGGGCATCGCTCTCCCACCTACAGAAAGTGTGCCTTGGAGTGGAAAGTTTTAGCTAAAAGTCTAGAGCAGGCAGCCATCTCATCTGTGGGGAGAAGCCTGTGCTTCTCACCGCAGGCTCCTAACAAATGTTCCTGCCAGCTTTTAAGACGCAGTATTATAAGCGGTTATGGCAACGTGTCCTCAGAGACGGCACAGTCGTCACTAAATCTTTTCCTCGGCATTTACATTTAGAAGCCTGTGGCTCATGGTATCTACATTTTTTTCCTTCTTTTTTTTAAAGAGGAAACTTGTCATAAATTGCAAAGCCATTGGAGGGTTTTAACTTTCCTGGGGAAAGAAGTTATCACAGGGACGTTAGCAAAAGTTTGAATTTTCCATGGAAAAACGAGCAGATAAAGCTCCAGCTCGATGTGCAGAGGGCAGAGCTAGGACTTTTCCTGTCATTGTCACATTCTGGAGAAGACCAAAATGCTGACTTGGCACAGCGGACTGCAGGACCGCAGTGAAGGGGGCGGCTTTTTACTTGCCCTGGATATAAATATTTTCACATGCTGTGATGTAGGGCCCTCTTGGGTATACAAATAATTCCACAGGCTTGGAAAAAAAAAAACTACATTGCTTCAGGGATCTCCTAACCTTCTCAGTTTTCCCCCAAATATCTGTCTGGCAAATGCACACAAAGAATTTTCCTTTGCAAGCCACTGGTAATTTTATATTCTTTCTGCTCCTTTTCACTCCAGGTCACACTGCTTGTGTGTCTGGAATGTAAAACACATCTCAAGATGTAACCATGAAAAGGGGAAACCTTAACGGAAACACAGCTGCTACAAGGGCAGGGCCAGTACCTAAAGTAACTTGCTATTGTGCTTTTAGCAATGCATTTTCTTTCCTGGCTGCTTTGGCTTTCTTTTGTATGTTGCTTCAGTGGTCTGGGTTGCAATTAGAAAATTGCTTGTTTCACCCAGGGGGTGGGGTAGCTCATAAGAACTCAGATGTGGAAAGGGCTCCACAGATCACTAGGTCTTCACTCAGTAAGGAAGGCAGGCAGGCAGGCCAGCGGTGAAACTAACCAAGGAAGGGGCATGTAAATTCCACCTTTAAAGATTTCTGGAGACAGAGATCCAAACCTCCCCCACAATCACAGTCTCTTTTAGTTTTCAATCCTCTCGAAAAGCCAACACTTCTTCCTTTTGTCCAATCAAACTTTCCCTTACTGTAACAGAAGTTCCCTTACACTTGTTTCTGAAATTCAAAATTACATGTTAACCAAACGAATTATGAGTCCAGATGATCTTACTAAAAGAGGGAGTCTTTAAAAAAAAAAAAGATGGGCCTGTGTAAAGAAATCCACAGAATCGTATGCGGGTCTCTGATAATTTTTCTTTCCTGGTAATGACAGACTCATGGCAAATAGAATTATTCATGCTGCAGTCTAAATACTCAATCCTCCTAAAATCTCAAAATGCAGGCACTGTTAGAAACTGAAGTCATCCCATGCTGGATATATATGTATGCCAGTACATACATATGGTACTCCCATTTACATGCATTGTTATGACATACGTTAGAAAGTGATTTTGTTCTGGGTCTTCGTTTCTGTAGTGCTGCTGGGAGTCTTGGTGAAGACATGCTTAGACCTGACCCCCAGGAGAAACAGCACTGAATAACTTGGGGACACTGTCCATCACCGCAAGGAGAAGGGAAGACCGGCTCCAACCTTCTGCCTTGACAGCCTGGTTCGTTTCAACATGTCATGAACAGGGTTCGCCCTCCATAAACAGCTTGCCGAACTTCACGGATGTAGTTACCTTGTTTTCCCAGGGTCCCTGCAATTCACTCCATTATTCTTTACTGCAGGCTGGGCTTTCTTTCTCTAGGGAGCCATGCAAGTAGCTCAGGCCCGGGCCCCTTCCATGTGTTAACACTGATACAGGTGTAGTCAGGCACCCCAGAGCTCTATCCACCCTGCCCGCTTTTGCCAATGGACCACTCGATTTCTCAGAGGTATTAGATATGGGACCTCTTAGTAAGTGGCCTCTGGAGTCAAACTTTTGCCGTTTTAAGACTCCTACGGGGGCAGGCATTCTGAGGTGAGTCTGTGTTGGCCATTAAGGAAAGTGAGTTTAGGGAAGGCAGGTAGGTAAGGACAAGGAGTCCACAGGGGGGATGGGGACAGGGATCTGGGCCCGTTCTTAAGAGGCTGCCAACGATATTTGGAAAAGACTTTGTTTCATGAAAGCAGGCTGGCTACACAGCCCTTTCTCAAGGGAGGGGCAGCCGAATCCCATACTTGGCTCTTCTAAGACTTCTGTCAGCCTTTGGAAAACATACAAATAATCGAGGGGGACTGCGAAGCAGGAGTAGGAAGGAAGAGGAGGATGGCAGTGTATGTTGCACCCTTGGCATCAGGCGATGGGGCTGGGGGATGGGAGACCCGGCAGAACACTGTCAGCAGAGTCCTGAAAGCCCACCTCCCCAGATGGCCCCAGATCGTGCCAGGAGGCCTCAGGAAGGACAGGGAGCCTGGAGCACGGGATGGGGCTGCTGGGTGTGAACCTGGGGGGTTGGCAGCAAGAGGAGAGGGAACTACGCCTGTCTCTGGCTATTGGGCTGGGGTCTTCCCAGAGTGGAGCTAAGCTACAGAGAAGAGTCCCCCCGGGAGCAGGCACCAGTGTGGGTTTGCTTCTTAAAAAACAGGGACTTAAGGTGGCAGACCTCCTCTGGTTCCGCCGTGGCTGCTGCCATCTGGCCCTGGAGAGCCAGGTGCCCATAGTCACTGGTCATTTGTGAAGCCAGTCCTCCCAATTCCTCCGGGTTAGTAACCGACTTAGTCATCTGGAAAAAGAAAACAAGCAAGACACAAACACACAGGGACACACAGAGAAAAGCATGAGAACCATGTGTTAATACCACTGGGAGTCAAAGGGTCTCATTCACTTTTAAGCTTGTGGCTTGCGTGTGGGGCTGGACGTCGGTGAGGGCAGTTCAAGCGAAGCCCATGCTGCAGCCCACATGACAGGCCAGCGGCTCCCGGCCAGGTCAAGGCAACATGCTCAGGTTCAGGCCGTGCAGCGTGGAGGCCGGGCCTCAGGGTCCACTCTCTGGGAGGTGAGAGCAGCAGCCTCCACCAGCCCTGCCCCGTGGGGTTACCGGGGAGCCCCCCCCGAGAAACCACAAGGGGGCCCAGCCCCGTGCAGGGTGCAGCCCTGGTCACACATTGCTCCCGGGCTGATCGGGTCTCTGGGGACTCAGGAGCAGGTCCCACACCGCCGAGAGAGGGCACAAGGACAGGATCATCAGGAAATCGTGACTGAAGAGATGGGTAAGTCTAACGTTTTGGTGGAAGAAACTCACAGAATTCAGCTCTGTAATAACCTTGTGCCAAAGAATGACAACGTTTCAGCCACAGATTCAGTGAAGAGAATACTGTAGCCTAAATGGTCAAGTTCTGCCTTTTTACTCTCAAGATATTCTGTGTTTTCCTCCTATGTGATAGAAAACCTTACCTCCACTTACCCAACCTAGCTAATACCCTCACGTCTAGTTTTTCCTCCTCTGACAAAAATGCCTCTTAGAACTCACAAGGGCAGTTGTAACCCACCACCCAGAAAGGTATCCATGTCCCTCTTGGGTCCAAGGCTTCCCTCTTCCCCACCTGTTCTTTTGCTCTGGATGACGATACTTCCCTCTCTCTTTGTGGCATCTAAAGTCCTTGATTTTAAAGGACTTAAAAAAAAAAACCTGTTAAATGACTCATATCCATTGAGGGCGGGAATGCGGGCCCGTCTAAGGCATGTTTACCAGGAAATGTTACAGGCTTTCGGGCCGAGGTGTGGGTTCCCAAGGAATGCATGCCTCACCCCGAGAAAACGAGGCTGTGCTAACAGCTGCTGCATGCGACCCTGCCACGAGGAGCACAACAACCCTGGGGGCCGCCCAGTGCGGTGGGGGGAACACTCACCCCCTCCGGGCCCTGGCCAGCCAGTCCAGGAGTGGCAACGCAGCCCCAGGCTGGGCTCCTCAAGTGCATGGACACCCAGGGTCAAGACAGGCCGGCTGAGAACCTGGCCCAGGAGATATTCCAGAACCCCCTGAGGCCACTGGAGACATTTTCAACCCTGCTGTACCGTGCTCCCTGCTTGGAGAAATCAGTACAGTCGGGCTGCCGGGCTAGCTGGGACGCCCCTGGGCTCTCCTGAGCGGGGCCAGCCCGAGGCCGACTCCAGCCTTCTTCCAGTCGCTGAGATGGACACTGTTCCTTCCTCCCTCCCCAGCCCAAGTCCTTCTCAACAACAGGGAGTCTGGCACAACCGCAGAGTTTCTAAGAATGAGCAGCAGCCGCCGCCAGGGAAGCCTTTGTGGTCCAAGCTCAACCTCTAGTGGACACATGACTACATGACAAAACCATCCAGAGAGGTGCCTGGCCTGATGGGGCAGGAACCACGCAGTCCCTCCAACTCAGGCTTAGGTGGTAGCATCAAAGAGGCATCTTTCAATTTTATCCTGTGACATCTGAGCTTTCAGAAGTTAAGAACTTTCTTACTAGGTACGTATATTAACTCTTTGTGGATAACATTTTTCTTTTTCTGTACAACTTTTTAACCTATCAAGATAGCATTCACTGTCTCTCAATGCCATTTATATCTAAACATCCATATAATACAATTCTGATTGCATTACATTTTAGCAAAAAAAAAAAAAAAGTCACCTCCAAAAGTTACATGCCTTCTGTTGTCAGGAGAAAATTTTTTTTATATAACTACTGTTACATTTTGCCTGAAAGACTGGCAATATCGTACTGTTCAGCACTGTCCAAGTATTATAACTTGATTCCATTAGACAGTCTTGGTTCTGTCCCCAAATGTCTTCTCTTGTACTGTAACTTTAATCCATAAAAACATTTCAAGTCCTCTGTGAGATAAATAGGATTTTTTTTTCTTTCTCTATAACTTGCAATTTCCTTCTCATTTCCTCCTTGATTCTAATTTTCTCTCTTTCCTTTGCTCCCCTGTCCTCATGCCCAACTCTCAGTCATTTTTAATTCCCTTTTGGAGCTTTTTCGTGAGATGAGAAGTCCAGCGGCCTGGGGCTTCTAGACCACAGGCAGCCAGAAAGACCACAGATCAGGACAAAGCTGAGGCCCAGCAGGAACTAGAAACACAGAGGACTAATCTCTCTCCAGCACAGACCCAGATTTGAAGACTCAGTGGTGTGGTGGATAAAAGGGCAACCAACAGTGGGGTGCAGGGTGTGCCCATTTTCTTCTTACCATTTCCTGAGCTGTTACCGCAATGGCTTTGGAGTATTTAACCACTGTCGTCTGATAGTCGACAAACGTCCCCTTTGGTTCTGGAGGAGTGCCTTCATCCAGCTACAGGGGAGAGGAAAAGAACCCAAAGGTCATCAGAGGCCTGTTCAAGTGTGGGCTTTATTTTTTAGAATCAGGAACTTGGGAAAATGGAGAGGCCTTCAGAGTTTCTTGGGTCCAGAGTCAACAGAACCCCCCAACTTCTGTGATAAGGACCTCATTAGAGGCACACATAAGGTACTGGGGGCACACAGGCAAGGAGAGGACCCCCAGTGTGTCTGAAGGGAGTGGCAGAGCTGTCCAGAGGAATGATGTTTCAGCCAAGTCTTACCAGGTAAGCAGTGTGCCACACACGAAAGGTGGGGAAGGAGTCCCAAGGAGAGGGAATAGCGCTCAAGCACATGGAGGTGGGTGTGAGCCAGAATGTGCAGGGAGGTCAGAATGGCAGACAAGAGCTGGGGGAGGCCGCAGAACCTCCATCATGAAGGGCTTCCCTAAGAATGGTACAGCCCATGGATGTCTCTACCCTGGAACACTCACTTCTGACCTAAGCTGGGGAAGAGAAGGAATTGGAAGCATCAGGAATGACTTGTTCATCTGACTCTAGTACCACAGGAACTGAGAGAAGGGTGAGATCAGTGTGGAGCGGAATAGGTGGAGAAGTGGGACAGTCCCTTGAAGGGCTGGGGATTTATTGGCTCAGAAGAGTTGAATTTGAGACCTGGTTCCAGGACTTGTGAGTAAATACCCAGCTTGAGGCTCAAACTGGTTCTTAGGACCTTCGCTGGAAACGTCCAAGCATCAGAAGGTTGTAGTAAAGATCAACTGAGATGATACCTCGTCTACATGAAGGGAGAGGAGAGGAGAACCATGATAATGAAGATCATGATGGTGATAAAGATGATAATGATGAAGAAAAAGGCCACCCATCCTCACCACCACCATCGTTGTGACTGTCACCACTGGTTGCTGAACGATATTCTAGGTGAGGAGACAAGGTGAACAGAAATGACTACAGGAAGAGTGAGTGCAGTGAACACGAGGGGGCTGTTGAAGGGGTGGGAATCAGGCTGGATCTGTTTGATGAGGAACCTTGCAATCATGAAGAAAATGGCGGGGTCTGCAGTAGGCAATGCTCTATCTGGCAGCTCTCTGCCAGATAGTCTGTAGTCTGGGAAGACATTAGGGACCAGAGGGCAATTAGGAAAAGATTAGGTGGAGTGGTCAATGAGAGCTACCTGTCGTGAGTAGATCCAAGCTACATATGCGAGTTGAATGAATGTATCACTGTAGCCTAGTATATAACGTGGTTGCACAGGCCAGGATGTAATCTCTACCAAACCAACAATACAACCTACAGGGTAGATTTTTTAAATGTTTCTTTATCAGGGAGTTAGACACTGCCAAGTATCTCTATCACACTTTAGGGGCCCGCTGGTCAAATGAGGACTGAGCTGTGGACTCATACACTCAGTATAAATTAACTGCGCATCTTGTAAGGGTCGGGCCATGTGGTGGGAGCCTTCGTATGAGATGTGGTGTAACTGCAAACATGCCAGGATGTTGGACTAGAGGGCAGCTTAGAACACAGTGGCCACTGGTCACCACGATGAACCTTCCAGTGTGAGGACAATGAGAGAAGTAAGAACAAAGTAGTGACTTTTGTTTAGGATTTCAAATTTACTTAGTTGAAAGAACTTTCCTTTATTCTGAGTTTATAGCCTTCCTACTTTTTTTTTTTGGTGTTAACATGTCCTTTATTTTATGAAATACTACTGATGTAGATATCAGGGTTTTTGTTTTCTTTCTTTAATTACCTTCCTTGGCCAAAAAGGAAAAACACCCCCCCCCACAGCCCCAACACACACACACAAAAGCAAACAAAGAAAAGGGACTTGGTCATAAAATCCCGAAGATTGAGATTAACCTCAGTGAACGGGGGAAAAAAAGATTTAGAAAACTTGAGTGATTTGCCCAAGGTTATCCAGAAGGCTGATTAGTTCATGGTAACCTGTGAATTCCCAAACCTTCTGGTGCTTAGATACAGAGAGAGAATTTCAAGGAGACACTCCAGAGCAGAAGCTCCAAAAGTGGCAAGAATTGCACCGAACTTAGAATCAGCTTTGGGTACACTTGAAGTTTTTCTGCCAGTCACTGCCTTTTGGAACTTTAGACAATGATTCTAAGAGTATATCAGTGTTTTAACCAAATAACCAAAACTCAGATAGAAAATGACATATTTACAATGCGTTGCTGCTTAGGGGCTCAAAGGACCTGAGATATCACTTAATACAAAGTCTCCAGTGATGGGCAGGCCGGGGTGGGCTTAGAAAGGAGACAATGGGGAAGAGGCATCGTGCAGTACCCAGGGTGTCAGGTCAGGGTAGACAGGAGTTTAGGGGGTATCAATGAAACCCCAATTATCTACTTTGCAGAACTGAGGGGAAAAACCCCTTTGCTCCCAGCCTCTGGGGCTCATGGTGTCAGCGGTTCCTAATAATTGCTATCAGGTAACACCAGACCTATTTCCCAGCCCTTCCAAAAGAATCAGGCATGTCCTGGGCTGAGAGAGCAGACGTTACACCCCTGAAATCAGACAGTACAAGAGCCACTCTCCTTATTAAAGATTCATCGCAATATGCAAGGCTAAAAGGCTATCAAAAAAAGACTTCCATCTTCCAGGGATTTATGGGACTCTTCCCTATCATTAGAGTGATTGTGAAAAATACCTCCTAAGAAGAAAAAGATTATCATTTGAAGTTCTCATTTGTACTGAGAAACCTTGAGCTCCATTATTTAATATCCTTGATAGATACATGGCTTAATTTCAAAGCTCTGGTGTTCCCATGTCCTGAAAACCAAACAAACCCACTGAGACTTATCCAAGGGCCTTGAGGAAGAGGGCAATTTACTCGTGTTCTGCCAAACTGTCCAAATTTGAAGCATGAGAAGCCCACAGCAGAAATTATTGGAGTGCTTTGACAAGGCAAGCCTGGGGTCTCTAAGGGATCCCCGGCATCCCAGCCTAGCTTGGGACATTATCAGTCTGATAATGTTTGCATAATGTTTAATGGGAATTATCCTAATTATAGTTTCAGGCTATCATCTCTTCCTGGAGATAAGAACCAACCAATCTTCTCTAAATTAGCAATTAAAGACCACTTATTATCCTGAAAAACCACATTAGTGTATTCACAATCTGACAATGGACATTTCCAAACACAGACGAAGTCTACAGTTCTTAGCTATGCTATCAGAGGATGGCAATTAGACACTGACGAGTAGTTGTTAATTCTAATGAGCATCAAACTGACATGATTAGTGAAGGATTCCTTGGGGATCCTTCAAAAGGGCAGGAGATACTGTCCAGTCATGCTTCCCTACCGACCCAACTCAACTGGTGGGTCACTGGAGGAGAAATGATACCCCTGTCATCTATGTCTGTTGTCTACAACTGGCCTCTGAGGGCTTTTACACTTAGCCATTTCAGTGGTCCCTGCATCTGGCTAGATACCAGAACCATGGGGAGATTTTTAAATTACCAGGCTTCACGCCATAGAGATTCCAAGCGATCAGGGTCGGGGCAGGGCCTAGGAATGTGCATTCTAAAATGCTCCCATGAATTCCAAAGGAGCCATTCTGAAGACCAGCACTTGGGAATCACTTCGTTATTTCATTTTGGAGTTTGTTCCCCACGACAACCCTACGAGGTATACAGGGGTGGTAAATAATTACTTCCATTTTTTTTTTTTTTTTTTTTTGTGGTACGCGGGCCTCTCACTGTTGTGGCCTCTCCCGTTGCGGAGCACAGGCTCCGGATGCGCAAGGCTCAGCGGCCATGGCTCACGGACCCAGCCACCCCGCGGCATGTGGGATCTTCCCAGACCGGGACACGAACCCGTGTCCCCTGCATCGGCAGGCGGACTCTCAACCACTGCGCCACCAGGGAAGCCCAATTACTTCCATTTTATAAGTGAGGGGACCAAGGATGCCTTCTCCATCTTTTTCCCCCGTGTAAATGTGGAAGGAAGGGTGCGACCGGCTTACAAAAGTAATGAATGAATAATAAAGAATGAAGACTATGTTGGACATATGATAAACATCTGTACATTAATCAGACACCTCAAGAAAAGAGGAGGCTTGCTGGTGTCAGCCTGGATTAGAGGGCTCCTCTGACAGCTCCTTAGAGAAAAGCCCCTGGGACCAAGTTAGAGGGAAACCTTGGAGGAAATGGGGCCAAGGAGTGCAGGAGGGCATCTGGGAACCCAGGCCCACCTTGCTCATGGCTTCTGCGATGGCGTCGACCATGCCTCCCACCAACCCCACTTCACTGGCAGCTTCATTCAGCGTCACCATGATGTCGTCCACGGCCTCCTTCATTAGCTGGGCGGCCTCCGTGATGGCATCGTGGGTGTGCTGTGCCTGAGGTGGGGGACAGGGCGGAGAAGATAACTGTAAGATGTTTCCATGAGCAGAAGGCAACGGTGCTCAATCTCTTAAGAATCACTTCACTTCTTTTACAGATAACCTTAAAAAGCAGAATATAAAACTACATCCCCATTATGGAGCACAACAAATGTATTCTCTACTTTTTCCTTTCCTTTATTATGTTTGTACATTTGTTTGCAAAATAAATAAAAGTCAGAAAGACAAAAAGAAAAAGATCTCTTTTTGCCAACAAAAGGAAAAAAATCCCCTGCAATTTCAACCAGCATCTTATGATGTGACTAATTTTACGTTAATATGTTCAGGGTGGTAGAAAGAGAATGCCACAGATTCCCTAATATACAAGTTGACGGATTTAATAGAAAAACTAAAAATCTATATAAAGAAAAACATGTGTTCACAACAAATGCGCTTCTCTTCAAAGTTGCCCAATACACTATAATTCTCTTTCTATAAATACAACTGGATTATGGAAATAGAGATACATACAGGAGGCAGAAATCTGCAGAAGGCTACATGGGTTTTGGAACTATGTCACAAATTACATTTACATGAGTTTGGAGGGACGAATGATTAAAGTTCTCCAGGGACAGATACTCTGCAGGCAAAGCCTGAGTGCTCATGAGTTCCCCTAGACGGTCCTCGGAGATGCTTTAACAACATGTATGGAGCCCAGAGCAGGCCCTGGCAAGTGAGTGAATGAAAGGATGAAAGAATGGTGGTGCCAGGCTCCCTAAAAAACACCTTGAGTGGTAGCAAGATGAAGGAGCAAAAAGTGAAGGTCCTGGGGTCAGAAAAAGCTGGGGTTGAATTCTGTCTCCACTGCTAAGTAGCTAAGTGGTCCTGGGCGTGGGTTCTTAAGCAAAATGGGAATAATTATAACAATGCTATGCAGTGGAATTCTGATGAGATAAGATGGTTGTAGGCATCTTATCATTTATTTATTTATTTATTTATTTTTTTTGCGGTACGCGGGCCTCTCACTGTTGTGGCCTCTCCCGTTGCGGAGCACAGGCTCTGGACGTGCAGGCTCAGCGGCCATGGCTCACGGGCCCAGCCGCTCCGCAGCATGTGGGATCTTCCCAGACCGGGGCACGAACCCGTGTCCCCTGCATCGGCAGGCGGACTCTCAACCACTGCGCCACCAGGGAAGCCCCATCTTATCGTTTATAATAAGAGCAGTCTAGTAGGGGACCGTGTCCTTACCTGGGAAATCTGAAATAATGCGGGGTATTTTGTGTCAGAAGTGCATTGCATCCGGTACCCGATGCCCCCGTGCAGTGGCCATGGCTGCCCTGAAGCTCCTCAGAGGAAGATGACCCCTCTATAAGGCCCAAGGAATTGCACCTTTACTTTGGTAGATGAGAAGGTAAGGAAGCCAGTGAGAGATGGTAAATGGTAACTCTTTTGAATGATTAAATAAAAGAGAAGAATTCCAAGAAGAGGCTACGTGAGCCATAGGAACTAGCTCAGCCTTTTGAATTGAAGAGCCACAGGAATCAAGAAGAGTCCTTCCAAACCAACAACTGACGAGATGTGAAATATAGTAATTATGGATGGTTATTCTCGAGGCAACTGTGCCAGGATGCAAATGCTAACTATTGACCATTACTACTAAAGTTACTTTAGAAGGTAACAGTGACAACCCTGAGGAACAAAGATCCCTTTCACTCTTCATCAACAGGCTGGTGTCCGCCTTCTCTATTTCTTAGGCCCTCCATGGGGTGGGGAGGCGCCTTCCTCTCTAGACAATCCCCCCCTGCCCCCCGCCCCGGTACAGAGCTCTGGCTGCCCCCTGGCTGGCCCCCTCACAGTTCCTCCCTCTCACACTCTGCCTGCAGAGACTGGTTCTGTTTGCCCCCTCCATCCTCCTCTCTCTTCAAGGGCCAGCCTCAATACCACTCCTAGCAGAAGCCCTCCATGGATGACTGCATCCTCATCAATTTTCCTCTGGACTCTTACAGCCCTGAGAAGCAACTCTGGAATCAGAGAGTCATCAGAAGGCAATGGTCTCAAAGAAAAGAATGGGGGGCAAGGGAGGCTGCCTGATTTCTGAGGCTAGGTAATGCAAAATGATACAGCTTCTGCCTGGCTCTCTCTTAGGACATGTGCCTTTGAAGTCCTAAGCCTCTGTGTGAGAAGGCTGGCTATCTTGATGCTGTGTGCCAGGCAGCCTGCATGGAGAGACCACACAGAAGTAGAAAGGGGTGTTCTGGCCCCCAAAAGTCTGGGTGATTTCCACTCAGGCACCAGATCTGGGAGTGCCTGAGCCTCAGGTTGTTCAAATCCCAGCTGCCATCTGGCTACAATGGCAGGAAGGACCCTGAATGAGGACTGCCTCACTGGGTTCGGTGGATCTGCACATCTGCCAAGAGAATACAAAAATGGTGGTGTTTGAAGTCACTAAGTTTTAGGATGGCTTGTTTGTAGCAACAGCTAAGTGGGACAGCACCTAAAAAGGGCTCCTAACCCAGCCTTGGCATTAGAGAAGACTTCTCAGAGGTTTCTAGGCCCTGGAGGAAGAAGCCAGACTCTAGCAGTGTGAGGAGGGGGGAAAAGGAAGAGATTTCCAGGCAGAGGGCACAGTCTGTACCGAGGTCCAGAGGCGAGAAGGAACGTGCATTGCGAAGATGAGTGAAACGCCGTATGTCAAGGGGACTGGTACAGTGCCTGGCCCACAGCTCGTGCCCCCTTCCGTTCTCTCTCAGCCGACCCCAGCCCCGTCTCTCCAACCAGGCCGCGTGCTCCCTGCAAGCAATTTAACTCTGCTTCCCTCGGGAAGGTGGGTTTAAGGTACCGAGTGAGACTCATTTTTTATTTTCGGAGATAGTTTTACAAGGATAACCTTCACGGGTCATTGGTAAAACCTCTCCTCTGGAGAGGCTTACTTAGAAATAAATGGAGCCATCTGTTTTTAGGCTCCAAGAGAACATGGGTGGCAGAGCTGAGGGCAGAGAAGTGGCGTGGGGGAGTCAGATGGCCCTCCCCCTGTCCCCGAGCCATCGGCTGGGCTCACTGGGGCTGGGATGACATGTGCTCTAGCTCCTCTGACTGGACCAGGAAAACTGGACAGCATGCCTGTGAGTGCTGGCAAGATGCCAAGGGCTAGCATGAAAACCAACCTGAGGGCCCAGTGTGGGACTTTCATACCAGTGTCAACGTCTAGGTTCTTATATCTTGGGCTGGGTATTTGAGTACTTTACAATGTTTCATCCTAGGTGACAGATAGGGAACCAGGAATAACAATAAACATCAAACCACAGAACAGCAGCCATACAAGGACAGCTGCTAACATTTCTGAGGACCCTTCTATACCAGGCACTGCGCTGACCGCTCTTGTGTACATCTCTTAAAATCCTCACAGCCCCCTGGAAGGTGGGAATTGGGTGATATCCCCTGCAGGGACCCCTCTGACAGCTGCAATCTGAAAATGGGAACTTAAGCACCTAGAGCTAATAGGCCTGGTGGAGGACAATTGCCGCTGACCAGCTGGCCATCTGCTGAGCCTACGCCACTGGTCAAAAGGAAAATGAGGCTATAGACAGGTCACGTCAGATTTACCAGGACTACTGAACAAATAAACCTTAATGCAGGGAATGTGCCATCTACAAGGAGGAGCCTTCAGCCTGTCTGCCCCAAACAGGGTACTTTTAAATGAGGTAAAGCAACCAGGTACCATGTGGCAAAAGCAAGGGGCCTCAGGGCCAGGTACTACTCCTAATGTTGGCTGGGTGCCGCCTCACTTAGCATCTCAGCATCAGCCTGGCCCCAGCTCTCTCAGGGGCTCAGGCATCCTGATACCTCCAATGTCAGCCATTGGAGGCTCCACACTTGCCCATGAACTTGTCGCCAGTTCACAGTTCCCAAGTTTGCTCCTTGGAGTCCCTCCAGGGCCTAGCTTGGATGTGTCTTCCAACTCCTGGTAGCTTGCTACCAGATGAGCCCTGGCCCTGGAACCTCACCCACTGTTGAAAAGTAAGGCATTTGGTCAATCTTTGTCCCAGGTTCCTAGGAGCCTTTAACCCCTTGGCATTTCCCAAGTGATCACACGAGTGTCTGTTACTCGTGGTGGGCCCCTCGGACCACACAGTAGTTTATGCTAACAAGGTCTCATGGGGACCAGTAGGTAGATTCAGGTTGGGGGCTGGCCGTGCTGGAAAGACCAACGATGTGATTAGAGGGCTGGGGCTTTGAGCAACATAATATCATCCTGACCACCAACCTCTGGGGAGATGAGGGGGCTGGAGATGGAATCATTGGCCATATGACTGAACTCAGTCAATCAAGCCTACATAATGAAATCCCAATAAAAGCTCTGGACAGGAAGCTGGAGTGAGCACCCCTGGTGGGTGATGCGCAGCAGTAAGCTGGGAGGGTGACACATCCTGAGGACATGCAAATTCCAAGTTTGGAACCCTCCCAGGCCTCACCCTCTGGGTCTCTTCTTTTGGCTGGTTGTACCTTTAATAATAAAAGTGTAATTGTAAGTAGAGCAATTTCCTGAGCTGAGTTGTTCTAGCAAATTACAGAACCTAAGGGGCAGTGAGAACCTCTGAATGTAGCCACTTGGTCAGACTGAGCGTGGTCTACGAAGCCTGGAGTTTATGGCTGGTGTCTGAATCGAGGGCAGTCTAGCAGGGGCCTGTGGTCTTACCTGGGGAATCTGACCTAATGCCAGGTAGTGTCAGAACCCCATTGCCCAGGCGCCAGGTCCACCCATGCAATGGCTATGGCTGCCCTGACGTACCTCAGGGGGAGAGGACCCTTCTAAAAGGCCCAAGAAATTCATCTTTACTTTGGTAGATGAGAAGGTAAGGAAGCCAGTGAGAGATGGTAAATGATAACTCTTTTGAGTGATTAAATAAAAGAGAAGAATTCCAAGAAGCTATGTGAGCCATGGGAACTGGCTCAGCTGGCAGAATGAAAAAGCCACAGGAATCAAGAAAAGTCCTCCAAATACAACATCTGATGAGATGTGAAATATGTGATCATGGATGGTTACCCTGAGGCAACCGTATCAGGATGCAAAGCTCTCTCTCTGAGGGATGTGATGGAGTGAACTGGTAATTTAGGTTAATGGCTGATTTCATGGCACAGAGAAGGTAAAACACTAAATGTGCAGATTGCTTTATTTTGATGGAAGCCTGAAAAGTGACATCTCCTGTACAAAACCCTCCAGAGAGAGCATCTCACACAAATATGTTCTCATTTATAAAAAAGGTAAAATGTAAAAAAAAAAAAAAAAAAAAAAAAAGGTAAAATGTAAGGTGTGCATTTCTGTAAATCTCACTTAGAATGAGGTAACTATTGGTGGCATAAAAATGTTAGCAACTCTGTACATTCCTATTAAACAAAGTACACATTTGCAGGGAGAAGTGAGAGCGGCTTGCCAAGTATCTGCTCTCCCATGCAGCCTTAGGAAGGTATCAGAAGCCAATTCTGGGGGTGGCAGAAGTAAATCACAAAACAGTTCTCTGGAACTCCTTGGAAAACGTAAAGGACACCTTCTCCACACCAGAGCATCAAAACCTACAAAAACACATCCTTGATCTTGGCTGTCCCAGAAGTGAACCACCTTCCCATCTGCTTGTGGTGAGGAATTCTTTAGAAGGCCTGCTTCTCCTTCACTCGACATGTTTAAGTTTTCACAGATCCTTAAAGGGTCAGCTCAGAGGCTGTGAGGCCTCCTCCAAGCCTTACCCAGAGCCGTGTCCTCTAACTCCAATGGCAAACCTCATCTGGAACACACCACTGAGGCCAAATCCCACACATGGGCTGCCTGAGCACACTAGCTTCAGACCCCAAAAGACACAGTAGGCTCTCAATTAAGGCAGCCTTAACCAACCAAGAGCAATGTGGCAAGTGGAGTCAGCAGGCTCAACAATGAGGTCATTATTTTAGAATCTGGAGGGGATCCTTGTTACTGCTCCTCACAGAGCAGCAAAGGAGAGAAATCAGACTCTGTTCTTTTCTGGAAACGTGTCTGAAGTCTACTTCCAAGGGAGCCTTATTTCTTTATTATAGTGCTTCAACTACAAAGCCCAGTAAAGCAGGCATTGACATCACAGGAGTTTGGAAAATGGGAGAAGGCTACAGGGGGCAGGTCTCGACTTTAGTAGAGGGGAAAAACCAGCTGATAATTAGAACTGCCCAACAATGGACAGGGTGGCATATTTGCTGGAGTGTTACAGGCAGACGCTGGAGGGGCCCCTTCAAGGAGGATGGAGGAGGGAACTGAGTGGGGGAGGGGTGAGTGGGGGAGAGGTGAGTGGTGGGGGAAGCTCTGGAGGTACAGAATGAGTGTAGAAGGGGGCTCAGTGGGATGAGGGTGAGGTCACAGAGCAAATGTCTTGTACTCATGTGATTCATTAACACCAGGCTCTGGGACTGTTATTTTCTAATTTTTTTTTTTTGGAACACCCACTATGTCAGGCACATTATCTCATATAATCTCTACAACTACTCCGGAGGTATTCATTACCAACCTTGTTGTTTAGATGAGGAAACAACGGAAGTTATTTGCCAGCAAAAGGCAGAGCTGGGATTTGAAATCCAGATATGTTGGCCCCCCAAAGCTTATCCTATTTCTCACCAAATAAAAGACACTGAAAACCATTTAACCACATTTAGACCACATGCAAACAAGGACTACGACATCTAACACATACGTTTTATACATCACCTAACACGTAGCAAGTAACACCTAGTAAACATCTGCCCAAAGAACAGCACCCAAGGGGATTAAGTCTCTGCACTAGGCCTCTTAGGAAAGGGCCTTCAAGCCAACTTGCAGTGTCCCAGGCACCCTGTGACAAGCCTGTCAGAGTCTGCAGACAGCACAGGTACCTGCTACCAGTGACAGGATCCATGTAAACTCCTGCATCGCTGTCACTCATCCCATGTCTTAGTTCATCACCTGGTGCTTCAGGTCTTTCACTGAGAACTACTCCACACTGTTCTCCAGCCCACACTTCCAAGCAAAGGATGTCACTATAAAGCTTACAGTGCCAACTACAAATGCTCCCAACCATGAGGTTCCTTGGCGTACAACAGAATTCCACGAGGAGCTCTGAACTTGCAGTCCAAGCAGATGTGCTAATCTCTTAAACATCCAGAAACCTACTAATTTGAGTTCTTCTGCTGAGAATGGAACCCCCTCAGGTTAGGCGTAGAGATGTGGCAGTAAACAGCCCTGGAGAAAAGATAACCTAGAACTGGGTCTGGAAGGTGAGTCCCAGCTGCTCCAGTTTAGGGAGGGAGCAAAGGGGGCGGGGGTCTGACTCTGGGGTACCCGTCACTAACCTCTGACAGCCAAAGGGTGTTCTTGTTCTTGCTCTGCCCACCACTTCAGCAACCAGACTCATTTTTTTGCCAGAAACCTCAGAACAACTTGAGGGCCAAGGTTGAACGCTCTCAAAACTGTTAGAATCCCCAGAATTAATCTCTTACGAGTTGCCAGATACATGAATGAAAAACTGAACACAGAGAATGCAAGTCCAAGACATTATTCACGCTGCTTCCAGAATGGCGTTTCTAGACTATGGATGGGCTGCGCCAGTTTCCACTGCTCACTAGAAAGCCCCAGCTCCTTCGCGTGCAGGAGGAGGCCTGTCACGGTACAGCCCAGTCTTCCCTCCCGTCCCACGGTCCCCACACTCGGCATGTTCCATACACACCAGACTAGAGTGCTATTTTCTAAAGAGATCGCAATCCTTTTATAACCCTCTCTGTGCTTTGCAGATGCTGCTCCCTCTTCCCTGCCTCCTTCCTTGACCCCTCCCAGGCCTTGCTCCTGAGTTGGCCTGCGTTTCCACATGACCCCACATGCACCTCGCCTGTGATCTCGGACAACTCGGCAGGGCAGCCTCAGCTTCTGCATGTGTGCAGTGGGAACCTTCCCACGTCACAGAGTTTCTATGAAGATTACATAAGATGTGTAAGATGTAATAAATGACACAGAGTCGGCACGCAATAGCTGTTAGCTCTGAGATCACCATTTTGCCATCTGACTCAGTCTAGAGTCTTCTCTGCTATACCACGTGACTGATCTGAAGATCTTAGACATACAACAAAGCACACTAAAAAAACCACACACACACAAATATATATAATGGATCCTTGTAGCTCGTAGGTCAGTATGCTACACAAATCTTTCCAGTAGTGCTCTCTCAAGTTAGTCTGCTTAGGTGAAGACCCATTAAGATCACATGATTGTGTGGAGGCAGCTCCTAGAAGATACAAGTGGTGGGAGAAGCCTCCAGCCCACTCTCCAGGTTCCAGAACCCTGAGGAAACTTAAGGTGCATGCTGGTTTCACAAGTAAAACAATCCCTGACAATTTCTCTGACCTTGAGAGAAAAGGACATGTTGTCACCATCTTTGGCCACTTAAAAGTACCTAGGTGACACATCAGGCTGAAGAAATGTTCCACTGTAAACTGGTAAGGGAGATTTTCATATTAAACTACTGTCCCCAAGGCAACAGCAACACATGCCATGGGTGACCTTGACCATGTTTCTCTTTGAACCTAAGTACCAGGAACAGAAACGACACTTAGTGGAAAACAATAGAGGTTTGCTTTGTGTCAACACTGAACAGGTGCCGGGCAGGTATTATGGTTTTTATTCCTGTAATAACCACACAATACATGTTTCTTTCCCAAGGATGCTTACCTACACACACTGTCACGGAAAAAAAAAAAACAAACTTCTAAATCAGCCTTAATTGTGTGCATTTCTTGGTTTTCCTCTTAAAGATTCCTGGGAAGGCCAAGAGAAGATTATTTCCCACCTTTAAATGGAAAATCAAATGCCACCATCCAAAAACCGGAGGTGCCCTCCCTGGAGGGACATGATACAGAGGAACGTGTGCTGGCTTCTCAGGGTCCTAAGTGAGCCCCTAGCATCCTGAGCTGTACCTTGGGGTTTCCTCCGCCTTCCTTGGCTGCGTACAACATCTGTAGGGCAGACTCTGCGAGCGTCTTGGTCTGGTCCAGCACTGTCATCTGCTGCTGATGGTCCAGAATCTTGGAGGCGACACCCACTGCAGCTAAGATCAAGGGCTCAAAGTAGCTCGCCAGTTGTGTCACCTTTCAAGACAAAAAAAAAAAGCCCCAGATGCAACATGTAAACACTGTGTCTTGTTTAGGAGCCCGGCTGCTGGGAAGGGGGCTGGGACAGGGATGGGATGAGTCACAGGGAGAGGCAGATCTGCTGGACTTCACTTTTGTTTTTTTCTATTTTACATCCAGTATTACGAATTACAGTCACCATGTTATATACATATTAGGTCCTCAGACCTTATTCCTTGTACAACTTTACTTTTGAAAGTACTTGTAATTCATGAACTCTTGTTCGGATTTTTCTTTTTCTGGGGAGCTCTTTGTCTGTTTCTGATCATGGCAGAAGTGCTAAGAAATCTGTTCTGAGATCCACAGTTAGGTGTGAGAATTTTACAAATCTTAATTTTAATTTCACAAATAGAACAGCTTTTGAAAGAACCAAAGGCGAGCAACTTACAAACTCAAAAGGAAGGGGTATAGAAGAGGGCCAGGGGAGCATGGCAGTTGAGAAAAGCAGCCTGAGAGTAAAGGCACCCTCAAAAGCATTTTAGGAAGCCAACCCAACTGCCCTGCGCCTCAAGTATTTTGACCAAACCGTGGATTTGGAAAAAAAAAAAAGCAAAAATGATTTCCCATCAGTCAAGATGTGCTGTTTATGATCAGCCCAACCTGGGAGAACAAAAAAGCCTAAAGACAGCTAAGCACTGTTGCAGCAGAGGCCTGTCTCCACTAGGTAACAGCATCGATGGTGCATACAACTGTCCCTTGGTATCTGCAGGGGATTGGTTCCATGACCCCCCAAGAATACTAAAAATCTGCGGGTGCTAAAGTCTCTTATATAAAATGCTGTAGTACAGTCAGCCCTCTGCATCTGTGGGTTCGACATCTGCAGATATGGAGGGCTGACTGTATATGCTCACCAAAGCTCACCATCTACCTAGCATCCATAATATCAGATTTTAACATTTTGCTGTCCTTGCTTCAGACACTGTCATCTATTCCCCCTCAGATAAAACACGACGACACTGATCACACTTTTCCGTTCAACTCCTCATCTTGTGTGGCAATTACTAATTGCTAAATTATTCCCATCAGATGTATTTAAGTTCACCTGATGGGAATAGCTCTCAACTCCCTTAATGCTTCTTTAACCAGCAACTCCCTTAATGCTTCTTCCCATGATGTGGAGGAAGAATGAGGGTGATGGGGATGCAGGCAGGAAGGCTGCTTCACATGGGCAGCGGCAGTCACTGGGTCAGCAACAAAGCAGGGGGTGGGAGTTGGGGGTGGTGGTGAGGGTCCAAAATATTAAAGTTCATTAAAGCTAATAGTGAGACAAGACTATCAGCTAACAATAAACATCCTGTGACTGTTTTATCCCCAATTACAGTTATCTTACAGATAGGTTTCAAAACACTTGAACAAGGCTGCTGCTGGCCCTTATGGTGCTTTGTATGAATTTTAAAGGGGCTCCCCAACCTCTGGGCAGACCCGATCGATGTCAAGGCACATGACTTAGCAGGATTCCGGCAGCCCCCCGTCCTGCCCGGCTCCCTGCTTTGGCCAAAGACCTCTGTGTAAGGCCCAGTCTGCATAATCCCCAGGGTATATTATAGGCAGGGACAGCCCTGCATATCTGCACTGGATTTCATCTCCTCTTCCCCAGGAAGGGTGGTGTCGCCACCAATTGCAGTGATGGGTCATCAGGGGTCAGGGTTCAGGAGGGGTCCCGAAAGTACTAAAGGAGTCAAAATGTTTAATGCATTAGAATCCAACATGTTTTCTGGATTCGTTTTATTATTTTAAAAGTACATTTTATCAGTGCAACTGTAAAATGTCAAGGGTTGCTGTGTGCTGAGCATAAGTAAACACAACTCAACAGGTGCCCAACTTCCTCAGGGAGGGAGGATGGCTGGGTGGAGAGGAAGCTCTGCTTTCAAAGCCATGAGATTTGAATCCTCCCTGCCAATTCCTTTTTAAGACATCTTAGGCAAATTGCTTCCTATTACTAAATTTCAGTTTCCTCCTTAGTAAAATGTGATAGCACTAAGTTCCTTAAAACTTTAGGGGGATTAAGTCAGCGTGCGTAAAGGCCTCAGTACAGGCCTCTATGTAGTAAACACACACTAGGGGTCATTATTCTTCACCTATTGTAGGGCAAAGGTTTGGAAGGGATGGGATTTTTCCTGTATTTAGGAAGTTTAGCAAGGACTCTAATACCTCCTGTTATTGAGACACATGACAGAACAGGAAACCTCCTCACCTGATTTAGTACAGAAGTGAAAATAACACAGAATTTTGAGTATTTGGTATATGATGTTGAGTCCCTAAGCCTAGGATGGCAGAGTGGGTTGAACGGTGACCCCTAAAAAGGTATGTCCATGTCCAAATTTCTGAAGTCTGTGAAGGTGATCTTACAAAGGGGTCTCTGTAGGTGTGTTTAAGGATCTGAAGATGAGATCATCCTGGATTGCTTGAGTGGGCCCTAATCCTGATAACAAGTGTCCTTAGAAGAAACAGAAGAAGGGAAGGCAGAAAAGAGGGAGACAATGTGACCACGGAGAGAGACTGGAGAGATTCAGTCAAGGAATGCCAAGAGCTACCACAAGCTGGGAGCAGCAAAGAATGGAGCCTCCAATAAACGTGTGGCCCTGCCAACGCCTTGATTTTGGATTTCTGGACTCCAGAGCTGTGAGAGATTACATTTCTGTCGTTTTAAGCCCCCCAGTTTGTGGTACATTGTTACAGCAGCCGTGGGAAACCAATCCAGGCGGGGTCTGAGAATCTGCCTTTATCAATCACTCCCAAGTGGGACTGAAGCTGCTGAATTGGCACCCCACCTGAGCGCCGTCATGAAGCACTGGGACCAGGTGGGCATCAACCACCAGCCCACGACCCCTCTGGATGGAGGCCCACTAGGCTGCCATTGTCCAGAACTCCCTTTCAGAAGGTGAGACTTGTTTAGCCAAAGGACCAGAGTAAATTGATAACTCAGGTGACACAAATAAAATTTTCATGCCACCCACTGACATAGGAATTAATCTTCCACACTAAACAACGTAAGGGCAGAGATAAGGATGTTGCCCTAGGAGTCTAGAAATATTTTCTTACGAAATTCCTACTGGAATCAAAAGTAACTGCTGAACAGAAGTTCGGTTTCTCTGCCAAACTCATTGTCCCCACAGCAGTCACATACGCAGTGCTCCAGCCTCCAGGCCCGTTCTGCACACCGCCGCCCCCCGGCCCCTTGCAAACTGCTTCACACAGGTGGACAAGCCCTTTCTTATTATAAAGGCACTCAGGTGAGAAATGAAATTTACCACACTTGCAATGGCAGAGAGATACTGGCCATTTTAAACCCAAACACCTCTCCTTAGACCCAGCAGGAAGCTTGGTAGGCCCTTAAGCTATCCTGTACTGGAAAAAGCAGGAATATTGATTTTCTAAAATCAATACCTGGCAGAGATGATTTTGGCTACTGGATTTCTTGATCTGCACGGCAGCACTGATAAATGCTAGGAAATCCTGCAGGTTGTTAAAAACCCAATGTCTGCCCTCTCTCTGCTGAGGCACAGGCTGCTTGACAAGCCAACTCTCCTTGAAGGATTTGCAAAATGAACCCCAAACAGGCAGAACATGATACAGCACCTGCAGCCATGTGGGTATGAACGCTCAGGTGAAGGGCTGGCAGAGTAGGCACATGGAAGCTTCAGCTGTCGAGGGTGAAGTTTGCAACTTTGCTTCGCTTCCTCACGTGTGAAAATGGACACTATATTAGAGGCTGTGGAGGAAAAACGTGCCCTAAACACACCAGAATGAGGCTGGCCAGCCAGGACAAAAGATGGCAGACATCAGGCCAGGAATGCCAAGTTCAGTCTCTGGCTTGTCCCAGCGAAGATCAAGAGGGATAGGTGACTGAAAACCGCCTTGGCAGCTGCAAAGTCTGAGCACTACCAGAAAAATTGCCCTGTAGCTTTTGTCTCAATGCTAACTAAGTAAAAAGAGATCCCTGGGGGCTTCCCTGATGGCGCAGTGGTTGAGAATCTGCCTGCTAATGCTGGGGACACGGGTTCGAGCCCTGGTCTGGGAGGGTCCCACATGCCACGGAGCAGCTAGGCCCATGAGCCACAACTACTGAGCCTGCACGTCTGGAGCCTGTGCTCCGCAACAAGAGAGGCCACGATAGTGAGAGGCCCGCGCACCGCGATGAAGAGTGGCCCCCACTTGCCACAACTAGAGAAAGCCCTCACACAGAAATGAAGACCCAACACAGCCAAAAATAAATAAATTAATAAACTCCTAACCACAACATCTAAAAAAAAAAAGAGATCCCTGAAGTGGTCATTTTTGGAGAAGATGTTGACGGAGGCTGAGTGGTATTTTCTCTAGTGTCAGCCAGCATTGACCCGGCCCTAACACCTGCCCTGAGGCTTTGGGGAACAAGAACAACAAAATCAATAACAACTCTCCCCCCATCTCTTTCTCACACACTCTCAGCAGGATCCCCTGGTGCCCATTACCTTATGTCCCAGCTGAGCTGCTTCTCCTCGAGCTGCTGTGGCAATGGGATCGATTAGGTGCCCGATCTCCTGGACCACTGAAGTCAGCTGCTCCTGCAGGGCCTGATAAGGAGAGAGAGCTGTCAAATTCAACCTACAACAGCTCCCCATGCAGTTGTACTGATTTTAAAAGGTCCATGTGAAAGATAAGGGAGGCCGAGAGAAATGGATATCAAAATGCCTGGGTGTGCCATCCAGCCACTGCTCTGACCCTCCCCATCCCAGCGACCCTCAGTTCCCCTGGGCTAAACCCCTCCTCCCCACAGTTCCATCCATGAGGGACATGAGCAGGCCCCAGGAACATCTTTCCTACTGGCTTCTCACTCCTGGCCACCATAGTAACAGCTGATGCTACTGGTATCTTTACTTTGGCTTATTCAGCATAATTCCTGGAAAGCTGGAACTGCAGTGGCTTTCCAAGATGGGAAGACAATTGTGTCTAAATGGAGGTAGCTAATGGTGGGGTCTGAGGGAACATCCAGGTTGCAGTGTCCTCAGAGCTAAGAACCCCTTAAGTGGGGAGTGGGGAGGAGGGTGACGTAAAAATGACATCAGCTCTCTTACAGCAGGACTATTTCCCAGAGAGCAAACTGTGAAAATGCCAGGTGAAATGCCCACTAGGCTATGGTCAGGTGCTCTGTTCACTGTTATTTGGTGATGCGGATACCATTATTGAAAATGGCACCATCAAGGCATTTCTTCTCAGGTTTGAGACACAGTTTAAGCTCTCCATCCCAAAGAACTGAACTCACGCTATAAAGAGACGGGGCAAGGTATCTGGATGATGCTGAAGTGTGAAGGGGGCGGGGAATTCAAAGATGGAGAGTGTTAACTAGTCGTGGGGAAGATCCGATCCCTCTGTAGAAATCTTTACAGGAGCTTCTTCACTTCATAGAGTCCAGATTAATAGATCAGAAGGCTGGACATTTTAGGTCTGCACTCATCAGCACGGAATGGGGTGACTCCTGACAAAGTGACAACATCTTGCTCATAGAAATGAGACTTAGGCTACTCTCCTACCGAACAACACTGCATATGGGCTGGGGGACTTTGTGCAGAGTTTAGGCTACGAGAGGAGCAGCCTAACCCGCAAACTTGAAAACAAAAAAAAAGGAAAAACTTAGAGAGATGGAGGCAGGTCGAGAGAAACCTCCACACTTCCAAGGGTCTTATTGAGCAAATTACTTCTTATGTTCCCACTCATCATGTTAACTACAGTCAAGAATGCAAGACTAGGGCTTCCCTGGTGGCGCAGTGGTTGAGTCCGCCTGCCGATGCAGGGGGCATGGGTTCGTGCCCTGGTCCGGGAGGATCCCACATGCCGTGGAGCGGCTGGGCCCGTGAGCCATGGCCACTGAGTCTGCATGTCCAGAGCCTGTGCTCCGCAACGGGAGAGGCCACAACAGTGAAAGGCCCGCGTACCACAAAAAAAAAAAGAATGCAAGACTATCCCAGCAAGGTCGTCTTACTACAGTTGGCTTGTTAGATTAAATATGGTATAGGTAGGAAGCACATGCAGATAAAGGGGAAGGATTTTCTTCCCAGGGAGGAAGTCAAGACAGAGGATATGCTTTGGTGATGGTGTTGAAAGGATGTGGGTGTGAGGGGGGTGCTCGTCATCTCTGTTTCTTGCTCATGGTGCTAGTTACAGTGTGTGCTTGGTTGGTGGTAGTTCAGGAAGCTGCACACATATGACAGGCACACTGTTCTGTATGCATATTCTACTTTAATAACAGGTTAACGATAATTCTAACATTCTGCACAGGATGAGAATACATATTTCTTCTTTCTTTCCTTGGAAATGGGGGAGGCGGGTGAAGCAACAATGAAGTACACAGCTCTATTAATAAAAATGAGCAATTCCAATTCTAGGCCCTGCTTACAGACAGGGGCCAAAGTACGTTGTTGATGAGTTCTGTGTCAGGAGAGAAACACCAGTCAACATTCATATTTATTAAGTACCTTCTGAGCGTCAGGCACTTTCAACAGAAAGAAAGAAGTATGAATCAGGGGCCTTTGGACAGGTAACAGAAAAAACTCAAAGGAGCCAAGTAGGAAAATTCTATTCTCAACTTTGGAAAAATGGGCAAGAGAGGGCAATGTGGCTCTGAATTAACAGAATGCTAAAGCTCTCTCAATACTAGATATTGAGTAACAAGGGCAGAATCCTTGATCTCTGCATGGACCAAACACATAGTGCTGAATGCTGAATTCGCCCATTAGTCAAAAAAGTGCTGAAATATGACAGGGAAGCACTCAAAATTTACACGCTTAGGTCTGCTCTACTGAATATGGTAAACCCACCGACTGACACACTCTTACCTGACAATGACCATTTCCCTCCAAATTTCAGCCAAATCTGAACCTTCCACCCCCGCAGTACATGTGTTCCTTCATCAAACCATCATTCTCTGCTCAGCATTTGCCCTACCCCCTCCAAAAACTTCCCAGGCTGGTTCCAGGGGAAGGTGGCCCAATGATGAAGCTCTTTATCAAAAACGTGTTGGTGCCATTCCCCCATCCCCAAAGGCTGATGTTGGGATTCTTCAGTACTTCCAGAGGCTTCCGAGCTGGCCACAGAGCCCTGCATACCTCCACAGAGATGTCGTCCCTCGTGGCCAAGCTCTGGCTGACAGCCGCCAGCGAGGCCTGCTCGATGTCCCGGATGCACCGGTTGATGCTGTCAATGGAGTAGTCACATTCCCTCTGTCCAGGGGCCTTGTCCCTGGAAGGGACACAGCAAGTAGAACACGGGCTCCACGGAGCACAAGTCCCAAAACCTGTTCCAGAACTGGTGGGCCAGGAGCCCCTGTCTACTTTCTATCCCACTCGATTGCTTTAGGGAGTGAATTCCTGACCCTTGCTTGGCAATGCTTCTCTACATAGCTCAGGAATTTCTTCACTTAACACTTGTGCTAAGTCTATTTCTGGTGGGAAGGGTAGGGTGCTATCCACCATCTCAGGCTGATGCCAGGCAACTGCAAATGAAACAATTTGGACTTGGATTCTCCATTCACTGGCTTAGGCATAGGACCCTCATTAAAAAAAAAAAAAGTCAGTGCTATTTCCAGTGCAAATATACTATGCTCTCTACATTGCATACTAGTCGAAAACGTCCTGGGCTGTGGTAGGAGTTAAAATATTTACTGGATTTTTCTTTGCAAGGCATTAAGAAAGAAATGCCTTAAGTTTCAAAAGCAATTTCAAAAACAAAATACACCTGAGGAAAGGCAGGCACTCCATGCTGCGGGGTAATTAACTTTGGTCAACTTCAAAAATGTTTTATCTACTCAGGGGATGATTTTTCATAGTAGATAGGTCCTACTATCACCATGGAGGTTAGAGATGCCCAGAGTTACTCTGGGACCTGGAATATTCTTTTTGTCTTATTATCAAGGTAAGGTAACCCCAAATCCTGCTAAATAAGCAGTGGTGCTCTCTGCCTAATCTCCTAGGTATTGACAATATGGTACAATGTTTACAAGGACTGGGACTAAAGCAATCATGCCTGGGGATGCCCTTGGGAATGTTATCTAAATGCTTTTCTGCCTGAATTCTCTAATCAGTAAAAGAGAGACAATAGCAGCATCTACTTTACAAGGTTGTTGTGATGAACATATAATGCAATACAGGTAAAATGCTTAGAATAGTATCTAATATATGATAAATACTTTAGTTAGCTATTATTGTTGTGGCAAGTACTACCGCTGGTCCCAAAGAGGTAAAGAAAAAGATGATGACAATGATCAACCACGTTGCTATTAAATAAAAGTCCTGATGGGCTTATCTCCCTCCTGCCCTGTCGGATGCAGGCCGCTAGCAATTTCTGGAGGAGACACTAACCTGATAGACGTGATGAGACTCTTTATAGAGTCAGAAACGGTGTGGGAATGTCCCGCTAGCACAGACCAGGTGGGCGGGTCTTTGGGGTTGATGGCCAGTGAGCGTGCAGTGCGGATGAGGTATGATGAGCTCTCCAGCATGGTCTTGGCTGACACCAGGATTGGTTCTTGTGCCTGGGAGCCCTGGGACCAAACAGCAGAAGGGTCAAGGGCAGGGCACACAGACTAAGTGAATGACTTGGACCCTGGAAGGTCATGTTCTTTATCAAGTCACTACCTCTGTCCTTCGAAAGGAGACAAAGGATGGGGAAGCATGGAGGCTGGCTCACATGGGGCCTGGATGATGAGGACCTGGGGCTATGCCACTCCTTAAATATTATTTTTGAGTGTGACACATACCGAGAAAGAATCAGCCCCAAACCTACGCACAGAGATTGTTCTCAACATATAAAGCCAAGATATTACCTCTTAAGTGATATACAGACATTGAGTTTCATGAACTCTGTTTGCATCATCAATGACAACAGTAACAGTGCCCTACATATTGACAGAAAGAGTTTTTGGAATCCTTAACTGTTCATGCCCATTCAGTGCCACACAAAACAAGCCAAAGACCTCAGTATTACCTTTGCTGCAAGGATTCCCTACCTCGGAGCTGATCTGGGCAGGAATGCTGACAAACTCAGGGTTGGAGGCGAATGCTGTCAAGTTCTCCACGGCTTCGATCAAGGGGGTGGTGGCAATTCGACACTTGTTGCGGTTGTCCTCAGAGAAATCCCCATCCAGAGCCTGATGGGAGAAAACACAGAGATCACTCCTGGGCTGCAGCAATCACCACCCAGCGAAAAGAAGGTGGTTTAATGGGAATACTGAAAATGTCTGGTGAATCCATAAACAATGAATAAGAACTGACTGGAGGGATCTCCGCCATCAAGTAGAGGGGCTAAGTGAGCAATGGTAAGAAATAAAGCTGAGTGTGTGGCTCACAGGCCAACTGACCTCACAGCCCATCCACTCCCCACTTAATGTGATTCAAAGAGCACCTGCTCTTCTCTCCCCTTGAGCTATGCTGTCCATCCCTGTGGCTGAGCCACTTTCTTCCCTACTTTTGAGACTATAACCCTTTGGCTCTTCCCCTCCATTTCACTCCAATTAAGTCTATTCCTTGCCAAACTATAAAAATATCTTACACTGTGTACCACTTTCAACTTCTTTTAAGCTATTTTTACCTGGATGTCCCTGAATGACTGACGGAGGGAGGGCTTATGTATCTGTCATTTTCAAATTAGCAAAATGGAATGCAATGGGAAAAAACAGACTAGAGCTATTCCCAGCAATATGGACAAATCTCACACATGCAATATTTCGGTAAGGAGGCCAGACACAATAGGGTACCCACTATACGATTCCATTTGTGCAAAAGTACAAAAACAGGTGAAACTAATTCTGGGTGTTAGCTGTCAGGTCACCCGTTGGAGCCAGTGAGACTGAAGGAACAGCAGTAGGCTTCTGGGCACTGGCCATGTTCTGTCTCTTCAACTGGCCACAGTTACTTAGGTGTGTTCGGCGTGGGAAAATTCACTGAGCTCTACACACATGGGCTTTTTATCTATGTATCTTTTGCTTCCAAAGTTTATTTCTTTTTAAAATTAGCAGCAGTAATACAATGGCACTGAATGATTAGTCACATCGCCGATCAATAGCCTGCACAGAAGACAAGCCAGGAAAGCGGCCTGTGATGCATGCCAGGCCACCCCACAAAGGGTCAACACTTGGATCCCAAGTTCCCCAACCATGGACTGCACCTCCTCAAGCACAAGGCTGCTAGAACCGATGGCCTGTGACCAATGGCAGCACCCCTGCCTCCCAGCAAAGGGCAACATTTGAGAAGGCAGTTATGTTTGTTGAGAACGTAAATTTCTTTGTTAAATGATGAATTAAACTTTTAATTTAACCATTATGAGCAACATATAAAAGTCAATTTAGACAATTAGTGAACAAAAAACCAGAGGCACCAGCAATTACAAAACAAACCAGATCTGAGATGGGAACATTTCTATTTTTCAATAAGGAAAGAGTAGGCAGGCATGGTTAGTTTAAAGGCTACTTGAATAACAGCTATATTCCAATCAAGTCTTGACAGGTTGGGGCAGTAATTACACATCCGCCATGCTAATATTTTCTAAGGAACTCCCATAAGCCTGGCTAATTTACCGTCGTCACTAGTACTGTGCATAGTTTGCCTCTGCTCATGCCCTTCTCTACCAGATAGGCACTGACCTTGACCCTAACTTCCCCCATTCTGTGGTTCTTCCAGGCCCAGTGGAAACCCTATGTGCCTGCTACTTACTCATATTTATGGCTTCAGTTCTGACTCCACTCACGTACTCAGTAAAAGTTGAGTTAGCATCTGTTACCTCCACTGAAGCACTGTACTGGCGACATGGCAGTGAACCGTCTGGGCGCTCTCATCTTGTTGCACTATGACCATCATTGACTCCTTGAGGTCAGGCCCTACCAGGCTTCGGAGCAATTTGGGCACACATTGGGAGGCCGGCTGGGTGCCGCATAGCAGGAGCCTGACAATAGTGGCCCCAGCACAGGCGGACCACTGAAGCAGGCAGATGGCAGGAGTGGACTTCGGCATCAAAGGAACTCGCATCCCAGCTGCACCGATCGCACCCCCTCCAGTGGGATAGGGCTTCTAGCTCAGTGGAAGATGCCGAGCCTCTCAGTGGTACTGCTCATTTCTCCTGCCCCTGACCTCTCCACACTCCTCCCATCCCCTTTCCCACTGTCTACAACACTCTCGGCCTATTAGGAAGGCAGATGTCTGATCATGCCACCAACTCTTAGGTGAACTTATTAAAAATGACAAGATAATTACACCAGGTAAATCCCAAGGAATGATTTTCTAATTGTGCAGTTTCATCGACTGCACCAACAGGATGAAGAAAGGATTTTTTCTTTGAGACTGGGCCCTAAAATCACATATCATGTAGCCCATTGTGGGTCAAGGGCAGGACCCTGAATAGCGTGGGCTGTGGACTACAACGTCAAGCTCCAATCCAGCACTGTTTTCCATTTTCAAGAGGGGAAAGCCATTTCCTCCAAAGGAAGAATTGAGCATCAGAAAGGATGGTTTGTTTACATAGACAGTATTTCACTTCTGAATGCTGCTTCCACTCTGGAGATGGCTGAGCAACCCCAGTAAACTGAATACTCAAATCTGACCAGAGGTGAAACTTCAGGCAGGCACGACAGTTTTCACATAGATATTCCATGTCACAGAATGTTTAGTACACCCGTCATAACAATGAAAGGGTAAATCCACTTAGCCAAATGCCCAGGCCCCATCAGGACCCTGAGCCAGCTCCTGTGAACGTTCTCACACTTAGCAAAAATCTCACAGGGATCTGGGAGAAACAATTTCTGCATGTGCACCAGAATCAAAGATTCATGGACTTTGGGGGTTAGAAGGGATCTTAAAGATCATTTAATCCCAAAGCTCCAATGTTTCAGGTGATAAAACCAACACCTAGAAAGTGACACGGTAAGCCAAGCTCATGCCTCAGACCAAAACCGAAGACCCCTGGCTCCCTTCCCTCCTACTGACCTTAGAAAAGGCAACAAGAATAAGGCGTAAGAAGCCCAAGAGGTTTTTATCCCTCTTTTTTCTTCTCAAGAAACCTATTTACCAATCCAAACAAAAGGAATATCAAGAAAACGTACTTACAGCCGAGTTAAAACCGGTTAATGAGAGCTGGACCTGGTGTCTTTTGGATGCCCTGTCAATGCTTAATGGCAAAACCCTGAGCTTCAACTCCACTGCGAGAGGCAAGGCCGCACTCCAACTTCTCAGAGAAACAAAAGCTGTGTTGTTGCACAATTTCTACTTGGCACCTAAACCTGAGTGACTGCACATTTAAAATAACATTCGATTCCACACATCTGATTTGAGGCTAGGTAAAGAGCTGACTGGGGAGAGAGGAGAAGGCATTGGTACACGGGGGAACCAGCAGAAAGACGGCACCTGTGGTTAGGGCTCCGTGTGTTTCTAAGTTGGCCGGCATTGAGAGCAGCACCTGGCAGGGAGGAGGGTGCACGTATTTATTCTTGCTGAGCCATGCTTTGGGATTGCAAAGAATGCCATCAGCAGAGATTTATGATCCCTGGAGGCAGGCATTCTAATGGGTGCTGATGACCCACTGTGGGGTAATCTGCTCCCTGCTCGCCAGTGCTCCTCTGGGGAGGGGTTCCCCTCCTTTCATTGTGACTAGAAAGGTGGGGCAGCTGGGATTTAGGCTTGGGCACATCCTTGTGATTTAAAGGAAAAAAAAAAAAGGACTAAGAAGCATAAAACATAGAGCAAAATTCAGCCTCGATGGCGGCTGTTTCAAGCATTTAGGGAATTAAACATTCATTTGCTTTGCTATTTGACAGGATTCTTAACCATTCCTTAACTCAGCAAGTCTATTCGATACGTAGTACAGTGTGCTACAGTGAAGTGACCTTCACCATTTTCCTATTAGTAAATTCAAAACAAAGTTCATTGTCCCCGGCAAAGCCTGCCACCTGATGGGAATCGAAACACCAAGCGCATTTCAGCAAGCTGTGGGGCAAGAGGGTCATTTCTGTTCCTTGCGCGCTGCTATCGATTCCCAGGGTGCTCGCGGGGAAGGAGGCTTCATCTTCTCCATGTCACAACAGCCTGCACCCCCCCCTCTGGTGTTTCTGCACAGGCCTATGTTTAAGGCCACCACAAGAGCTCATCTGCTGCAGGCAGTTACAAAGAGGGGTTGCCACTGTGAGGAGAATCTGAAAAGAAAATGAGATCTTAACGGAGACAGGTAGGGATTTAAAACCGAGGAGAAGGCAGAAAAGAAAGGTCTCCCAGAATTTGTATAGAATAGTTCCTTGCCTTTGTCTCCCCCTTGGTCCATCTAAATCTAGTCTGTTTTTTTGATGATCGGAAAATGGCCAAGTTTTAACTGAAATAAGTTAGTTACACAGCAACCGACAATGATGTCACTACATCTCAATTCTATTGCTGTCTTTCCAGGCCTGCCTCCCCCTAGACTGGCACACAAGCACTGTAAACACAACCAGGTATTTCTTCCCAGGCTGGTGAGATGGCTTAGTCTCTCCAGGCTAACGATGTACACTGCATGCCATGGGCGAGAGTAGGCTTGAGTGGAAAGAGCAGGAGATCTGGGTCTGAATTCCGGTCCACCACTTAGTGGCTGAATCACCCCAAGAAAGTTACTTCACCTCCTTGTGCATCACTGTCCTGACCGTAAAAATGGGGATGGCAGGCACAGGGTGGTTGGTTGTGTGGACTGCATGAGTGATATACACAAAACACGGAACAGGCTTTGGGTAAACTAAATATCGGAAAACATAAGCTTTATTCATTTCTAATACCATGAACCATGACAGTAATTAAAGGGAGCTGCCAGCAGGATCCTGGGGGCACCTGGGCACTGGCTTTATTTATTCATCTTCAATCTATCTTATTATTGTCTTCAAATAAGCGGGTTTTAAGTTTTTTGTTTTTTTTTTTTAAAGACTCTGTTTAAGTAGCTAAGTAATCGCTGACAGGGATAACTGCCCCGTGGCTCTTGCCTGTACGCTTCCAACTGCTGTGGGCTGCACAGTCTCTCCTTGGCTTCTGCTTGGCTCAGTCTGTTGACTAATTTCTCCACAAGACTAAATTGGCTTTGTGTAGTGCAAGTGAAATGAGGTGTGTAGTAACATATCCTCTGGAGAGAACAGGGGGAAAAGCCCCATCCCTCCAGGAGTTGCCCGGCAACAAAGCAGATCATCCCACCTCCACGAGTGTGAAAATCCTTCAGTAAAGTGTGAACCCTCCAACGGCCTTCCCTCCTGCATTTCCTGGTTTGCACAGAGCTGGTAGCTTGCCTTCCATGACCATCTCCTTTGGAGGTTCTTTGCCAGGGGTCTGCTGTCCAGGCTGTGGCTGTCTTCCCACCAGGTCAGCTGCTTGGTGTCTGCTGGGTGTCCCACGCACGGCAGACCGGGTTTGCGGTCTGATCACCCAGCTACAAATACTACAGCCCAGCTATTGCGATTCCCTCCTCACAGGCTACCCTTGCCCTGCTTCCCCTCAACCTGTCCATAGCCACGAACACAAAGACGAACTTGTTATCAACATGGAATGCTCTATTTTAAGAAGCTCATGCTCCACTGAAAACATTTAAACAACTATAAATAGAATAGATATCATAGGACAGAATAAATTGACTTTTTAAAAAGATTTTCCCTTTCCATTCTCCCTCCACCTTCTCTCTTGGTCCAGAGATATTTAACAACCATGGCAGGGCCCTCTACCAGCCCCTCAAAACCACCCTCCCCCACTAAGCACATAGTTTACCCCTCCCCACACACTATGCAGAAGGTTAGTAGAGACCAAGGCTGTTGGTTTTTCCAGATAAATATCTCCATCACTAATGAACCGCTCCTCAGTGACTTAAATCATGAGACTGAATTAGAAGTTGAACTCCACTAAAAGCAAGTATTAGAGAGCAGAGCTTCAATCCCCTACCTCTTTCCCCCCTCTGCAACAGGTGTCACAGGGATTTCTAAGGCCTCAGCTCAGCGACCTACCTTGATGGTCTTCACCAGGTTGGCAGTGCTGTTGGCGACTTCCTTGGCTGACTGGACAAAGTGCCTCTTGGCCACAGGGTTGCCCGTCTTGGATGAGGCGATGCGGCAGGCGTTGCACAAGGCTGAGGTGTGCTTGGCGACAATCGTGGCAGCTGACAGAACCTATAAAGCACGGACTGGGTTGGGGGCACCCCACGCTTCAGTGCAGAGGGGTCCAGTTCACTGGAGTCCACCCTGGTCCCGAGCCCTGGATTCCCCCTCAACTCACATGTCTAGGGCTCGTGGAAATAAAACCCATGTCTCTAGCTCTGCCGCCCCTGAAGTCACTCCAAGAAAGGGGAGGGTGGGAATTATTAAGGCAGAGAGACTAAACAAAGAGAAGGAAAGGCAGGGCTGATGTGGGAGTGGGCTGGGCTCCAGGCGGTTTCAGAGGAGATGCTGTCAGCTATCCTTTGCGACCCCCCAGCCAGGAGGGACACGGCCCAGGGTCTAGGCCAGCGCTGCCCAACAGAAATACAGTGCGAGCCACATATCTAATTTTAAAATTTCTAGTAGCCACATGAAAATAAGTACAGAAACAAGGGAAATTATTGTAAATGATCTATTTTATTGAGCTTGATATATCCAAAACATTTCATTTCACCATGTAATCAATTTAAGAATATTAAGCTTTTACAATCCTTTATCCTACTAAGTCTTTGAAATTGGTCAGTATTTTACACTTACAGCCCATCACAGTTTGGATCAGTTACATTTCAAGTGTTTAACAGTCACATGCAGCTGAATGTCACCCCCAGGTGGGCTATAGGCACCTTATTAAGGGGTGTGGTTCAGGGATCTCCCAGCCCCAGCTGTGTTTCTGAATCTGCCTGATCCACTTTGCTGAGGCTGGTAACACCCCTTTGGCCTTAACTGGACAGGTAAGGGATCTCAGGTGCACTGACACCTGCCTTAGCTCCCCGTGGTCCCCCAGGTATCCTTTACTTGGGTCCTTCTCCTGCCTCAAGAACGCTGGTCCCAGGGTCAGCAGTAGATGTGCCCATCACAGCCTGCCTCTGCTAGCCCATATAGGCCATTCTTGTTCTTTTTTTTCTTTTCTTTTTTTTTTTTTTTTGCGGTACGTGGGCCTCTCACGGTGTGGCCCCTCCTGTTGCGGAGCACAGGCTCCGGACGCACAGGCTCAGCAGCCATGGCTCACGGGCCCAGCCGCTCCGCGGCATGTGGGATCTTCCCGGACCAGGGCACGAACCCGCGTCCCCTGCATCGGCAGGCGGACTCTCAACCACTGCGCCACCAGGGAAGCCCCATTCTTGTGCTTTTTAGCACATACTGCTGGAATTATTGAACACGATCCATGTCACTTGGGTATTAGAAGTATTAGGGAACGTCACACATACTGTCTAGTTCTCAAATGTCTCTGTGGCTCCTTCTGTGCTATGGATTCTGACCCAGCTTTGGGGTCTGGGTCAACACCACCATCTCTGGGAAGTGACCCCTGAGAGCCCCTCAGATAATTCATCACACCTTCCTCTGTGCCTCCCTTGCCTGTCATCATACCCCGATCACTCCATCTTCCAAATTTTAACCCACAGTAAGAGTTAAGGGGGTAGGGGGTCGGGTCTCATTCACGGTGACCCTTAGTGCCGAGCACAGAACAAGCCCTCAACGTTATGTCCCCTGAACTGAACAAATGGAACCGGGAGCCTCCTGATGAATCTCGCTGTGATTACGCCACTGCGACTGCCTTCCAGCACTCCATTCCAAAGCACCTACCTGTTCCACCCTCACCACGTTTTGCAACATCCCCCTAAGTCATGATCTGGCTGGCTTTGCAAGTTCTGAAAGAATGGTAATCTTTATTCTCACAATCTCCCACCACCCACCTCCAAGAGCTCAAGGACATGCAGATCTCACATCCTTGCCCCAAAGTTACCTGTGATGGGCTGCTGCTGGGGTCCACCAGGTTCTGGCATGCCATCTGGATAGCCTGGTTTGCCCTGGCAAACTGGATGGGGTCCACAAGGCCCTGATGGCCTGCCTGGCTGTTCGGATCAGAGATGCCAACGAGGTATGCAGCCTGGAAGGGAGGACGTAAACCACAGCTCAGGCTCGCTGTACTCCTAGATAGGCCTGTGGGGGAGTGTGGTCCCACAGTATACATACAACAGTCATTCTCAGGTGCTCCCAGTACAAGGTGGTCAGAGTCATCTCATCAATAAGAGTTTAGGCATGGACAAGCTGACACTCGCTTGGGCCAGGGACATGCCAGCAGGAGTTTGCTACGGGCTTTTGGGAACAGTCTCCTTGTTCTAAAGAAAGCCTCAAGAAGCTCTTCCATGGGGCATGACCAAGGATGGATGCAGACCTGAGTGCTCTGGCAGCCACCTTATGACCATGAGGGGGACCAGCCTCAGCATGGAGCTCACTCTTTGGCAGGCAGATGGCAGAGGGGAAAAAAAGTGGGTGTAGACTGATGGTGTGGAGCTACTGGGTAGGCCAACCCTGGAGCCTGCCCTACATGAGGATTTCTCATCTCGTAGCCTAATGTATCCTTATCGTTTAGGCCAGTATTTGAAGCGGTAAGTAAGAATGAATAAAATGGTTCAGAGGAAAAAAAACGCAATATTTGGTCTCCAAGAGGACAAGAGGCTACAAGAGAAGGTCTTCTCATCAAACCCTTTGGAGGTGTTAGCCAAATAACAGGGAGAAAATGAATCTGTGAGGGAAAGTTCTAACCTTAACTCATTTCCCCTGAGATATGAGGGGCCAAATAAGGGAAGGTGATTTCACCCCCTAAACTAGGGATGTTTTTCTTTGGTTCAATAAAATCTTCTAGGCTCAAGGCAATTGTCAAATGATAAATCCTTCAAGGTAAATGCTGACATTCTTGGAAGTTCAGTTACATGAGCACAGCAATTATTGGAAACACACAGCACAGTTGAAGACGAGCCAGGAACATGCCTGATCACGACTCTGTGTGATGGCATGCAATTTTTTCTCCTTCTGATTCTAAAAAGAGCATGACTAAGACTTTTGCAACTCTAAAGCCTCAGAGGGAATTTGAATTGTGTCATACCTATTTTTTTCCCCAAACAACTTATCTGTAACAATGACCTTAAAAAAAAAAAAAAAAGACCGGCCTCTGAACCCTTAGGCTGGGTCTGCAGGGTTCAGTGTTCTCTCCAGGCTGCTCTGCTCTAGGGGTAACGGGCTGATGTTTTGCCTAAATGCTCAGCCAGCAAGAGCCACCACCTTCCCCATGGTTTCCGTGGTGATGGGTGGAGATGGAGCTGAAGCTGAAGCCCCTGCGTGCCTCCCACAGGGACCCGGCACAGGACAGGGCTGGAAGGCCTGCATTGTGGGGCATGGGGACCCCTGCCTTACCTGGGCTGCAGCTTCCGTCAGCCCACAGAGAGCCTTGGACGCAATCCCCACACACTCCCCAAAAGCAGGCAGGTCCCCGGTCTTGGCATTCTGTGAAATCCCTGCCATCGACTCTCCCAGAACCTGCAAAACGAACCACCAGCGATATTCCGACCAGCATTCCTTCAGACCATGGGGTAAAGGGGCTACCCGTCCAACTTGAATGTTCAAGGCCACTTAATTTACAATATTTGCCATTATTTTACTTTATTTGCAATAAGAAGAGATTCAAGATAATGATATCATTTCTGTTCCGCAAAGAGAAATAAATAATGAAAGTCTGAAGCTTTCACCCAAAAGTTATCTATATCTCAAGGAGGTACAGTTACTATACACAGATCAATAAACTAAAATCTATACAGGGCAGCCCATGGGTGAATGGTCTAAACTGAGAACTGTTAGTTCCCAGAATATAAAATCAGACATATCTACCGAGCTGTAGGTGAAGACCATACCCAGAAAGCAGAAGACACACTCTTCCCAATATTATTCACTTATTAATTGAGTCTTTAATTAATTAATTAATTTTGGGGGGCTGCATTGGGTCTTCATTGCTATGCGTGGGCTTTCTCTAGTTGCAACGAGAGGGGGCTACTCTTTGTTGCAGCGTGCATGCTTCTCATTGCAGTGGCTTCTCTTGTTGTGGAGCACGGGCTCTAGGCGCTCAGGCTTCAGTAGCTGTGGCACGTGGGCTCAGTAGTTGTGGCTCGTGGGCTCTAGAGCGCAGGCTCAGTAGTTGTGGTGCACAGGATTAGTTGCTCCCGTGGCATGTGGGATCTTCCCGGACCAGGGCTCGAACCCTTGTCCCCTGCACTGGCAGGCGGATTCTTAACCACTGCGCCACCAGGGAAGTCCCTATCAGAGGTCTTTAAAATAACAGCTAAAAGGGATTTCAGTACTCAGAATCTAACCCAAAGAGGTCAAGCACCATGCACAAGGTCAGACAGAAGGTCACGCAGGCAGAGGCAAGGCGCCTGCCCCACATCTGATGTTGTGTCTTCATGGGCCTCCTCATGCCCCAGGAAGGCAGGCCCTACTTTCCAGGGTCACAGATCTTAGAACTGAAGGATGTCCAACAGAACGCTTTAGGGAGACTATCACATCCAAGTCTAGAACCCAACACAGAGCTCTTTGTTTGTCAAGAAGCCATCTTGGATAGGGAAAGAAAGAAATTCCATTCATCTTGCTTACATTCATTTTATCCTGATTTTGAGGCATTCTCAAAAACACTGGTGCAATTACCATAGATCAGTGTTTCTTGACCTTTTAAAATATTATTATTGCTCTGATAAGTCTTTTTAGACCACCCCCCTCCAACTGCCACCCACGTTAAATTAAATACTAAGAAATAAGATCTTGTTGAGCAGGGTTAAGATTTGGAGAAGGGAGGACACAAACCTTTGTATAATCTTAGATACTTTCACCACCCGCACCCACCAAAATCCCTCCACAATTTTTCACTCCCTTTGAGAATGCAAGGCATGGATAGATGGTGAAAAGAACACACAGGAGGGTCTCATATAAGCCAAGGTCATTGAAGGGCTTTCCTCACTAGTGCAGTCCCAGTTGAAGGAAATACATGCTCTGACTCACAGTAAGACCCATCCCTCATAGGGTATGAGCAGTGGTTCTCATAGAGTGGCCCCTGGACCATATGGCAGGACCTGGGAACTTGTCTGAAATGCACAATCTCCCCCACCTTGGGATCTACTGAATCAGAAACTCAGGGGTGTGACCTAGCAAGGTGTGTTCAACAAGACCCCCAGGTGATTCCAATGCACAGCCAGGTTTGAGAAGCACCTGGGCAAAGGGTGCCATTACAAGGCTTTAGGACACAGGCAGCCATGCAGAGGGGCCACGGGCCGGTGCACACAAAGCATGTCTTGATTCTTCCCCGCAATGAGGAGGGAAGCTAACAGCACAGCCAGGCTTACCTTGGAGTTTTCCATTACACTCTCGATGCAGTCAAAGTAAGAGAGGTCACTAACAGGTTCATTGGGATTGTCCAACATCCCTTTGACAGTCTACAGAAGGAGAACACAACTTAAGAGCAAGCCTTATAGAACAAGGGAAACTCAACATAAAATACCAACTATCAACTTCCCCTCCATACACAGGATTCTGGTCATTACCCAGATTCTTGAGAGGAATTTAGATCACAGTGTCTATGACTTCAGATTTCCTGCGGGCAACACCACACTGATAGGGGTGGGTGTGTCTTGGTTAGCTTTGACAGAGAAAAGAATCTCTTATTTTCAAATGTGAAGGAGAAGCATGGTATCCACAGAACGGGGACATTTTTTTTGTAAAGAATCTGAAAGTTAGTGGGAGGCAATATACATTCATGGTCAATGAGTATAATTTCTCTGCTGGATAACTCCAAGTTTACATATCAAGGACAGGTCCATTCATTTCTTCTTGATTAGTAGGGACCTCAGTTTTCAATTCTGGGACCTTTCAATGGGTAGGCATGAAAGAAGGTAACCCCCCCAAAACCGCCCACTGGAATGGTTCATTTGTTTTTAATTTTAAAAGTATAGAAAATGTTGAATCTTGTTTAGGTCTCCATCAAGGAACAGGGCATGGGGCTTGCTTCTTCTGCCTTTGTCTCCAGTCTGCTGAAAACCGTTGCTAGCTTTCATGTTGCAATAACCTTTGATCATCGTTTATGAGGGACTTTTCCAGGGGAGGAAAGTCAGGGGACATAGCCATCCATCTTCCTCCCCGTTGAGTGAGAAGATACAGTGGGACCTAGCAGACTTTGGGGCACAGCCAACAAAAAGACAAGGCCATGTGAGTTACTAAGGGTTGGGGGGAAGTAATGGTGAAACTGCTGAGTTAATCAGCAAAGATCTGAGGGAAAGAGGGCTGCATAAAGAAGGCATTCATTTCATTGAAGAAACTCCTCCCACTCCTTGGATAATCAAAATTGCCTTAGTAACAGCAACACTGAAATAGCCATAATTTTGGCAACCAAGGATACCATTAAGGCACAGAGTATGTGCATCTGGGCCAACAGACCTCATTTAGATCAACAGTCCACGTATCATTTATATTTGCAAATGTGAACAGACCAGGATAGGGCAGTAACTCAGCCAAGGTAGGAAACATTCTCCACTGTTTTCAGAATGCTTCAGTCCCCTGCTTATTCTCACTTTCAGTTGTGCCAATGGCCTCTTGCCATCGGCAGACTGGGCCTCAATCAGACCCTTCAGAAACTGCAATCAACCCCCCACCCCTAACATCTCTGGCACGGTGGGTATCCCTGTTCAGAAAACTAAAGGTACACTCGGTACAACCAACCCATATCTACTGAGATAACCATTTGCCTGTTTCAACATAACCTGAATTGGTTAGGACTGCTTTAGAGACAAGTAGGCACATTGATTTTATTCTTGCCCACGTATACTCTGTGGGTATAAATGAATTTTCCATTAAAAATAAACCCTAAGTATGAATATAAATTGATAAGCCCTACACTGTGTCTGGGCCACTAGGAGCCCCACAGCCACCTTGACTGTATAGTAATAAGTGTTACTCCTGGGTTTTCTCTAATGAGCCCCCTACATGTTACCAAATACAATGTATGGGAAAATCATTTTTACTCATAAAGCATATCTATTCCAGCTTCTCCCAAACACCCCAGAATAATCACTCCCAAACTTTTTAGGTAGAAACTGCTTATCTTCAGCCTACACTCAATACCATAGGCCTCTTCCTGTATGAAATAAAGAATCCTTTAACAAAGCAACTCTTAGTGGAAACAGGGAAGCCGGGATGATAACCCCACCAAATCTAATTTTTCTTTAACTCCTTCCCACTTGGATTGGAACTTTGGCTCCAATAGTTTCCCAGGAAAGATAAAAGGTAAGAATAGAGGAGAAGAACCTGACTTGGAGGGAAAGGACAGACACAGAGACACTCTGAAATCCTCAGCAGCCTTTCCAGGGACTCACCTCGAGCTCCCGCAGGGCGTTATCACATTCCTTCTGGCCAGGAGCTTGCTGGGTGCACAGAGTGATGAGCTGATTGATGCTCTCCGTCACAGCTCTGCGACAAATACGGAAAGAGTGTTTTTTGTTTTGTTTTGTAAAGATCAACAGTAATTTCCCCAACAATGTTTTGTAGGTTCGCTAGGAATACAATTAATTCACTATAAAGGCTGTGGTACCTGTGACAGCTCTTCCACAAGGCTCTAGACCACCAGTCCCCGACCTTTTTGGCAACAGGGACCGGTTTCGTGGAAGACAATTTTTCCACCGGGGGGCAGGGGTGGGGAGCGGCAGATGAAGCTTCCCTTGCTTGCCCGCCGCTCACCTCCTGCTGTGCGGCCCGGTTCCTTACCGGTCCTCGGCCTGTGGGTTGGGCCCCCTGCTCTAAACAACCAAAAATCAACCACAGCCAGGGAAGAGAGAATGAGAATCCCTACCTTGCTTCTCATTATTCATTGATTTACCCTTAAAAGTATCAATACTAATAGTTCTCTTAAGAAAGTATGGCTATCTTTAATATATTCACAAGAAGGAATTCACAATGAAGTTGCAAATGGCAAACAGCTCATAGTAACACTGTTTTCAGAATCCTTCACTAGCAGCCCATAGGAATGGGATGATCTGAGCTAGGCTATTTTGGACAGCCTTTGTATAGTTTGGACTATTTTGTATATTTTAAAAGTCACACTGTAAACTGTGCCTTATGGTTTTAAAACCTCTTCTTACCATTCATTTCTACATGACTGACCAGTTCCTAGAAGCTATACCAAAATTATTCTTTAAAAGAGCTATTTTCTTTGTTAACATTAATAGGAATCAGAGATTCTTAGATGATTTTACATGTGTTTCCATTCTTCTTAGAACTTAAAACACAGCCCAGATTTTTTTCTACATTGGCTAGGGTTCCACCCCTCCTGGACAGCCTCTGTTTAGGTTGCCATGGATGATTTATAAAGGCACGGTCCATTTGAGTTAATTTCTTTAACAAGGTGTGAAATATGGATCCAGATTTTTTTTCATGGGGGGGATATATGAAGTCTAATTATTCCAGTACCATTTAAAATGCCATCCTTTCTGCACTGAATTGCTTTTTTTTTTTTTTTTTTTTCGGTATGCGGGCCTCTCACTGTTGTGGCCTCTCCCGTTGCGGAGCACAGGCTCCGGACGCGCAGGCTCAGCGGCCATGGCTCACGGGCCTAGCCGCTCCGCGGCATGTGGGATCTTCCCGGACCGGGGCACGAACCCGTGTCCCCTGCATCGGCAGGCGGACTCTCAACCACTGCGCCACCAGGGAAGCCCCTGAATTGCTTTTTTAACTTTGTTGACAATCAGTTGGCCATATTTGTGTGGGTCTACTTCTGGACTCTATTCTATTCCATTGACCTGTGTGTCTAACCCTTCACCAATACCACACTGTTTTGATTACTGTACCTTTATACTAAGTCTTAAAATTGAATACCCTTGTTTTTATAAATGAAAAAGACACACACACACACACACATGAGATAATTCCCTAAGGAGATGCTACAAATAAGAAGCAGAAATAAGACTTAAACTCAGGTCTATCAGACACAAAGGCCAGATTCAAAACCATTTTTCTGCAGGGTCATAACTGGTCCATCGTTTTGGCAGGACCCTGAATTCTCTATTCACAGTCAGTAACCACTGCAGCTAACAGGCAACTTAAAATAAAACAAACAAAATCAAAATAGGACACACATTGCTGCTAATCATTAACACTGTCTAATATAAAGATGTCTCATTTTATTAGTTAAATTGGCTTTGCAGCTTCCCACAGAATATCAAATTAGGTGAAAAAAGATGTTGCCAATGTACAAAGGCAATCAGCTTAACTATTTGATGAGGAGCTACTGCTTTGAATTTTAAATTTAGCTAGAGTGATGGGAAGAAGAAAAACATTCCTCAGCTCAAGAAAGAATCCCCAAATAGTTTGTGTAAGATTAACTCTAGTGACTCATTTATTTGGGGAAAAGTGCTTAACTAAGTAAGGTGTCATGGGGAAGCACTGCCTTCCAGGTGCAAAGCAAAACAAGAACAACTGAGATAGCAGGACAGTCTCTAGTTGGGACCACCTTTGGAAGGTGCAGTTCATGACGTATTCACTGGAAGGGTCCCCCAGAGAGTCCAACACCATTTTCTGCAATGGCAGCCTTCAAGACATACTTCGGAGTGGACAGGCTGGATGTGTCAACATAACAAAGGGTACAGCCCTCAACTGTGGTGACACGAGCATTTGGGGAATATTTCCACGTATCACACAAGCTTTCCATTTGGCTTATTTCTTTCAGTGTTTCCTGTGTATCTACATTTTTAAAAAGCTAGTCTTTTTTTTTTTTTTTTTGGTATGCGGGCCTCTCACTGTTGTGGCCTCTCCCATTGTGGAGCACAGGACGCGCAGGCCCAGCAGCCATGGCTCACGGGCCTAGCCGCTCCGCGGCATGGGGGATCCTCCCGGACCGGGGCACGAACCCGTGTCCCCTGCATCGGCAGGCGGACTCTCAACCGCTGCACCACCAGGGAAGCCCCTAAAAAGCTAGTCTTTATATAAAGATTTTTCCATTAGAAACTAAGTGTTTACAGGAATTCCCTGGCAGTCCAGTGGTTAGGACTCTGCATTTCCACTACCATGGGCCCGGGTTCAATCCCTGGTTGGGGACCTAAGATCCCACAAGCCATGCAGTGTGGCCGCCTCCAAAAAAAAAAAAAAACAAAAAAAAAAAAACAAAAAAAACCCCCCAAAACTAAGTTTACAATTGGTAAATCCAGAGAATATATAGCTATTCACTGTCCTTTCAACTATTTTTAGAAGTGAAAAATGTTCAACTAAAAACTTGGGGTAAAAAAAAACAACAACAAACAAACAGACTAAGAGTTTGTGGTTGGATAATCCTTAACAGTGCCAGCACAGCACTGCATGTTTGAATTCGTCACTTGGGTAATACTGATCCATGACTAAAAAGCATTATTTAGGTATCATTTATCCCCATAACTCATTTTAGAGTCTGGATTGCATAGCTAAATAAACTTAGCGGCACAGAGGCAAATGGTTATATAGATTTGACAATGGGAAACAGTATTTTCATGTTTCAAACTACGGTACTTATTTATAAGAGCAAAGGATTAAAGATAACCCAAATATGCAATGATAAAGGACTGATTAAATGTATAGTCTACAACAGAATTCTTGGCACCCATTAAAAGTCACGATATCATATTCCTTATATAGAAAACTGTATATAAAACGTAAAAACCACATAAGCCCATACCTGTAAGAATATACATATGCATAGAAAAATGACAATGACGTATCACAATGTTAACAGTGATTTTATAATATTATTTTAAAGCAGATACCAGTAAATCTACTAAAGCATTATGAATTAACCTACTTACACTGTTATAAAAATACAGCCAAAATTAGCTGCATCCTCCCTTTGTTCTATGTAAATCCAAGTAGGCTTGAACTGTAGTTGCTTTTATTTTCCCCACACTTTTTGGTAATGATCAAAGCCATACAAGTTTATTTTAAAAAATACAAAAAATTAAATAACTGTAATTTTACCATCTAGAGATAGTGTTTTCCTGTAATTCATTCTTTATCTAATAAGCATATTTAGCCACTCTCGTTTTTTAATAAATTGGGATCTACAACCTCAGATGTTAAAGGCTTTCTAACCTACAAATCATTTAGCATTTAGAGATACTAAATTGATTCAGACAGGAGTTTGTGAGCTCTGGAAGGAAATTTTATATAGATATAGAATTGGGGCAGAGGTGAGAGAAGAAAATCAACCAGTTTGTGCTTTTGATTATTTATTAAGCTCAAGTTGTCCAACAGCGAGCTTGGAGGGGAATAGAGCAACTTCGGATGATTCCCTTCCTCAAAGGAGGATGTGCTTAGAAAGGCAACTTAGAGCAAACTGAAATTCACCTGTCTGTACTCCCTGGGTCCTACCATGCACAAGGCATGGGGAGTAAAAAAAATAATACAGTTTAAGTCTCTCTAGGAAAGCAAGGTGCTTGCAATCCAGTTGGAGAGGCAAGACAATGAACAGACAAGACACAAAGGTGAGCCAGAGGAAGCAGTGATGGGGCTGTGATACCAGACAGGATCAGCCAGACACAGGCAGGACTCGCTGGGAGTGAAAGAAAGAAAATGAAAGCCTCGACCGTGGGCGTGGGCTCTGCCTATGAAGGAGGGCCCAACATGGACCAGAGCAATTGGAAAGTCAGGGCTCAGCGAGATCCTGATTTGGATTACGGGAATGGATCATTCTAGAGGAGACCGAGAGACAGAAGAAGGCCCAGTGTACATTTTTCTACTTTACAGCATGGAAGTGCTGCTTGCTGGGACATCCTTTTTCACCATCTCTGGAGACAGGAAGACTCCTACCTGGCAGGAACTTCAAAGCAAAGGGTGGTCCGGGAAGAGGTGCCTCCTGCAAGGTGCTAGGGAACCCTCAGGGGACTGGAACGCAGCTGAACACCTGGCCTAGGATGGCCCTGATGCTGGCAGCTGTGGGCGTCAAGTCTTCAGCCTGGGAGTCCTTCTGGCCAGGGTGACTGTGGTGTGCTCAGCAGTTTGGGGAGGTGCTCAGAGTTAGGGCACTTCCTCCTTTTGCCACTGCCAACTGGTTTCCCACCTCCTTAACTAAGTTCAGGGAGCATCAGTCCAGCCCCCAGGCAGGGAAAAGCCTGATGAATGGTTGACAAAGGGTCTCCAGCTCCACCCAACTTGCCAGAAAAGAGCCAGAGCCAAGCAGTTACACAGAAAGAAGACAAACAAGTCAGGAACTCAACAGAAAATGACTTCTTCCCCACGAACATCAGAAACCAAGGGACCAACTTCCTCAGATGTACCTGGGCTCAGATGCAGAATGATGAGCAGAGGGAAAAGCACACATACTCTACTGCTCTCCCAGAAGTAAACCATTTTTTCCTAAAGCAGGAAGAATCACGGAGACTAGAAAGAACAAAGAAAGGGTTCAAGTCTGCTGAGGCAGGAGCAGGCTGCGGCTGAGTTGGTCCAGGCCTGGGTCCCCACAGTAGCATCTCTGTGGGGCCTTTGGGGACATCCACATGAAGGATAGGCAGGCATGGCTGTCTCAAGAAGAGGGAGGGCAGTGAGACTGAAGATGAGGACGAGAGCAATCGGATCCCTGCTGCCCAACTCTAAAGGTACTTATGCACCGGACTGTTCTGAGGCCCAGATAGAATGAGGGTGGCATGCCCTGATTGTGCGCCCTGTCCAACTCCACCAGGGCCATCCCAGTCTTACCGTGTGTGCCCAGCACCCAGTGCTGGGCCGGGCCCTTATCAGGCATGTGGGAAAAATCTGTTTAATGAACAAATGAAGTAACAAGAGAATGAATGAAGGCACCCCAGGTGGGCAGAGCTTTACCCTCCAAGGGGAGCTGCCTGACTCACTTGACCTGGCTGGAGCTTCTGCTGGGAAATCACCCCAGGGAGCAGAGCTTGCCAGCATGGGCCAAGAAGCCAAGGAGAACAGGCCAGCAACTTCCTGCAGCTGTTCCAGCCCAAGACTATCAGTTCACGTGATGATTCTTGAGTGCTGACTTGGCTATGAAACCATCAGGCTGGGAATTCTGTCAACTGCTGAAAGCCGGGACAGACAAGAGGCAAAGAAAGCCTTTTCACCTCGCCTCCAGGTCCCTTCCTCAATGTCACCACCAGGGGGCGTTCAGACACTCACAGAGCCAGGACACCAGCAGCATGCTTTGAGGTCCTGGATTCCCTTCGGTACTGGGCTTTCAAAAGGCCAATTTATACTCTCCCCTCATTCCCACAATTTAAGAGAGTCGACAACACGCTCTAAGTTGGAAACTGTAATTTTGAAACGATGTGAAAAATTTAAGATAATGAAAAACATCTGAGTTCAGATACCTGGCAACATTACTTGCCTTACCCAAAGGTTGTTTGTAGGAAAAAAGAGTGATTAAGAGGGTTTTAGATCAGAAACAGCTGCACAACAGAGAAGACATCACTGTCCCTCTTCATCTCCACCATGACCCCAGGAGGGCACTCACCTAATGGAACAATCACAAACAAAGCATAAGATGGAGGTGGGGAGATGTGAGGATATTTTTCCCATCACCTAGTGGCTCTAGCTATCGTTTGAAGGTAAAGTATGTATCTGGGAGTAAATGAAGAAACTCAAAGGTTTTGAAGGCAACTGCTCTGAAATTACCTAACCCCTCCATAAAAATAAAATAAAATAAAATAACACTACAAGCAAAGAGGAGACCAGAGACAGGTTTTAACCAGTGGTACCATGCTACCTTATATATCGAGAACTGAACAGAGCTCAAGGACAAGGTAGTCTGTACACATCCCTATTTGGAAAATGGGAAAGTTTAGACAGGTTGAGTGACCTGACCAAGGTAACCTAGTCAAGCACTAAAGCTTGTACTAGAATTCAGGTCTCCTGATTCTAACAACTTAAAAAAAGCCAGGAGAGGGGGCTTCCCTGGTGGCGCAGTGGTTGAGAGTCCACCTGCTGATGCAGGGGACATGGGTTCGTGTCCCGGTCTGGGAAGATCCCCACATGCTGCGGAGCGGCTGGGCCCGTGAGCCATGGCCGCTGAGCCTGTGCGTCCAGAGCCTGTGCTCCGCAACAGGAGAGGCCACAACAGTGAGAGGCCTGCGTACCGCAAAAAAAAAAAAAAAAAAAGCCAGGAGAGAGAAAGACATTAAAAAACAAATATGCAAACAAAACCAAGTTTAAAAAAATTTAAGTAGAATTCAAGCCATGCGTTTTAAAAATCACTAATCTGCACATTTTGAAAATGTTTCCAATTATGCTATGTGTCCTAATTGTCCTGCATTTAATCTCTCACTGCTGTTAGTTTTCCTACATATAAAGTGATATCAAGAAATGCTACAAAAACAGGCCTACACTGCCACAGGAAAATAAAATACCCTACCCTCTCGGTTCAGGAATACGAATGTGGGATTGCCAATATAAAATTTTCCTGGGCTGTCGTTGCAGTTTCTCCAGCTACCAGCACTCCATCACTAGTTATTGAACTAAACGGCAGAGTGACCCTGGAGCAGAAATTGTCTTGTATGACCCACTTCCTCAGGTGAAAACAACAGGAAAGAAGAACGTTGACCTTACCCCAAGTTCAGATTCATGTTTTAACATATTTCCCCAAACAATTTACTCCTCCCCACCACCCCATTCATTCTGAGCTAGAGCCCTTCTGCACGTGACGAAGTGAACATGTTTAAATCCATCTAATTAACATTGGTGCCAGGCACATAGTAAGACTCCAGAAATGTTGAATGGCTAGTTGAGTGTCGGGTTTTTTTAATACTTTTCAGCATCTTCTGGTTTCTTTTTTTTTTTTTTTTTTTTTTTGCGGTATGCGGGCCTCTCACTGTTGTGGCCTCTCCTGTTGCAGAGCACAGGCTCCGGACGTGCAGGCTCAGTGGCCATGGCACACGGGACCAGCCGCTCCGCGGCATGTGGGATCTTCCCAGACCAGGGCATGAACCCGTGTCCCCTGCATCGGCAGGCGGACTCTCAACCACTGCGCCACCAGGGAAGCCCTTCTGGTTTCTTTTTAATGAACTTATATTACTTCCATAATCTGAAAGATAGTAATAATACTTTCAAAAAAAAAATCTAAGCCACTACATTTATACATCAGTGGGGGCCTTAAGACTAAGCAAGTCCTCCTGAAAAGGCTTTAAGAGGAGACAGAAGGCATCTTTAGGGGAGAAAGTGCATGCAAATGAGCCCGTTTAATAAGAAACTAGCATCTCTGTCACTCTTGCCTCCAACTCTGACAACAGAAGGTCAGCACTACTTCTTTGCTCAGCAAAGCAGCAGGATGTCAGGTGGATCTTGCAAACACTGCCGTTATTTAACCACACATGAACGCCCATTTTGTTCCACTCTTACCTTGCAGCTGCGGCCAGGAGATTTTTCGCATTGGGTGCTCCTGGGTCTACAGAGAGAGACTTGGCAGCTAACAGCAGCTTGCTGGATGCCATCGAGATGTTCTTGAGGTTCCCTATCACTTGGATCTGGTCTTCTTTCGTCTGGAAGGTCAAAAGGAGCCAGAGTAATTAGGGGCTGTCCATTTCTCCTAGGCAGCATTCAGAGCTAGGAGCAGCACCTTGAAATGGAAGCAGGTTATCTGTCTAGGTTGCATTAAGTTCGATTAGTCTGCAGATGCCTAACTTGTCGAGACTCTGCCCAGTGTCTACCGTTCCCCAAACAGATATCCGGACCAAGATGCACACAACAGGACAGAAATCCAGCCCAAGTGGGTCAGCCAAGAGCTGTGCTGTCTTACAAGTGTGGGCATTAATGGGGGCGGGAGGGAGGGAGCGAGCGAGAGAGCACACAGACAGGGCCACAACTCCAGCATCCTGGGCTGGGGCAAGCATCAAGGGGCCTGTCCATCTCAGCCTGGCACAAACTACCATCACTGTCTGGACATTTAGAGCTGACTGCATCCCAGAAGCTCCCGACTCTGGAAAGGATACATTTCTCACCTGGCCTGCCGTCCGAGAAACAACCCTTTGTAGATAACAGAGTAAAAAACACCCTGGGTACCACTTTTAGGGAGTTCACAGGAGCTCGCAAAAAAAAAACAACCAAAAAACCAGCTCCATAGGCTGACACCAGACCAGTCACCCTCCCTTGTTCTAAACAAGGGGTTATCTGTTCATCTGAAGGAGGTAAGTTTGAATCACTTGACACTCAGGATCAGACACAGCCTTTTCAAGTGGACTCCCCGAACTTCAAATACATGAGTTTTTACAGTATTATACCACATTTGAAGTATAGGATGCAGAGCTGCCCTCCCTCCAAAAAGCATAAATAAAATGATGAGTTCTGTTGGAGGACCGTGGGAAAAGTTATCTGTCATCTCCAGGAAGAACTTCACACATAAGCTAATAGTATCTTTGGGAATGCCATTCCTGTGAGCTCACGGAGCTCTCTGAGCAGCAAAGACAGTGTAAAGGTGTGGGCTGCTCACAGCTTCCCCGCTCCTATTTGCCACTTGGCCTCAGGGGCTGACGGTCCACCAGAGTCGAGAGGGGCAAGGGTCAACTCCACTCAGCCACACCAGCCTCACCTGAGCCTGGCCCGCCATCTCAATGCCGGCATCGAGGAATTCATCGAAATCATCACTGAACTTCCCGGAGGCTGCGGCCAGCTCTCCGCTCTGGCCCCGAGTGGCATGGACCACCTCCCCCGCAGACTGGTTCAGATCGGCCGCTGCTTGGTTCAGTTCACTCTGGGCTTCCTGGAAAGGCTTCGTGCTCGGAGGTAACTATGGGAAGAGAAGGCACGTTGCAGGAGAAGTTCTACTTTGCGTAGGAGAAACAAAGGTAGTATGTTGCAGAGGGAAGACAGACTCTCCTGGGATGCAGTTGTGAGTCACCTAGACTAAAAGGCTCTGTGTGGTCTGAGCCCTTGTTAAGGTTGACCTTCAAAATATATACATTCCCTTGAACACCTATTCAGTGCTAGACATAGTGGATCTAAAAATGGTAAGGACAGCTTTCCTCAGGCTTCTGGTCTCCTAAGGGGCAGACCCAGGATTCACACCTGGGCAGTCTGACTCGGGATCCACTCTCTGAACCGGCACTCTATCTTGGGTTTCTCAGATGGAAACTCTCAAAGGTTTAGCTTTCTGGAACTAAAAGGCAGATGCTATGAAACTTTAAATCCTATTCTTCTAAACTAATAGCCATCAATTTTATTCATCAGTTGGTCTTTGCTAACAATATATTGAATAGCTTTCTCACAGAAGTGCCACTAGCAGAACTGTAACTGTTTGTGAAAAGTTCCAGAGAGTTAAGCTAGATATTAGTCACACCACACCCATTGTTTGCATACCTGGTATAGGCCAGGCACCAGGCAGAGAAGAACCAAAGATGAACAAGGCCAAGTACCCGCAAATGGGACTCACAAAACAGGGAAGTGAACAGGCCCCAAAGTGAAATTCCACAGACTGCTCACTCTCTCAGTGAGTTCTGGACACTTGTATCCCTTTATCGCCTGATCGTCACTGCCTGAGATGTCCTGATAAGAAGTTAGATGATCATATACCCTCTCCCCCCATTCCTGTCTTACTGGGATGAGCCGAGAGCAAACAGCAACATGGGCTCAAAGAAAAAGTAAACTTTAGAAGCTCTACCTGGGAACTTGGCTGATCAGAAAGCAAAACAGGGAAAAGGCAAAAGGGCAGGAAAAACAGGACTCCTAAGGGAAAGGTTAGCTGCTCAGAGGTCCCCTAGAGGGGAGGAGACTCCATCCACACCTAAGGTGAGCCCAGTCCCCCAGGTGCCCCTGCCCGAGCCAAAACCTCTCACCGAGTCCACCAGCAGTTTCTTGCTCGACTCCCCGATGCTCTTCAAGGCCACGTCCACATCCTTCTGCCCAGGGAGGCAATTCACGCAGTTATTCAAGGAGTGAGAGACGGCTTTGGCCACCTGAATACACAGAGGGAGAAAAGCCCCATCAGAAAGCAGGTTTCAGGGCAAACATTCTTGCACATGTGCTGGGAGTGAGCAGTGACAGTATGTAGAGCTAAAAGAGATGGGGAACTGATCTGCCAGCGTCTACCTGACACTGTTTACCGTAAAATCTCATCTAGGCCTCTCACCGGGGTTAACATCCTGTCTTAGCACAGGGTCTGACACAGCGATACAGCACACCCTACCTGCTCCCAAGGCCAGGCCAAGTCCTGACTGTGGCTCAAATACAACTCTCGAACACTGTCAGGTTCTGAAACAAAGATATCCAACACCAAGAGGAAGAGAAAGAGCTGCCTTCTAGAGAGCCCTGCAGAGGTCCTGAGGTGGACGGAGGCCTTGAGTCCTTTGCATCACAGCTGGCCCGCCCTGGGATGGATTTATGCTCAGCGACCCTCTGGTGCCATCATCCCACACCTCGCCCTGCCCAAGGGCAGGCGGAATGTTCTGAGCACTTCCAGACCAACTTGGAGTTGCCCACATGCTGCCTTTTAAGGATGTGTGAGGCTCCCTGTCTACGCTCTCTGGTAAGAATCATCTGAAGAGGCACTAGAGAGAGTTTAAAGCACCGAGTAGCTAAACCAAGCATATCTACCTCACCTCCCAGGCTAGGAAGAGGGATATATACGTAAGCACACACAGGCTCAAAACAGACATGCTGCGTCCAGGTCCTTCACGTTCTAACGGCAGGTCTCAACAAAGGCCCCCATACTTTCTGTTGACTGAATTAAGCACGTCTCACATTATGGGGGCTACCATGCCAGGCTTCCAAAACTGCTCACACCGGGCAACAGCCTGTCAATGCGTCCACCTCAGTGATGACCTTGATTGCCAGTTCTGGGCCTTACCTGGGCTAGTCTCTGCTGACTCTCTGCATCTCCAGGTGCGATCAGGGCCTGCTTGGCTTCTTGGATGAGCATGGCCGAGCCCTCCATCACGTCCCGGGCGGAATCTAACATGGCATGCACAGCCGCAGGGTCACTCGTAGATGCAGCCACCCCCCGGGCAGCCTGGGCCAGTGTTTTCAGAGCTTGGGCCGTCTCTCGAGCAGCCACCCCTGGGGATAAAAAAAAAAAAAAAAAAGAGCCCGCCAGACTTTCTATTAGATTCCATCCAAAAGTTATACTTTAACTTGGGAGTAAGCCTCTAGACTAGAGCCTTCGAGAAAGGAGAGAATCCTTGGACAGTGCCTGGCACAGGTCGGCTCCAAATTGCTTTTTATAAAATTTGAATTGATGTCCTTCTCACAGAAGTAGCTCCAGCCATTGGCTCTGGGCTGCTCCAAGAGGGATGTTACAACAAATGCCACGCTAAAAACCATTTCCCTCTGGTTCCTGTCACTCCCACTACCCCACCTGTCCCTAGACCTAAAATACCAAGTGCATAGTATCAAACTCACAGAAGAATCATTCAAATTCACTTTTCTTTCCAGTCATTTTTATTGGGGCATAACTGACATGCAACAAAGTGAACGAGTCTCCCTGGGCTGCTCACTGAATCTGTACCAATGTGTACACCCACGTATCTGCCATCCATATGGAGACGGAACATTTCCATCACCTGTGTCCTTTTCCCAGTCAATATCCTCTCACACTGGAAGTAATCCCTATTCTAGCTTTTATCACCTTAGACTACTTTTACCTGTTCTTAAACTACGTGTTGATGGAACCACACTGTATGTATTCTTTTGTGTCTGGTTTCTTTCTCTGACCATAATGCTGTGAGATTCACCCATGCTGTTACACATAGCAGTACATTGCTTTCTCTTGCTGTGCCGTATTCCATTATAGGAACACAGCAACATCTGCTTGTCCATTCTTCTGTTGCTGGACATTTGGGGATTGTTTCCTGTGTGAACTATTATGAATAAAGCTACAGGAAAAGTTCTCATCCCTGTGTTTAGGCAGACATATGGAATTGATTCTCTTGGATTTAAATCTAGGAGCTGAATTACTGGGTCATAGAGTAAGTGTATATTTAGCTTTGGAGGACACTACCACACTTCTTCAGAATGGTTTTGCCATTATACATTCCGCCAGCACTATATGAGTTACAGTTGCTCTTCATCCTGGCCTAAACTTACTAGTGTTAGATTTTTTATTTTATCCAGTTCTGGTGGGTGTATAGCATGCGGGAATCTTAGTTCCCCGACCAGGGATTAAAACCATGCCCCCTGTAGTGGAAGCGTGGAGTCTTAACCGCTGGACCGCCAGGGAAGTCCCTCACTGAGGTTTAATTCTTATATCCCTAGTGAGCAACAATGTTGAGCACTTTTTCATACGCTCAGTGGCTGTTTGGACATCCTCTTTTGCGAAGTGCCTGCTCATCTTTGAATTCACTTCTAAAGATGATGGGATTCGGAGATAAACTATGAATATAAACTAGTCCTTAAAAACTACAGCGCCACCTCCCATAGAAAGAAGAGGCGCCTTCCTACATGGTACCTAGTGCTTGGTGCACCCAAGAAAAGGAAGGAGACTGGAAATGCCAAGGCACGTTACAAAAGGCTCCTAGAACCTGGGGAACCACAGAAGAGCCAGCCTCAAAGCTCATCACATCGAACCATTTCAGATGAGGCCCAGAGCTGAGAAGCATCTTGTCCATTGACACACCTCTAGATCTGAGGTTAGTTTCTTAACTTTGGGGTCAGACTCTGCACAGTGTTCTTTGGGATAGAGAACTACAAGGGATTCTTGTTAGAACATACAACATCCGCTTGAAAAATTCACAGATGACTTGCTCTCTCACTACACTTTCAGGTGACTATATCTAAAGCCTTCGGCTGGATGGTCTGTAGGCACCCCTGAGCGTGGTCTTTACCGCCGCTGCTTCAGCCGAGTGGGCACAGACACAGCAGGTGGTCCTCTCTTTACTAGGGACGAGGCACCGAAATACAAGAAAGAACACAAAAGGCCCTGGGGATCCATAAAACAACTTCCCAGCGTCGTAGACTGGCTCATCTGTAGATATTTAGGAAGTCACATAACTGGGACATAACTCTACAATCTAATCAAGGCAAATTACAAAGCTGCCAATCTACCATTTATCACATGGCACTTCTGAGTGCAGCATGTGGAATGAACACATTTTAAACAAAGTGTTTTATATGGCAGAGGAGAAAGCATAAAGTAAAGCCAAGGTGAAGGAGAGTAAAAAGCCAAAGAGAAGAGTCACTGCACTTTTTTTTTTTTTTTTTTTTGGAGACATCAAGGAGGGTTTTATTGTTTGTTTTTTACTGGAGTATAATTGCTTTACAATGTTGTGTTAGTTTCTGCTGTACCACAAAGTGAATCATCTCTATCCCCTCCCTCTTGGGCCTCCCCCCACCCCCTGTATCGTACCCATCTAGGTCATCACACAGCACTGAGCTGAGCTCCCTGTGCTGTACAGCAGGTTCCCACTAGCTATCTATTTTATACATGGTAGTGTGTTTATGTCAAACCTAATCTCCTGATTCATATTATGCTGAAGCTTCTGGCACAGGGTGGAAGGGCATCCTTGCTCAGAAGGGCACCCACCAGGTGTGGCTAAGACCTCATCCAGCTCTGCTGCTGACAAGCTGTGTGGACTAAACTGCTGCTGCCTTTTCCCTCTGGGTCTCAGTTTCCCACAGGTTATAGGAGAGGCTGAGATCACAGCTGTGACCACTGAAAATTCTAGGCTGTGATTTCTAGACCTCTCCTCTTGCCTTCCACGTTACCACGTGGACTCTTCAAGCTCTTTCTATTTGAGTTGTATTATTTTGGAAGAATAAAACATTTATCATACGCAACTAGAAAAGTCATGTTCGTGAAAAAATTATTTACTGAAAAGCCTTTTATAGACAATTTTTCCAAAAGGCAGAAACCAGAAAACCGGAATTCCAAAAGCCGAGGTATATCCACCCCACATGTTTTCTGCTGAGGACTCACTATGAAATCTCAAGGCACATCAAGAATCCTCTTTGTTCTCAAGATTGCTTTGGCTATTCGGGGTCTTTTGTGTTTCCAGACAAATTGTGAAATTTTTTGTTCTAGTTCTGTGAAAAATGCCAGTGGTAGTTTGATAGGGATTGCATTGAATCTGTAGATTGCTTTGGGTAGTAGAGTCATTTTTACAATGTTGATTCTTCCAATCCAGGAACATGGTATATCTCTCCAGCTATTTGTATCATCTTTAATTTCTTTCATCAGTGTCTTATAGTTTTCTGCATACAGGTCTTTTGTCTCCTTAGGTAGGTTTATTCCTAGATATTTTATTCTTTTTGTTGCAATGGTAAATGGGAGTGTTTTCTTGATTTCACTTTCAGATTTTTCATCATTAGTGTACAGGAGGGATTAGGTTTCACGCAAAGTGGAAGCCACACCAACAAAAGGATGAAAATGAACATCCAAGGCTGTACATGGCTCAATTCACAGCAATATTCTCAATGGTAATGATGAGAATCATCAGTCATATCTCCGAGCAATCACCACCCTCCCCCCAAAAATTGTTCCTGTAGTCAAGGGTGCAACACCCCCCAGAACTGCCAGTGGGAAACACTGAAGCAGACTCCCTGCTTCAATAACCACAATCCTTGGAAGACACAGATGACGTTCACAGTATTCCTGCCGTCTAGATCTCAAATTATATTCAGCAACAGTCTTAAGGAGACACGTTAGTCATATGAAATACAGGGGAATTCTTTGTAATAGTAATTACTCCTGATCAGAATTCACGTAGATTGTGTGTAGACAGCATTAGACCACGTATCAAGCTCACAAGGTAAAAACCAAGTATGCAAGATTTTTTAATCTGTCCCAAAGGATCTGGAAAGGGTTCTATGTAACTGTACTCAGCCGAGAAGAAATGCATTTTGAACACTGTACTGGCCAAAAAAAACCACATCTGCATTAGAACCTAGTCCAGTGGCAGCTCATGTGTTAACTTCTGAGTATCCCACACATCTTAGGTATGGACGAGGGAACTGACACCAAGGGAGGAGCTGTCCACACTTGTGCTCTCTCCCTGCTTCCCATCCATTCTTCAACTTTCCTGTAATTGCCTTCAACAGGGAGAGCAGTGACCTCGTTTTTCCTTAAGCCAGTGGATGCTTCTTAAGTCCCTCTCTGCGGTGTCTTTCCAGGCAGCAATTAACTCTCTGAGTCGAGAGACATCCCTCTCTCCTGGTTTTTCCATGGTCTCTCCAAGGCTGCATGTTCTCGTTTCTTTCAAGGATTTCTAACGCTCAGCCTTCTCCTGGAATACTTGGGTTCCACAGGGTTATATTTGATAAAATTGTTCTCACTCTACCACTCTCCCTTACGCAAACTTAGCTACCCCCATGGTTTCAATCATTATCATTTTATTAAACATTTAGAAATATTTATCTCCAGCCCAGACTTCTCTACTGAGTTCTAGAGGTAAATATCCAGCTGCCTAATGGGCACCTCTCTGTGGATATCCTGCAGGGATTTCAAATTGAATCCATTTAAAGTTGAACCTGGGACTTCCTTGGTGGTCCAGTGGTTAAGAATCTGCCTTCCAATGCACGGGATGTGGGTTTGATCCCTGCTCAGGGAACTAAGACCCGCATGCTGTGGGGCAACTAAGCCCATGAGTTGCAACTACCGAGCCCACATGCCGCAACGAAAAGCACGTGTGTCGCAACAAAGACCCAGGGCAGCCAAAATAATAATAATAATAATAATAATAAAGTTGAACCTGGCATCCCTAAACTCCAGCCCTCAACATGCCTGCCAATGACCCTGTGTCTCCATCACAGTGATTCATACAACTCTTCGTTCAGCTATCAGGCTAAACTTAGAGCTGGCCGTGTTGCTTTCCCTATTCCCATTCCTACCAACTTCTAATCCATCACCAACAACCGTGAGGTCTCTTTTTCTTTAATCCATCCTTCATCTCCACTACAGGCCACTAACAACTCTTATCTGGATGAATGCAACAGCCTTCTCACTGGTCTCCCTGCCTCCAACTTTGTTTCCCTCCAATTTATCAGCGCATGAAAAGAAGGGCAAAGTGCATTAAGGGTAATCGAGACTGTGTCCACAGACGCAAATTCTTCAGTATTTTCACATGCTCTGAGCTTCAATTTCAATTTATTTAAATTGGCTTATGAGGCCTTTTACAATCTGACCCCAGCTGACCTTCCCAGCCTTATCTTCTTACTCCCTACCTCCTTGCCTTTTACTTGGATCCTTCTCACTTCATTTCATCAGCCTTCTTCTCCTGCCTTTGGGACTTCACATATGCTGTTCCCAAGTCCACCACCACCTAGTTGGCGCCTGCCAAAATGAAATGGGGATACTTCTAGGCTGTTCTTCAGACATCAACTAGACAGTCTGTCATCCTGGATGTTATCAGTATTGGATGACGCAACCTGTAAAACAGTCTTTCCTTCATTAAAAATTCATTTCATCATCTACACAAAATCTGGCAAGATTTCAGGAATGTGTAGAAATTCTTGAAACTACATCTCTCATATGCCCTAAGCTTTTAAGAATTTACATATACTTTTCTTTCTCCTTGAATGCTAAGTGAGTCGTAATAATCCTTAAAACCCCGATCAGGTGTCAATTCTGCTTTGGAACGTTCCCTCACCCTCTCAAGAGGACAGAATTGTACATTCTTACTGTTGCAGGTACTATATTACACTATGCCGTGATAACTCTTTTTGCGCTCCTATTGTGCTCTTATTTTCAAAGTAATAAATATACACAGTTTTTGAAGAACCAAAGAGGGTTTTCCTTATAGTGATGGAAAGAATAACTTATTGTAGATGAACCCTCCCCCTCAGAGAAACAACTAGAAACTCTGGAAAAATATAGACAAAACATCTGCTTGAAGGCACTGGAGAGATACCAAGGAACCAAGGTAACGAAAGCCAAGACCTTGGAAGAGAAAGAAAGTACAGAGAAGTGAGTACAACACTGCTTTCCCCCACTCAAGGCATTTTCTAATTTGTAAACTGTTGCCCAGAAACTGAGAGGCTGAGCAAAACTTTCTGAAGTCGCATGAGGATGGGAAGATAAAAGAAGCATAGTTCTGAGCTCAACAATCAGAATGGCCTTCATAAACATCACAGATGTTTAGACAGGAGGCACAAAAGGCTACACCCTACAAGGTAAACTGGAAATGGACTTTGCAATATCCAATCAGTTCGGTTCCGCTCGTATTATGGTGATCTTCTCCTTTTTTAACCACCTGCTAAAATAAAAGATTAAGAACTCTGTATGGAAGAAAACACAATCTAGAGCCTTACAATGTAAATACCAATGATTAGCATTAAATTAAAAAAAATTCAGAAACATCAGGAGATAAGGTCAATGGTTGAAAACCAAGAAGAGAAAAAAAAAAAAAAACAGAAGACAAAACAGATAACAAGACGCCCGTAGGTGATCCTGACATTGGAGTTACTGAACCTGGACTTTAAGTAAATGTAAAAACTATGTTGAAGAAATTAGATGACAAGATAGAGAATTTCAGCAGAGAAACGGAAAGTACAAGAAAGCCATCAAAAGGTTATTATAAAACTGAAAAATATGACATTTAAGATTAAAAACTCAATAGAAGAGTTTGAAGGTAGGAGGAATAGTGAGCTACAGATAAATCCAAAAAAACCCACACAGAATAAAGCACGGAGAAGAAAAATTATGGCCAATATAGAAAAGAGCATAGGAGACACACAAAACAGTGAAAATATCTAACATAGGGGGTAGCTGGAGTGTACAAAGAGGAGAGAAAAAAATGGGACAGAAGCAACATTTGAAGATATAGTGGTTGAGTTTTCCAAAACTGATCTAAGACAGCAAATCCCATCTTTAAGGAGTACTAAAACCCAAAGTGGGATAAATAGGCAAAACGACACAAAACAAAACTCCTCTAGGCACAGTGCTTGAAAACCAAGGACTGAGAAAATTCAAAAAATGAGTAGTAGAGGGGAAAACTAAAACCACATTACCTGTGGAAGATTAAAGTGACAGCTGACTTCACAACAGAAATAAAGGAAGCCAGAAGACAACGGAATAACATCTTCAAATGCTGACAACGGAATAACATCTTCAAATGCTGGAAGAAAATAACTGCCAACCTAAAATTTTACAATACGTAAAATTATCTACCAAAAATAAAGGCTAAACAAAGGCATTTTTAAACAAACAACAACTGAAAGAATTGGTCACTGCAGACTCACACTAAAGGAATTAATGCATGGAGTTCTTTAGGCAGACAGGAAATAATCCCAGGTGGAAGCACATTGCGATGCAGAAAGGAAAGAACAGCAATGGAAAGGTCAATATGGAGGAGCATTTAATCAATACTGACTATGAAACAACTTTGAGGCAGTACTGAGGAGGTTAAATATATGTAGAATTAAAGCACTCAACAAAGAAAGGTAAATGAAGTTAAGTGCCCCAAGATTCTTGCACTGTCCAGGAAGAGGTAAACATACTAACTTATATTATACTTTCAAAAAATTGTTCAAGAATAGGCAGTGAGGGGCTTCCCTGGTGGTGCAGTGGTTGAGAGTCCGCCTGCCGATGCAGGGGACACGGGTTCGTGCCCTGGTCCGGGAAGATCCCACATGCCGCGGAGCGGCTGGGCCCGTGAGCCATGGCCGCTGAGCCTGAGCGCCCGGAGCCTGTGCTCCGCAACGGGAGAGGCCACAACAGTGAGAGGCCCGCTTACAGGAAAAAAAAAAAAAAAAAGGCAGTGAATGTACAACTAATAAACCAATCAAGGGAAGAGAAATAGATTTTAAAAAGCACATATAAATCTGAAAGAAGGCAAGAAAGGAGAGAAAAAGGAACCTAGGATAGGTAGGACATATAGAAAAGAAATAGTAAGATGACAAATTTAAACCTCAATATATCAGTAATTACATTATATATAAGCAGACCAAATACTCCAATTGAACGGAAAATACTGTCACACCAACAAACAACTCCTCCCCCCTCTGAAAGAACAACTACATGATACGCATAGGTATGCATGCATACACATGCATTAAATATAAGCATAGAGAAAAACTGAAAGTAAAAGGATGGGACAAGATTTATGATGCACACTATAATGAAAACAAAAACTTCTATGCAAAAAACTATAAAACAGTATTGAGAGAAAGGAAATCTAAATAAATGTAGAGATATACCACATTCACAGATTAGAAGACTCAGTAATGTAAAGATTTCAATTATCCCCAGATTCAGGTAACCCCGATCAAAGAAACAAACAAATAAAAAAACAAGCGAAAGGGTTTTTTTGGGGGGGAGGGTACAAATTGACAGGCTGATTCTAAAACAGATGTGGAAATACAAAGGGTCAAGGAAAGTCAGCACTAACGTGAGGAAGAATAACAAAGTCAGAGGACTGACATTATCAGATATTAACAGTTAGTATAAAACTGCAATGATTAGGAAAGTATGGTACTAAGGTAAGATCAGGCAAGTAAAGCAATGAAAAAGAAGCAAAAGTTCAGAAATTGACTCACATTTATGCCCTTAATTTATAAGGAAATTGCCCTCAAGACCACTGGGGAAAGGAGGGTCGCTTCAGAAAGTGGTGCTGGGTCAAATGGTTGGATGCCCTGGTGCAAAAACAACTACACTAGGACCCTGTTTGCCCACATATAAAACTCAATTCCAGGTGGATTGTAGTTCTAAATATGGAAATAAAACAACAAAGCCTTTAGACTATAACAGAGGAGAATATCTTCATGACTTGGAGAAGCAAAATTTTTAAATCGGACACAAAAAGCACTACCCATAAAGGAGAAGTGTACATTGGACTATATTAAAATTTAAGTTCTGTTTATCAAGAAACACCTTTAAAACAGTGAAAAGGCAAGCCACAAGATACAAGAAATACATGTATATGTGACAACTCCTGCAAATAAATAAGGAAAAGGCAGAAAACTTATATTTTTAAAAAATGGGCAAAAGACATGAAGAGATGCTTCACAAAAGAAGGTATCCAAATGGTTGATAAACTGAAAATATCCTCAACTGCACTGCTCCTCAGGGACACGCAAACTAAAACCATAATGTGATTCTACTACACACTCAACAGAATGGCTAATATTGACAAAGCAGATGTGGTGACCAGGATGTAGAACAAGTAGAAATTTCAGATACCGCAGGAAGGACTGTAGCTGAGTGGCCGCACAGCCTATGGCCCAGCAATTCCCCTGGGATACCAAAAATGCTCATTACTTGATGTTGGTGGGGGTTTTTCAGGTGCATTCAATTTGGGATAACTCATGAAGATATACATTTAGGACTTATGCTCTCCTCTGGATGTATATTATTCTTTAATAGTAATGTATATTTCAAAAAAAAAAAAAAAAATTCAAGCCATACTACTATATAACAAAAGTAACAATCCATCTCCTCTTCACCTGATTCCTACTTATAGAGCCACTCAGTTCTTTAAGGTTTCTTCTGATGGACTGATGGATGGATGGATGGATTTATTTAATTATTTATTTATGGCTGTGTTGGGTCTTCGTTGCTGCATGCAGGCTTTTCTCTAGTTGCAGCGAGCAGGGGCTACTCTTTGTTGTGGTGCATGGGCTTCTCATTGCGGTGGCTTCTCTTTGTCACAGAGCACAGGCTCTAGGCACGTGGGCTTCAGTAGTTGCAGCTCGTGGGCTCAGCAGTTGTGGCTCACAGGCTCTAGAGCGCAGGCTCAGTAGTTGTGGCGCATGGGCTTAGTTGTTTCGTGGCATGTGGGATCTTCCTGGACCAGGGCTCGAACCTGTGTCCCCTGCACTGGCAGGTGGATTCTTAACCACTGCGCCACCAGGGAAGTCTGATGTAGTTCTCATTTTCAAGTAATGGGCTAATACTGAAACTTCTTGATGTCTCCATTTTAGATAGAAACAGACTTCCTACTATGATAACATTCTTTTTTTTTTTTTCTGTATCACCAGGTATTTTTCCTTATACATTCTGTTCCTTATACAGTACTCCTGGTTCAGGGGTACCTGGTGTCTCCAGGGCTCAAACCCTCCCAGAGTTTTGCAGCACCAATCAGCTTGCTTCTTGTTGGCTTCCCTATCCCTGGACACCTTTAGGTTTTTATTTATTGGGGTCTCTCAGTTACCACTCATCTGTCTCCTTCCATCTTCGACAACTTCCTTGAGATCTTGTTTTCTTCTCTCTCATTTTCTTTGACTTTTTCTTTCTTTCTCTCCTTTAGTGGGATTTCAAGAGACATACACAGTTGCAGAGGTCTATAATTACCATCTGCTTATAGTCTAATGGGGTGACTCAAATAGTTTGGGGGAATCATATTTGATCAGTCTTTGTATGCTTAGTATCAAGCCCAGTAACAAGCATGTTGAAAGTGCTTGAAAAATGTTTGTTGAACTGCTGAAATAAAAAAGTCAGGTTCATTGTCAAATCAACAAACTCCCCGCACCAGCCCAGTGGTCTGTACCTGGCCTCAGGGCATCACGAAGGGTGTGAGTCTCACCTGTGTAGTGCTCATTGCCTTGAGCAGCACAGGTCAGGAGCTGCGCCATGGAGGAGCCCACTGCTTTAGATGTACTTCCCAGGTCCTGAGCACATTTTTCCAGCTGTAAGAATATTCAAGGAGGAAGACAGCTTAGAAGAGGCAAATCATCCACTAAAGTCTTAGCCCCAAAATAATGCAGATCAAACTCTGGGCCTCAACTCTTTCCCACCTAATACACCAATGGCACTGAGAGGAAGAAGATAGAGGGGAAAGAACCCAGGCTTCAGGATAAACAAAGGAGTTCACACCCTGCCTTCTGCTTCCTTCCCCCACTTGCTAGCTGTGAGAGATTGGGGGTAAGTCACTGAACTCTCCAAGTCTCTGTGTCCTGAGATCACAGTACCTAGCTCAGAAGGTTTTCAGAGAATTAATGTAGGTACTCAACAAATGGTAGCTATTAGTATTATGCTTTCAGAAGCTAATTCAGAAAGTCTGCAACAAATCCTTAGTGAGAATTAATTATGCCTTGGCAGGAAGTGAGCAGACATCCAGCTGTTCCACCTTCCTGGCACATGGGACCATTAACATTGTTCAATTTGATCATTATACTTTGCGGAGTTCTGACCAGAAGGAAATGCAATAGGAATAGAGGTTTGGGATGGTAAATGAGATTATGGAAACGGGCAAAGAGCTTGCTTCCCATGACGAGCACGTCATCTTGCTTTGTCAATGGAATAAATAATTCAGAGAATAAAGTCAATAAAGGCCTAGGGTAAGGGTAATTATTCAATTACTAGATGAGGACAACATTTTGGAAGAGAACTTCCGGGCGTGCTGCGAGAGTTCAGAAAAGCATAAGGAAATGTATGCAGTTTTAACCCCACAACATGTTTTCTAAGAGAGGCATTTCCTTCAAGTAAAAAACAGAGCCTGGTCCACTGTAGCCAACAGTGTAACACAGTACACACATTTGTTTAGGGCAAACAATGTCTTTAAAAATTACATGATGTTTCTTGCATTCTAACTGACCGGTTGTTTCATGTGAAGGCAGAATATGTGTCATGGGCTCCTGGAGCACAGAAGTCTGCAAAGGGATACCTGGACCACTTTGCAAAGCTGCTGGCCCAGGAGCCAATACTGACTTTCTCTTTAGCCGGGGCACCTTAGTTAAGTGACTTCCTGAGTTTCCTGTTTTTACAATTAGGGGTAGCTTGATTTCACAAATATTTTCCGAATGCTTCCTATGTACCAGGCATTGTTCAATGGTAAATTAGATGCTCTGGTAGTCCTTTTATACTCTAAAAGTTTTTAGTTTTTATCCAAAGAGCAGCAGTAGTTAAGAGTAAAAGTTCTCAGTGTGAAAAATCAAGGCATGGGTTTTGGAGTCCTATAGATCTGGGCTCAACCCGTGGTTCTGATGCTAATTGCCAGGTAACATTGAGTAGAACAGGGCACCTCTTTTTTTCAGCTGTAAAATGGGGTGAACAACACTTGTTCATTAGGTTACTATCAGGATAAACTAGGCTGACTGTGTGTGTACACACTGCATAACAGGTGCTTAATAAATGAAGCTATTTTATTAGTAATGTTCAGGAGTGAGGGAATGGAGGTACATACAAATGAGGACGACTGGTAAAATTTTAGCCAAGAAAACCCTGGCACAGGCATCAGGAGGTATCATAACGTGATCAAATTAGATTTCTGGAGCCAACATTCCACTTGCTGTTGTGGCTTTACTAGAGTAAAGTGCTTTGCCACTGCCCACCCCAGTGCCTTGCACTATGGAAATTTTTTTTTTAAACATGACTGTTGAAAATATATTCTGTGTTTATCTTTATAACTTAATTGCCACCCACTTCGTAGATAAAATACTTTAGACATAGAGGGGATTGGGACTTGCCTACAGCTAGTGGATGACACAACCTGGACCAAGAAGCCAGAACTCCTAGGTCTAAACATAGCTCCTCCAGCTGCACTGGGCATTCTTTTCAGAAAAAGCCTGCAGGATTAGAACACTGGCCTCAAACGCCAGCAGATCTTGTTTATGGAAAAGAGGGATGAATAGGAACTGATGCCTGGTCATCCCCAGCCACACCCCAGGCAGGTACACACAGGCCCATCACCAGAGGGCCCCTCAGGGCCATCTCTATCATAACACTGTTCTAGAGAAATGTGGCTATTCTAGGGCTTTGCATTAAAAAACACTTGAAACTGAGACACACTGACCACCCCTCCCCCCCAACTCTAAAAGTGTCTTGACATCCTAACAGAGGTAGAGTCCCAGACCCCAGCTGCCACCAACATCTCCTACCGTCTCCCCTGGGAGTGGCTTCAGCTGACTCTCCACGGCAGCCATCTTGGCATCCTGCAGTTCACTCTTCAGGGTCTGCACAGTGCTCAGTGCTGAATCAATTTCCATGGGACCACAGGCTTCATGGGCCTGTCAACAGAGTTGGGAATATGTGCACAACAGTCTGCTCGGGAGAAGCATCCCCAGTACCTTGCAACATATGAAATGCCTTTCTGGATACAACCAATGACTCTCCAAATCTAGCAATAGGAAGCAAGGGTAACAAGCATTTCCTGAGAGCACAAAATCATGCTCAATCAGCACCTCAGTCCTAAGTTCCCTAAATAATCAATTATGTGTGTCTCATAACTGGATATACTTAAATTTTCCTTGAAGCTGTTTATATCTGAAATACATTACCTCTCAAACTAAGAGGATCCTTATTCACTGTGTCTGGGTTCTAGACATGGGGCACCTAGCACAGTATGTGTGCACACAAAAACTTGGGAAGCATGGGGTGGATGAAGGAATGAATAAACAAATGAACCCTGGACTCTACAGACAAGTCTGTGTCAACCTTACTGAATCTCTTTACAAATTTGTAGATTGTAAACCATTATTGTTCCATACTGAAGGCTATGAAACATTTTTTTTCCTTAATAAAAACTTTTAAGAAAACTGCTTCATTCTTGTGATCATCTAGAACAGCGGTCTCCAAATGCTTTGATCACACACCCCCAACATGCATGTTAATAAATTATACATGTAAATGTTAGTAAATTATACACATATAAGTATATTAAATACTGGTGTTTCTTAACTTCTTTCTTTTTTAGATAATAGTAACAACAGCAGGAGTACACACTATTTGATTGATTTCTGTGTGTGAGTATTACTAGGTGACAATACTGAGGCAAAGAGAGGTTAATTAACTTGCCCAGGTCACAAAATTAGTCAATGGCAAGGCGAGAATTTGAATGCAGGTGGTCTGATTTTAGAGCCTGTATTCTTAACCCTTACACTATATACTAAAATCATAAAAAGCTCTCACAGAGTCTTCCTGAACCCAGTGCACAGTGTTGCCTGAGCCCCACTTTGGGGCTCACTGCTCCAAAGCAGTTGTTGGAGGTGGGTGTGTCATTCAGTCACTGAGGAAACTTGTTAAAATGCAGATGTTTGGGCTGTATGACCAGAGATTCTGACTGGGGTGCTCAGAGGTGAGGCCCAGGAACCTGCATCCTAAACGCCCCCATGTGATTCCAGTGCAGATGGTCCCTAGACCTCTCTTTGAGAAAAAGAGCTCAAAATAACTTTTTTATTACATATAACCTAAAACTCTAGATATTTTTCTTTGCTGATGTAGTGCACTGTTTAGATTACAAATTCAAATCAGCTTCTAACCTTCTTCCCTTGCTCATATATGAGGCTGCCTGTTTCTATAAAGGGATTGTTACAATGAGGAAAAATGAATTCATGCTAGAACTTCATGCTAATACCACATCAAACAGTACAGTAATAAGGCCCTTTGGTAATTAACACATCCCAGAGACAGAAATGCATTAATCCCCAATTCTGTTCTATTGAGGATCTTGTTAAGGTGAATGCTCCCATTTAAGAGGTGGAAACCTTTCAGGGCAAAGATAATATAGATGATCCTCCAAAATAGATTTGCTGCCTAAATAATGTTATTAAGTTCACAAGATAACACCTGGAAGATATGATCACTTGCTATGCCCACAGTTTACCTGGCACCAAGAAACTGATGACTGGTCTCCCCTAAGACTATGAGAAATAGATCATTGCTTGTCCCAGGGCAGGGGAGGAGGGGAAGTATGCAACTTAGCATAGTTTAACCAAAGTCATCTGTAACCAGAAAGTGATAACTAAGTTGAGGAGATAGCGGCTAAAAGGGGCAAAAGCCAATCCACACGAGCATATTTAGTGGTCAAGCAGATGAAATGGACAGCTGCACCAAGAAATATGCCAGGCAGTGTTCAGGCCCCGGGGAGCACCCAGGTCACACCAACCGTAAGGAATTAAAAGCTCCACTCCTGACAAGCTAACTTCCGTGACAAGGGTCCACTTGCCTTCTGCGAGGCGGTACGTAGCTCTGCCAAGCTGGTGGCAAGGTTCTTGGCACACTGGCTCAGCTGCATGGCCGCAGCCTGGTCACTGACAGTGGGCACTGCGGCTTTAGCAGAGGACACCATCTTGCTTCCAGGCTGTGGAGAGAAAAGCTGAAAGTAAGACAGCTCCTGGGCAGCAAGAGTCAGAGTAGAGACCCAAACAGCAATGCCGCCTTATCAGCCAGAACTTACTTTGCCCTAAAACAAGGAATATTAAAACCATCTAGTTTCCCCCCATAATTGCCAACTGAAATCAGATACTCTAGGGCAGTACATTCTAGGAACGTTTGAAACAGAAAGTATGTGTCTTCAGACTGGCTGAATGGATACAGAAACAAGACACATATACATGTTGTCTACAAGAGACCCACTTCAGACGTAGGGACACATATAGACTGAAAGTGAGGGGTTGGAAAAAGATATTCCATGCAAATGGAAATCAAAAGAAAGCTGGAGTAGCAATACTCATATCAGACAAAATAGACTTTAAAATAAAGACTATTAAAAGAGACAAGGAAGGACACTACATAATGATCAAGGGATCAATCCCAGAAGAAGATATAACAATTGTAAATATCTATGCACCCAACATAGGAGCACCTCAATACATAAGGCAAATGCTAACAGCCATAAAAGGGGAAACTGACAGTAACACAATAACAGTAGGTGACTTTAACACCCCACTTACACCAATGGACAGATCATCCAAACAGAAAATAAATAAGGAAATGCAAATTTTAAATGACACATTAGACCACATGGACTTCATTGATATTTATAGGACATTCCATCCAAAAACAACAGAATACACTTTCTTCTCAAGTGCACATGGAACATTCTCCAGGATAGATCACATCTTGGGTCACAAATCAAGCCTTGGTAAATTTAGGAAAACTGAAATCCTATCAAGCATCTCTTCCGACCACAATGCTATGAGACTAGATATCAATTACAAGAGAAAAACTGTAAAAAATACAAACACATGGAGGCTAAACAATACACTACTAAACAACCAAAAGATCACTGAAGAAATCAAAGAGGAAATCAAGAAATACCTAGAAACAAATGACAATGAAAACACGACTACCCAAAACCTATGGGATGCAGCAAAAGCAGTTCTAAGAGGGAAGTTTATAGCAATACAATCCTACCTCAAGAAACAAGAAAAATCTCAAATAAACAACCTAACCTTACACCTAAAGCAATTGGAGAAAGAAGAACAAAAATCCCCAAAGTTAGCAGAAAGAAAGAAATTATAAAGATCAGATCAGAAATAAATGAAAAAGAAATGAAGGAAACAATTGCAAAGATCAATAAAACTAAAAGCTGGTTCTTTGAGAAGATAAACAAAATTAATAAACCATTAATCAGACTCAACAGGAAAAAAAGGAAGAAGACTCGAATAAACAGAATTAGAGATGAAAAAGGAGAAGTAACAACTGACACTGCAGAAATACAAAGGATCATGAGACTATTACAAGCAACTAATGCCAATAAAATGGACAACCTGGAAGAAATGGACAAATTTTTAGAATAGCACAAGACTGAACCAGAAAGAAAGAGAAAATATGAAAAGACCAATCACAAGCACTGAAATTGAAACTGTGATTAAAAATCTTCCAACAAACGAAAGCCCAGGGCCAGATGGCTTCACAGGCGAATTCTATCAAACATTTAAAGAAGAGCTAACACCTATCCTTCTCAAACTCTTCCAAAATACAGTAGAGGGAGGAACACTCCCCAACTCATTCTATGAGGCCACCATCACCCTGACTCCAAAACCAGACAAAGACGTCACAATGAAAGAAAACTACAGGCTAATATCACTGATGAACATAGATGCAAAAATCTTCAACAAAATACTAGCAAACAGAATCCAACAGCACATTAAAAGGATCATACACCATGATCAGATGGGGTTTAGCCCAGGAATACAAGGATTCTTCAATATATGCAAATCAATCAATGTGATACACCATATTAACAAATTGAAGGATAAAAACCATTTGATTGCCTTGTAATCCAAGTGCCTGAGTTAGTGTTTGTATTTATGATTGTGTTTGTATCACATGGCATCATAGAGTGCTGCCTGGCTGAAGGTTTCAAAGTCATAAGAATAGAGGGAAGAGGTAGGAGAATTGGATCACATGGAATATGAGCGTATAGATGTAGAAAATTTAAAAAGAAGAAAACCTGTACTGTAGCATCTGGTATCATGTTTATTTTATAAGTGTATATATTGTTCAGATACTAACTAGGAAAAATTCATTAACAATAAATATGCTATGAACTTAAAAAAATGATAATCTCAACAGATGCAGAAAAAGCTTTTGACAAAATTCAACACCCATTCATGATAAAAACTCTCCAGAAATCCAGAAAGTGGGCCTAGAGGGAAACTACGTCAACATAATAAAAGCCATAGATGACAAACCCACAGCCATCATTCTCAATGATGAAAAACTGAAAGCATTTCCTCTAAGATCAGGAACAAGACAAGGGTGCCCACTCTCACCACTATTATTCAACATAGTTTTGGAAGTTTTAGCCGTGGCAATCAGAGAATAAAAAGAAATAAAATGAATACAAATTGGAAAAGAAGAAGTAAAACTGTCATTGTTTGCAGGTGACATGATAGTATACATAGAAAATCCTAAAGATGCCACCAGAAAACTACTAGGGCTAATCAATGAATTTGGTAAGGTAGCAGGATACAAAATTAATGCACAGAAATCTCTTGCATTCCTATACACTAACAACGAAAAAATCAGAGAACTTAAGGAAACTCTCCCATTTACCACTGCAACAAAAAGAATAAAATACCTAGGAATAAACCTACTTAAGGAGGCAAAAGACCTGTATGCAGAAAACTATAAGACGCTGATGAAAGAAATCAAAGACAATACAAACAGATGGAGAGATATACCATGCCCTTGGATTGGAAGAATCAACATTGTGAAAATGACTACACTACCCAAAGCAATCTACAGATTCAATGTAATCCTGATCAAATTACCAATGGTATTTTTCACAGAACTAGAACAACAAAATTTTACAATTTGTATGGAAACACAAAAGACCGCAAATAGCCAAAACAATCTTGAGAAAGAAAAACGGAGCTGGAGGAATCAGGCTCCCCGCCTTCAGACTATACTACAAAGCTACAGTAATCAGGACTGTATGGTACTGGCACAGAAACAGAAATACAGATCAATGGAACAGGATAGAAAGCCCAGAGATAAACCAATGCACAGATGGTCTCCTTGTCTTTGACAAAGGAGGCAAGAATATAAAATGGAGAAAAGACACTTTCTTCAATAAGTGGTGCTGGGAAAACTGGACAGCTACATGTAAAAGAATGAAATTAGAACACTTCCTAACACCATACACAAAAAGAAACTCAAAATGGATTAAAGACCTAAATGTAAGGCCAGGCACCATCAAACTCTTAGAGGAAAACATAGGCAGAACACTCTATGACATAAATCACAGCAAGATCCTTTTTGACCCACCTCCTAGAGAAAGGGAAATAAAACCAAAAATAAACAAATTGGACCTAATGAAATTTAAAAGCTTTTGCACAACAAAGGAAACCATAAACAAGACCAAAAGACAACCCTCAGAATGGGAGAAAATATTTGCAAACAAAGCAAGTGACAAAGGATTAATCTCCAGAAGGTACAAGGAGCTCATGCAGCTCAGTATCAAAAAAACAAACAACCCAATCAAAAAATGGGCAGAAGACCTAAATAGACACTTCTCCAAAGAAGACATACAGATTGCCAACAAACACATGAAAAGATGGTCAACATTACTAATGATTAGAGAAACGTAAATCAAAACCACAATGCGGTATCCCTTCACACTAGTCATAATGGCCATCAACAAAAAATCTACAAACAATAAATGCTGGAGACGGTGTGGAGAAAAGGGAACCCTCTTTCTCTGTTGGTGGGAATGTAAATTGATACAGCCACTACGGAGGACAGTATGGAGGTTCCTTAAAAAACTAAAAATAGAACTACCATATGACCCAGCAATCCCACTACTGGGTATATACCCTGAGAAAACCATAATTCCAAAAGATACATGCACCAGAATGTTCACTGCAGCACTATTTATAATATCCAGGACATGGAAGCAATCTAAATGTCCATCAACAGATGAATGGATAAAGAAGATGCGGCACATATATACAATGGAATATTACTCAGCCATAAAAAGGAACAAAATTGAATTATTTGAAATGAGGTGGATGGACATAGAGTCTGTCATAAAGTAAGTAAAGTAAGTCAGAGTAAAGTAAGTAAGAAAGAGAAAAACAAACACCGTATGCTAACACACATATACGGAAACTAAAAAAAACGGTACTGATGAACCTAGTGGCAGGGCAGGAATAAAGACGCAGATGTAGAGAACGGACTTGAGGACAGGGGGGTGGGAGGGGAGGGGAAGCTGGGACGATGTGAGAGAGTAGCACTGACATATATACACTACCAAATGTAAAACGGATGGCTAGTGGGAAGCTGCTGCATAGCACAGGGAGATCAGCTTGGTGCTTTGTTATGACCTAGAGGGGTAGGATAGGGAGGGTGGGAGGGAGGCTCAAGAGGGAGGGGATATGGGGATATATGTATACCTATAGCTGATTTACTTTGTTGTACAGCAGAAAGTAACACAACATTGAGAAGCAATTATACTCCAATAAAGATATTCAAAAAAAAAGTATGTGTCTTTTGGGGTGGAGCGGGAAGTAAAATTGGGCTAGTGGCTTGAAATTCTTATTTAAAACAGATTTGATTTGATTTTATTAAATATGTTTGTGTTTCTTGGAATAGCTCTTTAACCTATGTCTCAAATATATGTAATAGACTATTTAGAAAAATACAGGGACACAAAATGAAACGAGTAACCTCTCACATCTCAGAACCCAGGACAATTTCACCATGCATGGGTGTTTATGTGTAGGCACATATATTTTCAAAAGTAAGATCATACTATTTATTCTGTTTTCCAATCTCCTTGTTCCACATAGTCTACCTTTTTCATAGCTATGTAATACCCTGTGTATACATCAGTTATCACTTTTCAATCCTGTATTGTTAAGTATCTTTCCATGTTTTCAAATATAATAAACAATGATAAACACCTTTGTAACTAAAATTTTGTACACGTTCATAATTTTTTTGTATAAATGTTTCTGGACCAAAAAGTATACATAATTTTAAGGTTTTTAATATGTATGCTATACAATGGCTCTTAGTAAAGCTGTAACAATTTAAGTGCCAGATCATAAATACCAAGGACACAAGTTAATATTATTAATATTTAAGGAATTCATGAGAATTTATAAGAAGAATCAGCATGAGTATATAAAAAGCATGAACAGACAAGTTCACGTAATAAAAACAACTGAAACGTGAAAAATGTTTAACATTGTGAAAATCAAGGACATGCAAGATCAAATAAAAACTTAACCAAGTAAATTGGCAAAAACATTTCAAAAAAATGATTGATTTCCCAACTTGGAAAAGAGGTATTAAAAAGTGTGCTCCAAAATGCAAATCAAAACTACAATGAGGTATCACCTCACACCAGTCAGAATGGCCATCATCAAAAAATCTACAAACAATAAATGCTGCAGAGGGTGTGGAGAAAAGGGAACCCTTTTGCACTCTTGGTGGGAATGTATATTGATACAGCCACTATGGAGAACTGTATGGAGGTTCCTTAAAAAACTAAAAATAGAACCACCATATGATCCAGCAACCCCACTACTGGGCACATACCCTGAGAAAACCATAATTCAAAAGGTCACATGTACCCCAATGTTCATTGCATTGCAGCACTATTTACAACAGCCAGGACATGGAAACAACCTGAATGTCCAACGACAGATGAATGGATTAAGAAGATGTGGTACATATATACAATGGAATATTACTCAGCCATAAAAAGGAACGAAATTGGGTCATTTGTAGAGATGTGGATGGACCTAGAGTCTGTCATACAGAGTGATGTTAGCCAGAAAGAGAAAATAAATATCATATATTAACGCATATATGTGGAATCTACAAAAATGTTACAGATGATCCTATTTGCAGGGCAGTAATAGAGGTGCAGACGTAGAGAACAGACACGTGGACACAGAGAGGGTAGGGGAGGGTGGGACGAATTGGGAGATTAGGATTGACATATATACACTACCATGTGTAAAATAGGTAGCTAGCGGGAACATGCTATAAAGCACAGGAAGCTCATTTCAGTGCTCTGTGGCGGCCTAGATGGGTGGGATGGGGGGGAGGTCTAAGAGGGAGGGGATATAGGTATACATATAACTGATTCACTTCATTGTACAGCAGAAACTAACACAACGTGGTAAAGCAATTATACTCCAATAAAAAAAAAACCCAAATTTGAATCTAAAAAAGAGTAGCTATGTGTATATGTATAACTGATTCACTTTGCTGTACACATGAAACTAACACAACATTGTAAATCAACTATATTCCAATAAAAATTAAAATAAAATAAAACAAAGAGGAAAAGATAAATAAAAAGTGTGCTCCCTATGATGCTAGTTGTAAATTTAGATTCATTCATCCTTCTGGAAGGGTAATTTTACCACATGTATGAAAAGAGTTTAAAATGTAAACTTTAAAAAAAGTTTAAAACTTTTTGATCTGCTGATTCCATTTCTATTTATTTCTGACTCTGGCCTTATTTTTGTAAAGATCTGATCCGTCTACAGTAGCAAACTTAAAAGAACAAAAGAAACAGGAAAAACAAGGTTTTTCCTTGTCACAGAGTGACCCCTGGACCACGTCCACACTGTACTATCATAAGACCCTACGATCCTGCCAGTAGTGGGACAACACAACTGATTCTGGGACCTGTAACCACCTACAGCAGAAGACAAACAACTTGTCCAAGCCTCAATTCTCAATGTCCCAAAGATAAAAATAAGCTGCTTGCAATCCTAGCTCTAGTAATTTACCCTAAGGAAACAATTCAAGAGGGGCACAAAGATTTGAGCACACACCAAGACTTTTTTTTTTTTCATCATATCACAGGTTGTTTATGACGGCAAATAATTGAAAACAACCTGTATGTCGAATGACAGAACAGCTAAACAATGAGTATAGTATATGAGAGAATATGATTCAAATTCACAGATGTTCATAATATAAATGTTAACATGAAAAACACAGTCAATACACAGTGAATCCCAAGAGAATACATACATTACATAAATACGTTTGTATATGTATGAAGATAAAATGTGAGGAAGCACAAACTTTTCATGTTGTATCCCTGCATGTTGGAGCTATGGCTCTTGAAGAATTAACCAAATTGATGTATCACTGGGTCCTGTAAGTACAGATCTGAATAGACAGGGACGAGGAAGAAACTTGCCAAACCACATGCACTGTTCAGGAGATCCAAGTAGACAAAGTGCCGAGAGATGTGAAAGAAGTACGTACAAAGGGAGTGTTCACAACTTAATATCCACATTTTATATTTAATTAAAAAAAAATGAACCTAGCCACACTTCACAAAGACCGACAATACTTACTAATTCTATATTTGCCACAAGAAACCACCACACCTTTGGAGGAGATGCACTCACAGATTCTTATTTCCCTGGCTATGAATAATGGCATGAGGTATTCTGGAAACTAGCAAACCTAAAGCAATACTTAGTACTATACTAGGCTGTTTGTCAAAAAGTGCAGCTTATTACATGTTTTCCCTCACGGAAGAGAAATACAGATAGCAAAATGGATAATGTGCCATCTTCTGGGGCAATTTCCCTGCATATCAGCATCTTGCTTTGCCAAGCTGCATCTCCCTCTCCCGAAACTGCTTCCAGGTCTGCTTACTGCAAAAACTTTGCTCTGGCTCTGGAATCTGTGAAGTCCTCTCCTTAAGGATAAAGGGCACTCCCTGCCCAGTGGGCAGTGGGGTGGGGGTGGGTTGAGGTTCTGGGGAAGACGGAGGTGAATGTTTCCGTGGTACCTGGAGGAAGTTCTGGCTGGAGATGATGAGCGCCAGCTGGGCACTGAGATCTTCTGCTTGGGCTTGGCTCCCTCTGACCCCCTGGACTAGCTGAGGGATGTGATCAGCCACTGCCTACAGGAAGCAAGGAAAATGAAAACTGAGCACACCCAGGATGGTGACGTACCAAAACAGGGTGTGTGGGGAAATGCCCCCAGTGATAATGTTCTGTGGATGTGCCTTCCCTCCTGGGGGTGTCTGGCCCAGACCTTGGATTCACTCAGTAGCTTTAGCCTGTTGGGCCCTTGCCAACACTGATGCCAACACAGTACCTGTGGGTAGGCTCCTCCCACACACGCTCTACCCTGTGGTCCCCCGGGTCCCAGTACACGCAGCACAAGGTGATTCTCCATAACGAAGCCTTAAAACAATTTCCCCAGTTGCAGCTCACCCCATCCTGGCTCGTTAGGGTTGAAAACCCTAGCATCAAAGAATCTATCCAATTCACAGGTGGATAAACTCAATTCATATAGTCCAGTGATCAGAAGAAAGTGAGAGAAGCACTCAACTAACAGCATACTTCAGCATTTCGATATCTGACTTTGTGGGTATACGTTCCGTCTGTCAGCTTTCATGTGTCACTGTGGTTCCTCTTCCTGTGTTCTCACTGCTCAAATGGGAAAACCCAATGCCCGGGGTAGGGGAGGGAGGACAGCATCCCAAGGTGAGACCACTTGAAAGTGACCGTCTCCCACGGTGCCTAGGAGATGCTGGCCTTTTCCCTCTCTACAAGTCCTCTGGCTTGTCCCTTTGCGCCACGCCACATCTGACCTACCAGGCCCTCAGAGGCCATGGCACAGTGACCGTCACTGCTAAGGAAGGGCCCAGAGCAGCCCACCCTGGTGACACGTTCTTTTCAGGAGCCCATTCCAGCAAGAATTAAAAAAAAATATTTCCAGGAGAATTTCACTCGAATCCTCTTCAGGACTGCTGGCTCCAGGAATGTGGCCCACTTTACCTTCTGCACCGCAACCTTATAAACAGTAATGCTCTCATTCCCTGACAGAGATACCCAAGGGCTGACTATGTTCTGTTTGTTCATAAAAAGTAGGGGGAAGGTTCATACTATTTTCCTGGACACAAGTAGCATGTGCTCCCTGAGAAGGGGAAATGCCATTCTGCTACCCCTGCTGGCGGCTGAAGCCAGGCCCCAACAGGAAATCAACTCCCTCTGCAGCAGGGGCCTGGCTCTCAGAAAAAAACCCCTCTTTACGTGCACAATCCCGAGGACAGGGTCCTCCTGCATTGCTGAGGCTTTTCCACCAGAGCAAACTTGCTCCCCAGTGAGGGGCTAGCCTCAGAGAACTGGGATTCAGGACGTGGAGGGCCCTGGGTGGTCTCCCCACAGGAGTAAGTCCATTTTTGAAGTAGAAGCAGCAACACCCCTCACATGTGAATGGTTTCACAGACGAGATTTGAGAAAGGAGAGAGAAGGCTCAGAGCCCATGCAAATCCAAGATGCCTCTGCATCCAGCTCCCACGGCGAACCGCAAGCACTGCAGGGAACTTCAGTCAGACATGGTGCCAACATGTGCGCAATGGCCAGGCAATGAGATGTGCTTTTGGCACCACTCAGGGCTCTCCCGGGAGAGTTAACTCTGGGCGCTCAGAGAAGGTGGCAGAGGTGGACGGCACACTCTGCGGCGCCTTGGCTTCAGCACGGCGTCAGCGACAGGTCTTGGGAGATCAGTGAGCACCAGAGCGCAACAGCAATGAGGCCAGACAGGATGAATAAATCCTCAGGTGCCATCAGTGCAAAGCAGGAAATCACCCCTGCCACGACCAGTGAGGACTGAACACAAAGGCCACCATTCAAAGGGAGGAAGGCACTCCGGAAATTCAATGCTTCATTACAGTTTCAGAGCCCTAAACGGCCTTGTCATTGATCCTCCTTGACTTGTGCTCTCAAAAAGAAGGAAAAGTATCTAGACAAAGGAAAGACAATGCTGGGAAAAACATGTTCTCTTTCCAAACATAGGCCATCCACTTAACAGACAAAAACCAGACGTGTGTGTGTACACCTGGAACATGGGAGCCGGAACAAACTGGATTAGGGACCTGGAGGATCAGTCTTAACCGAATTACCAGGGCACTGGGCGCTCTAATGTTATCAGGGTCTCCTCCAGTAGACCTGGCTCTCTGGCAGCTGGTGTCTCACCTTGCAGCTCTGGACCAGCTGCTGCTGGGCCGCGGGGTTCTTGTTGGACACGGCCGCGTTCTGGGAGGCGGCGATGGTCTGCGTGGCTGCAGCTGCAGCCTGCTTGGCTGCAACCTGGGGAGGACAGTAAGAGGAGGTGAGGCAGGGTTCACACGTGCAAACACACACACACGCACATTGATACAAATCCCCTCCACTAAAGGGGGGCACCGCACGGCTCCAAGAAAGGGCACGCCAGGCACAGACTCCGCCCTTTCAGCACCAATGACATTCTAACCTAGCCACGCCCTGTTGTCTTCCTTTGGTTTAAGTACCCTGGGGCAATTGAAAAAGACAGGCTCAAGTTCCGACGTTCATCTGTCATTTCTCAAAAAGACAAGGGACGAGTCCCAGGACCGTGATGTCACTGATAAGCAGCACTAAGTCTAAATGTTTTAGGAGAAAAACATTTCTCTCACAAGAAGCATGGGCTGCTCTCTGGGTCAAGCACCAAGCACAAACACTGGGGCTCTTGACGTGCCTGGGCTCAGAAAGGCCCAGATGTCCCCACTGGCGTACTTAACCGTGTTTAGTCTCTAATCTCCCTCCACGGACAAGGAGGTCAGCTTTCCTCCAGAACCCAGCAGATTACACGTGGAGGGCTTCCTCACTAGAGCCAAGTTCTGGCCTCTAATGCCCCTAAATTTTAGTCTAAGAATCTCCTGTGTACATTTGTGAGAGAGATTTATTTTCTTACAGAATTTGTGCCTATTCCTTTTTTTTTTTCCGAGAATAAATAAGCATTCTGAAAGTCGACAGAAGTATTTATTACTCCCTTCCAAACCTCTTCATCCCCATCTCCAGTCTTCCAAAGTTCCTATCATCTATTGGGAGTCGTGAAAGAGTATTACCTCCAACAATATATATACATTTTTAGCTAAAGGTCCTTTCTGAACGTGTATATCCCTTAATGCCAGGAAAAAAAAAAAAACCTGGTTCCTCCTGAAAGAAAATTTGAATTCTGTTCAAGAATGTTAAACTCTGAAAAGATTCTGGCATTGTGCAACCATGAACTGAAGCAGTTTTTCAAACTGTGTCAATGGACCTAAACCACTGAACGTAAATGTACGATGTCCCTAAACCAGCCGTTCAAGTTCCTCATGGCACCTAAAGCATTAAACTGCATCGTCTATCTTGATTTAGCTTCCTTTCTAGGGGTACTGCCTTATGAATTTGCTTATTCTTTCAATGGACTCTATGCAAATCTAAAACCTGGAAAACCAGCCTCTTTACTGACCTCCAGTCGGTTGACGATTTTTTTCTTAATAGCATTCTGGGCTGCAGCGTTGGTTGCCACCCGGAGACCTTCTGCAGCTTCTCTCAGCCTTTGCTGCTGGTCCTCGTTCTCAGGGTTGGCTGCAGCTCCCTACAAAGGTGAAAAGAAAGATTCCAAGAGGTCCAAGGGGCAGCATGCCACAGACGCTGAATTCATGCCTTTAATGTTACTTTTTCCTATGAATACCAAGTAACAGGAAGAGAGAAGCCAAAGCAGTATCTTTATGATAAAGATGTTTCCTCTCACAACAAAAAAATATCTACCAGGGAATGTCTCCAAACTGCACAGCTAAACAAGAAAAATCCAATGGTAATAATTAAACACTTGAGATCATTGCCTTCATCATCCAAATAAATTACCTTGTGGTGAGAAACCCAATGGTTTAAAAGATGTTAAGATAAACCTCCCTCCTGATCACATCTCTCAGGGAGAATTTTATTTTAATTGGTGTGACAGACACATATTGCTGCTGAAATATCCTCCTGTCCTGCGGCACTGGTGAATGAGAATGGGCTAAGATTACAGCGTAACACAGGGGCCGGGATGGAGGGACTGGGGGGATGGGAACGCCATCCAAAATTCTATAAGCCAATGTGGTTCAGCAAAGACCATGATTAGAAACTGCATTCCTAGAGGGTCTGGGTTGGCAAATATAGCCAAGTAGAATTGGTCCCCAACTGTACTAATGAGAGAAATCAACGCCCCTATCCAGGCAGGGAAAGAGGGTGCTGTGCACAGCCGATGGCCATGTTTCCCTTGTGTAAGCCCACGGCTCTTTTACTGTGTTGCTGTAAGTTAAAGTGTGTTAGGAGTCCAAGTGGATTTTAGTTAGATGGGTAGGATTTTGAAGCAGGGAAAGGTTAAAGGTAATGTAGGGAGAGGATAATTTTACTACCCAATAACTCGACAAAAACTTAAAGCACATCCAGTCTTCCACCTCCACCTGCGATAAAAGCATCAATCAAGATTCTTCTCACAGGGCCTAGATGCTTTGTGACCAGCACTGGATGTATGTAGATGAATGAGTTTCTTCCCATGAACATTTTCAGGCAATAATATTTGCTTGTGAGGCAGAAAGAAACACCAATTATCGAAATCAATTTCCTAAACATCTCAATTTTCCATGTGAACACCTTGCCAAATTTACCAATTTGCAAAAACCTCTTTCATTGAACTATGATATGTATAAAAAGTCATAGGAATTCACACTGAATGGAACAGTTTTAACATCTGTGACAGAGTTGTTTTGCCATCCTCTTGGATGGAATCTTATTTTAAATTTAAACCATTTTTAGTAGTCCTGATTTTTGTGTTTTTCGCAACTAAAAAATTATATTTTTGCCTTTCACATGTAAAAGGATTGTTTGGGCTCCTTTTGAGTTCTTCTGCAAGTTTATGAGAGTCATTTTATTTTTTCTGATCATCAGGTATTTTCTAAAGCCACTCCTTTATCAATGCCTCCAGTGGCATGCCAGCCTTAACTGTGTGTTTCAAGCAGCAGGAAAGCACCATTTCTGCACGTTACACTGACGTGGGTGTCTGGATCCTTCCTTAGCAATATCTTTTTTTTTTTTTTTTTTTTTTGCAGTATGCAGGCCTCTCCCGTTGCGGAGCATAGGCTCCGGACGTGCAGGCTCAGCGGCCATGGCTCACGGGCCCAGCCGCTCCGCAGCATGTGGGATCTTCCCGGGCCAGGGCACGAACCCGTGTCCCCTGCATCGGCAGGCGGACTCTTAACCACTGTGCCACCAGGGAAGCCCAGCCATATCTTTTTTATGATGAATGTGTATTAGATATGGGGTACTAATCTTGGCCTGAAATCTTAGTTACTGATTATGAAATATTTTTTTTTTCTTCACACTAAATGTATTCTTTGGAAGTCTAACCATCATACATTCTTTATCTTTCAACAAAATTCAGCAAATTAAAATACTGCCATGACAACAAAGTATCAACTTTTAACTAAAAAGTTAAAAGAACTTACAAAAACACTCAACCTTGTCCCATCTAATATAAATAATCAAAAATAACAAACACTTTGGTAACTTGGTATAATGCCGTGAAATAGTCTGGGGAGCAATACACATCTAAAAACAAATGTGCACATTGGTCCTGGCTCAGTCCTGGTTATGTGATGGTAGGTTTAATCTTTCTGAGTTTTAATTTTCTCATTTGTAAAGTAAGGGACAGATTAGAGTTTTCACTAAGGTTCTTTCCAGCCTAGCAAGTAATTTTTGTGAACATGAGGGTTTGCCTGAAATGGCTTTCTTTAAACTTAGGAGAAAAAAAAGGAAACAAAACTAGTAACAACCTTAAAAAAATTAACTATAATCCAAAACCCTAATGCGTATTTTTGCTAAAAGGGATGCTAAGGAGCAGAGTTTCTTGGCTGAAAGAGGGATCAGGGACAGAGGAAGGAAGTCCAGACCCTGCCCCTCCTTGGGACTCTCTTCAGCCCTACCCAAGACATATCTCTAAGGACTATCAGCCCCTCAGGTAATACAATGGTGAGTAAGACAAGGAGGAAGGTCTACTGGATGTCACTGCATATCACAGTACATCGAAAGTGAAGCAATTCACATACTTGGTTGAGATACATTACTGTTCTGTTAGAGGCCAAGGAGGCAGGCTAAGCTGTGGGGATGTTTAATGAATCTGAAATGCATAGGAATACATTAAACATGTTACCTTGGTGATATGAAGTTGAAAGTCATTTCTATTTTCTTATTTATACTTGCTGCATTTTCTATTCATTTCACCAAAAGCATGTGCTAATTGCATAATAAAAACAGCATAGATAAATACAGCCTTATCCATTTAAAATAGTTCTCACCCAGAGGCAGGCATCAGAATCCTCTGTGAAACACACACACATACACCGGGTCCCGGCAGCAAACTCGGAAGTTAGGATGTTTGGGGGTGGAATTAAGGCATGTGTACTTCAGTAAGTTTCACAGGGTTCTGAAACAGAGCCCTGGATAAGAATCACTGGCTTTTAACAGCAATTAGAGAAGAAAAAGAAATAAAAGGAATCCAAATTGGAAAAGAAGAAGTAAAACTGTCACTGTTTGCAGACGACAAGATACTATACATAGAGAAGCCTAAAGATGCTACCAGAAAACTACTAGAGCTAATCAATGAATTTGGTAAAGTAGCAGGATACAAAACTAATGCACAGAAATCTCTTGCATTCCTATACACTAATGATGAAAAATCTGAAAGAGAAATTAAGGAAACACTCCCATTTACCACTGCAACAAAAAGAATAAAATACCTAGGAATAAACCTACCTAAGGAGACAAAAGACCTGTATGCAGCAAACTATAAGGCACTGATGAAAGAAAAATTAAAGATGCTACAAACAGATGGAGAGATATACCATGTTCCTGGATTGGAAGAATCAACGTTGTGAAAATGACTATACTACCCAAAGCAATCTACAGATTCAATGCAATCCCTATCAAACTACCAATGGCATTTTTCACAGAACTAAAACAAAAAATTTCACAATTTGTATGGAAATGCAAAAGACCCCGAATAGGCAAAGCAATCTTAAGAAAGAAAAAACAGAGCTGGAGGAATCAGGCTCCCTGACTTCAGACAATGCTACAAAGCTACAGTAATCAAGACAGTATGGTACTGGCACAAAAACAGAAATATAGATCAATGGAACAGGATAGAAAGCCCAGAGATAAACCCATGCACAGATGGTCACCTTATCTTTGATGAAGGAGGCAAGAATATACAATGGAGAAAAGAGAGCCTCTTCAATAAGTGGTGCTGGGAAAACGGTACAGCTAAATGTAAAAGAATGAAATTAGAACACTCTCTAACACCATACACAAAAAGAAATTCAAGATGGATTAAAGATCTAAATGTAAGGCCAGACACTATAAAACTCTTAGAGGAAAACAGGCAGAACACTCTATGACATAAATCACAGCAAGATCCTTTTTGACCCACCTCCTAGAGAAATGGAAATAAAACCCAAAATAAACAAATGGGACCTAATGAAACTTAAAAGGTTTTGCACAGCAAAGGAAACCATAAACAAGAATCACTGGCTTTTAAGTTAGAATGGGCATCATCAGAAAATCTACAAACAACAAATGCTGGAGAGGGTGTGGAGAAAAGGGAACTCTCTTGCACTGTTGGTGGGAATGTAATTTGATAACAGCCACTAAGGAGAACAGTATGGAGGTTCCTTAAAAAACTAAAAATTAGAATTACCATATGATCCAGCAATCCCACTACTGGGCATATACCCAGAGAAAACCATAATTCAAAAAGACACATGCGGGCTTCCCTGGTGGTGCAGTGGTTGAGAGTCCTCCTGCTGATGCAGGGGACACACGTTTGTGCCCCGGTCCAGGAAGATACCACATGCCCCGGAGTGGCTGGGCCCGTAAGCCATGGCCACTGAGTCTGCGTATCCGGAGCCTGTGCTCCGCAGTGGGAGAGGCCACAACAGTGAGAGGCCCGCGTACCACAAAAAAAAAAAAAAAAAAAAAAAAAGACACATGCACCCCAATGTTCAATGCAGCACTATTTACAATAGCCAGGTCATGGAAGCAACCTAAATGCCCATCAACAGACGAATGGATAAAGAAGATGTGGTACATATATACAATAGAATATTACTCAGCCATAAAAAGGAACGAAATTGGGTCATTTGTAGAGACGTGGATGGATCTAGAGACTGTCATACAGAGTGAAGTAAGTCAGAAAGAGAAAAACAAATATCGTATATTAACGCATGTATGTGGAACCTAGAAAAATGGTACAGATGAACTGGTTTGCAGGGCAGAAGTTGAGACACAGATGTAGAGAACAAACATATGGACACCAAGGGGGGAAAGCCGTGGAGGGGTGGTGGTGGTGTGGTGTGATGAATTGGGAGATTGGGGTTGACATGTATACACTGATGTGTATAAAATGGATGACTAATAAGAACCTGCTGTATAAAAAAATAAATAAAACTCAAAAATTAAAAAAAAAATAAAGAAGCATCATGACATAGCATAGCTGTCAAAAAGCACAAAGGTGTCTGTTAACTCTTTATTCAAACTCTCCTATAAATAGCTACTGGGTTTTGGATAACAGTGAAGCAGGAAACACCTATGCAAAATCTTTTTTTTTTTTTTAAGTGGTGAGTTTTGAGAATTTGCTGCCTTTATTCTTATATATATATATTTATATATACATATATTCTTTTTCAAATTCTTTTCCCATATAGTTATTACAAAATATGGAGTATACTTCCCTGTGCTATACAGTAGGTCCTTGTTGTTTATCTATTTTATATATAGTAGTGTGTATATGTTACTCCCAAATTCCTAATTTATCCCTCCCCCCACCTTTCCCCTTTGGTAACCATAAGTTTGTCACCTATGCAAAATCTTGAAAGAAGTTTAGCTGAGAAGTCGAATGGAGGGCAAAGTGACATTAAGGCTGCAGGAAGAAAACAGGTCAAAGTGAATTTACTGTTGAAATCTCAAGTTGAAATTAATCATCATTTTCACTAAAGCCAATGGCAATCACCCAATGTAAAAAGAGTACTGGCTAAGCAGGGACTCTGTTGTCTATGGCTGAGTCAGCACCACTTCCCTAAAGAGTTTTTTCATTCATGTGTTCCATGACCTTCCCCTTTCCCACTTGAAGAAGGTTAAACATTACAAAGCCATATAGATTTTAAACAAACAAAAATGCACACTCGTCTGACCATTCTCTATCTTGAAGGTACCTTCCAAATCCTAACTTTCAATGACGTTCACTTTTCAATTGAATAAATCCAATGTACTACCTTTGCAGCCTCCACCATGCGAGCGGTAGAGTCAGCCAAGAGTTTGGCTGCTGCCAGGAGCTTCTTGGAATTCTCCATGTCGATTTCTGCTTCCGCATCTGACCTCATGGCGTTGACGAGGTCTGAGGTGGCCTGAGCCAGGACCCGGGCCTGGCGTACCATTTCACCTAGAGGGTGGGACAGAGGATGCAGTCTGTTTGTCTGCTTCCTAAAGCTCAGGGGAAACCTCAGGAGCCAGCACAGTCTTGTCTCTATTCTTCTGGCAAAACGGACGAAGAGAAATGAGCCTCCATGCTCCATTCCTAAGCAATGAAGCCAAGTCAGATCCTGAACCAAAAATATTCCCTGTGGCTGCCAGGCCTGTCTACCCCCAATCACATCCAAGTTCAGTCTTTAACTGTGTGGGATAAAAATGACATAAGTAACCTAAGAGGAACCCTTTATAAAGAGAAGGCAGGGAACAAGATTATGTGGATTTATTCTGTGCATTTACGCTTAGTAAATACTTATATAGAAAATATTATTTACCTCACGTCAAAAGCCACTTACACAAAAGCCCCTATAATGAGCTCTTTGAGTAATGTGCACAGGAAAAATATTTTTAAATTTTGAGTCAATCTGCATGCTACCTAACACCAGATGAGTGGTATCACATAACCCACTCTATTTGTGTCACTTGGCTCTCACTCATAGGAAGCACAGACCCCAGTTTCATGCTCAAATGCTGAGATTTGCCTTGGCCCAATCTTCCTATCAATTTTCTCTTTGCTCACCCTTTCCTTCCCAGCATTGATTTTGATCTCATTATTAGTAATTGTTATTAGTAGCTGGGATTTTACTGTTATCTATTTCAACTTCCTTTTGGAAGTGGGAGGGGTACCATCGTCAACATTAAAAATAAAACTACTCAAATATGAGCAATTTCCTCCCCGAAAGGTCATTTGTGAAGAATGATGAAGCACTGTTAACATTAAGGGGGAAAAAAGCTTTCACGGAAATCAAAAAGTGCTCAGTTCAAGGTACCCTGGATTGGATCCTGGGACAGTGAATGGACATTAGTGAAAAGTTGGTGAAATCTGAATAATGTCTGTAGTTTAGTTAACAGTAACATACCAATGCTCATCTCCCAGTTCTGACCAATGTCCCGCGGCCTAAGGGAGATGCTAAAAAGGAGGGAAACTGGGAAAGGTACAGGAGAAGTCTATTACCCCAGCAACTTTACTGTATATAGAAAAAATATCCCACAATAAAAAGTTTATTAAAAGAAATAAAAACAAAAGAACCAAAAAAATCCAGATGTGTGGAGCAGTGCCATCTCTTAAATCACTTAAGAAGGGTAGAGAAAATCACAGGTAATTTTCTTTAAAAAATATACTCGTTAAGAAGTATTGCTCTGTGCTGAGGAAGAAGTAGGAAAATAGACTTCTTACAAACTCCTGGTAGGGTTGCAAATTGTGGAACCTTTCTGGAGAGAAATTTCAGACACGTTTAAAATAAAAAATGTACATACTTATTGGCCCAGAAATTCAACTGATAGGAATTTAGCCTACATATATGTCCCAAAGTAAACAGAGATATTTTTACAATAATGGTTACTGCAATATTAATTTTGTAAAACAAACAGAAACTTGGAAACCACCTAAATGTCTGTTAAAAGACAACTGGTTAAGTAGATTATGATGTATTCATTGAATAGAATACTATGCTGTCATTAAAAAGATTAGTGTATAGGTCAACATGAAGAAACTTCCTAATATATTCGGTGAAAAAGGTTGCAGAAGAGTATGTGTAACAGAATTCCATTAATATGAAAAGAAAGAGGGTGTTGTACATACACATAAATGTCAGTAGGAAGATTGAACATTTCTGCAAAGATGAAACAGAAATTGGTAAGTGGTCATTTCTAGAGATTTAGATAGGATAGTGATGGGCTGGGTCTGGGGAGACGTAATTTTTAACTAATATACTGAAAAGGCGCATTTTACAAACATACATATATATATATCTCGTGATGTTTGACATCTTAGAAAAACCTTTCTGGTTGGAAAGAGACTGCCCCTCCCAGAGCTAGCCAATATTTAGAGATAGTAAAGGGTCTAGTCAAGAGCATGGTGGTAAACTACCCAATCCAGAGTCAGCCTCTGTCTGGTCCCTACAGCCCAGGAGGCAATATTCCTCTGCCTTCATCATCCCAGAGCCATGGATCAGGCAACTAGGGATCACCCCTATAAGGGTAGAGCCAGCTGAAATTATTCAGACTAGCCAAACTTAAGCTGTTCATCTTGCCTTTCCCACAGAAATCCCAATATAGGTGGTGGCCTAAGCTCTCTCCTCAATGCTGTCTTCTGCGATCTGATCAGAACTTGATGCTTCCCCTGTGACCCTGTGTGACACGCAGTGACCCCCTGTCTGGGACCTGTCAGTATAATAAACTTCATTCCAAGCCTCATTCTTGCCTCCCCCTGTGGCTGCACCAACTTTACCGTATCCAACATGGACATTCTTGGAACATAAGGGATTTACTGTGTATCTAAATTATTAAATAAAGATATCCTAGTTAACGTTAAGTCTTTCAGTGTTGCTGGGACAGGCACAATAGGAGCCTCAAATCTTCTTCCCAGCCTCAGGGAAGAAGTCTCTGACTGAGGCGGATGAGAACTTGCCCTTTTGCCAGATGTCCAGGCAACCATCGTCTGACTCACTCACAATCATCACCATCAGGGAACCCTAAACCGACCGGCCCACCCATAGACCAGCCCCTCACCAGCATCGCCCATGGAGCTGAAGATGCTCTCGGTGACACACATGATGGTGTCGGTGGCCTGGTCATAGCGACCAATGGGCTCGCCTCGGCTGGCAAACTGTCGCACATGCTGCAGGAGATCGTGGAGGGCCTGGCTGACCACACTGGCCGCCGCGCTGACCTGCTTCAGCAGCTCAGTGTCGTCGGTGGCTGCCTGGCAGGCGTGGACGCAGTTCTCCACTGAGCGGTCCACGAGCTTCCCTGCTTCAATCAGCTGCTCCTGGCACACAGGGGAGCTGATGGTGGGGCTCACGACCTGAAGCGAGACAGGAGTGGGTCTTGGTTACCGTGGGACAACTCTGGTCTCCAGCGGCCACTAGCAGTTCCACCACATCCTTCCGTGGTCTGGGCCTCAGTTCCTTATTTATAGGACCAGGGATTCAACCAAACCATCACTGAGGTTTCTCATACTTCACCATTTCACTTGGTGATTTTAGATGCCTGTTAACTTTCATCTCCATTAGTGCTCTACAACCATTGATACTACTGACTATTTTTGTAGAGAGAAATTTCTGATATTTACCATTTATACCTCCTGCTCTTAGGAACCTCTGAATTGAGTCTTCTGAGCTGAGATAAAGACTATGTAAAAGTTTTTTCCAGAGGAATATATTATATTTCCTGGAACTCTGCCTCATGGTACTTGAAAGATTAGGGGGGTTGTGTCAGTAATCTGTGATACTAGGATGGTGAACAAGGAAAGCAGGAGGAAGACCATCAGTGACCCCTCTGACTGATGTTGCAAATCCTCCAACAGGACCAGAAATGCCAGGCTGAACCAGATCACACATCTGTACAATATATTATGTCATCAGGTTGAGAAACAGATGGCTCCCATCTTGTGACACGTCATCTCAGCAAAGATACACATGGTTGAGTGGAAAGGGTATCTGAAGTCAGACTGGCCCGAGTTGCAACCCCAGTCCTGCCACTTACGATTTCTGTGGCTGTAATCAGTAACATCTAAGGGCCTCAGTTTCCTCTTCAGTAAACTGGGGATGATGGTGCTTAATGAAGTAATGTATTACACAGAGAGTGTACATCCTAACTGGCAACCATGAACTTCATCATTACCTCCTTCTGATTCTGTGCAGTGCAGAAAGGGCTCCCATGGACTCTGTGGATTATTACTGAACCCATGTATAATGCTGTAACTGCACAATACAAGAGCTCTTTGTGCACAGGGGTAAAGAAGACATACTGAGAAGTCCAAAGGGGAGACACAGCAACTGGCATGTAGAAATGGCAATTAGATACAAAAAGTACCACTGCCCGAGGACTTGAACAAGGAAAAAATGATTCAAGAATTGGACACCTTATGCTAAAATCCTGTCATGTCACCCAAAAGACACCTGAAGCAAGCTCTAAGTCTTAGACAATTTTAACAAGTTCTGCCCCTGGTTCCTCCCAATGACTGGAGACAGATAAGAGCGTGTGACACCCTGTAGAAAGGGCTGGGGTGCCAGCTGGCTTACCTTGGCACACGCCACAAGCTGGGAGGTGGAGAGGGCACACTGGGTGGCGGCAGCAATCACCCTGTTCTGTAGGACTGTGTCCTCAGCCACTTGGGCAACATTCTTTGCCTTTAGTACCAACATGGCAGCAGCATTGGCAACAGCTTTGGCCAAACTCATTAAGACGTCCTAAGAAAAGGGAAAAAAAATAGTCATTTATATTTTCCTAATCACTCTTCACAGCCTGAAAGTAAAGTGTGGTGTCCACTTAAACATTTTATTAAAATTCCATTTGACCTTTTTCCTTCAGTACTTTAGAATAATATTTTTCCATTTATTTTTCTGAAATGTCCAGTTAGCCTGAGAGCTAATTAAGGAAGGAGACTTACATTCTAATAACACAGTCTCCTATACATTAAGTAGCATAGGTTTCAATCCAAAATAGGTTAGTGTGAGGGAAAGGCTTATATTGTAACCACTGACTCACATTTGTGCACTTAAATAACACTTAGAATCTTGACAACATCTCCTGAGTATGTGGTGGATCCGCTGAAAATATACATTATGAGCAGTTGGAAGGATAAAATTCATGGCCTCCATGTCATCATGCCCCACTGTAACTTGAAAATTTATTTTTCTGATTTCTACTTTGCACAAGATCTAAGTTGTCATCAGAAATTCAGCCATATCTTGGCCTCCAGAGGGCAACGTTGAACATGCATGGATAGCACCTCCAGCTCAAGAGCCCATGAATGCTCTGAACATAAGTTATTCTCAGTGTTCTGTAGTCTTCTGGATGGAGATTAATTATTATGAAAAGTGGAAAGGGAGCCTACATAAATAAACCAGCTACAAGAAGACCTCACTGAAGATGCAAGGAGCTCTGAGCCTTTAAAGATCAGTTTATGCTTCAAGTCAACATAAAGGCTTTCTGCCTGCAGGATGGAGAATCCTTTGACTTAGCCCATCAGATCTGTCACCCATTTCTGTGACCTGAAGAATCACCACTGCTATGTTTAATTCACTTCTTGGCTTTTAATACTGAAGGTCATTTATTTGGTTTGGAAATGTCTTCCCAAACATATAAGCCATTATTATTTTGAACATGTCAAGGCTTTCTCCCAGAGGAAATGTGGTCAGAAGTCTTTATTAATTCATCAGATAATGAAAAGCACTTTTGATTCTGAATGCAAAGGGCACCACAGAGTCTTTACAACAAGATATTTTATGAGAAGATATACTGGGAAGAGTGTTTAGCCTGTACAATTTTACACAGATCAAAGACTATATCTTATCCAGGCAAACCAGAAACCCATGAATCCACCAAATAAGTAGATTTTAAAATGGACAACAACAAAGCAGCCTGAAAGGAACAGTTTGGTCCAGCCTTTTTTAGGTCTCTGGTGTTTACTGGATGTCCAAGGAAAAACCACAGCCTGTGGTGCCGAAAGTTGAATATGCCTTTGGGATCTGACTGGCACTCATCTGTCATACAACTTCTAGAAACTGCTCCCAACATGGCCTGCAAAGTTACAGTTCTTGGACATCTATCTCAATGCTCAATGAAAACAAAATTTGAATGTCACAAATTATTATCAAGATTTTTAAAAGCAGTCTTCCCCAAATGGGTCAAAGTATTCCTTCCCTTGATAGGGATCCATCTTTTCACCCAGGGACCAAGATTTGGTCATGCAAACTTTGATTGTTCTAAAGGGCTTTGTTAGACTGATTTATAGAAATCCTGCTCCTCCTATTAATTTTGTCCCAGAAAAAAAAAAATACAGTTAGAAAAAGAACGTGATACTATGGCTATAGTTGCTGACAAGGCCCTTGTCAAACTTTTCAACAAGACCACTATTATGCGGCTCATGTAAAATAAATCTTTGTTAACTCTGGGAACATGCAGTACATTGAAAACTCAATAAAAAGCTCCAAGATAGGATCTCAAGAATCAGAAAAATAGAGAGTAAGAAATCCAATGTCAGTAAGCCAGGGGCTACCCATAACTGGAGGAGGTTGTAGGATCACCTTACTGCCCTGGTGTTTACCTAGAGAACGGGAAACATTCAAGCCAGGCCTTCCCCTGCTAAGAAAGCCTCCACCGGACCTACCCTAAACTTGAACCTGCTTCCCTAGCACGTCTGCATAGAAGCAGACATTAGGAGGCGGAGTTTGCATTTACACTGTGATGAAAACAGTCTGTCAAAGAAAAAAAAAAAAGAGGAAAATCTTTAAAGAAAAACAAAAAACACCTCAAGGCAGGGACTTCTCTGGTGGCACAGTGGTTAAGAATCTGCCTGCCAATGCGGGGGTCACGGGTTCGATCCCTGGTCCGGGAAGATCCCACATGCTGCGGAGCAACTAAGCCCGTGTGCCACAACTACTGAGCCCGCGCGCCTAGGGCTCACACACCGCAAAGAAGAGTAGCCCCCGCTCGGTGCAACTAGAGAAAGCCCATGTGCAGCAGTGAAGACTCAACACAGCCAAAAATGCATACATACATACGTACATACATACATACATACATACATACATACTCAAGGATATATGAGATGCCTTAATGAAGAACTGTGACTTCCCTCTCAATCTTCCCAAACACCTTGGAAAATAAGTTGACTGCTTCAACATAATTAAGCCTAGTAAACCAACAGATGGATCTTGTATTTACGCAATTCCTAAGTAGGTACCTACCTACAAAGAATTATTTGCTCTAATACAGAATGCACAAGACAACACAAGGGGAGTTTGGGGATCTGACTAAGGGGAAGTCAGGATGGGGACATAATTAGCTTGGCTTTAGTGAGATGTATTTATGTGGTCTACAGTTAATTCTGTTTATAGTTATTACTGGCCATTCCAGCACAGAAATGGCTTCCAGAAATACTCCTACCACTCATTATGGGTCTCAGCCTCCATGATCACATGAATGTTCATGCACTGAATGTCTCATTGTATTGCAAGATCTGAATGAGTGCTATGTTCCCAGCACCCCAGGAATGTGGAGAGTAGAGAAGGTACATGTTTCATGTATCCACAACATACCTGACCATGCCTTAGCGTAACTTACACATCTTGAGGTGATGAAGTTTGGCAGTTCTAGACAAAATAGCAAGCAAAATTGTCCCCTTTGAAGCAACCTGAATGCTAATGGAAAGTTGGATGATCCTTTTATTCTGAATTCTACAGAAATCCCAAACATTGAACCTGACGTAGGATTCGGAAAAGGGCATCTTCCAGAGAACAAGGGCTCAAACTATAACAGTTTAATTAGAATGTATTTGTATGTTACTTGTAAAATGAAGACTTAGGAGGATGAGGAATGAAAGGCATCTGCCCACAAGTATGTGAAGAGTTCATCTGAGCTTGAAGATCCCTGGCAGAAGGTCTCTACACCCCATCTGTGGGGTCTGGGAATAGAGGCAGACAGGTTGAGATCTTGTCTGAGCTGGCAGTACATCCAGCCAGCTGCAAACAGTGGCTACAGCTGATCCCCAGAGGACATGTCCCTGGTATTGAAAAAAAAAAGGGGGTGACAAAAAAGACTCCCACACTTCTGGTTTTGGACATGACACAGACAAGAGACCCAGCTCTAAACACAAAGGAAAGACTGTCCTATGTGTGAGCAGAGTGTAAGGGAGTGCCCGTGTTTTCACTCTTACATGTGAACTCAAGAATGATGCAATTAGGGACTTCCCTGGTGGTGCAGTGGTTAAGAATCCTCCCACTGGGGAAGGGGAAGCTGGGATGAAGTGAGAGAGTAGCATTGACATACCAAATGTAAAATAGATAGCTAGTGGGAAGCAGCCACATAGCACAGGGAGATCAGCTCAGTGCTTTGTGACCACCTAGAGGGGTGGGATAGGGAAGATGGGAGGGAGGCTCAAGAGGGAGGGGATATGGGGATATACGTATACTTACAGCTGATTCACTTTGTTGTACAGCAGAAACTAACACAACATTGTAAAGCAATTACACTCCAATGAAGATATTAAAAAAAAAAAAAAGAATCCGCCTGCCACTGCAAGGGGCACAGGTTCGATCCCTGGTCTGGGAAGATCCAACATGCTGCAGAGCAACTAAGCCCGCGAGCCACAACTACTGAGCCCACACGCCTAAAGCCTGTGCTCAGCAACAAGAGAAGCCACTGCAATGAGAGCCAGTGCACTGCAATGAACAGTAGCCCCCGCTTGCCACAACTAAAGAATGCCTGCACACAGCAACGAAGACACAACACAGCCAAAAATAAAGAAATAAATTTATAAGGTAAAAAATAAAAAAAATTTAAAAAGTAATGTCTTCATAAAAAAACAAAAGAAAAAAAAAAGAATGATGCAATTAAAAACCGTCCCAAATAGATAAAACAAGCTTGGCCATGAGTTGATAACTCTAGAGGTTGGGTGGTTGATATAAGGGTGGTTGTGACATTATTCCGTCCAAATCTGTGTTTGAAGAAAGTGTAGCACGCTGACTAGTGAGAACAGCTAAGTAAGTGTTTCAAAGTGGTGATGCATGATGTAAGTGAAATGAGTCTTTCAATTAAAAATTCTTTCTCTTTAACACATAAAGACCACACTCCAAGATAATCCACCTTCATCTTTTTTTTTGTCAGCTCAAGGAAGACTCAGCTTTTCATTACCTTCTCCCTGCTTGGGTCTAAGGCCATCGCTTAGGCTCCAAGATTATGGGCTGCAAATATCTTACCTGGAATCGCTCATCGGTCTCATTCTCTCCGATCTGCCGCAGAAGATCTCCACTGGCTTGTCCAATGCTTCCAGCGGCGGTCAAAACTGTCTGTCGAGGCTATGAACACAGAGCACATCTTAGTGGGAAAGAGTATGCATTGCCTCCCCAGCGCCATCAGACAGGGCAGTGCAGGAAGAGGAATCCTTCAGGATGGCCTCTTCCTGCACCTCAGTGAGACTCTTGAACTATCTGCCAGATGGGAGACATACATGTCCTGGTGGAATCTGTGCAAGGAAATGCCTGTGGCTCACAAACCAGCAATGGCTGCATAGATGTGAAATGTTCAAATAATGAGCCTCATTCAGCTGGTAGGAAATTAGCATATAGACTTGTATCCCCTTTAAATGTGTATTGGTCATGTATGTTAGTTTCTGAGGTTACATCTAATCAAGTACCCTTGGGTGGGGAAAGGAGGCTTCCTACTAAGAGCTCAACCAGTCTCAAAGGTTGAACCATGGTTTCTGCACCCAGTTCACCAACTCCAAACCGCAGAGGGTGGGAACATGAGTCGTCAGGATGGAAGGGACAGCTCAGGAAGCAAGAACCACATAGGACCCAAAGACTGCACCTCCCTCATCAGAACCCAAGTGACTGATGGCCCCAAAGCTCACCTCTCCAGAAGTCGGCTGCACAGCTTTCAGCAAATCCGACACGGCCCCGGCGAGGGTCCTTGCAGCTCTGAGCAAGTCTTCCCCGCTGCCTACCTCATCATCCATGAGGGCCGCCAACAGCTTCACGCCCTTGGACATCTCCGTCAGGTTGGAAGAAATGGTGGTGATGGCACATCCCACAGCGGTGTAGTCGGTGTCTGCAGGGTCACCTGGGACAGAGAAGGACCATCACCATCAAAGGAGGGCGGTGAAGGTTGAGGGGGGCCCAGGTTGACAGGAAACAGGGTAACACTGGCAACAGAACCCTGCCCCCACCAATGATGCCCCCATCCTGCAGGAGTCAGACGTCTCCCCATCTCCAAGGTACTGCTCTTCATGGGGTCCTTTTACCCCGAGGCCTCATATATTAAGATACTGAGCATGTGCACCTTTAAAATTCCCAAGGAAGAATCAGCAGCTCACAGCCCTTTTCAGAAGGCTGCTCCAAGGTCAGCCGCTTGGAGAGGTCAACTCTACCCCTGAAACACTGCAATGTGGCTTGGTGAAGCCAAGATCTTCCCTGGCTCTCATGTGACAGTGCAAGGCTGGGAGTTGTGCTATACAGAGGAGACCACGGCTGGACAAGACAGAAGAAGGCACCCATGATGGCTAGTCATCTAAAACCATTTTGAGACTGTAAGCTCTCAGAAGGGAGAAACTGGCCTCGATATACTTTGAAGTATGTCCAGCAGCTTGACGAACAACGAGAAGAGCTGGATAAGTGGTTTTTACTGATGATGCATGATACAGACAAAAAGGCATGAGATGCTCACCACATTTCTCCTGGGTCAGTAGGAGAAAATGTCTGAAGCATTGTGAGGGCCTAATTCTCCTCTCAGAATAGGAAAAATCTGTTGTTTCAATCAAAGAATAAGAACTTTTTTTTTAACAAAATCACAATACACCACGAATTCCTCAGGGACTTACCGGCTGTGAGGTTAACAACTGAAGCTGTTCCAGCTGTGATGGCATCGACTTGAGAGTGGATTTCATGTTTGGATTCGTCGACTTTATTCTGAACCCATACCCTAGACGCCTGCAAAACCAGACAACTTCATGACAAAATTGCTGCACAGCATTGCCCAGGAAACCAGAGAAGTCGTGCCATAAAATGAGACCAGCGTTTTGGCCACACTCTTCTCACTGGGCCAGCACCAACGAGGCCCTTAAGTCACCTTGAACAATGTCCTTAACAGGCTTCTTGCTCATTCACTTATGCTGAATGGCATGTAAATTCCCAGTGCTTTTTACTCATGTTATGTTTTCTTTAAGATCTTGGAGAGAAAATTTCTGTGGCTTTATGTAGGTAAATTCAATTTAAAAAATGAAAATAATTAGTATCTCATGTGGCTTCCCTGGTGGCGCAGTGGTTGAGAATCTGCCTGCCAATGCAGGGGACACGGGTTCGAGCCCTGGTCTGGGAAGATCCCACATGCTGCAGAGCAACTAGGCCCATGAGCCACAACTACTGAACCCACGTGTCTGGAGCCTGTGCTCCGCAACAAGAGAGGCTGCGACAGTGAGAGGCTTGCACACCGCGATGAAGAGTGGCCCCCGCTTGACACAACTAGAGAAAGCCCTCGCACAGAAATGAAGACCCAACACAGCCAAAAATAAATAAATAAATTTACAAAAAAAAAAAATTAGTATCTCATAATAATACCGCACAGTGGCAACAACAACTGTTGCTAATTTTCATCTTGTTTTTTAGAGAATGGGGTTAGAATTAGGGTGTTCTAGCTCATGAGTGTTCTATCAGCGTAGCAATTGTCTTTTGTTCACAAGATGAATGTCGTGTTGATGCGGCACCTTTCCTGGTAGGGTTTTGGGAGGTGGTTGTCAAGACCCCTGCTCTGGATCCAGCTCTACCACTAACAAATGATATGACTTTGAGCACATTTCACCCAACTCCTGTGCCTTTCATTTCTTCTACTATGGAATCTCACTCAGTGGTCTTTTTTTTTTTTTTTTTTTTTTTTTTTGCTGTACGCAGGCCTCTCACTGCTGTGGCCTCTCCCGTTGCAGAGCACAGGCTCCGGACACACAGGCTCCGCGGCCATGGCTCGCGGGCCCAGCCGCTCCGCGGCACGTGGGATCCTCCGGGATCGGGGCACGAACCCGTGTCCCCTGCATCGGCAGGCAGACTCTCAACCACTGCGCCACCAGGGAAGCCCTCAGTGGTCTTTTAAAACCTTTCTAGTTCTTATACTTCATGTTCATTTGACCCTATAAATAGCAAATTCTGTTTTTGGCTGTTTCTGGTCTTAGCCAATAAATGCTCATTTATACACTGGTAATGATGATCCTATGGTAATATAAGGTGCTGATCTGCTTCCCAAAACATTCCCAAAATATTAATCTTGGTTCATCATATGTCTAGCACTAAAATATTTTATATAATAACTCTTTGAAAATTGGTGAAACAAGAATATTAAATCCAGATATTTTAAAACCTTCTCTCACAACTGTGCTGGATATGGGAGTCTGCCATATGTATTTTCACTCTCAAGCTCCCCAAAGCAAAATATTTAATGACTTCAGGGACCTGGGAGAAACAGCACTAAGGATGCTGCACCCTGCAGGTACACAAGTACACAAATGAAAAACACCGAGCAGGGAGAACTTGGAGGCAGTTATCCTGGCTGGACAAGATGAGGCTACAAATTGTGTCTTGGTTCTGGCCCTGTGATGGTCCAGCAGTCTTAAAGCAGTGGTTTTCAACCCTAGCTGCATATTAGAATCACAATAGGGAGATGAAAACCCACTGATACCCAGGCCCCACCCCCAGCAACACTGATTTGTTTGGTTTGACCTGGGCCCTAGGCTTCGTCCTTAAAACTCCTCAGGTGATTTTCATGTGCGAAGCAGGGCAGGGAAGGACAGTGATCGCCAGTGGTTTGCAAATGTGTACACAAAACAGTTAGGAACTTTACTAAAATGCAGATTCTGATTCAGAAGTTCGGGGTAAGGCCTCAGATTCTGCACCTCTCGCAAGATCCTAAGTGCTGCCAATGCTGCTAGCCTGTGGATCACAACTTAAGTAGCAAGGGGCTAGACAATTTCATGCAGCAGCAGCTACAGGAAGGCAGCTAATCGCCCTGCCTCACTGAAAAGCTCAATAGTAGTAACCCAGTGGTTTGTGAAGCATGGTCTCTGGACAAGTAGCAGCAGCACCTGAGAACTTGCTGGAAATGCAAATTCTCAGGCCCCACCCCAGACCTACTGAGTCAGAAACAATGGGGGAGGGGCCCAGCAATCTGTTTTAGCAAGCCCTCTGAATGACTCTGATGCTTGCTCAAGTGTGTGAACCATTGGTAAATACTAACAACAAACCTAGCTAATACTCACTGGGCTCTCACTATGTGTTAGGTGAGGGACTGAGAACTCTCTACATGATTGGATTGTTGGGTCTTCACAACAGCCCTACTCAGGGGTGACAAAATGGAGGCTTAGAGAGAGTAAGCTGCCCAGATTCACACAGCCACTGAGCAGTAGAGCTGGAATTTGGGCCCAAATGATATGACTTGAGTCCAAGTTCTTAGCCCTTATGGGGTACTGCCAACAGCCCGTAGCACCCTATGATTCTCTCCTCCCGTGGTGCAGCCTAGAGATGGAGACTCCATCTCTTGAAAAAATATGGACTTCCAACTCACCTAGCTGGAGACAGAGATTCACCTTACTGAATCCAGCCAGAGCACAGAACCCTGTTTTCTGCCAGGGCAGAGACATAGAATAAAAACACTGAACGACACTTACCATATCCTGGCCGAGAGGCGGCAGGGAGTCAAGTTCACTGAGGTCGTCCTGGGCCTGCTGGACAGCGTGCATGCTCGTGTTGATGGTCCCCATGAGGGCCTGCTGGGCCGAGGTCTGCAAAGGCAGGTAACACAAGGGGTCACACCACACTCCTGGACTGGCAACACAGGCTCTACATGAGCAAGGAAACTGGACCTGAGATCATGAGAAAGCAGCCCAGGGTACATCTCAACAAACTGACTGAACCAGCTCCTATTTCAACGGGGAGCCAGAAATAGGTATTATAATACATTAATAGGACACTGAATATGAGTGTTTGCAATAGGGTGATTCTAATCAGCAGAGTGTGGAGAACAAGAAGGCTCAGAAAGAGTCTCTGCAGGGGAGCTCAGGGGACCCAATCCTTGAGTGCTCAGGACAGAAGGTCTCCTGCACAGGAATCACGTGTGTGTTACATCAGAACTCTTCTTGGTAAATAAGATTCCACCCAAACTTACAGTCAACACGCTTCTCCACTCAAATCACTTCTGGACTTTAAGGCTCTTCTGCTTTCAAAAAGTTCTTGCCCCAAAGCATGGGATTCCAGAGCAGGCCTGAGAGAGGCCCCGAGTCAGGTAGACCAGCACAGCAGAAAGAACCAATGATCCGCTGGGGGGAAATGTGTGGATCGGAATAGACTTGGTCTACTTCTAAGCCTCTCTGGGGGGTATCTGGGCCGATGGGCAGGCAGGGGAGCAGGGTCCTATCCTTCTCTCACAAACCACGTGGAGAGGCCACTGGTCCTTGTCCAGCCCTAAAGGACACCTGTGGTCCTAGACAGGGCATTGCCAGAGCCACCCATTTAAAAGAAAACACACTGGGAATTAGGCATTGGGACTGCACAGCTGAAGAGCCAGGATTCAGACAGGAAGTAGTGAGAGTGAGGATGACACACACAACCTATCACCAGGCTGGTGTGGCTCCCTGGACACCAAAGGCAGCATAGTGACGAGCAGGGCAAGTCACCCGGTAGCCTCACCAGCGGGGGCATGTGGCCTCGGTGCATCTGTCCAACCATGACCTGCTGCTGTGGGGAGGGCATGCTTCCAATGTTGAAGGTCTCGGGCCCGCTGGAGCCGGAGCGCATCACGGCCGGCAGTGCCACTGAACCATGCTCCACCTTCCCGGTGCGATTGAACTGCTGCTGCAAGATGGTGGACCTAGGGGGACAGACACGTTGGTCACTGCGAGGTGGCCATTCACAGGGAGTGTAATAAGATACCACAGGTGTCACCAGTGTTCACTGCTTCATGCTATGGCAACCAGTTTCCAAGAAGCAAATACAGACAGAATTGTGAACGAAGTAGCAGCACTAAAATGTTTCAGCAGAACCCTGAGATGAATGAATCCTTTTATAATCAGTAATATAAATAACTACTCCCAGTGTATCTAATTGATAGATTCATGGCATTATGCTATTAGTTGTTCTTTAAAAAGACACAAAAAATAATGATGTTCTAGGCATAAGTGAATGCTTTGGATAGACTGATCTATTATTTCGTAAATTCTACCTGAAATAGCATTCATTCAACACATATCTACTGTGTGCCACGTTCTATTCTAAGCCCTGGGGACAGAGATCATTTATCCTTAGCTTGAAGGACGAAGTGTGGAAAAGAACTTAAAATCTCCCACAGCTTAGCTCCCCTTCCCCAGGTCAAAAGCCATTGACCACAGAGGATGTTTCAACACCTTAGGAGCCCTGATGATTGGCAGACTTTGGCTCTCTTCCAGATGATTTCAACTTAAGTCTGGGAAGACTCCTAGGGCATCTAATAAAAAAACTGTCAGTTTTTTTATTTCTTGATATTTTCCTGGAATGAGCAGTGAGTGCAAAGGACTTTGAGCATATGAAGGTAAGAATCTGAGGGTGGCACAGGTGCCTCATAGCCCAGTGGACAAACCCACAGGGAGAGTCTGGGTCAGTCTCCAGGGGGCGGGGTTGCTGAGCAGCTGCATTAAGGCACAGGAGCCTCTGTCTCAGGGTTCTGGAACCACTGCAGGTCATCATTCCCTGTTGTCCAGGGCAAAGCTTGTGAGCCAAGCTAGGATTCCAAGCAACAGGCATCCACGTAGCAACATTAACATCTGCGGAGGGGCTGGCACTAGGGAGGGTGGATCTATGGCTCCTCTCGGAGCTCAGCTGCATTGCAAGATCTCAGCCAATGTCTAATACAGGGAGAAGTGGAAGGTCTAGTGATGAGGAACTCCCCTGGACCACTCTTCCTGCTTGCCATGACCAGACCGCACCATGATGCCCTCTGCATCAGTGGGGAGGGTCCCAGCACTCGGGGCTCAGACACTTACTGAGCTGCTCCTAGGAGAAGTTCAAGCACAGCAGGGTCCTAGGAAGTGAACAGCTCACCCTACTAGGAGGTACTAGGTTACTAATGTCCATCTAATGGTCATTAATAATTTCAAGAAATTAAGGTCTTTTGCCAGAGGGTAGCAAGTAGTACTTGAAATGCACCACATCAAATTTGGTTCCAACTTGCGTACGAATAAGGGACAAATGGAAACGCACCTTCAAGGGGATTATGAGGCAAACTGTGAGAAAGTGTACAGAGTAGCAACATTAGAGAAACAATTCCTATTACCAGACAACTTCAATGTGCTGGAATATGTTTGAACTCTCCGGCAGTGCACTATAGGAGACATCAGAACACCTGAATCTGAGTCCTGGCTCTGCCACATGCATGCATCTCAACTAACCTCTAGGAGCTTCGGTTTCCTCATCTACGAACTGGGGATGATAAAATCTAGCCTACCTTTTCCACAAGGGGATGCTGTTGAGATCAAGTGAGACAGCAAGATGGACACACACAATAAAGTACAGACAAGAAAAGTTATTACTGCAATGCTCTATTTAACATCAAGAGAGTAGCTGAATAGGTTTTGGTCAACAAGTCTCACTTATTAGATGTTACTTAATTTTAATAAATCTCAGTTTCCTCATTTATAAAATGGAGCTAAATTGAGATTATTCTGAATTTAAAATGATGATAATAGTAAACATTTATTATGTACCAGGGATTGTTTTATGTGCTTTATTAGTAACTCAGTCATTAAGTTCAAACTTATGAGGTAGTACGATCAATCATTATTCTCATTTTATAGATGAGATGAAAGAGACAGAGAAAATTCATAATGTCCCCAAGGCCACACATTAGAAAACAGACCCCAGATTTGAACCCAGTAACTCTGGCTCCAGGGTCCATGTTCTTTTCTTTTTCCTCTGCTGCCTCATGACATGTGTATCAAGCGTGGCAGGTAAAAGCATCCCATAAACAAAAACTCCTCTACTGGCTAGGCCCCTAGCCCAAAGGTACAGAATTAAACTCAGTCTCCAGGCTCTGATGATAATGATGCAGTTTATGAGATTTAAATCAGAAATTCAGAACAGGAGTCATGAAGGTTCACTGGGTCTAAAGATGGAATTAAGCACTACATCTTGTTCAGTGTCTCCCTGAAGTCCCCAGCCACCACCGCCCAAACAAGACACCCTCAACACTGATGACAATGGTCTGGGGACCACATTTCGAGAAGCAAGACTCATCTATCTCATCCACTATCACCTCCTCCACGTGAGGGACTTCAGGGCAACAGTCCGAGAGCTGGCACGAAGAAACCTGCCCTGTATCCAGGGAGAAGGCAGTTCTCCAGTGCTCTTAAGGATACTTACTTTTTGGGGGAAACGGACTCTTCTAACATAGTTGACTCCTCATCGCCCTCTAGTCCAAATCTATCTTTACTTTGTTTCTGAGGTAAAACAAGACAAAAACGAAAGTCAGCAGGTCTTGACACAAGACCCTTTTAAGAGGCCTTTTAAAATGAGCCACACAAGCAGATCTGTTAAGGTTTACCCCAAATTCCTTGTATTGGATAATTAATAAGTGATGGGTGAAACAAAGCAATAGTAGTGAAAAAGAAATATATTATTTAATATAGAGAGACATATAATGTCTTCTGTGTACATTACTGCACAATTTTATACAGTTAAAATCAAGACATAGATATTAATATTCTGGTAGAACTTAGCTATTTTTGTGGGCTGTATCTTGAAGCCCTAGGAAAGGTATACCACTATGGCATATAACCCCCCATTAAAATAGGTTAAAAAAGAGAGAGAGAGAGAGAGAGAAGAAAGAAAAGGAACATCTTCAGACCCTAAAGCCAGTTTCTATAGAGGCTGGAAAGCATAACAATTACCTAGAGAGGAAGATGCTGAGGGGTTAGCCAGGCTCATTCATTAGCTAAATGATGCACTATTGCTCATGACCTGGCAGTCAATGACACAAATATGAGCTGCAGCAAAATCAGAAACTCTCCTAGGATATGAGGTCAAAGACTTCACATTTAAGCAATCTTAATGTTAAAGATTCAATTAGTGAATCAAGTACTTTACATGAGGTGTTTGTTTGTTTGTTTTTCAGGTAGCTTCATCATCTAAACTGAGTCTTTTAATAAAGAAGTGTTGTCCAATTTGCATCAGTATGAAATACCTTTTTGAGGATGATGTCAATGTAGCCTGCAATCAGCTGGGATATTTGCTCTCCCTCAGTGGTCTGTACTGAATAGTAGCTTTCCTGATATTCCCCAAAATCCTGGGGGGACAAAAACCCACATTAGAAGAAATACAGCACATCAGCAGTTTTAAAGGTGAGGGGGTCCAGTTTTGGAACAGGTTCTGGCATGGATTCACTTTTTCTTGCTTGTCCCCTCTAAATACAACTGAACTTCCTAAAATTTATTCAACAAGCAATGGTAAAGGGCTCTGAAAGCTGGAAAGGTGGATTGGCTGGTGACCTCAGGACCTGAAGAACCACAGTCTGAGGAGTTCTTGAGTTTTGTTTTAGATCCCATACCCCCAAGACTGGGTGCTGGAGAGGGCTGAAACTTGGAACGTCCAACAGGAAGTTCCCAAAAGCCTGTTCTCTTTGGCCAAGGGACCAGGAGAGGGGAAGTCCAACAGAGACCTAGTTGGGAGCCTCAAGCAGCTCCACAACCTAGGTTGTTGCTCACCAGTACCTGCAAAGCAGTGAAAGTCTGGCCATCCCAGGCCCTGCTCCACAACCCAGGCAGGCAGGTGATCTGGTCACTTTGCAGCAGTGGCCACAGTGAAGCCCTGTGTCTCCCTCCCCTCCACCCAGTGGCATAAGTAGATTCAGGCTCAGTAGCTTCTACCTCCCCTAACAAAGGTCATCCAGCAATAGCAGGTGGCCCAAGGAAGTACCTTCTTCCCCCACACCCCAAGCACCAACAGGCTTTGAGCAGGAACCCCAGCAGAGTCAGAAGTACAAAGCAATCCAGAATAGCATTGCAAGGGCTCAGAAAATAAACTGCCATTGCAACTCAAGTCCACAAAGACTTGAACACTAGAACACTACATACTAAACCTAAACAAGGTGACTGTCTGCTACAACAGAAGATATAAATACGATCAAGAGTCTCCTATTATCATAACCAAAACATCTAGGATATAATTGAAAATCACTATTCATGTCAAGAACCAGGATAACTACAACGTAAAAAAAGATAATCAACTGATGCCAATACTGAAATGAAGCAGATGTTGGAATTATCTGATAAGGTTTTTTTGATTTTGAATAATAAAATGTTTCAACGCCCAATTACAAATTCTCCCAAAACAAATGAAAACAATAGAAAGATTCAACGAAGAAACCCAAGTCATAAAAAGGAACCAAATTGAAATTTTAGAATTAAAAAATGCCATAACCGAAGTAAAATGCACAGAATATAAACAGTAGTATGGAAATGACAAAGAAAAGAATCAATAAACTTGAAAACAGATCAACAGAATTTAGTCAAGTGAAACAACAGAAAACAGACAAAATACAACAGAGCTTCAGGGATCTGTGGAACAATTTAAAAAAAGACCTAATGGGAGTTCCCTGGTGGCCTAGTGGTTAGGATTCTGGGCTTTCACTGCCACAGCCAGGGTTCAATTCCTGGCTGGGGAACTGAGATCACACAAGCTGTGTGGCATGGCAGAAAAAAAAAATATATATATATATATATATATATATATATGAAAAGACCTAACATCCATATCATCAGAAACATGGAAGGAGAGTAGAGTGTGGGACCCCCCCCACAAAAACAAGTATTAAAAGAAATAATGGCTGAAAACGTCTCTGAATTAGTTAAAGACATAAACCTACAAATTCAAGAAGCTAAGCAAACCCCAAAATAGAATCAACCTAAGAAACCCACCCCAAGAACTTTTGAAAACTAGATAAAAGAAAAACTTAAAAACATCCATAGAAAAGCAACATATTACCTACAAAGGAATACCAATCCGATGACAGAAAATTTCTATTCTGAAACCACAGAGGCCAGAAAGAAGTAGAATGACACTTCTCAAGTGCTAAAAGAAAAGAACTGTGGATCTCAAATCCTGTATCTGGCAAAATTAACCTTCATGAATGAAGGGGATAGAACATTATCAGATGAAGGAAAACTAAGAATTTGTTGCTAGCAGACCTACCTTTAAAGAATGGCTAAAGAAAGCTCTCCAAACATAAGGAAAATGAAAACGAAAGAAGACTGGGAACTTGAAAGAGAAAGAACAATGAGATGGATAAAAACAGAAGTAAATGTAATAGACTATCCTTCACCTCATGAGTTTTCTTCAATTTTATTTTATGGTTGAAGCAAAAGCTGTAACACCATCTCATGTAGTGGTCAATGTATACAGAAGAAATATTTAAACAATTATACTCAAAAAGTGTGGAGCGTAAACAGACCTAAATGGAAGTAAAGTTTTTATATTTTATTTGAAGTGGTGAAACATTGATGCCAGTAGGTGGTAATTAATTTCATACACATATGATAGTATCTAGAATAATTACTAAGAGCACTATAAAAAGAAATATGCTCAAAAAGATTATAAATAAAAATGGAACTCTAGGGACTTCCCTCGTGGCACAGTGGTTAGGAATCCACCTGCCAGTGCAGGGGACACGGGTTTGAGCCCTGGCCTGGGAAGATCCCACATGCCGCAGAGCAACTAAGCCCTGTGCACCACAACTACTAAGCCTGTGCTCTAGAGGCCATGAGCCACAACTACTGAGCCCACGTGCCACAACTACTGAACCCCATGTGCCTAGAGCCTGTTCTCTGCAACAAGAGAAGCCACCACAACGAGAAGACCGCTCACTGCAACGAAGAGTAGCCCCCGCTTGCCGCAACTAGAGAAAGCCCATGCGCAGCAGCGAAGACCCAACGCAGCCAAAAATTAATGAATTAATTAATGAAAAAATTAAAAAAAATGGAACTCTAAAAAAATGTTCAAGTAACCCACAGGAAGGCAAGAAAAATAGAGAATAAAATAAACAAAAATAAATAAATAAAATGGTAGACATAATACCTAACATATTAATAATTAGCTTAAAAGATAATTGGCCTAAATACATTAATTACAAGAGTGAATTTTAATAAAAAGCACAACCCAACTCCATGCTCTCTACATGAAATTCATTTAAAACCTAACAATATAACTAGGTTTAAAGTAAAAGGGTAGAAAAATATAACATTCAAACACCTAATTTAAAAAAGCATGAGTGGCTATACCAATGTAAGATAAAGCAAACTGCAGAGCAAAATCTTTACTATGAACAAAAGAACATAATGATAGAACAATTTCTCCATTAAGAACATAGCATAATCTTAAATGTATAGATACAGAACAGCAGAGCTTCAAAATACATAAAACAAAAACTGATAGAGACGAAAGGAGAAATAGAAAAAATCCCCAGTTGCTGTTGGGAACTTCACTCTCAGGAATTGTTGGAATTACTAGACAGAAAATTAACAAGGATATGTAAGACTGAAATACCACCAACAGCTAACAGGATCTAACTGGCATTTATAGGACACTACACCCAACAGCAGAATGCACATTCTTTTCAAGCACTCATGGAACATTCTCCAAGAATGATCATATCCCTGTGATATAAAACAAACCTTAAAATTCTACAAATTGAAATCATACAAAGTATGTTCCATGAACATTAACAGAATCACAGTACATCTCATTGACCATAAGAGAAACAAACTAAAACTCAATGACAGAAAGACAGCAGGAAAATCTCTAAACACTTGTATATTAAATTAAAGCTGGGTAGGAAGGAAAGAAACTTTACAGGTTATAAGCTTTAATCCAACTTTAATCCAATGTTTAATCCTAACATTGATATTTGTTCTCTCTTTTGCTTTAGGTAGTTACTGCAATTCGCAACAGTTTTTAATAACTTTTTGTTTTTAAAAAAGCAGTACTGGGGTCTAGCTTAAAAAGACCAATAGTATCAAAATGTATATAACAAAACATAGCTATCTATCCCTGCCCTACCCATTCCCACCTTCACTTTCCATCCCCCGCACAACTACTTTGAATCTTTTCAGCAATTTCTTCTAGTATTTCTAAATAACATGTTTATATTGATTTCTTGATTTTTCTATTTTAGAAATTATCCACAATTACCTACAATGGAAGGTGAGAACTTAGCTCGCTAAGTGTGAACACCTACTTTTTAAGGGCCATGTGGATACAGCTGTTACTCACTACAGGAGGAAAGAAGGTATGTTTTCTGAAGATTCCTCCCAACTGGCAAGAGTCTATTAATCAATGATCAAATTAGATAACTAATACTCCCACCAAGGTCCCTTCCTTATACCTTTTTTCTGATGCCCTATTATAAGATCTTGCCTAGATGCAGTTATTTCAAGTGTTCACAAGAGCTGGAGAAGAGTACAATTCAGGAGTGCTGAAGAAATTGACAAATGTCAACACTTTCTGATTTCTCTTATGGCTCGATATGTACTACAAAATAATTGCCCTACCGATTCTCACATACCAATGTGGCTGGCTACAGTTAAGGCCACATGGTATACTCTGCTAAGAGCAGATACTGAGATTGGGAGGAAGAATTCAGAGGTTTAAACGTCTGGAACAAACATTCTCCCTACTTTCCATGTATTTCACTTTGAGCATTTTATTATCATCATCTCATTTGATTCTGACAACTCTGTGAAACAGGTATTACTACCCCCATTTCACAGCTGAGGACATTAAGGCTCAGAGAGGAGAAGTAACTTGAGCCAACGGCACAGAGCTGGGAATGAAAGCTGATTTCGAATGCTACCCCACAGTCTATGCTATTTCCACCATACAACAATGTTCTCTTCGTAGGCAGGCTGGGAAAACACAGCTTGGCAAGTTGTCACAATTCTTAGGAACTTCTAAAACAACTAGAGATGAGGAGGGAGCCTTTGTATGGGCCTCAGAGCATTATAAAGTTGCCTTTTAGGGTATACTAGGCATGGCATCGGGACCACAGAGACTGAGAATCATCCTTGACTGGCTCTTTCTAATTAAAGAACTCAGATAGACTTAGAGCACTAGAGAGGAAGAGGTGGCCAATGAGACCCAGCACTCAGACATCTCGCTCACTTCTGGACCAGTGCCCACCCCTGCCCTCATGGACCCCCACCATCTGTCCCTCTCCAAGGGCAGGGAAACCCAATGGGCTTGTATTGTTTCCCCTGCCCCACGATATCACCCAAGGCCATGCTGGCCCACTCACTGCCTTCAGCCAGTCCCTACCAGTGTGAAGCTCTTGGGTGAGGCTGCCCAGCGCTTGACCGTGGTGAGCGGCCACTCCTGCAGCACTTCCTTGGTCTTTTCATCCACGCGCATCACCGAGTCCTTGGTGATCCCCAGCAGGCGAGGCACCAGCTTGTTCTTGCCTTTCATCTTTTCCTGAAACAGGAAGTACCAAGAGTCAGTGCTCTTCCTCTGAATACATCTGATTTTTCCAAGTTATCATTGATTTCGTGATGTTTTACCTACGGTCAACATACAACACTGTGTTTCAAAACAGTCAGGGCTATCGGAAAACCAGAATTTTACGACTAGATAAATGACTCATAAATTAAAGGAAGGGAACTAAAACAGCTATCAGAAGACTGGAAGGATCCACAAAAGGCACACTTCCTGGAGAAAGATACTGTCCAGGAGGGCAGGTTGCTCCAAAAACAGAGATTGTGACAGAAAAAAGATATCCAGAGAAAAAGAAGTTAAAGTGAACTCCAAATATTATCACTCCCAGTAGCCACCTCAGTGAGTCACAAAAAAGGGTTAATGTGGAATTTAAATATGGCACTTTAGCTGTTTAGAATTAACTACAACTGCCAGAGTAGCATCTTCTCATTACTAAACACATATAATCACTGAAATATATTTCCATTTGGGTTCTTCATTTTGGTATTTTTATTTATTTATTCATTCATTCATTCATTCATTCATTCATTTATTTATTTATGGCTGTGTTGGGTCTTCATTTCTGTGCGAGGGCTTTCTCTAGTTGTGGCAAGCGGGGGCCACTCTTCATTGCGGTGCGTGGGCCTCTCACTATCGCAGCCTCTCTTGTTGCCGAGCACAGGCTCCAGACGCGCAGGCTCAGTAGTTGTGGCTCACAGGCCTAGTAGCTCCGCGGCATGTGGGATCTTCCCAGACCAGGGCTCGAACCTGTGTCCCCTGCATTAGCAGGCAGATTCTCAACCACTGCGCCACCAGGGAAGCCCCCATTTTGGTATTTTTTATGTGTATCTACTGACCCTTAAAAATATTTTATGATTAGTTTTAATAAGTTTTTAAAGAAATAGTCATCATGCCTATTAAAATAATGAATCCCTACCTCATACTCGTGCCACAAGAAATTCAAAAAAGGTAAATAATTTAGGAAGAACACATAGTTGGATATTTTTGTGATTTCTCAGGGGGAAATGACTTCTTAGCACAAAAGCTAAAATAAAAAAAATAAATAAAGGAAAAGATTAATAGCTTTAACTATAAAATATATGGACTTTGATACATTTTTTTAAAAGAGAAAGAGAGAGTGGGAGAAAAAGAAGGAGACCTCACCATAAAGAAATTAAAAGGCAAATGACTGGGGAATAAATATCTACAACATATAGTATGATAAAAGATTTCATACACTTCATATATAAAAGGTTATCATAAATCATCAAACATAAGTGGCAAAGAACATGAACAGAAAATGTTTAAATAAGTAACTAGATAATAAGCAATAAGATAAATTTTCATGTATATGTAATAGTTTTTTAAAAAAATTAATAATTAAAGAAGGTATGAAGGGGGACCACTACTCATGGGCATTTAAAGTAGCAAAGCCTTTATGGAAGAAAAGCTTTAAAATTCAAAGCTTTAAGATTCAAAGCTTTAAAAATGTTTCTACTTTTAACCCAACTTGCTTTTCAAAACTTATTCAAAAAGAACTTATAAATGTGTATAAAGATTATTCTGCAAGAAGGATCAACTAGAGTTTATCACAGTGAAAAACTAGAAATAACCAACAAAGTTCAACAACAGGAGATATGATAAATAAATTATGGTACATACAAATAATAGACTACAACTATTAAAAATCATATTATAGGAAAACAAGTGGATTCATAATAAAAATTTATTCACATTAAAAAATTAAAAAGTCTGTACAGCATGATCCTACATGAAATAAAATTTTAAATAGAATTTTCAGAAAATTCATTACATGACAAAATGGGGCCAATGATCATCTCGTACGATTTGTATTTTTTCGTGCACTTTCCCTTTTTCGAAAAACTTAATACACATTCCTATTGTTGTCAGGAAAAAAACAAACTTTTCAAAAAATATTTGCAGAAACCTAGCAATGCCCAAACCACTATTACCAGAGGAATACACATACAAATTAGCACAAAGTACGCAAGCATACACGGGTGTGTGTACAAGGGGACAGGCACTTAAAACAAGCCAGGAGTGTGACAGATACTTAACAATCATTATCCATTAATTTTCAGAGCATCCCCCAAATGTTGGCAGCGGTGGCACCATCATCATCATCATGCCAGTCTTGAAATGAAGGAACCAGCAACTTGCCCAAGGCAAACAGTAGTAAGTGATAAAGCCAGGATTAGAACACAGATTTCAGCAGCTCAAAAACATCTCTGACTTCAAAAAAAGACTTCCTACCACAGTATACTACTTCTGATGGAAGCAATTAGAGAAAAGGTAAAAACACTCCTCCCAGCCCCTGTGGGCAGTTCATAAACTGTCAAACAGTGAAGGTCACGGCACACCTCCCAGTTTCCTCCCAAGAGGAGGAGATAAAGGCATTAGGAATCTGTGTGGGTGTCTGAGGAGGGGAATATGGCATTGTAAGAACCTCTGAGTCCTTAGGAAAAACTCAGAGAAGAGTCAGATCCTTTGTGGAGAGGCCAGTTCCACCAGGGGTGATATCAGCGCAGGGTGGACCATGCCAGTTCACATCACTTGGCTTCAGGAGCCACACAGATTTACGTGGAGAGGTTCCAGGCAGCTAGTTTAGTCACACAGGGTTGGTACCAGCCCCGCTGCTGGCACCAGGAAGGGGATCAGAAATAAAATATGGTGTGCAGCTGTTGCCTTCCTCCTTTCAAATCTGTACTTCCCCCGTGAGGGGCTTTGGGGTGAGGGAATACAGGATCGTGATGGATTGCCCTGACTCCTGTCGAGATGGTTCTGGCCTGGGAGAGGAAACCGGAGTGAACAAGCAAACAACTTACAGTGGGCATTCCATTAGAAGGTCACGACTAGGGGGGAAGGCTATATAAGGAACTCAGAAAATACTGCCACTCAGCAACAGAGACCACCATCAAGGTATTTCAGTGGCCTACCCGCAAAATGCAGAGCAGCTGGAGAAAGTTAAAACAGCGAGGGGCTCGGCTCTGTGCTACTGATATAAGGGGCTCCCCTGACAGAGGACCTGCCTTAGACCCTCAGTGGCAGACCTGCATGATAGAAGGTCCAGAGGCAATAAGGCTCCCCCTTCCTCTCCAAATCTCGAATCTCAGTCCACTCCACACGTCTCCTTTCCAGTCTTCCAACTACAGACACCAGCATCCTTTATCTCCAGGAGAAGCAATTAGGCTAGACAGGATGCAGTGAAGACCCGTCTCTCGTGCAGACACACGCAGACTGTGGGTGCGAGTCTGCCAGCTACCTAGCAACTTCTCTCTCGAGGCAGTCCTCATCAGGTTGGTTTTGTTTTGAGGATGTGTTGAGCTCACATAACTTACAGGCAGGAAAAGGTATGTATTCTACCAAGGAAAGTCAGGATCTACTAATAAGCCCTGCGCTCCTCTTTCAAGTACATCTCAACCATTACTGTGGGTTCGGTCCTGGCAGCTGGCTGTTATCAATCCTGCTCAGCCTTGGGCTCTTCTCACAGGTGTGGATATTGGCTGATTCTGACATCACCTGTGCCTTACATCAGATTCGGACTTGGGTGGAGGGATGCCAGTGGGCTAAGCGTTGGGCATGCTTTGGCTCTAAGCCCAACTTCAATGTGGCCTAAGCCTGTGATCCAGTTGTGCTCACCAGAGTTCTATACTGGCTTCCTGCCAAAGCGCTGCCGTGGGTGCTTTGCTGTGTCATCAGTATGCTTTTTTCTTTTAGGAGCACGGCAGAAAGGGATGGCTGCTCCAAAGCAAAATGGTGCTAAAGACCCTGTTCATTAGCCATTTCTCTCCCTAAAACAACTGGCAATCCATTTTGATTTAATTCATGATTCTGAGATGCTCTGAATGCCCTCTGTGATGCTTTTACAGTTGAAGGGAGAAGAGGGTCAGCTCCCAAGGTATCTAACCCTCAAGCCTCTGGTTATGGTTGCAGGGAAGGTTAAAGGCAAGTTTATAACTCAGAAGGTTTCCACAAGGGTTTCCGGGAAAGAAACAAGATCCTTTTCAAGTCATGGAAAATGCCTTACCGTTCCTTATGGGGTTCTGAAAAACTTATCAAGATAAACTGCAAAAGATTTCAATGAAAGAGGAAGACTGTAGATGTTTACAGCTCCCGTTTATTGAGATCATTTGTGCAACAGTCCCCTTTTCTATATTACTTCCTTTAACCTCATAAAAAGTCAGCACTCTAGGTGAGCAAGCTGAGGTTTAGAGATGGAAGGGAAAGTAACTTATCGAAGGTCAAACTAAGTGGCAAAGCCAGAATTCCAAACCCAGGTCTTTCTTTTCGAAGGATATGTTCTTAGCCACTGAGAACACTGCCACATAAGAGGCTCATTACAGACATCCTCTCTATTGGGGTCAGCAAACTATGGCAGGTACTAAATCCAGTTTTCTGTCCCCCCCAGCACCTCTTTTTTGGCCTGAGAACTAAGAGTGAATTTTCTATTTTTAAATGGTTGAAAAAAAAATTAAGAGTAATAATACTACATGAAACGTGAAAATTATATGAAATTGAAATTTCACAATCCATAAATAAAGCTTTACAGAAACACACCATGCTCATTTATTTATATATTGCCTACTGATTTCAGGATACAAGCACAGAGATGAGTGGTTCGACTAGGAAAGGCTAAGACATTGACTACCTGGGCCCTTTACTAAAAAAGTTTGCCAACCCCTGCTCTGTATCATGGACTCTAAAAGCTAATGAAAAGTTGGAGGACTCAAGGGCCAGGAATTAGGGAATTGTGAAGAGGGTTAAGGAGTTGGGATAACCTAGAATGTATCAAATATCCCTACATTCCAGCTACTACATTTCTTTACATACATTACCTCCCTTAATCTTCATTAGAGCTCTGTAAAGAATTACCATTCCCATTTTTCACATGAAGAAAGTGAGGTTTCAGAAGGTTAAGGATGTCTCTCCAAGTCACAAGTTTCTGTCATTTCTCACATAGGCAATATTGTATCAAGAATTCTAGGCCAGTCTTCCCGACTCCAACACCCAAGCACTTTCTATTATAACAATATAAAATACAGTATGAAGTACCCTTGAACCACATGGGTTTGAACCAGATGAGTTCACTTCTTTTCAATGCTAATACTACAGAACTACATGATCCATACGGGTTGAATCCACAAATGTGGAACCGTGAATACAGACAAACTTCAGGTACAGAGGGCCAACTTTAAGTTATACGTGGATTTTGGACTGCGCAAAGGGTCGATGCCCGCTAACCCCCATGTTGTTCAAGGGTCAACTGCATAATGCTCTGAATATTAGGACAAGATGTACACAGATACAGAGGAAAATATGATGGAAGGACCTATAAACATATCAAACTAGTTCTCTCACAATATATACTGACCTGAAGGCCATGTGGTATGATTAAGTGTGTTTAACATCAATATTTACATTTTATAAATTATGATTTCATTGACTTATTTAATTTAGGATTTCAAATAGTCTATCCAAGTAGTGAATGAATCACTTTTTTGTTTTGTTTTGTTTTGTTTTTTGCAGTACGCGGGCCTCTCACTGTTGTGGCCTCTCCCGTTGCGGAGCACAGGCTCCAGACACGCAGGCTCAGCGGCCATGGCTCACGGGCCCAGCCGCTCCACGGCATGTGGGATCTTCCCGGACGAGGGCACGAACCCGTGTCCCCTGCATCGACAGACGGACTCTCAACCACTGCGCCACCAGGGAAGCCCTGAATGAATCACTTTTAACGTACTTCTTAAATTATGCCAATGAACTTCCTTCACAATTTAATGGTATGTTCAGATTGGGGGGGTCTAGAGAAATCTGTTATTTATGCCTTTAAAACACATACTGTCCCTTACCCAAACAATTTTGTGTGTGCATGTGCTATTCTGTGTGTGATGTCTTTTTACCATATATTCTAAATGGTTGCACTTATTTATACACACACAGGTTATTTCATGCTGCTGACATATGTGTTGTAAATTTACCTGCTCTATTCACTGAATTTAAAAATAAGTCTAAAAATTAAAATGACTTTATATTGTTATAACATGTATAAGGATCTGCACACTGAAAATTACAAAATGTTGATGAAAGACATCAAAGAGGATCTAATATTATGTTCATGGATTGAAAAACTCAACATAGTAAAGTTACCAATTCTCCCCCCATTGATCTATAAATTCAATGCAGTGCCTATCAAAATCCCAGCTAAGTTTTTTGTAGATACAGACAACCTTGTTCTAAAGTGTTCATGGAAAGGAAAAGGACCTAAATTAGCTAAAACAGTTTTGAAAAAGAAGAAAAAAGTAAAGAGAATCATTCAGCTTGAATGATTCTTTAACGCTTACTATACAGCTAAAGTGATCAGGACAGTGTGATTATCAGTGGAAGGACCAACACAAATCAGTAGAACAGAATAGAAATAGAAATCGATTCATAGCAATGTATTCAAATGAATTTTGACAAGGATACAGAAAAAATCCAGTGGAGGAAGGATAGCCCTTTCAAAAAACAGTGCTGGGGCAACTGGACATCCATAGGCCAAAAATGAACCTAGACCTAAAAACCTCACATCTTATACAAAACAAACTCAAGTGGGGACTTCCCTGGTGGTCCAGCAGTTAACAATCCACCTTCCAATGCAGAGGACATGGGTGCAACCCCTGATCAGGGAACTAAGATCCCACATGCTGCGGGGCAACTAAGCCCGCACACCGCAACTACTGAGCCAGCCCCCTCTGGAGCCCAAGTGCCACAACTAGAGAGAAGCCCGCACGCCGCAAGAAAGATCCCGCGTGTCATAATTAAGATGCGATGCAGCCAAATAAAATAAAATGAAAATAAAACAAAACAAACTCAAGTGGACCATGGACCTAAATGTAAAATGTAAAACTGTAGAACATTTAGAACTAAACACAGGAGAAAATCTTTGAAGCCTAGAGTTAGACCTCTCAGACATAACACTTAAAGCAAGATCCATAAAAGTAAAAAAATGATAAAACACCCATCTTCAAAATTAAGAACCTGTATTCTGTGAAAGACCTTGTCAAGAGGATAAAAAGACAAGTTACAGACTATGAGAAAATATTCACAAATCACATTTAACAAAGGACTTGGACCTAGGACATATAAAGAACTCTTAAAATTCAAGAGTAAGAAAAAAAATCTAACTTGAAGTTGGTCAAAAAAACATGAACAGACATTTCACTGAAGAGGATATACAGATGGCAAATAAGCACAGGAAAAGATGTTCAAAATCATTAGCCATTAGGGAAATGCAAATTAAAACCACAATAAGATATCATAAAACATCTATCAGAAAGGCTAAAATAAAAAAAAACAATGATAACACCAAATGCTGAAGAGGATGATAAGAAACTGGGTCACTCATATTTTGCTGGTAAGAATGTAAAATGGTACAGTCACTCTGGAAAATAGTCTGGCTGTTTGTTATAGTGCTAAATGTGTTCTTACCATATGGTTCAGCAATTGTACTCTTGGGCATTTAGCCCAATAAAATGAACACTTCATTCTCACAAAAACCTATACACAAATATTTATAGCAGCTTTATTCATAATAGGCACAAACTAGAAACAACCCAAATGTCCTTTAGTGATAAATGGCTAAACAAACTGGTACTTCCACACTATGGAATACTATTTGGCAATAAAAAGCAATGGACTACTGACACACATTATGACTTGGAGAGATCTCAAGGGAATTCTACTAAATGAAAAAAAAACCTCAAAAATTTATGTATCATATGATTCCATTTATGTAGTACTTTTGAAATAATAAAATTATTGAGACAGACAATAAATTAGTGGTTGTTAGGGGGTACAGAGACCAGGGGAAGGGAGTAGGGTGTGAGGAGAAGCAGGAAGGGGTGGGACGTGTGTATGGCCATAAAAGGGCAGCACAAGGTATTCTCTATGGAGTTCAATATCTTGACTACAGTGGTGGTAACACAAATCTACACATGAAAAAAACTGCATAGAACTAAACACACACACACACACACACACACACACACAAATCAGTACATACAGAACGTGAAATCTGATTAACGTCTATGAACTGTACCAAGTCGATTTCCTGGTTGTGACACTGTACTACAGTTACCATTGAGGGAAACGATGAAAAGGGAACTCTCTGTATTATTATTTATTTTTACAACGTTACTGAGATATAATTCACAACCATACAATAGACCTATTTAAAGTATCTAATTCAGTGGATTTTAGTATATTTTCAGTTATGTGCAACTATCACCACAGTCAATTTTAAAACATTTTCGTCACCTCAAAAAAGAAAAATCCTGTACCATTAGCTATCACTCACATAGGTCCGCTGATCCCACCCCAGTCTTACGCAACCACTAATCTACTTTCTGTCTCTATGGATTTGCCTTTCTGGACATTCTATATCAATGGAATCTTGTGACAGGCTTCTTTCACTTCACATAACATTTCCAAAATTCATCCATGCTGTAGCATGGAGCAGTACACTTCATTTCTTTTTATGACCAAATAATATTGCACCTTATGGATATACCACATTTTGTTCATCCATTCATCAGCTGATGAACATGTGGGTTGTTTCCACATTTTTGCTAAATGCAGCTATACACTTTCATGTACAAGTTTTTCTGTGGACGTGTGCTTTGAATTCTCTTGGGCATATATACCGAGGAGTAGAACTACTAGGTCATATGGTATCTCTATGTTTAATAACTGAGGAAGTGCCAGACTATTCTCTAAGGTGGCTGCACCATTTTACATTCCTACCAGCAGAATATAAGGGCTCCAGTTTCCCTACATCCTCACCCATACTTGTTACTCTGACTTTTTGATTCTCTGAATTATTTTTCCAACTTCCTGTGAATCTATGATTATTTCAAAGTACATAGTTAAAAGTATGATTCTGTTTATCTTTGTTAAAAGACAAACAATCATAGCAAAGAGTAATAATAATCTTGTTTTTCATTTCCTAAAGTTATGCATTTAAAAAAAAATTTTTATGTCTTACCACACTTCCTATAACTTCCAAAACAATGTTAAAGGGTAACTTGTTCTGATCCCAATTTTTATAGATTTCTCTCTAGCACTTCTCTGTTGAGTAGAATGCTGACGACAGGTTCAAAACATTCTATCCTGTTGAGGAAGTACACTTTTATTCCAGCATTTTATGGAAATTTTTATAATGAGTACCTGAATTTTATCAAACACCTTAGTGGCTTTATCATTTATCAATTGATCACATGATGCCATCTTTTCCAGCTTTATTTAGACATAATTGACATAGAACATTATGTAAGTTTAAGGTGTCCAATATGATGAATTGATATATGTATATATTGAGAAATGATTACCACAGTAAGGTTAACACATCCTTCACCTCACAAAATTACCTTTTTGTAGTTGCTATGATGAGGACATTTAAGATTTACACTCTTAGCAAGAATATTAAAAGCAACAAGAGAAAAGCAACAAATAATATACAAGGGAACTCCCATAAGGCTATCCGTTGATTTTTTCAGCAGAAACTCTGCAGGCCAGAAGGGAGTGGCAGGACATACTTAAAGTGATGAAAGAGAAAAATCTACAACGAAGAATACTCTACCCAGCAGGGCTCTCGTTCACATTTGATGGAGAAATCAAAAGCTTTATGGACAAGCAAAAGCTAAAAGAATTCAGCACCACCAAACCAGCTTTAAAACGAATGCTAAAGGAACTTCTTTAGGTAGAAAAGGCCACAATTAGAAATAAGAAAGTCATGAAATGGAAAAGCTCACTGGTAAAGGCAAACATACAATAAAGGTAGGAAATCATCTACACACAAAGCTAGTAGGGAGGACAAAAACAGTAAAATCATCTGTATCCACAATAAGCAGTTAAGGGATACACAAAAGAATTAGATGTAAAATATAGTATCAAAAACAGTAATCGTGAGGGGAGGAGAGTACAAATGCAGGGTATCTAAAATGCATTTGAAATTAAGAAATGAGCAACTTAAAACAAGCAGGTATATACATACACTGCTATACAAAAACCTCATGGTAACTGCAAGACAAAAATCTATAACAGATATACACACAAAAAAGAAAAAGGAAGCCAAACCTAACACTAAAGATAGTCATCAAATCACAAGAGAAGAGAACCAAAGAAGAAAGGGGGAAAAAAGACCTACAAAAACAAACCCAAAACAATTAACAAAATGGCAATAGGAACATACATATTGGTAATTACCTGAAATGCAAACAGATTAAATGCTCCAGCCAAAAGACACTGACTGGCTGAATGGATACCAAAACAGGACCTGTATATATCCTGCCTACAAGAGACTCACTTCAGATCTAGAGACACATACAGACTGAAAATGAGGGGATGGAAAAAGGTATTCTAAGCAAATGGAAATCAAAAGAAAGCCGGAGTAGCAACACTTAGACAAAATAGACTTTAAAGACTCTTACAAGAGACAAAGAAGGACACTACATAATAATCAAAGGATCAAATCAAGAAGAAAATACAACAATTGTAAATATATATGTACCCAACATAAAAGCACCTCGATATAGAAGGCAAATGTTAACACATATAAAAGGAGAAATTGACAATAACACAATAATACTGGGGGACTTTAACACCCCACTTATATCAATGGACAGATCATCCAGAAAGAAAATCAATAAGGAAACACAGGCCTTAAATGACACATTAGACCAAATGGACTTCATTGATATTTACAGAGCACTCCATTCAAAAGCAGTAGAATATACATTCTTTTCAACTGCACATGGAACATTCTCCAGTATAGATCACATGCTGGGCCACAAAGTGAACCTCAGTAAATTTAAGAAAATGGAAATTATATCAAGCATCTTTTCCGACCACAACACTATGAGGCTAGAAATTAACTGTAAGGAAAAAACTGCAAAAAATACAAACATGTGGAAGCTAAATAATATGCTACTAAACAACCAATGGATCACTGAAGAAATCAAAGAGGAAATTAAAAAATACTGAGAGACAAATGAAAATGAAAACACAACACTCCAAAAAAATAGTTATTAAAAAAAATTTTTAATAAAAAATAAAAAAATAAAAAAAATTTACTCTCTTAGCAACTCGCAAGTATATAATACAGTATTGTTAACTATAGTCACCATGCTGTACATTAGTTCCTCAAAAGGTATTCCTCTTAAAACTCCAAGTTGGTGTGCTTTGAGCAACATTTACTCATTTCCCCACCCCAGCAACCACCAATCTACTGTTTTTGTGACTTTGGCTTTTGAAAATTCCATGTATAAGTCAGATCATACAGTATTTGTCTTTCTCTGATTTATTTCACTTAGCATAATGCCCTGAAGTTTCTTTTTATTTATTTATTTACCTATTTATTTATTTATTTATTTATTAACATCTTTATTGGAGTATAATTGCTTTACAATGGTGTGTTACTTTCTGCTTTATAACAAAGTGAATCAGTTATACCTATACTAATGTCCCCATATCTCTTCCTGACCTCAAGTTTCATCCATGTTGTTGCAAATGACAGGAATTTCTCTTTTGTGGTTGAATAATATTCCACCGTATTTACCTACCACGTTTTCTTTATCTATTCATCTGCTGGTGGACAGTTAGATTGTTTCCATATCTTGGTTATTGTAAATAATGGTGCAAAGAACAGAGGAGTACAGATATCTCTTTGAGCTTGTGATTTCAATTCCTTCAGATATATATCCAGAAGTGGGATTGCTGGATCATATGGCAGTTCTATTTTTAAATTTTTGAGGATCCTCCACACTGTTCACCATAGCAGCTGTACCAATTTACATTTCTACCAACAGTACACAAGGACTCTCTTCTCTCCACATCCTTGCTAACCCTTGTTATTCCTTGTCTTTTTTTTTTTTATAACGGGGTGAGGTGATATCTCCTTGTGGCTTTGATCTGTATTCCCCTGATGTTAGTGATGCTGAGTACCTTTCCATGTACCTCATGGCTATCTGAATATCCTCTTTGGAAAAATGTCTACTCATGTCCTTTGCCCATTTTAATTGGATTATTTGGTTATTATTATTTTTTTTTGCTATGGAGTTATAAAGAATTGCTTATATATTTTGGGTATAAACCCCTTACCAGATACACGGTTTGCAAATATTTTCTCCTTTCTGTAGATTGCCTTTTTCTTTTGTTGTTTCTTTTGATGTGCACAAGCTTTTTAGTTTGATGTAGTCCAACTTGTTTGTGTTTGCTTTTGTTGCTCGTGCTTTTGACGTTATATCCAAAAAATCATTGCCTAGAACCCTGTCAAGGAGTTTACCACCTATGTTTTCTTCTAGGATTTTTACAGTTTTATGGCTTACACTTAAGTCCTTAATCCATTTTGAGTGAATTGTTGTGAATGATGTAAGATAGAGGACCAGCTTCATTGAATCTATAGATGGCTTTGAATAGTATGGACATTTTAATAATTTTAATTCTTCCAATCCAAGAACACAGGATATCTGTTCATTTACTTCTTCAATTTCTTTCATCAGTGTTTTACTGTTTTCATCATATACATCTTTCACTTCCTTGGCTTAACTTATTCCTAAGTATTTTACTGTTTTTGATGCTATTGTGAATGAGACTTTTTTCTATATTTCTTTTCTAGTTCAGTGCATACGATGTCACCTTATTTGACCTGCTGATCTGATTTATTAGATATATTCATTCATAATATTGCATTATTCCTGAATTTACTTTTAAAATAGAGCAAACTATGATCAAGTAAACTCTATCAAAATCAACTTAAAAATAAAATGTACACTAAATAAGACCATTGAGCAAAACATTGAAATGAGCAGTGTACTCACTTTTATAGTGACAAAAAATAAAAGTAATGAAAAACAAAATGTGAATGTCTCACATGTATATGAAAGCTGTCAGTGCTGCCTACCTCCTGACCCTGGCCTTCCTTCAAAGAGATGTAATTTTTAAAAAATGAAAAGGAAGAAAGGAAGGGAGGAAAGGAAGAAGGAAGGAAATTTGCATTACTTTCTTACTTTGCCTTAAATACTTCTGTAAAAGAAGAGTTTTCATTTGACCAAACCTGCAAGACCTTGCAATAACCATAAGATCTGTGTTTTACCTCTAACTATCCTACTAGCCATGGACAGATTCTTCCCAGGCCCTAAATTATATTTGGAGAACAAATTTCTCTTTTCTGGAACTTGCTAATCAATGTCTCTTTTTAATCACATGCAGACTGTTGTGTGCTATGTATTTTCCTAAATTTACTGACCTTTAGGCACAACACTGAAACTGACTCTGTGTGAAGTCTGATGGTATTAATAGAAAACAATATGAATTTGAGAGATAAATTTCATATATGAAGGACTAGAGAAAAACTCAAACCCACACAACCATGGAAAATGATGCCAGTATCATTGGAGATGCTGAAAAAGACTTAATCTTTGTGAGGTATTAGAACCCATCAGAATAATAAATGAAAAGCCGGAACTTCCTGGTGGCGCAATGGTTAAGAATCCGTCTGCCAATGCAGGGGACACGGGTTCAAGCCCTGGTCAGGGAAGATCCCACATGCCACGGAGCAACTAAGCCTGTGCACTGCAACTAGTGAGCCTGCACTCTAGAGTCCGCGCTCTAGAGCCAGCGAGCCACAACTACTGAGTCCACATGCCGCAACTACCGAGCCCATATGCCACAACTACTGAAGCCCGCGCACCTAGAGCCCATGCTCTGCAACAAGAGAAGCCACTGCAATGAGAAGCCCGCGCACCGCAACGAAGAGTAGCCCCCGCTCGCTGCAACTAGAGAAAGCCTGCGCACAACAACGAAGACACAACACAGCCAAAAATAAATAAATAAATTTTAAAAATAAATAAATAAATGAAAAGCAGACTTTTCTTCTAAAACAAGCAGATCTCACCACGTACTCATGGTGGGGGTGTGGGGGGGATAGAATAATGAAAGCAGGTGAGCACGTATCAAATGTGCTCAAACACCCTAGGTAAGTCAGCATAGCCCACTGCCTGGGAGCACAGGTTTTTAAGTCAGAGAGACCTGAATTCAAGTCCTACCTCCTACAGTTACTAGGCTTATGGTCCCAGCTGAGTCATTGATCTTTCTGGCCTTCATTCTCATTTATAAAAAGAAGATAATAGCAGTAATTCTGCCATTGGGATGCTGACAGATTTGAATAAGACACGCCTTACATATAATTGTTTACTGTTATTACTGTCATTATTAATATTGGGAAATTACCTAGTCATTACCTAGAATATCACCATCAGCACCATTCAAAAACTGATTGGTAGTTTAAAACACACTAAAATGAAAAATTCAATTTCTAAATTATTTTTCTTAAAAACAAAGTGATTCACTTATGCTTTCTTTATTTGCAAGGGCCCCAGCATTTTCTGGTATAAAGCTGAGAGTTGTTTGGCTGAAATAACTAATCAGCATTAAACATACACCTTTTTTCCATATAATATCTTTATTTCTCTTTGCCCCAAATGAAGCAGCTTCCTCCAATGAGGACTGGAGTCAAGAAAAGCATCCATATCCTCAAACATTCTAGTAGATAGCAGAACTTCTTTCTTTTCCAGTACTTTTTAGCTGTGGGAGTAGACACCTCCTTAAACCACCCTGTCACTGACCTTCCAACTTCAGTCCCTAGAAGCAGCTGCAACACAGCTGGTAACACTCCCCTGGGCCTTAAGCAGCACAAGAAAGTTCATCACATGGTAGAGCTTTCTCCAGGGTGAAGAGCAAGAGACAGGAGACCCAGAGTCACAGCAAAGCAAGTGGAAATAATGAAACCTATCAGAGGGATGACTACAAGAGAGTACGTGAGGTCAGGATATGAAAACGGGGAAGGAAGCTACTGGGAGGGCTTCCTAGTGAATTCAAGAACACACCCTCTGCTTGCTCACAGGTTGAATTTCAAAGACCCACCTCTGTCCCTTTAGTAGGAAGGCCAGCAATTCCTATGAAAACAGATCTGAAGGCCACAGAAAATCCCAAGACCCATCTAAAAGGATACAAATTCAGTACCATAACTACCACATGAATTTGATTTGGCCTGCAGTGGTCAACAACCTTCACTTAGTCCAGTGCACTCTGGAAGATCTTAAGTGGAACATTCTCAGGGGAAAGTGCTAGCAAGTGAAAGTAAAGGCACTCCTTCAGGGACTTTATAGCAGTGACTGAGAGCAGAGCCAAGGCACAGCTGTCCTGAGGCCTGCAGGCAGCCAAGCTCACTCACCAGCCTCACAGCTCTTACACCTCATGTCTGTCCCTCAGCTCAACTCAGGTCACCACTGCCCAGATGCTCCATGTGCAAATGCTAGGGGTCTAGAGACGACAATCACGGTTAACAACAAACCCTTTAACAAAAGAGGCGGCAGAGGCAAACGCCCCCTCCATCACGCCCAACTCACCTTCACCAGGAAGAAGGACACGCCGTAGGTCCGGAGAGACCGGGCGAGTTTGACGTACTTGACCTTGGCTTCTATTTCGTTCATCTCTCCACAGTTCTTGTGCTCCTACAAACGTGACAGAGGCAAGGAACAGTTACTGCAGCTCTGACAACAGGTGGACTTTGTGAGAGGTGTTATTCCACATGGTGTCTATGCCTTTGTGGATGCATGTCCCTGCTGACCGAGGGTCAGAGCACACAGAAAGTGCTAATGCACAGTTTCTTAACTAGAATGTGAACCCAAATTCCCTATAGATTTCACAGTTATATGCAACAATTCATGCACATGCAGCATGGCAAGAACAGGGTCCATAATTGTAACCTAATTTTCAAAGGGCTCCACATTCCAAAAGGTTCAGGACCAACACGTCAAAGGAGAACTAGAAAAATGTTCTTGTCCTGGATTCTAACATCCAGGCAAAAGATAAAGTTTTCCAAAGAGCAGGATATATAAATGCCTGGACATCTCAGTGTGTGCAAACAATACTGGCTTTTAAAAAATGTTTTTATACACATGAAATTTATCTCTTCCGATTTATATTTACATTTCATTGCCAAAACACTTTGGTATTCTGGATTCACTAGAGTGATTGTTTCCTGGCAAAGTTGATGACAGGGCTTTTTTTTACTGGTTGCCTAGAATAGATAACTTTCTGAATTTTAGAATAAACCTGGATTTTAAAAAGACACCAGTTCCCAAATTCTGAGGTTCAAAAAACAAATCTCAGGATTAAAAAAAGCTGCTTGAAGTGTCTTCCTCAGTGCATTTTAATGGCAAATTGCCTTGTTTCAATGCTTCCAAGATAACGTCTCTGAAATTAAATGTATGCACATTTTTCTCAGAAGGGCTAAGGAACCTTTAGCAAGAAGGTATGGATTAAGATAATAAATCTGCCCAAAGTAGAACTGTCAGCTTCTTTACTCCGGAGTCACAAATCATTTATTATATAAGCAGAGAACATGCATGGGGTATGAAACTATCATGTGCAGAGGCCCCTCTTGGACTAATAAATGACGATAGGCTTTGTGGATGCATGAGGAGAATAAAAAAGTGAGGAGAATAATAAAGTGAGAAGAATAATAAAGTTCTGAACATTTCCAGTACCTGAAATATTCTCTTTTCAGCTCCTCTCTGCTTGATGTATTCTTTGGGCAGGAATTCCTTTAGACTGAGAGAGAGAGAATAAAAAAAAGGTAAGGCATTTATCATACTCTATAATGAGGAGGAAAGAAAAGAAACTTTTCATAAAACTCACAGTTAAGTCCCTAACTCTCAGTATTTTATGGTATAATTAATAACAGATAGCCATATCCCACAATGCTCTTAAATAAGATGCAAATATAAAACCAGTCCGATAAAAAGGGTCAAACTAACATATTCAAGAAGAAAGACTGTCCAGGATATACTGTAAAATGACAAAGTAAAGCGCCCAAGAGTGTACAGTATGCTAACCTTCGTGATAAAGGGAGGAAAATATCCTCCATTTTATACTGTTAATATGTATTTTTTAAAACATTAGAAGGATAAATCTAGTACTAATAAAAATGATTCTTAATGGAAAGAAGGAAAAAACAAGGGACAAGGGAACAAGAATGGAAATTAAACCTCTTAATTTTCCTTGTACTATAGTCTTCACTTTAGAACCAAATGAAATCACAAACGGGTAAAACACAACACCTAAAAATCTAAAGCAAATTGAAACAAATGAACCTAACAGTGTATGGCACCAACAGCCTAACTTTGAAAAACAGTCTTTTGACAATACCCATCCCCAGTGAGATATATCTTAAAGATAAAATGGACCATAGCAGACTTGTTAATTATTTCAAAACTAATATCTACTCTTCCCCCTAAATATATACACAAATATACACACTATAAAATTAGTATATTACATTATCTAAGTAGGTAGATATTATAGATAATTAGGATAAAGTAAATAAGTAATTATGTTAGTTGTTAGAAATCAAGATTTGTAGCATGAAATAAATAAAGCAAAAGAAGTTAAATGAAAACCCCGCAATCTTTCACCTGAATGCAAATATTGAGCTGAATGTCTGATTCATTTTTCTTTTTCTGAAAAAACTTTCTACTTGTGTCCACTGCAGAGGCTAAGGGCAAGGACAACCGGGTGGCAATGAGCACCCCCAGTGCGTCAGCCAGGTGGTCTTCCAACACCATTTCCCACTAAGAGGAATCCAGGATCCTTGGAGAAATGACTGATTCTAGCTTTGGGACAGGAGATGTATAAAATGTTCCTGGGGCTTCTTGTGCCTGAGGATCAAGGAAGTTATCAAAATGACATTGGACTGACATCAAGGGATAACCAATGGCCAAACATGGGGTGATTTTTAAAACCTCATACAAAAGAAGAGAGGACAGAACAATGTGCTCACTGACCAACTTCAACAATAATAACTCATGGCCATTCATGACTCACCTACTCCCTTACCCACATGCCCTCTCATGGATTATTTGAAGCAAACCCCAGACATCATATAATTAATTTCATGTGAGGGGCAATTTGAGCATCAGAAAGAATGAAGACTGCAGTTGGTCAAAACACAGGTACGTAAATTCAATAAAGATTCTTTGAAATAATCATTGATCACCTTAAGAGGTTGCTAGGGCACCAGCTCATACCGAAAATTGATAAAGGAAAAGAAACAAAGCTAATAAATGCAGAAGGAATAATAGAATTCCAAAATCATCATTTTACAACTCTTAATGAAATAGTCAATAGATCAAAACAAGCATGAGTGGCTGCTAAAACCAATAAGTAACAAGTTAATGGGGGACTTTATAACAGAAGGATCAGTCCGATCCAAACCCAATGATCAATTTTAAATGAGAGTGGGATAACCACACAGCATATGCCTTCTGACGGATAAAACAGGAAGTATACAGTACCACCTAGGAAGTATTCTTGGCAATAAAGAAAAAAATAAGTAAATATATAACTGAATATGAATTTCATTAAGAATCTAAATATAAATCTAAGGTTACAAAAAAGGAAAAAAAACCCTAATAGTTTAAAAAAAAGAGAGAGAAAGAGGAACACGGTAAGTGACACTACCAGGATGCAATGAGCCCAATCCCATCATTGTAAATATTCTAAAAATAACCCAGGTTTTTCACAAATAAATGGCTTGCTGGTAGAGGTGAAAAAGATGTCACACAGATTAACAGAGTTTTAAGAAACATATTTATTACAAAGCTACAGTAACAAAGATAGTATGGTACTGACATAAAAACAGACATATAGGTCAACAGAACAGAATTGAGAATCCAGAAATTAACCCTTACCTTTACAGACAACTGATTTTCAACAAGCGTGCCAAGACACTTCAGTGGGAAAAGAACAGTCTTTTTAACAAACAGTGATGAGACAATTGTATAACCACATGCAAAACAATGAAGTTAGACCTCCTATCTCACATGGCACATAAAAATTAACTCCAAATGGATCACTGACCTAAATGTAAGAACTAAATTAAATCTCTAACTCTTAGAAGAAAATAAAGGAGTAAATTTTTATGACCTTGGGTTAGGCAAAGACTTTTAAAATACAATACTAAAAGCATATGCAGCAAATGAAAAAAAAATAAACTGGACTACATCAAAATTTTAAACATTAAACTGCAAAACAAATCATTAAAAAAGTGAAGACACAACCCACAGAATGGGAGAAAATATGTGCAAATTATATATCTGATAAGGACTTGTATCTGGAATATATAAAACCTCTTACAACTAATGATTTTTTAAAAAACAATTAAAAATGGTCATAGGATCTTGAATAGACACTTCCCCAAAGAAGAGATAAAAATGGTCAAAAACACGTGAAAATATTCTTAACACCAGCAGCCATCAGGAAAACACAAAGAAAAACCACAATATCGTACCAGTGCATACCCAGTAGGACACTACAGTAAAAAAAACAGACAGTAAGGAGTGTTGGCGAGGTTATAGAGAATTTGGAATCTTCACACACTGCTAGTGGGAATGTAAAATGGCGCAGCTGTTGTGGAAAACAATTTGGTAGTTCCTCAAAAGATTAAACAGCAATTCTACCCCTAGGCATATATCTGGGAGAAGTAAAAACATATGTCCACATACACATTTGTACGTGAATGTTCATAGTAGTATTATTCATAATAGGCAAACGGTGGAAACAACTCAAATGTCCATCAACTGATGAGTGGATGAATAAAATGTAGTTTAGCCATACAATGTAAATTTATTTGGCAATAAAAAGGCATTAAGTATGATACATGCAACAATATGGAAACACTGTGCTAAGTGAAAGCAACCCATCACAAAGGACCACAAATTGTATGATTCTATTTATATGAAGCATCCAGAATAGTCAAATCTATAGAGACAGATAGGACTAGAGGTTGCAAAGGCTGAGGAAGGGAGAGGGGAACCTGGGGAATGACTGTTAATGGACACAGGGCTTATTGTAGGAGGGCAACAAATGTTCTAAAATTAGGTTGTGGTAATGGCTGCACAATCTTGTGGATACACTAAAAAACGCTGAAATATAAATTTTAAATGGGCCAATTGTATGGTATGCAAACTCCATTTCAATAAAGCTGTTTTTTAAAAAAGAAAAACACCAACCACTAGAGGCCTTGTTTGGATCCTGATATTAACAAAGTATAAAATGACATTTTTAATACAATGCAGGGGAGAATTTAACACAGACTGGGTATTAGATGTGAATAAAGAATTGCTGTTAATTTTGTTTGGTATTAGGGTGGATTTGCAGTTAGGCGGGGTTTCAATTATTTAAAAAAATTTTCATTGTCAGAAGAACATACTGAAGTACTGATAGGCGAAATGGTATGCCATCTTGGATTTGCTTTCAATACTCCAGCCAAAAAAGGGGGTGGGTCAGGTCTAGGTTCTGGCTACATTATGCCTTGAATCATGATAGCTCTTCAACCTGCAAACTACATCTGCAGACAAAAATTCTGAGTATATTTTCTGGAATGTCAGGGATCTAGGTTTGAGCACCACCAGAACACTCTGGCCTAATCAAGAGACCCCCACATCAGTCCACAGGAAGGAACCTAAGAAACATCTAGGCAGCAGCCCCTTAGATGTTATGACTACTGTTAAGCAACTTCAGGGAAAAAAGGTCTGGCTGAGAGAAGAATGGAAGGCAATGTCACAAAAGAGGAAGCTGAGTCACAGAGAGGTCAAGTGACTTAGCTGAGGTCACAGGACTGGATGGGAGCAGGGAGCCTCTGACCTCCAGTCCAAGAGCAGAATGCACGTGAACACAGGGCTGTTTCAGGCTCCCCCAGGAACACACTTAAAATGATAACCAGGAAGCATCCCCGAGGGGGCCACTGCTGTGAGCCTCTGGACAGCAGCTCCTATGCCATCAACAAAGGAGACCTTGCAAAGGTTATCAAAAACACCCAAAGAGGGCCTCATGCCAAGCCCACTCACAACGATGACTGCTACTAGAACACCAGATGGCAGCATCCAGTGGCCAGGCTGGAATATGTTGGGTATTTATGGCGATAAAGTTCTGTGTGTCCACAAGCTGCCCTCAACTCAAACTCTGCAAACTAACCCTCCCATTCTTTGGTAGGCATTGAACCTCCCACTCTTCAGTAGGTACAGAAACAACTTCCAGAAGCTTGCACCAGAGGTGTGACCCCTGGTGTTACAAGAGGCGATCTGGGGGGAGTTTAGTGTAAGGTATTTTCAAATAAGAAGTGAGTGTGTGGGTGTGCGTGCACGTGTGGGGTGTGTTCTTCCCCAGTAAATTGACAACGTGCACAATGTCAGCAGGGTGCTGAAAGGAGCTGGCAGCCTCCCATCACTGCCTGCCAGCCGGCGGTTCAGCAGTTCCAGCTCGGTTGTGTTTTTGATTCCCAAACCCAAGTATGGAAGGCTCCTAAGCATCTGCGGCAGACACACAAGTGAAATCTGTCAGCTTTCTCTGAGAAAATGGGTCAGATGGTCAAACCTGATTGGGAATTTTTCTCCTAATTAAGCAAGCTCTGACCAAGCAAAGTCCCTTGCACTGCCGCCTTAAACATTCCCACCTTAAAAGGGCAGCCTCCAAACCCTCTGCCAGCCTTGTGCATATCATTTTTTCAGAGTGCAATAATCACAGACCTCCTGTTTTACTAAGACGGCAGACTAGTCAAAGTTCTCACACTCTGAGATCCACGGAAGGTTGAAATCAGCCCAGAGACTCTTCTCTCATGAGCTCTACTTTCACTCTGGCCGAGTCAGCTGTATCTCTTCCCCCATCTATATTTATCTGCATTTGCTCCCCAATCTCGCCGCTGGCTGTATATCACATAATTATGTAATAAATCAATACAGCCCATAAACTGTTAAAATAGTCCAAAAGAGAGCTACTTAATGCTTCCTAATGGTAAATATTTACAAAAAGTTATTGAATTAGATATAAGCGAGACAAATGTAAAATACTGGAAGGAAAAAATTGTGAAAATTTAAAAACAGTCTGTCCTCCGAGTGCTTCATGATCATCTTTATATTCTCTTGTAGATGGTGTGGTTCATCCAACAAAGATAATGTGGGAACCTTAACTAGGTGACCCACACCAGGAAAAAACATTGGTCCGGTATCAAAAGATTGGCAAATGACAATAGCCCTGAGATGGAAACAACCTAAGTGTCCATCATTGGATGAATGGATAAAGAAGATGTGGCACATATATACAATGGAATATTACTCAGCCATAAAAAGAAATGAAATTGAGTTATTTGTAATGAGGTGGATGGACCTAGAGTCTGTCATACAGAGTGAAGTAAGTCAGAAAGAGAAAAACAAATACCGTATGCTAACACATATATATGGAATCTAAGAAAAAAAAATGTCATGAAGAACCTAGGGGTAAAACAGGAATAAAGACACAGACCTACTTGAGAATGGACTTGAGGATATGGGGAGGGGGAAGGGTAAGCTGTGACAAAGCGAGAGAGAGGCATGGACATATATACACTACCAAACGTAAAATAGATAGCTAGTGGGAAGCAGCCGCATAGCACAGGGAGATCAGCTCGGTGCTTTGTGACCACCTAGAGGGGTGGGATAGGGAGGGTGGGAGAGAGGCAGACGCAAGAGGGAGGAGATATGGAGACATATGTATATGTATAACTGATTCACTGTTATAAAGCAGAAACTAACACACCATTGTAAAGCAATTATACTCCAATAAAGTTGTAAAAAAAAAAAGATTGGCAAATGAATGCTTAAATTGAAAGTTAAAATATAGGGTTTCAGAGAGGTAGTAGCATAGATTCTTTACTTTAATTAACTTTTGGGGATTATCCAAGCAACAGTAAACCATGTTGATAGAGGGTTTTCCACTACTAATGGCTGCCGTTTTACTGAAAGGCAAACAATGTTTCAGGTGTTTTACATGCATAAATAGATTAGTTAAACTCTGACAAAAGCCCTTGGAAGAAAATATTCCAATATTCCAGTTTTTTATATATGGAACAGGAGGTTCAGTGACGCTAAGTAAGTTGTCCACAATCATAGCCAACAACTTAAGCCTCCTCTGTGGGCTCCAGAGACCATGCTCTTAGCTACTTAGCACCCTGGTCTCTCCAAGCTACCCTGTGATCAAAAGACGTATCATGTGATCAGTATTTGAGAATTTTCAGACAAAGAGAGGAATAAAATAACAGAAACACCCAATCAGATAATGGTAACAATGACCATAGTGTTGGCAGTCAATTTTTTAGAAATGCCAAGAGGCAGTGAAAAAGGGAAGGGGAATTTAATAAACACATCTAGAGGAAGAGGGATCTGGATTCAAATACAGCCATTCACTGAAAACTTCATTTTCTTATATAAATGTAAGCTGCTTCTATAAGTTATTCCAAAAGAGGCATTCTAAAGATGTTCTCCGGTCTGAAAATAAGTACACAAGTACGTGGGAGGCAGCCATGATTTGAGGAAAGGTTAACTGCTTCTCATCTGTCCCAGAACTGTCACCTAGTAGTCACACCACCACGGGCAACTCACCACCTCTCTAAGCTGATCTTATCACCTGAAAAGCAGATAGGATTCCTACCTAGGAGTGTTTTTGCTCATATGAACTGAAAACAATGGCTTGCCCCCTCATTCCTGGGGAATGAGGGCATCAATATGAACACACAAACAAAGCAGTGAAGAGCACATGGTGGAGGAATAAAGGGGAGGGAAGGTACCGAGGTACAGCAAGGACAGTATCACCCAAAAGACACTGGAACACCCAGGTTTCCTGAGCCCAATCTTTATGCTCAACCACCAAATGAGTAACAATAACATCTCAAATTTGGTATCACATAAAGTTCTCAAAGTGTGGTCCCAAGACCAGCAGCATCAGTACTACCTGGGAACATGTTAGATGTGTCCATTTTCAGGCTTTGCCCCAAACCCACTGAATTAGAAGCTCTGGAGGTGACGCCCAGTAGTATGTTTTAACAAGCCCTTTGGATGAGCCTGACATATGCTAAAGGTGGAGAACCACTGGCCCAGTGGGCCGAAAGCTCAAATGATGAAGTTGGATACATTGAATTTAAATCCAGACTCAAAGATGAAAATGTGTGTGACTTAGAGTATTGGTCAAGTCCTGGATAACTGAGGTGACGATGTAGGAGGAAGAAAGCACTGGATGAGTTGGAAAATAGTGACAGTGGCAAGAAGTGGAGAGTGAAGACAGCATGGGGAAAGCACAGGAAAGGGTTTGAGGGCCTCAGTCATACAGTAGTTCTGTGCTCCTGAACCAATCCCAATGCCCCTTAGCGTAAGGACAGGAAATCGTCCAGAGGCTCAGACACAGCTCCGGGCTAGATACATTCAGAGGTTCCTGGTTTGAAAGTTCTGGAGTCTGACAGTCGTTAGGGAGAGAGACATCAACCTCAGGAGGCTGCTGCTAGGAGGAAACAGTGAAGGCACCACTGATGGTCATCACCACCCCAAACTGATGAGAGCGCTCCAGGTTGTCAGGGGCACGTGACAGAAGCCAACGATAGAGAAGCTAGTGCACGGGCAGTGGTGAGGAATAGGAGGTAAGACAGAGTTGGTGAGAAACGAAGCTGAAACGCTTGCTTCACTGTTAGTATGAAAACAGAATCTACAGCCAAATTATTCTGACTAAAACGCACAGAACAACTCCAAAGGAGGAATATGTGTCTGAACAGATGCCAAGAGAAAAACTGACTTAAGACTTCCTACTGTGTCAAGAGCTTTGCTTGTTGACAGTAGAATTATCTTGAGTTTGTGGGGAAAAATTTCCAAGTCCACTCTAAATTCTTCCTCAGAGATTCATACCCTGGGTTGCTGTGTTTTCTCAGTGAAATACTTTTGGGGAACATGCCAACAGGACGAGGGGGCTACGGTAATCTAGCAGGAGGGAGGTTTCCTCCACCTGCTAGCTCCCTGCCTGCCTGCACCCAACCACTGGACCATTTCTCCCTGTGACATACAGAGTCACAGAACCTTTCTGTCTGACCTCCAAGGCCCATTAATTTTGCCTTTACCACATGGTATATATCCAACCTCAGTGATCACAAGCTTTTATCACCTCACACATAGACTACTGCAACTGACTTTTTTAAAGACACGTTAACTGTGAAAACATTAGAAATATAAAGAACAGTATATACCTCAATTTATATACCTATCATCAAGGATAAATACATGTTACCATGTTGTCATATTTGCTTTATGATTCCTACTTCTCCTTCTGTTTGTAAAGAACAAATGACAGATTTAGCTGAAGTCCCACACCATCCTTCTTCCTCTCCCTAAGGGTCGTCATTTTCCTGAAGGTAATTTCCACACATATTTTATCATGTTCCTACATCTCCTTATATCTATAACACAATGTATTCTGTTTCTCATTGTATTTTTAAATTCAACAGATTCATCTTCTAAAATATCTTGTTTCCTCTGTAAAGTACTTTGCTGTTTTCATACATTAAAATTTGTGCCCATCTGGGACTTCCCTGGTGGCTCAGTGGTTAAGAATCCGCCTGCCGGGGCTTCCCTGGTGGCGCAGTGGTTGAGAGTCTGCCTGCCGATGCAGGGGACACGGGTTCGTGCCCCGGTCTGGGAAGATCCCACATGCCGCGGAGCAACTGGGCCCGTGAGCCAAAATTACTGAGCCTGCGCGTCTGGAGCCTGTGCTCCGCAACAAGAGAGGCCGCGATAGTGAGAGGCCCGCGCACCGCCATGAAGAGTGGCCCCCGCTCTCCACAACTAGAGAAAGCCCTCGCACAGAAACGAAGACCCAACACAGCCAAAAATAAATAAATAAATAAAGCAAACTGTCAACAAGTAAAAATAAACACTATTATAAAAAAAAAAAAAGAATCCGCCTGCCAATACAGGGGACATGGGTTTGAGCCTTGGTCCGGGAAGATTCCCACATGCCACGGAGCAACTAAGCCCGTGCACTACAACTACTGAGCCCGCGCTCTACAGCCCGCGAGCCACAACTACTGAGGCCACCCGCCTAGAGCTGGTGCTCTGCAACAAGAGAAGCCACTGCAATGAGAAGCCTACGCACCGCAACCAAGAGTAGCCCCTGCTTGCCGCAACTAGAGAAAGCCCACGTGCAACAGAAAAGACTAAATGCAGGGCTTCCCTGGTGGTGCAGTGGTTGGGAGTCCGCCTGCCGATGCAGGGGACGCGGGTTTGTGCCCCGGTCCAGGAGGATCCCACATGCTGCGGAGCGGCTGGGCCCATGAGCCATGGCCGCTGAGCCTGCGCGTCCGGAGCCTGTGCTCCGCAGCGGGAGAGGCCACAACAGTGAGAGGCCCGTGTACCGCAAAAAAAAAAAAAAAAAAAAAAAAGACTAAATGCAGCCAAAAAACAAAAAATAATCGTAGTAAATTAATTAATTAAAATATTTGTGCCCATCTGAGAGACATGAAATGCTATCTCCTTATCGATTTTGCATTCTGGATTGCTTATGAGGCTCAATATTTTCCCCTATCTTTAGAAGTCAGTTGAATTTCCTCTTCTCTCAAGTGCCTATTTGTTATCTTGACCTTTTTTTCTTAGAAGGACTTATTTCCTTTTTCATATTTTCTGGACATTAATTTGTTCTTGGTAGTATGCACTACAAATATACAAATTTCTTCTTTCATTCTGGGGCCTCACTCTTCATTTGGTAATGTCTTTTGCCTAGTATTTTAACTTTCATTAAGGCAAGTTCATCAACCTTTAGAACTCTTAACATCACCCTACATCAATAATGGAGTGTTTTAATTACTATAGCTCTCTAAGAAATTGGGATAATTGTGTGAGTCCTCTATATATTTTCACACAAATACACACACACACACACACACACACATACATATTTTTATTTTTCACAGTCCTACAGGTGAATACCATGGTTGTCTGGATCTAGGTGGTAATAAGCTGTCTTTATGTATTGATCTTTCTTCCAGAGACTTTCCTTTCTATTAATAGTTCTAGTTAGTTTCTTCATAGATTGAGTGAATTATCTATGTAGATAAACCTATCACCTACAACTAATGACAGTTTCATTTTTCTAATCCTGAAATCATTTCTTTTTTCTTTCCTTATTGTGTAATTTACTTATTATTTAATATCTGCCTCTCTGAACTAGAATATAAGTTCCATGAGGGCAGGAATGTTTGACTGTGTTTTACACTGCTGTATCCCTAATGTCTAGTGCCTATAGGTAGAAAGACATGTAATAAATTACTTATTGAACAATGAATTTTGCATTCCTGGAGAAACCAGTTACAAATTGCAGTTATGTATAAACACATGTCATGCTGGACTTTATTAATTTACAAATTTTAGGGAAGGCATCTATATTGAGTTTAAAAGTGTTACATGGTCTGTATACAATTTTGCTATCTTAATTCTACTAGCTCCAGGTTAAGGTGACCAGTTTGGAGGTTTTCTTTTTTTTTTTTTCCTCTTTCTGTTCTCTGAAATAACCTGAGTCTACTTTTTGTTTTGTTGTTTTTTCATTGGTATATTTTAAACCACTGAGACTATTTCTTTCAAGATCATAGATCCATCCAGATTTTCTAAATATCCATTTTTGTCTAGATTTTAAATATTTTGGCTTCAAGTTTTCATTTCATTCTCTTACGATGTTTAAAATCCCTATCTGAAGTTCTGTCCCCATTACTAATAATGTTTATTTTTGCCTTTTTCTTCTTTTACTTGATCAAACTTACCAGAAATTTACATATTTTATTAATTTTTTCAAAGAAGCAGCTTTGGGTGTTGCTGATTCTCTCTATGATTTCTATTTCATTACTTTCTCTTGATTAAAACATTTTCTTTCTTCTATTTTGATCTTGGTCTACTTATCACTCCCTGAGGGAAGTATGTTAAATTATTCCACTAAAAGCATGTATCTGAAATTCTCCTTGTTATACTGTCTGTTTTTCCTTTTTATATTTTAAGGTAATGTTAGATGCATACAGGCTCACACCCTGGCAAATTAGCCTTCTATCTTCATAACAACCTTCTTTGTCTCTACTTATGCTTTGTTTGCCTTACAGTCTATTTTTTGTGACACTGCGTATAGCTTCTCTAGCTTTGATTTAACCAGTTTCTTGGTACACCATTTTATGCCTTTAAACTTTCCTGTGTCTTTAAACTTTAAGTATGTCTTATAGAAATATTATAGAGCTGAACTTTAAAAAAATTTCATCCAATGAGAACCTCTGTCTATTAACTGGTTAGTTTGATTTACTTATATTTGCTATGATGCCTAAGATATTTAGAAGTATTTCTCAGATCTTATTTTGTACATTCTATTTACTGTACTTTTTCTGGCTTTGTTTCTGTAAACCACCTTGTACAACTCCTACTGTATTGGTCAAGTTGTTGGTATCACTTCTCTGTTACCATCCTGCTCCCCATGACACACACACACACACACACACACACACACACACACACACACACAATCTGGTTTGGAAGTTCTACAATCTATTTCTATTCTTTTAGGCTAGCAATATTTCCCCAATATTTTATTATGAAAAAAATCTCAAACTCACAAAAGTTTAAAAGAATTATAGAGTGAACATTCTATACCCATCACCTACAGCTATCTAAAATTTTATCACATATACTTGATTTAAGGTCTAAAATTTATCAGTGTATTTAATATTCTTTGATACAATAAGCCATAGAAGGCTTTGACTCTGATCACTTCTTTAAAATTGAAGTATAGTTTGATTTATAAAATTATGTAAATTTCAGGTATACAACAGAGTACACCTTAAAATTTTTAAGTTTACAATTTTTAAAGATTGTACTCCATTTACAGTTATTATTAAAGACTGGCTATATTCCCTGTGCTGTACCATATATCCTTGTAGCTTATTTATTACACATATAGTATCAATAGTTTGTACCTCTTAATCCCCTACCCCATCTTGACTCTGATCACTTTGTAAAGTTTTCTACCATGTTTTTAAAGGGCCTAAAGTTAGTCATTATTTTAATAGGTTTCATTGTTGTTGCTGTTTTAAGAGCTAATTCTTTAGATTTACCTTCTATTTTGCCAAATTCTTCTGTCAACATTGCTTCTTGCACTATATTATTGCCACATTTCTTGAAACAATTCACAGTAGTCCCCAGAGCCTGCAACTTTTGGAATCCTAAATAGATTCCAACCATCCTGCTTTCAAAGTATAGTTAAAGGTTAGACCTTGTTGAAATTACAGGCACGTTTTGGCTCTCCAAAATAACAATTTCATATGTTTATCGCCAAGTAGACTGTAGCCTCAAAAACAGCAAAGAATTAATCTACAATATCCCTTGTATCTTCCCTATACCTGGCACAACAGAACACACATATGAAGTCCTCAGTGAGGTACCACATGGCATGCTTTCTGCAAGCATTTTCTGAACACAGGAGAGCATAAAGAATATATTTGGTTACTAGATTGTGTTGGTTACACTTTATGCTCCCATCAAATGATAAAATCTCCCTCCCTAGGACTCTTTGGAGATGACCTGAAGAAAAGTGTCATGTACGTAAAGCACATCAGATAGGATGTGGGAGAACTGGCTGTTTCCTAGCTTTCAGCTTCCCTGGTTCTGTTCCTTATTTCTGTCCCTATCTCTCTTGCACCTATTTTCCCCATCTACAGAGCAGATGGGGGACACTAAATAATCCTTAAATCCCTGAAAACTCTGAAAATCTTTTAGTCTCTGCTTTAAATTTTTCTAAATAAACACCTTTACTAAGGTGGTACTGAGTACAGAAATCATTAAAGGGTCTAAAGAAAGGTGAAAAAAATTCTCATAAAAAGGTCCATAGCAACTACCGTATGATCTAGCAATCCCAGTCCTTGGTGTATATCCAAAGAAATTGAAATCAGTGTCTTGAAGAAATAACTGCACACCCATGTTCACTGCACCGTTATTCACAATAGCCAAGATATGGAAACAACTTAAATGTCCTTTGACGGATGAACAGATAATGAAAATGTGTGGCAGATACATACAATGGAATATCATTTTGCCATAAGAAAAAAGGAAACCCTGCCATTTGTGACAACACAGTTGAACCTGGAGGGCTATATGCTAAGTGACATAAGCCAGACAGAGAATGACCAATCTATATGGTCTCACTTACATGCAGATTTATTTTTTTAAGCCATTTTCACAGAAACAGAAAATAAAATGGTGGTTTCCAGGGTCAGGGTAGGAGAGAGGTGAAAAGGGTAATGTAGGTCAAAGAGTACAAATGTTTCATTTATAAGAAGAATAAGAATTTAACATACAGCATGGTAACTATAGTTAATAATATGGTATCGTGTACTTAAAAGTTGCCAAGTAGTTAAGCATTCTGACCACACACACACACACACACACACACGCACACACACACACAAATTAACTATGTAAGGTGATGGATGTGTTATTTTGATCTTGGTAATCGTTCTATATGTATACGTATATCAAATCATCAAGCTGTATACTTTAAAAATATAGTAATTGTAGTTGTCAATTATTCCCAATTATTCCTCAATAAAGATTTTTTTAAAAAGGTCCGTAGTATGCTGACTTTGAGCACAAGTGCTGAACAAGTTTTCAAAAAATTAAAAGAAATAGAGTCATCAAACATACTTCCATGTACCTCACCCTTAAGCTATGTGACTAAAATCTCTGCCTGGCTTTATCTTCAACCAGGCTCTGTGGCAAAGTCCAACCTTCTTTTTTTTTTCCCAACTGAATTGTTCAAAGCCAATAGTATATATGAAAGCTAGATGGGGAAAAACAAAGGCTGGCAGACACAGCTCAGCCACAGTCACCAGGGACAGCCCAGGGATATATCGCTGAACAGTCTCAGACTATCCAACATACAGTCAGGGAAATGTGACCTTGCTGTTTTAATTAAGAGGAGACGAATATCCTCAGGAAGTTCTACCTGTAGTGTACGTGCAATAATATACACAATTAAACATCTACATTAAATGAAAATCCCTCATTACCTAGACTAGATTTGGTCTAATTAAAGAGAAAATCAAATTCATATGGAAAAATAATTGCTACCAGGCACAATAAGCTTGTTTTAATCTGGAATCTGAGTAAGGATACACATACACCAGGGGCATGAGCTCCATCCCATAATCTCAGAAACAAGAAAAATGAATACAATTCCTTAACCTTGACGGCCTCACATTAAGAGAAAGAACATCTTTAATGGAGTGTAGGTGTGCAGCATTCGATAGCGCATAAATCGCAGGAGACAGTGTATGAGAAATACCAGTGCTATCACGCTGTCTGTAATCCCTACACAAGCAGTCGGTGGTGTAACAGTATTCGCTGTGATGTAGTTATCACAACCAGTAACATAGCAAAGAGACCAAAGAACCTTGCGATCACATTTTAAAGTACTTTCTTAATCTTGCTGCATATTGGGAGACCAGTGAAAAGAGGCAACTTTGCCCTCCAAGTAGGAATCTGTTTGTAAATCCCAGTGTAAGGAGTCAGAAGCTACCTGCAGAAAAATTCTATGTCACTGTGAACAAGCCACATCTCCTCTCTCTGCTTCTTCTTCCACATCTGTAGCTTAAAATATACCGCTTTCTCAATTCACAAAGGGGCCCTGGGAATTATCTGTCCAAAAGCTCTAAAGAAAAGGCATACTGAAATGACCATGGCAGCCTCATTTTTGGCACCCAGTGAATGGCTACATGTGGATCACCTTCTCATCAGGGCCGGATAGGCTCACAGTTACAAAAGCCTAAAACTAAACATTTTATTTTTAAAATTTTGGTTCATAAATCTTCTCTTCATTTTCTCCTATTCTTCATCAGTCACTCAAAGAAACAAACAAAATATGCTTCCTCCCTCCAGGGCTTAATAATTCTTGGTGTTATCAATTTCCATGGCCATAATCCACAGGTTTATGACACAAAATGTATCTGAGGGACCAACTGTGAGGTTAGAATGTGGCAAGGTGAAACTAGTATAAGCTTGTGTGCATGTGGTTTTCTGAAAGGCATCTGGGGTGTCAGGACAGACAAAGGCAAGCTTCCGTGACTCCTGCAGGAAGGAAGCCAGACCAACTGGGTAGAAGTGGCCCTGAGGAACCCTTGGCCATATGACTCGTTTGGAGAACACAGAACAAAGTCAATGACAGGAACCTGCTCAGAGCCAGTCTCAGTCTCAAGGTCAATACGGAATACTGTAGGACAAAGCACCACTTTAGAAAGGCTCCCCAGGATTCATTAACACAAGGGTAGAGTTTTTTTTAGTAACAACTCAGTTTAGACCCAACAGCGTGCAGCCCAGGCATTCTCTGCCACTAGGAGAGAAGTCAGATTTCCTTTTTACCTTAGGGCACACGCTGGTCCCAACTACTTTCCACCAAAGTGAAAGTGAGGTCAAGGGCCAAATAAGCATTTATGTTATTCTCTCCTCTCAACACACTCAGACACAATACAACAGATGACCTACTCTATGCATCTCACATTGGCGTATCCTACAGAAAAGCTGATGCCCACCCACCCCAGTTGGCATTCCTGTCAGGTCCCCACTACAAGCTGAACTCCAGGTGAGAGCATGATATTGACCAAGTTAAGACTTTCTGCAGTGATTTTTTTTTGGCTCAGCCAAATGTTTTATCTGATCTAAGAAGTAGCAGAAGAGAGAAAAGAAAAGGTGGGGAAAAACAGATAAAGGAAAGAAATGTTATATAGACAAAATCCTTGGAAAGCCCAGACCAAACAGGGGAAAATGAACTCTGACAAACAGCAGCCTCCGTATGGCTGGGCTTGTCTGCTGGGCATTTCTAGGAAAACCAACCCTAAGGCCCACATTCGGAGGAGCCATGATGAATCTGGAGGGTTAACTTTCTCCTGAACCCGTAAGTATTGAGCCACAAAAATTACCCCCATCATTTTATAAAAGAGAACCAAAGACCAGATGGAAGAGTAGAGCCAGTATTTCATGTATGTATCACACTTGCAGAGCAATGAAGATTTCATAAGATTACAGTAAATAATGTGAAGCTCTCTCTTTTATACCCTGTTGTAATATTGGAGGCTTAAAAAGATATTAAACATGACAAAATTTGGTCCCATTCCCATAGGAATATCCCAAGGAGCAGGGGTTTCCGAAGATGGGGGAAGTGAGTTTCTCGAGTCCAGAAATACCCTGGACAACACCGTGGAGGGATGCCACAGACCCTCTGGTCCAGAGGAAACCACATCCTGCCCGAACGTGGAGCAAGTCATCTTCAGTCATCCTAACCCTGAATTTCCAGGCCCCTTGCTTTCCCCGAGGCTCACAAATGTCATTATATATTGAACCGAGTAAAAGCTAACAATCTCACAATTTACTGAAACCAGGGTGTACACACATGGCATAGCTAGCTCAAAAATAAACAGTGAAGAGAAAAGAAGGCAAAAAAGAAAAACAAAAGGTCACTTACTCCAAGAATCCAGGCTTGTGTTTATGTTCCACATGAGGTCCAAACTGAATCTGGGCTTGAAATCCACCAAACTCACAAGCTTTCTCGAAGGAGACAGGGTGGGAGCCATTCAGGATATCATCCCGAGCCTGCAACACAAGAGGAAGCAAAAAGCATCACGAGCTTGGAAGGAACAACACATTGTCTCCATTGCCATGTTCCCACATTCCAGCGTACCCTCTCTGTGGAACAAGGGGAAACATGCCAGCCAAGCCAGAGTGAGGCATTCAAGACACTGTGGGTGATCGTAGCAGAGCAGAATTAAGGCAGGGACTTCCCTGATGGCGCAATGGTTAAGAATCCGTCTGCCAGTGCAGGGGACACAGGTTCAATCCCTGGTCCAAGAAGATCCCACATACTGCAGAGTAACTGATCCTGCGAGCCACAACTAGTGGAGCCCGCGTGCCTAGAGCCGGTGCTCCACAACAAGAGAAATCACTGCAATGAGTGGTCCGCGCACCGCAATGAAGAGTAGCCCCCACTCGCTGCAACTACAGAAAGCCTGTGCACAGCAATGAAGACCCAATGCAGCCAAAAATAAATAAATTTATTTAAACAAACAAACAAAAAATGAATTAAGGCAAAGGGAAAAGAAGTCCTTGCCCCAAATTGCCTATAGATGGAAGGCATCAGCAATGCCCAGTATATTAAAACTGAAGCTTGAGTGTAATCTAGGGAGGTCGAAGTGATCATGAACAATACAGAGGCAAAGGGAAATCCTTGTATAATGACCAGATTCATAGAGGGGGAAACAGAAATGCAATATATTTTTTATGACCCTAAAGGATAAAGCTAACAGAAAAATTATCTAGAAGTAAAATCAACCCAATCCCCATCCCAAAATATATAGAGAGAACAGACAAGAACTCAATACTGCAGACATTTGGGGGAAATGATCAGCAAATGCACAGTCCTGGAATCAGGAACCCACTGCACCTGAAGTCCTGTTCCCATTTCCTGACCCCTCACTGTTGTTGCTATTTATTCCTTTTCTTTGTCTCTCCTTTCTCCAGTTAAATGACCCCTAGAGCACTCTCAGATGGACACTCTAACCTATGGCCCTGAGTCTTAAACCAACAAGCATTTTCTTATTGCCCTGATATCTCCCTCCCTTCTGGCCTCCCAGCCTATCTCCTCCCAGCCCTCCTTCCATCCACTAACTCAGGGGTCAGCAAACTTTTCCTGTAAAAGGCCAGAGAGTGAATAATTTACACCTCTGGGCCATGTGGTGTCTGTCACAACTACTGAACTCTGCTGTTGGAACATGAGAGCTGCCATGGACAACACGTAGACAATTTTGTGATACAGAAGGGGATTTACCAACGTGCAATACATAAATGAATGAGATGTGGTTTCAATAAAACTTTATTTATAAACACAGGTGACGCTGTGGCTGCATTTTGCTGACCCCCCGCATTATTTCTATAAGCTGATAGGCAGATAAATAAAAGGAGAGGAAAGGGAAAGGAAGAATGAAAGAAGTGAGTGAGTGAGTGAGTGAGAGAGAGAGGGAGGGAGGGAGGGAGGGGGAGGGGGAGAGGGAGAGGGAGAGGGAAAGAGAGGAAGATGTTTTCCTTGAGCCAAAAGAAACCTTTGGGACTGTTTAGTGCAAAGCCCACATCTTACATACTGGGTAACTGCAACTCAGATAATTTGAATGACTCGTCTGAGTTTAAACAATTAGTTAATGGTAAAAACATAAAAGGTTACTGAGAGAGTAGTATCTTTCAGTTAATAAGAAGCACTGATTTTCTGACCAATAACCATCCTTGTATTCTAGATGCGAGCTACGAAAGCTATAGTGCGTGTGAAGTGATGAGCCAGGTAAGTGCTGTGAAGCCAAGCAGAGAGAGACAGGAGTCGCCACGAGGACCCCACGTGGGAGGCCAACAAAGGCCCACCTCTGGATGGCCAGCTCACAGTGGACACCAACCTGTACCACAACCCAACCCGACTGGAAAGTGCATGTCACAGACACGGTGAGAGCCGGAGCCCAGCTCCTGCCCACCATGAGCCACAGCCAGAGCTTCCGGAAAGCTCACCAACCTCAGCGTCTGAGCATTCAATACTGTACCTGAACATAGAGCAAGTTCAGCTGCACGGGGTCTCTCGAGTCCACATTCTGATCAGAGTAAAAGAACTTCCGTCTAAGCAGCAACGTTTCATTTTCATCTACTCCTTGTTCTCTGAACGTTCGGCTGTGATCCAGCCAATTTACTGCAACGCAAGATGACATATGAAAGAACTGTGTCGATTCTTGCTCTTAGTTCAAGGGGATTAACCAAAACAGCAGTGTGATGCAGACGTGGATTTCTAGGATGCTGATATTCAGTTATAGTTACTTCTTAGATTAGATCTGAGCTTTTTAACTTTGCAGAGTAACTGCACAGGTACCATATGACACATGAAAAAGCAAATGAGGGAGAAATCCGCAGCGATTCCTCACTTAGTAAAGCCCCAGAATGAATCCGTGTGCCTTCCTTGGGGTGGTGGGATAAGGAAAACAGGGCTTTATGCCAAGACAGTCAAGTTTGCATTTCCTTTTAAGTCAAGGCTGGTCTTTAGTCTGATCAGGTCAAATAATTTATAAACTCTAAGTATAATGAGTTACTACCTCTGACCTTAAGTAGAAAAGAGGAGGAAAATGAAAGTAATTGGGGCAAGGAGAGGACAGGCCACTAAGGGGTCAGGGAGGGTAGAACCTTGCCCATGGCACCTGGAATCTCACTCATTTAGAAAACACTTCCCTGATACCTAGGTGCAAAGAGATGGATCATTCCTCTGCACTTCCCACAGCTCTCATTCTTACCTCCTCCCCGGGCCTAACACACACATTGTGAGCAAGTATTTATTACAAGCCTCAACTTTGGCACAGGGAATGTGTTGGATGGACCTCATCTCCCACAGTACCTGGAAGAGCATCATGCACAGTATAAAAATCCTCAGGATTTGTCTACTAAGGTCTCATTTGGAAAGAAGTATGCAACTGTAAATCAAATGAGGCGAGAGAGAAAGAGAGAATGGAGAAAGGGTCAGAGGAAATGAAAGCCCCACGGAAGATCAATAAACATAATGCCAAGGATGACATGTTCCCAATGCAGCACTGAGAGAAAGAACAATGAAGGAAAGAGGCTAGGAAGGTCTGAGTGAAATGTGCATGAAGTAAGATCCTTGGGAGTGGGGTGGCGTCAGGCAGCCAGGTGCACAAAGCACAGGTCTGGGGGATACATGGGGTATATATACTGGCTTTCCTGTATATTATTAGCTCTGTAGCTGTAGAAAAGGACCTTCCTACGATAGAATTATATTACTATTTCGTAACCCCTAAGGAAATAATGGATCTAAGTAATGATCATCAATGGCTGTTAACACCACAAAAAAGGAAACAACCAAATTCAACTTTCTAATGGAAGTACACAACACCACATAGGAGTCTTTATTTTTAAACACACATACACACACACACACACAAATCTGATCAAGCCTCCAGATATCAGGAATTAAAAGGGACAGATGAACATGTTAAATGACACCACAGGTCATCTAACAAAATCCAGGATGTAGAAAATTCTATACAAGTAACAATCTGGTTTCTTCCCCTCAAAAATTATAAGGCAAAAATAAAAGAGATGGAGGGAAACTCTTGAGACTAAAAGAGTTAAACAACCTATCATCCAATCTTATTTGAACCCTCTTTCAAACAAACTGTTAAAAAAAATTCTTCAGACAGCAATGGAGAAGATGTGAACACAATGTGTATATTTCACCTTAAGAGATTACTTTTGAGATGTGAAATGGCATTATCATCCCTTTTTTTTTCCCTTAAGGGTCTCTATCTTTTAGTGACACAGGCCAACATGTTTGTAGATGAAATAAAACAAAGGCACAACCATACACTCCTGCCCTGGGTCATACAGATGATGGGAGAGGAGTGAGGCTCGGCTGACCATGTGCCAGCACCACACCTGCTCTTCAGACACTCACGGTCATCATCCGTGTGAAGCTTGGCCTTCAACTTCTCCATCTTCCTCTCATCTCGTAACAGCGTCCTGTCTTTTTTTAATGTACCCGTTCCTTCTTCTTTCTTTTCTTCAACTGTTTCTTGGATTAAAGAGTATTCTTCATAGTTTGTAATTCCTAAAATTATCAATTAGGTTATAATGGTCAGTGATTACATTGCTATCAACTCCTTTCATCCTGGGGCCTATAATACTCCGAGGAGTCCCTGGGGGCAAAAGATAGGAAAGAAGCCTTGCCAAGGTGAAGGTCAGGGTCACCCAGGGAGCACACATCAAGTAACCAGCCACAAGGGAGGATCTTCAGCTAGTTAAGTCACCCTCAAATGTCATGTTCAAGTCTCCTGACTAATTTTTGAGTAATAAGAACAAAGTAGAGATCATACAGAGGAAGGCAAGACAATGTGAAGCAAGCAGTGTCTGAAGGAGCTGGGCTTCCTTTGTGTGATGAGGAAACTAAGACAGGCAAGGCCACTTTCTGAAGATATTCAAGAGGCTTCATATAGAAAGGAGAGACAGACTCGTTCTGAGGAGACTAACAGAAGCTAGGAGAAAAAAAAGATGCCTAAGAATTGTACAGGCTGTCCCCACGAGTCTTCAGGAGAGATCCTGGGTATCAGTGATGCTTACACAGAATCACAGCCATGGGCAGGAGACTGAATTATATGATTTTGAAACATTACTTTCAATTGAAAACTCCTATTGTTTTGGAAATAAAAGCTCTCACTTGTGACTCAGTGAGAAGTTCAAGTGTTGACCATACCAGTTAGTGGGTTTGCAAATCAGGAAAATGAACACGCTCTCTTGGGATTGGGCCAAAGTCAATGTGTTACAATATATTCAAAATTGCTAGATACCCAAAGGGGGTGGAAAAAAAGAAGAGGCATATTATTAAAAACAAAACAAAATCCAGAAGCTCCGCATGTGTACACTTACCTATCCTGCTGCAAATAGTAACCAGGAGTTCTCCAACAGTCTTGGAGTCATCCACCATCACTGTTTTCACAGATCCATCCAGCATCCGAATTTTCTGAGGTCTCTGTTTTTTTTTATATTCCAAAATATCCTACAGCAAAATCATACAAACATCTCACACTGCGTGGGAAATGAGGTAATAAACTTGGACACTTTTCTTTAAAAAATCACTTTTCACGAGCACCCTCTGATTTCCTCCTTCTAAGCTTTCATGAGATTTTTGCCACTAATACAGAATCTCCAGTGTTATAAACTGCTTTCATAAAGACTTCTTTAAAATCTGATAGTAAAATTGCACCTCAAAAGTCCTACTTATAGTTCATAGTTACTGAAAACTAACCTCTGTAAAGTGAAAGTAGCAGAAGTCCTCCTGAAAGGCTGAGAACGGTCTGCTATAATGAGAATTAGCAGAGGAAATTCCTACTTGTTTTTTAAAAAGTTTGTAGTGTGCTTCTTCAATGACCTCTTACATAGTTATAAGCAATTTTTAATATATATGTCATGAAGGACATAAGTAATACCCTCATAATTCTTCACAGTAGTGGTGTATCACAGTGAAAGTGGTTTTCTGCCAATAATGGCAAGACCAAACAGGCGTAATAAGTTTGAGAGTTATGTCTAAATAAGAGACTCTCCTTTTACTACACTTCTTAAAAAGAGAACTATGGAAGGGAAAATTAATGGCAACTCATACTTTGCTCTTGCTTATGGAGTACTGACCAATCCGATGTGTCTACTCCGTAAACCAAAACCCAATATATTTCAGAGGTTAAGCTAATATTGTGTTAGTTTCAGGTGTACAGCAAAATGATTCAGTGTTATATATATATGTATATATATATATATATATTTTTTTTTAGATTATTTTCCATTATAGGCTGTTACAAGATACTGAATATAGTTCCCTGTTAACATGTTTTTACTCATTATTTTTTTCCTACTTCCATAACATAATTTTTTATTGTTACTGTTACTGATAGTTATTAAACTCATATCTAATGTGAACTTTTTTATAAAAGCAAGACACTGATTAATATTTAATTTCTGGCTACCTTTAGGATTATATTTTTATTCTCTCTCTATGCTTACTTTCTATCACCAGTCACCAGGGTACTTCCTACATACTTACGGGAAGATGCTATGTTTCATAACTACCAAGTCCAACAATGGCATGTAGAAACAGCTTAAAATCATTACCTCATGCTGCTTTAATTACTTTGTGGAGTTTCAAGAATTTGGATTGCTGATATTTTCTATCACTAACCTGGACGGCCTTTACAAAGTATATTACATCAAAACTATTAATAAAGTGCCCTTGAATCAAAATAGGTTGTTGAGTCTCTCTTTTTCTTTGAAGCATAATCATGTTAGCTTCTATGGAAGGCCTAGGGACAAAGTGATGAAAAAAATAAAAAAAAGATCAACAGCATACCCCATTTCGCAACATGTAGTAATCCAGTGTTCTGCCTGCTTCCAGCCAAATTCCTTTCCTGGGGTCTTCATCCGAGAGAAACAGCCCATAGTCAGAAGCTGGAGGAAAAACAGAAAGAAAAATAAAAAACAAAGTGATGATGACGTCATCACTGACTTCCAGGCTCTTGAGTCTGCTGACTTGGCAAGGGGTTCTCCTTCACTAGAGAAATACTTCATTCTGACAACATGGGCAGCCGCTGGGACTAAAGCAGATGGGGAGGAATGAGAGCTGAACTGCAAAACCAACACCCACATACAAGGGTCATGTTTCTTAAAACAAGTGGGCAGCAGTCGTGTCTAAAATTTAGGGAAACGCCGAGAACAAAGTGGTCCAAATTTCCTTCTAACTGAATTGGGCTTTGTTTCCTATCACATGCTATAAAAGCCAGGCCAAGAACCCAGGAAGAATGGTAAGACAGCTGTGGAGAAACTATGCACGTAATCACTCAAGCTAAGGCCACTTAAGCAAAGAGGGGCCGATGGAGCCTTGACACTTGGAATAATCCCTCCATCACCCCCACATAGCATTACAAAATAAAAGGAAGAGTTCTGTGTGAGATGAAGTCGCTGCTCCCCATGCCACCAAATTATGAGTAAAGTTGGAGAGTTAGGGCTTCCCTGGTGGCACAGTGGTTGGGAGTCTGCCTGCCAATGCAGGGGATACAGGTTCGTGCCCCGGTCCGGGAAGATCCCACATGCCGCGGAGCGGCTGGGCCCGTGAGCCATGGCCACTGAGCCTGCGCGTCCGGAGCCTGTGCTCCACAACGGGAGAGGCCACAACAGTGAGAGGCCCGCGTACCACAAAAAAAAAAAAAAAAAAAGTTGGAGAGTTAAACCCTGTGTTCTTCACAGAAATCCTTTAATCCGACCCAGGAAGTATAAGCGGGTGGAGGAAGGAGGAAAGCAGTATCATTTCCTGTCTCAAGACCTCTTTCTTCCTAAATGTGATTCAAGGAAACCTCAGAGACCCAGATGAGGGCCAGAGCTCCTGTTGTTTCTTAGAAAAACAATTTCAAGATCTATAAAGGTTTGTATCTTCACCAGAGTTTTACAGCAATCCAACCCAAACAAAGTTTCAAAAATCTGGGAATAAACAGTAACAGAAAAGTAAAAACACCAGATATGACTGGACAACCAGATCTTGAGTACGGTTGGGAATGTGGACAAACTTTATTTTGATTTTTGGGTAATCTAGAAATAACAGTGTTTTGAATAATATAGATATTGCTTTTGGACCAAAAGATTCGTGCTTTTGTGAGTAACAGATCTTTTCAAGAAGACCCAGGCCTAACAATAGCTATCTATGAATGTTTGATTTTTATGATTCCAATTTTTAAGGGAAGTTTTATTCCATTTTCACACTAAAGGCTTATTAATTTAGGAGTAACCCCAATTTCTCAAGCATTAAATACTAAATAAAAGAAGGAAATGTAGAGAGAAGACAAAGGGAAACGGAAAATAAAATTGTATGAATGACTCTTGTTTAAACTCAGATTAACAGTGGTCAGTGGTTCAACCAAACATTAAACAAAACACGTATCAGAAGTATTTTTTTTAAGGTTTAAGACAAAGATGATAAAGCCCCTGCAAAGTACTTGAAATATAAGGCTTGTCCTGGGTCCTGATGGCTGTTCCAGTCTTCTTCAGGCTGCTAGCAGTGGAAAGTTTTCAGGCATGTGAAACAGTGCTCAGGATATACAAAAGCGTTAACTGTTAGAGTAGCTTCATCTGTACTCTATAGGGCTTTATAACAAAAAGTGACTTGTAAACAGAGCGCAATGCTGATGTATGGAAGGGTCATGACAATGATGATGGCTCGCTGGCAGCTGTGATCATTGTCATTACAAGTCTCACACAGGAGGCAAGTAATGTCCAGAATAAGAAGACATTTCATTTGAAACATACACACCTGTGTACCACTCAGAGCCTCCGTTTCCTTAGCTACTAAGGGAAAAACATACAAACACATTTCAAGCAGCCAGTAAATAACCAATGGCCTACCTTGGCCAGTTTGTGCCTCGGGTACCCGTTCCCGAATGACTCGACATGCATCGTACACCGCCGTTGATGGTTCAAACTGCATGGTCTTCACCACGTTGCAGTGGCGGACACAAATCTTTAAGGACAGGGCCACCATTTTTCCAGATGACTTGAGGACTCTCACTTAGAATGTCTGGGGAATACAAACGAACAAACCGTGATGTTCGTGATAACTGTCCAGTAGGAATAAAAGTTAGACTCTGAATCAGCTTTAAAAATCGAAAGAAAATAAAATGGCAATTAAAGAGAAGGCTCCGGATAAAAACGCAAATTAAAAAATAACTTTTGAAAACTTGAGAATAGGACAGCAGCAGTCGTGGAGTTACCATTATCACAGGGTGGCAAAGAGAGCCCCTTGGAAGGAGGGAACCACAGGAGTTCACCAAGGCTCCTTCCTCAAGGCTGCTCCCTACTTGGTGTTTCCCCAGGGAGAGTGGCATTTCCCAGGTGAGTGCCCTCCAGGTGAGAGGCAGAGTGTCCTGGGCGCCCACTGCTGTCTCCTGGCGATGCCTGTCAGCACCTTCAGTTGCGGGGCTCCCTCCCCAGCAGCTCCTGGGCACAGGGAAGAGGCACCTCTGCCCTCTGGGGTGCTTCTCATGGCCAAACTCCACCACATCTTGTACCAGAAGACCTGGCTTGGAGGCCCAGCCCCATCGCCAGGAGACAGCCAACTGGCCACTCTGCTTCCATTTCCCTTCAATCAAGGAGCCATACGCTGCTATCTGCCCTTCATAATTCACAGAAGAACTGAATCCTGAGGGGACCTCAATGCCAGGCCAAGGCACAGCCATCACTAATGAGGCCAGAGTGGCTTATCTTAAACACCCGGTGTGCCAGGCAGCTTCAGACTCTTCAGGGGTCTCAAAGTGAAGAAAATGCCAATTTAGTTGTTCTTTCATTCAGACAAACGCCTGGGATATTTTGCTTCTTATCCAGCTCAATGGCTTTAAAAATAGATAGGTGCTAAGGCTGGGTTTGAATTATTTTGTAAAAGCCTTCTTTTAAAATTTTAAGTCCAGTCATTTAATGCATTTTCTGAGTTGGTGGCTTCTGGGTGATTTCAACTACCTGCTCCATTCCTTGGCCAGAAACTTACCCCCCAACTCAGGCCAGCCTCTATCAATGCACGCCTTGGACACAAGAGGGAGGCATCTTCCCTGCACCTGAGAAACCAACACAGACTTACCCAGCTCACTGTCATCCTGGCAACCAAAATAAGGCATTTCACAGTGAGTAGCTGTTAGAATCCTAGAGGTGCATGGATAACAAATCCCCAGAAGTTTCAATCTCACACTCCTTTCTCGTCTTTTATTAGAGAATCTACACGTAGTAAACCTGGACCACAGCTCCCTCTGGGAATGCAAGTGCTAAGAAGCAATCAGGTGGCCACAGGCAGAGAGGGCAGTAGGCTGACCAGGGGTGGGAGCTTCTAAGGCATTGCTTCTTAGCAAGCTTCACTAACCACTGGCTTCCTAACATCCAGTGACTATAGTCACTTGGATACAGAGGACAGTTTTCAACAGATGCTCTGGTATCCATGGGCAAGGTGTGTACACACTCTCATGCAGCAACCATTTATGCTGTCCAACTGTAAAGTCATTCTGACCTCTGCTTAGGTTCCGCATAAATTTGACCCATGAAAACACGAAAATATTTCTTATTTGAGAAATGTCAAGATACACTTCTCAACAAACAATAGCAGTGTTCACTGACAATCTGCCCTAAACAGAATTAATTTACTACAGCCTGGGCAGTGACTAGATTGAGTTGTTCAAAATATCTGATGATTTTCCACCTACAATATTGAGGGCTTGTAAAGCCACATACGTAGGCATCCCTCGGAGATGTCGTGGGTTGGGTTCCAGACCACCACGATAAAGTGCATATCGAAATGGAGTGAGTCGCACGAATTTTTTGGTTTCCCGGTGCATATAAAAGTCATGTTTACACCATACTATGGTCTATTAAGTGTGCAATACTATGATGTCTAAAAAAACCAAATACATATACACTATCAGAATATACTTTATTGCTAAAAAATGCTAACCATCCTCTGAGCGATCAGCAAGTCGTAACGGTTTTGCTGGTGGAGGGCCATGCTGACTGACCAGGGTAGTAGTGGTTAAAAATGGGGGTGGTGGGCTTCCCTGGTGGTGCAGTGGTTGAGAGTCTGCCTGCTGATGCAGGGGACATGGGTTCGTGCCCCAGTCCGGGAAGATCCCACATGCCACGGAGCGGCTGGGCCTGTGAGCCATGGCCGCTGAGCCTGCGAGTCCGGAGCCTGTGCTCCGCAACGGGAGAGGCCACAACAGTGAGAGGCCCACGTACTGAAAAAAAAAAAAAAAAAAAGGGGGGGCGGTGGCTGTGGCCATTACTTAAGACAGCAATGTCTTGTGTCGTATTGATTGACTCTTCCTTTCACAAAGGATTTCTCTATAGCACTTTTGATTTCCTTCAAGAACTTTTCCTCTGCATTCACAACTTGACTGTTGGGGGCAAGAGGCCTAGCTTTCAGCCTGTCTTGGCTTTCAACGTGCCTTCCTCACTAGCTAAATCATTTCTAGCTTTGACTTCAAGTGAGAGACGTGTGACTCTTCCACTTACTTGACCACTTAAGAGGCCACCGTTGGGTTATTAGTTGGTCTAATTTCAATATTGTTGTTTCTCAGGGGACAGAGAGGCCCAAGGAGAGGGATAGAGATGTGGGAACGGCTGGTCAGTGGAGAAGTCAGAACACATATTTGTCAGTTAAGTTCCCTGTCTCGTGTACGGGTGTGGTTCAGGGCTCCCCAAAACAATTACAATAGTAACATCACAAATATAAGAATGAAAACGTTTCAAATATTGCGAGGACTACCAAAACAGGTCACAGAGACATGAAGTGAGCAAATGCTGTTGGAAAGATGGCGATACTGATAGACTCGTCTGAGTCAGGGTTGCCACAAACCGTCAATTTGTTAAAAAACAAAAAAACACAGTCGCTGCAAAGCACAGTAAAGCAAAGTGCAATGAAACAAGGTATGCCTGTAAAATGCTCTACCCAACTCTTTTTAATAGGCATATTTAACCAACCAACTCTCCAATTTGAAGAAATCAAACTGTATGGTATCACTTATACGTGGAATCTAAAAAATAATACAAGTGAATGTATATGCAAAACAGAATCAGACTCACATATAAAGTAAACCAACTTGTGATTACCAAAGGGGGAGGGACAAATTAGGGGTATGAGACTAACAGGTACAAACTATTATGTACAAAATAAACAACCAAAAAGGATATACTGTGTAGCATGGGGAATTACAGCCAATATCTTATAACCTATAAGCTACAGCCATAACCTACAATGGAGTATCATCTGCAAAAATACTGAATCACTATGCTGTACAGCTGAAACTAAAATATTGTTAAGTCAACTATACTTCAATAAAAATACAAATATAAACTCTAGGGATAAATTGACAAATTCGCTGGGGTGTAAATCACTCCATGGGTTAGTTTTTCCCCTGCAGCTGGTGACAACTGTGGGGTTTCCTGAAACGGTGAGATCCCATGAGCATAGCTGGCGATAACAGTCAGTGGGAAACTTGATGACATCAATGGGTGCTGTTTACACAACACAGCAGAGAGAGTGAGATGGTTAGTATCTTCCATCCCCTGAGAACAGGAAGTAGTCCAGTATAAGTATCCCTGCATGAAAGCGTCCCTTCCCAGGCTAATAACTGGACTTTCTGAAGAGCAAATGAATGGTCCCCGTAGCCAAGCAGAGAAAGACTCAATTGCCAGGAAAGGCAGAGCCACGACACGGGGCCAAGAGCAGAACTGAGCAGCAGGACAGACCATACGGGAGAGCTCAGATGGACATAGAAGACACAGAGGGGAACGAGGAGAAACGGGCAAATTGAGGAACGGGGGGCTGCAGGACAGAGGGTGCAGAATCAATGAGCAACACGGGAGAGAAGCCCAGAACATGGGGAAGCAGAAGGCAAGAAGAGAGGCAGAAAAGGTATGAGAGGGAAGGAACATTTCTATCCAAAACAACTGGAAAAATGAAGAAGCCATTGACTGAGGGGGAGGAAGCTGCTGGAGGCACAGGTCTGGGGTGAAAAGCTGCTAATGAATTTCTCTGGGATGTATTCAGTGAGAGGTGGAGCAGAGTCAAACACAAGCCTGGAGATTCGATGCGGGGTGCTGGAGTGTCGCCACGTTCAAGTCTTTGGCGCTAGAAAGATCATCTAGGGAGTGAGCGCGAGAGGGAAGAGACCTGAGGTCTGGGTCCTGGAACAATGTTCTAGAATCAGGACAAGAAGGAACCCGCAAGGAGACCTAGTGGTAGGGGAGGGAGGAACATGGAGAGAGGGTGGGACCAGAGGAACGTGCCTCAAGCAGGAGGGAGAGATCACGTGTGTCAAATGCTAATCACAGTTCAGGAAGAGGGGGGCTGAGACAGGACAGCTGAACCTGGCTGCTTGGAGGTCTCTGGCGGCCGAGAGAAGAGCAGGGGTAAGGCCAGAGCAGCAGGTCTACAAGACAAGTGAGGAGGGGGGCTGGCCCAACAAGTACAGAGGCCTGATGGAAGGGGTGGGGGACCAGGCGGTAGCTCTGATTTACGCTTTGAAGGCTTTTTATCCAGAAACAATTCACCACATGGATGCTGCAACCTCCCTTTCTAGCCAGCATCTATACAGACCTGGTTTCCCCTTATTACGGCCCTGGGGGCAGTCCCAGGACAGCTAAGTGTCCTTGCTGGAGGCAGGTGCCTCGCCACACAACACCGCTGCCCGTGTGTGTGAGAGGAGAGGGGAGGAGAGGGTGAGTCTTGGTTCAAGCAAAGGGCGCTGGACTAGGAGTGTGTGGTCCAGGTTCAGTCCCAGCCTGTAGATGTCTCGGACCTTCTCTCTCTGCTTTTCAGAGAGCAGGAAGCCACCAACTCCCATGAAAGGAGCCTCCCGGCAGGCACGTGCTGCTTGGCCAGCTCCTCCTCTGTTCTCCTTATCCTGACGTCTCACAATGGAGGCCACTATCCTTAGCTCAGGGCAGACGTTGAACGGAAATAGGGACACCAGAGATTTATTTCGCGGTCTACCATCTCAAAACAACCACTGCGAAAAGCATCAGTTTCACTACACAGGAACACATTACGCAAAAAGACAGAAAATCCACATCAGTCACTCTGAACGAGCTCTGCACGGTCGTCAAAAACTAAAAGGCTCCAATTTCTTCTACTTACTCTTGGCTCTCTGTTTTATTATGACTCAGTGTTCCCAAGTATGAAAGCATGAAACAAGACCGACAATTTCCTGCACGGGAATGTTTTAAAAAATGCAAATTATGCACATAAAATGCTTTATAAAAATTATGTATAAAGCCAAGGTACTTTTCCTACTATCACGCAAGAGGATCCCCCCCACAGAAAAACCTCAGTGAGGTCTGAATCCAAAGTGGATGGCGATTTAATCACCATCCCACGGGGAGCATGGCAATGAGCTGTTTCTAGCCCTCCTCTCGACATAATGAGAGACGTGCAGAACAGACATTTGTTGGAATAAAGTGTCCTGATTTGCGGTAAAAAGGAGGTAGGATTAAAGCATAAAGCAACCTAGAGATGCCAGCGAAAGCTGAGTGTGTATTCAACGCTCATGAGAAGTCTCACTATAGATCCAATTCAAGCCCTAAGAAAATCATGCAGCTCTGACAACACGCCATGATAAAACTTGTCTCTTCCCCTCTCTCCGCTGTGATGTTTTCAGGTCAGCACAGCACTGACCCTGACTACAACTGACCCTCATGTCCACTTTCCTGTAACCTCACCCCTCCTGCTAATTCCTGTCCCTCCAGGCTGGGAGCCTAGGAGAGCTGACCAGGCTTCCTCTTCTGGTTTGGCTGCACGAAGGCTGAGAGCCGAACGTGTATGCTGTTTCTCGCAGTACTGTTAGTGTCTAATTCGCCTCTGTTTTATGATCCTATCCTTGTTCTTCTTCTGCCCCAAGTTAAATGTCTATCTAGTTGAAGTTTAAGTCCCTGTTCATTTTTTGCTAAAAGATAGGGTACAGGAATTCCCTGGCAGTCCAGTGGTTAGGACTCCACACTTTCAATCCTGTTGGCCTGGGTTCGATCCCTGGTCAGGGAACTAAGATCCTGCAAGCTGCGTGGCATGGTTAAAAAAAAAAAAAAAAAAAAGACAGGGTGTAGAGGCATAAACCATCCATTACTTTCCTTTGCATAATCTCTTCTCACTCTGACCATTTTGGCCCTGACTGTATGTGTGAAGGTCACCCGGACTGAGACAGAAACCCTTCTGTGCCATCCATTGTGGAAGATGAGCCAATAGTTTCACCAGTGATGAAACCCAGACATTCTCTCCTTTCAAAGTAAATATTTTTTAGTCCCAGGGAGCTGTAAACAGCCCAGTATGATGGCAGCGATGCAGGCTGCAGGCTCACCCCAGTCCACCCTGGGACAAACAAGCCCAACTCAGCCAAGACCTCCTCCTCTCCAAAAGCAATGGTGGTCAAGATGAGCAACCACCCCTTGGCTCTCTGCCCTGGTGAGGGCCATGGTGTTCCAACCCCACCCCTGCCTTACCAGCTGCCACCCTAGGCTGGTCACTTAAGTGCCATCTGCCTCAGTCTACTCCTCTCTAAAAAAGGAGACAATAATAAATCTACCTCTAAGATTGTTAGAGAACTAAAGAAGTTCATACATGTCAAAGGCACAAAGAAAGTACCGGGTCAGGGTTTGTTGTTATTATTTATTAGTCATGGTGGATGGAGAAACACTGAAAGCAGCATACTGTGTTCAGCCACCACCTGAGCTGCAAAATTCATTTTATTGTTTATTCTGCATCTATCATATACTAGATACTATTACGGGCATTAGGGAAGCAAAGACAAACAAGATTCCTGCCTAGTTGGAGCTCACCTTCTAGTAACCCTTTTCACTACACAGTTCCTGCATTCATCCTTATTCAAATCATACAACGTGATTTTTCTAGATGCAGAACTATCTAAGGATGAGCCCTGAAGTGGAAGGTTTTTGTGGATCAGGGTAGTACTCCTAGCTGTTGCTCTTGCGTGTTAGTTGAATTCCCTCAATCCAGGAGGCCAAAGGAAAAAACACCTCCCCCTCTGGGGCAGGGCTGGCATCACAATATGCCCCTGCCCTAGGGCTTGTCAACATCCTCTGCCCAGGAGTAACCCATGTGAGGTGCCATTGGTTCTGCATACTCTGCTGTACAGCAGAAGAGTGGCACTCAGCTGGCAGGACCACAGGGACAGGCCACCAAGCCTCAGTGGAGCCCTGGATCTGCAGGAGAGTAAGAGCTACCCACCCATCCCAACCTCTCCCTCCAGCCACTGACTCCATTTTGACCCACTGGAAGACTGCTGAACCCAATTACGATGGCTGTGCCTGACCCCTTCTGTAGGTCTGTTCCTCTCTCAGCAGGCAAAATGCAGCTCTGTTTGGTAACAGCATGCATCACATAACTGAATGTCGGCATAAAATGTGGGCCTACGTAGAAGCTATTATTCATCTGTGTTTCTATCTCCTGTGAACGATTCTGCTCTCAAAGAAATGCCCCGGAAAGAGCTTCCCCTCCTCTCCACCTCTTACCTGCTCCTCTGAAAGGGAGGAGGGAGGAAAGCCCATCTGACAAGTAAAAACCCATTGTGACTGGGCCACGGCTACCCAGAGGTGCCTTGAAAGCTAAGCCCCGGAGGGTCTCACACTCCATCTCGCTCCCCTGGGCTGTCTGTGCTCCACTGCCTTAGGGCTCGCCTTGAACATTCAGACTCCATGTACTGAGCCCAGCCTCAGTACAGGCCTCCACAGGTGTCCGTCATCTTCTAGGAAGGTAAGTCAGGTCAGCCATTAATTGAGAACCAGGTGTCTAATTCAAGGAGGGGCCAGGAGGAGAGGAGGCCGAGGGTCCCATTTGGGGCTCATCTCCAGCCTTAATCACCTTATCTCCCCACTGGGCCCTCACATCTCTTCCTGCTAGTGAGAGTGTAGAGGTGAGAGTCTGATTGGAGAGGCTCCCCTGGTCTCCCACATCAACAACTTGTGAGAGCTCCGGCTACGAGGCTTGGAGAAAACAGTAAGAAAACACAGCTGATGTGATTGTTTTTCCATGCGCCCAACAGCCCACTTAGAAAAAGACCAGAAAACAAGAGAGAACAGTCACTTAAGAACATCTCTTTAGTCCTCCTTCAGGGAGGCACAGGAAGCCAGGATAGCTGTTTGACTCTGAACACTTCAACTAGAAATAATTGTCATTAAAAAGTCAGGTGGTCAAGGATCATAGGACAAATGATTAACCACCCACAGGTGAGAACTTAGCAGGCCACGCAAGTCAACAAAAATTCTAGCCCAGTGGTTGGCACCCAGGGCTGCTTTGCAAACCTCATAAATGCCCCGCCCCCAACCCACAGGGCTATCACTTTGTATGCTTGCCTGTCCCCATTACACCACCATTAAGATATATAGACAAGGGCTTCCCTGGTGGCGCAGTGGTTGAGAGTCCGCCTGCCGATGCAGGGGACACAGGTTCGTGCCCCGGTCTGGGAAGATCCCACATACCGCAGAGCGGCTGGGCCCGTGAGCCATGGCCGTTGAGCCTGCGCGTCCGGAGCCTGTGCTCCACAACGGGAGAGGCCACAACAGTGAGAAGCCCATGTAATGCAAAAAAAAAAAAAAAAAAAAAAAAAAAAAAAAGATATATAGACAACACAGTGTCAGGAATACATTTGCCACGGGAGGTCCATTTCCCCCACTGTCCTCTGAGAGCAAGGACTATATCATTTCAGCCACGCTTGAATCTCAAGGCCATAGCACAGTGCCCACCACAAGTAGATGCTTAATAAATGTTTGTGGAATTAATATGCACATCATGGAAAGACGTACACCAATTTTTTTTCTAAATTAGTCATTAGGAATTATTCACACTCACATCATGACTCAAGGTTGAACAGAGGGCAAACATCCAGCAGACCCCACTATTTCTACTCATCCGCAACCGTTTACACTGACCACAGAGACTAAACCTCATGTCTCACAAGATGAAGTTCCCTATTTTGGCAAATGAGAAACAAAAAAGAACCAAATCCACACCAGGTGGGAATAACTGGAAACTCCCTGAGAGAAGGGACCATGTGTATCGCTCACCATCAAGTACCTGCCAGAGAGAAGGGCTAAGTATTTGTTTAATGCATGTATGGAGGTGCAAGTCACCAAGAGAACCAAAGCGTGCATACAACGGTGAATACAGAATGATGGGAAAAAACCTTTGAGATTGTTTTCCATGTTCAGATGAAGAAACTGTAATCTTGAGATCAATTGATCTTCTCAAGGTCACACTGGTAGCAAACCACAACCAGACCTTCCTATGTTGCCACAATGAACAGGGTTGGTTATGGGTGTGGTGTGATTAGAGCCCTCCAAGGATACCTCCAACTTACCCTCCCATCCCCAGCCGGTTCCCGGCACTGGCACCTGAAACTCCATTGCTAAGTACATAGTTGGTCGTAATGATTTGTGTCCAGTTAAAATTTTGCTGTAAAAGCAGGCATTTGCATTCATCACTGTCTGAGAAAGTTAAGTTTTAGAACCTTTCAAGCAAATGAGCTGAGAGCTGTCCTTTACTAAAGATGATTCCTAATTACCAAGAAATTCTGAGGCCGGAGGGATAGTTTAGTGCAGACCAATCCAGAACCTGGCACTGCTGAAAAAGGGCAATGAGCAGAGAAGCATAGGAAGACCTGCTAAAAGGAAGGAGAGCAGACACCTATGTGTTTATAGCGTTATAATTTGCTTAGAGCCAATTTTTAATACATACCGCATTTTGAAATATATGGGTAATCAGGCTCAAACTGCTTAGCTCAAGGGTCTGGGCCCCCCATTCATCCATTTCCCATCTCACACTGTAAGAACTCTCCATTTTAACAGAACAAATATATTTTCAATCCCTGCATAACTCAATTATTTTCCCCTGTGTGGCATACATCTGTCTGAAATGCACCACCATGCTTCTCCATTCTTCCTGGTTACTCACCAGCATCAAGCTTTGCTTTTAGAAACTAGTCTTTCCAACCACCCCAGCTGGCAGAAACCCTCTCCTCTCCTAGGCTCTCAGAACACTCATCTGTAGCCTTCCCAGGAAGAAGTCCCCACTGAAACAACCATGAGATGCTATGCCTCATGTCCATTTGGCATGGAACAGTTTCATGGCACTTTCACAGGTGTCTTTTTACTTGATGTGCTCAACAGGTTACAAAGGAAAATAGGTTTTGTTTTGCACCCCCATTTCACAGACAAAGACAGAGGATCTGGGAGCATAGGTGAATCCCTGGCCTGTGTGTGGCATATACTGCTGTTTCCCATCAGACTAGTAAGAAGGCAGTGCTGGCTTTCCAGCAATCCCACTGTTTGCCTATGCTTGCCAAGACAGCTGAATAAATCATCCACACATCTTAGTCCTTTTGCATGTTACCTTTCAGTCCTGCTACTTCCTTCCTCTGACAAGCAAGGAAGAAGGCTCTTAACTCTGATTTTGAATTCTCTTATACCCTAACTCATTCAAATGATTTGAGGCTGTTTCCAAAAAAAAAAATAATAGAGAAATAAAAGGTCAGGTCTAAGAAGAAAAACAAAAGTGAAGGTCAAGACCAGGAGAACTGTGAATTATTCACCATTCATTTGGCTAACTGGGAATAAATGCAACCCATAATTTCTTCTGACCCTTGGTGACAAGCCTGTAAAATCCTAAGAATGATTCTGTAGGCTACTGCTGATGCTGAGAAACACAAGCTTTATCACTAAAGGCACACACCCCTGGGATGGGTACAGATAGACTAGCTTTTACTTGGAAAAAAAAAAGAGAGTTGTGTCCTACAATGATATGGGAAAAATATATTGAGTGTGCTCCAGACTGAACCTGGGAGAATGTGTGAAAAGAACTGCACACATGTTCCCCCTCAGGTCACCTTCCTCATGCTTGTGCCTAATTTAATGCTAAAACAGCACACACCTGACTGAAGGCTAGCTGCCAATGTGGACTTCAGTTGTGAGGTGACAAGGCAAACCATCATGCTTCGTTTCACTTAAGAAACTGAAGAAATCTCCCACTTCCTGGCTCCATTTTCTTTCCCTGAAAGGGTTTTCACTGCTGACCTCAGACGGGTGAATTCCAGGCTACAAACCCCCAGCATCACCCATCACTCAAAAAGGTAATAGTGCATGGTTTTGGCAAGGACGGATTCTGAAGAAAACAGAAAGTATTAAAAACATATTCTTGCTGTTTCTCTATGTTAATCCATTAACCATAAATCAGAAGTGCATTTCTGTTAGAGCCCAGACCTAAAAATCTGGCACTTATGTGGAGAATGGAAACAAACCAAGGGATGGGACTAAAACTTACATTTCTGGAGATTCAAAGTCCATTAACATATTATCAGAGTGCCAATCCTAGCAATTACTCATGAGAGTAGATTTTCCAAAGGATCTTCATTTTCCATGGCTACTCATTCCAAGATCACCCTCATTTTGTATCTAAAACTTGCAATGTTTCAGTTACACTTAACAGAGCCTGTGGTATCCCAAATCTCAGACTTGGACATCATCAAGTCCAGCTTTCTACAAGATACATAAATCTTTGCTATAACTTTCCCAATCTCCCGAATTCCTTACCTACATTTAGTTTTCAAATTTCTTAAATCAAAAAGAAAAGCAGGGAACATATAAGTGATTATGTGTCTGGCACTGGTTCTAAGCCCTTTTTGTAGTCACTGAATCTTCACCATAACCCCATGCTAAGGAGTTTAGGCTTCACCCAGCGAAGGCAACCAGGACACAGTGGTTACATGGCTTGACAGAGGCCACTGCACTAGGGGCTGTGCCTCCAACTGTGTGCTTTTAAAGCAGAAAGAAACATGGAAAAATAAACGTAGTGCTTGGGTTAGGAGAGTGGTAAAATGGGTGAGATGTGTATTGTTTTTCACTAACAAACTTTCACCGGTTGCATTATTACACGTCATACACTGAACTAAGCACTTGACTTAATGAGTCAATGAGAGAGTCCTCTTTGCTCTGGATAATCAGGCTTAAGAGGCTGTGTCTCCTAAGCAACAGGCACACACAGGTGTAAGGGGAGGTTTAAACCCAGATCTATCAGAATCCAGACTTTTTGTCTGGCCTCACCTCACCCAAGGATAATAAGCACTGCTAACATTCTGGCACATCTCCTTTGTGTTGTTTATGTATAATTTTAAGTAGGTTGAGATGACACATTGTATAGAATTCTGCATCCTGATGCTTTCCTCCATTCTAATAACACAATAATCATTTTCCACAATATTGCAAACTTTTTAGAAACATTGTTTTAAATAGATGCATAACACAGCAATGCAAGGCATCATAATTTACTTTGCTCTATCTTCCTTTTTGTGTACATCAGCTACTTGTTTTTACTATTATAAATAAGGCCATGAAGGATTTTTCTATTTAAAAACTCTTGTTCTTTATTTCAGATTTTCTTAAGCTAGATTTTTTTTTTTAAGGAGCCATCAGTATTTTTAAAGAGCAACCCAGAAGATGTTAAGGCAAGAAGAAAAAATCTGAATGTACAGATATCAGCAGTTTGATTTATAGGTTAGCTAAATGAATATGCATTAACAACTGGAAAAACCAGTAATCAATCTATTAGATTTTATAGTTCAACCTACCCCCACAGAATGAGTCTGCTAGCAAGGACTCAGGCTGCAAAGGACCCTATCAAACAAGTTGACAAAAGGCATGAATGGGGGAAAAACATCTGGCATGGGCAATAAACCAGATTTACAGAAAAGAGGCAGAGGAAAGATAGATGCTTAACATAAATTTTAAAATATATTGCAAACAGTGGAAATGACAGGCAGAAAAAAGGATTAGACTAGACTTTACTAAAGAAAACAGCATGGATGTGCCCGATAAATATCAATGCTCTGCTTTCTGTAAGTGCAAGTTTCAAGAACTGCCCAGTAGATCGAACCAGAATTATAAGAGAGATATTAACTAAACTGAAGTGCTCGGTTGGAGTACCATTTTCCTATACTTAATAAAATAAAGCCAAATCAAAAGTCCTGACAATTTCATCAGTGAGTGATGGATAAGATGTACATTTCTAAATGACAAAACCAAATCAAATTTAAGTCTGTGTACAAAAATATTACTTCATCAAGAGCACTGGGAAGAAATAAACATGTCCCCGGTGCTATGACATGAAATGATGAACTCTTGACAGTGTGGGTGAGTATAGCATAGTATTTTAAATTATTATTTTAAGATAGTGTCATATTTATTATCAGTCTCGATAACCTAAACTACTTGAAAAATGATTTCTAGAACAAATACAACACTTAAGCTAAAGCTGGAAAAATAACAGAAGAAAATACAGAGGCGGGTCAAGACAGAGGGAAACAAAGGATAAGGATCTCCAAAGAAATGGCAGGACTGAAGAATTTCCTGACTTTGAAAGTGCGAGTGCCTCATCTACAGGAATTATGCTACAAAATTTTGTCACCTATCAGTAATGGCTTATAAAATTGATACTCATGTTGTCCTCCAACTAAAACACCTAATAGAATGTTATAGGTTGAATTGTGTCCCCTCTGCCCCTGGCTCCTGAAATTCATATGTTGACATCCTAACCCCAAGAATCTCAGAATGTACCCTTATTTGGAGATGGGGCATTTATAGAGATAATCAAGGTAAAAGGAGATCATTAGGGCAGACCCTAATCCAAAATGATTGGTATCCCTATAAAAAGGGGAAATTTGGACACAGAGACATGGATAGAGGAAAGCTGATGTGAAGAGACGTAAGAAGACAGGCATCTACAAGCCAAGGGGGAGAGGGGGCTGGAACAGACCCTCCCCTTCTAGCCCTCGGAAGGACACCTTGATCTTGGACTTCTAGCCTCCAGGAGTGTGAGACGGTCAATTTCTGCTGATTAAGCCACCTAATTGGGGGTTCTTTGTTATGGCAGCCTTAGCAAACTAATACACTTAGCCAGGCTAATTATGGTTCAATTCATATTTCAATTAGTCCCATTTTCCTAAATACAAGAAATTAGTACAACTTTGACACAAATTGACTAACAGCATAGTCAATATACGTAGTAATACATGTTTTGTTTATGAACATGTAAACGTAGGCACAGATGTAGCTACTGGTGTATGCAAAGGCATATGTATAATATATGGGTTTATTCTGCCTAAGGTCGCAAAAATAGTAAAGGACAGGGGGGACTCTAACCTGGGTATAACTACTTTCAGGGTCCCTGGTCTTGCTAGAATACCATCCAACGAACTAGACTGCAATGTGGAAAATGCTTCTCATCGTAGGATACTGCGATTGAAGATATGTAGAATTTTGGATTCTTACAGGAAAATATGGAAGAGACTATGTAAGTGTTTTATTGGAGTGGTAAAATTGTATTTTTTGAGTTTGATTTTTTTTTGCCTTTAGTTATAGTATACACTATTTTTTCAGGAATTTAAATAAATTCAACTACAACACAAGACCACTTTCAATTACTCTAATCTTGATGAAACTGAATGGCTCTCTTCCTTGTAAGAACATCCCTTCCGTTGTATGAGACAGGAAGCTCCCCAGACAATTCCATTAAATAGTCCATCCTTCAATTGAGTATTTTCACAACCTTCTCTGGAATCTCCCCCTACTTTCGACACAACGACCTTAAGTTGTAGAAATAACTATCGAGGCACAAGTAACTCATAGACACAGGATGAATCAGATCCAGGGCTACGGTGAAAGCAACGGAGCAGGCTGATAATTGGTCAGTCACTTATAAGGTAAAGATACTGTGCTGAGAGCTTCGTGAGAAAAAAATGAGATGGAACAGGGCTGGACCTGCATACATGGGCTGAAATGCTCACAACACACGTATGACCCATACCCAGAGACAGGACTCCCCTATGAACTAACAAAGAAGTTATAGAAAAAGTAGATGCAATGACAAGAGGACCAGAAGTACCCACAGGATGAAGACAGAACTTTGGGTCGAGTCAGTTGGGAATAACATTAGGCTGAGGGTGAGATATAAGCTCAGCCTTACACAAAGGACAGGATTTTAGTAGATAAGGGAGAATGGTAGCCTTCCAGATGGTGTTAGGAGAAGCTACCTTTCAACCCCAGGGGAAGTTCTGCTCTTTGTTCAAGATTCAGTTTGTCACACCCCCTATTCCTCTCTCAGACAGTACTCACCACCCAGGACTAGTGACCACCATGACTCCAGGGCCTAGCACAGAGCCTGGGAGATGAGTAGGTATTCCATGAAGACTGAACACTGAGTAACTAGTTCTGAGCCTACTCTTCACACATAACGATGGGCTCCTGGTTGGCCCACCATTCCTCATTATCCTCACCACCGGGCAGACTTTCAGAACTGTTTGATATACAGTTGGATGCAATTCCTCCATTTGACTTCCTTCCTTTTTATCACAGAGGGACAAGCATCAGAAAGAAATTATAACTCTGTCAAAAAAAATTAGGCCATTTCCTTCAGATTTAAAATGACCATCTTTCAGCCAATTTCAAGCATATCTCTTCCACTGTCTTGACTAATATTGAGACAAATCATGTTATGGAGAAAACAAATTTGGACTTGGAGTTAGAACACATGGGTCTCAATGGCAGTACCACCACTTAGGGTCTGTATGACCTTACGATTCCAGAGTTACAATGCATACCAAGTCTCAGTTCATGCAAAACTCACTTAAAATAACACATAGCAAAGATCTTGTTGCTGGAAAAGTCTAACCACAATATTAGCTGCTACTATTATTATTAACATCTAATATGCTGTTTGGATAAAAATTTAAAATACAGCATTCTAAAAAGGTATTCCTCTCCGCAAAAGAGATACAAAGACAGATAATTGATGGTCGTTTGGCCAGTGGACAGGGTATGAAGGGTAATGGCTCTTCAATGAGAACCAACTTAACATGCCTTGCTTGAGGGGTTCTCTCCCCACCTCACCCCCTTACCTAAAAGGTGGCCAGTGGGATAATTTTATGACTCAGGTAGGTTTTGTATTTTTTTTTAATGACTATTTTTTTAAAATTATTTTTATTTATTTGGCTGTGTTGGGTTTTTGTTGCTGCATGTGGGCTTTCTCTAGTTGTGGTGAGCGGGGGCTACTCTTCGTTGTGGTCTGCGGTTTTCTCATTGTGGTGGCTTTTCTTGTTGCAGAGCATGGGCTCTAGGTGCACGGGCTTCAGTAGTTACGGCACGTGGGCTCAGTAGTTGTGGTGCACGGGCTTAGTTGCTCCGCGGCATGTGGGATCTTCCTGAACCAGGGCTCGAACCCATATCCCCTGCATTGGCAGGCAGATTCTTAACCACTGTGCCACCAGGGAAGCTCTATGACTCAGGTAGTTTTTAAATGTAGAAAATTTTTAGATCAGGCAGGGCAGTGCTGTGGCTACTCTAGTTCTTAAATCTTACATAGAACTAATTAAAAAAGAGAGACAACTGAGTTTCAGTCCTGACTCTGCTTCTCCCTATGGCAGGAAGCCAACTACTTCAACTGGAATGGTATACAAAATGCTCGCTTCTTAAAGAATGCCTTCATCCATTTATTCACTTATTCAGCCACATATACTCATTGAGTGCCATTACTAGACCAGATGCTGCTCCTCGGACAGAGAGGACCCCAACAAGCAGTACAGGGTGATGAGTTTGGAATAAGAGCTGATGTCACTCTGAACAGCAAAGTCCTTCCAGTGTCTAAGTGATTGTAAGATGAAGTCAGGGCTCTAAGAGTTCAGGTGGCTGGGAGTCCTCGAGGTTCCTGAAGGGCTTTAAGATTAGTCTGGGTCCTTCGCAGGCAAGACTTAACTGGGTATGATTCAGTCAGAATGTGAATGGCCTACGGCACAGGCAAGCAAGAAGTGACCACCCTAAACACCTCCCCACACAGTGGCACAAGTCCTCAGCATGACACTGTGCCCTCTGTGAATGATCTGTCTATAACAATTGAAGGCCAAAAAACAGCTGCTAGAGTTGTCTCAAAATCTGTGAGGAGGGGAGAGAACAAGTAACTTCTCATCAGTACTCATGGGGTCTTTGTGGCCGCTGTGTCTTACTGGTGGCCTCATGGCAGCACCCGCTGTTATCCCTGTGGGCTCTCACATCACCAAGGCTCCCAATGAAACTGGAATTGACAGGTTTTATCGTCATTACCAACATATTGTATATATAAGTATAGCTATTAAAAAATACCTACTATCAAACTCTCACACTTGAAAAAAACGATAGATGATTATTTGTGCTACAGAAGGCATCCTGACATAACTGTGAATTCACTGAGCAAGCCCTCTTAAAAATTCACATGTTGAGTCTCATTGTTTTTCATCAAGTCCTCAGGGGACTGCAGCCTTTAACTCTGGGTCCCCCACCAAAGATGGTCTTAAGGGCCCCAGACATTGCTCAGTCTGTTCTTTTATTTCAGTGATCTCAACTTTCTCAGTGTTGGTTCTGATTTTAAAATTCCATGGCCCCATGTTTCAAAAAGATTTTATGTATTCCCCAAACTACATACATTTGTAATAATCGACTTTCCAGTTTCCGGTCACAGAAGACCTATCCCTGATCAGAAAGTATAACCACCTTCTCCACACTGGGCTGCAGGAACTCAAGCCAAGTAAAAGAACATGGCTTTCCATTTGCTCACCTGCCTGCCTGCAGGATTTCTAAAATTCAGAAAGCATGCTCAAGGACCTTCCAAGCAAGGAGGCATGGCTTTGCTTCCAAGCTCCTTCCCAGACCTCTACCCTCCCCAAGAAAGGCGGATGAGCACCTACTGGGGTTGGGCTCTGGGTTGCTCTGAGGGTTTCCATCCTTTATTGTGGCTGTCAGACCAGGCGCATGGGAAGGGCCACCCAGGAAGGGCTGAAGCCAGGACTGGGAGAAAGGATGCGTTAGGGAAGCCAGAGAGACCAGGTCCAGAGAGGGATGGGAAGCTGGATGGGAAGGAAGCTGGGGGACATATGGGAAGCTGTCAGCCAAACTCATTTACGTATTTGGCTTTTTGGGAGCATTCAATTCTCATCCATGCTTCTCCTGACTCATAGTATCCTGGGTGAGAGAGGGCTGGCTAAATATTGCAATGCACCAGAAAAAAAAAAAAACTTTAATGAAAAATCCTTTTGCGTTTTCCCCTATCCTGATTACCTTTGAAAGACATGTATAAAATTTACTGAGAAAAAAGTCTCTTCATTCTCTCCCCCCACCCCAGTGGTGACTCTCTCCATGAGCCAGTCTAAATGTCAAAAGAAAAAGGCATCTTCTCAGGAAAATATAAATATTTATAGACAGCATTACTCCATCACTCCTGAAATGTTAAACAGAGCTATTTCTCCATTTCTCTTCTTTATTGATTTAGTTATGTGGTACATAATAATCAGAAAGCAAAAAAAAAAAAAAAAGGGTAACAGTAGAACTCAAGTCATTAGGTCATGCATCAAATAAATGGAGACCAAAAATAATACTCATTAAATCTCTTTGTGATATATCCCCAGAGAGTGGTAACAGAAACAAGAAATCAATGTCAAAACAAACCTAGCCTCGGGCCATTGGAGATTGGCTTCTCAAGTACTTTCTCCTGTGATGAGTGCATCCAAGTCTCTGGAATTCCTGCTCTGAGATATATGCTCTTAGAGCTAATTTCCCCAGCTGACTGAAGGGCCAATGGGAAAGAGTAGAAATGTAGGGGGTGTAAAGTCCTCACTCAGCTCTGAAAATATCTGGCTGGCCCTCCACTTTCCTGACCTCCTTTAGACCAGAGGACTTATAAAGTTTCAGGTCTGTTTTGTGGACCCCTCTTATGATACCTAAAATTGGGTTCTACCTACATGATCAGTCTTCTTCCCTAGTGATAGCCAGCTTGGAATAAGAATTATGATTAGTGAGTATGATATTTGCTATGAAAAGACACAGAGGAACCTTAAATGCATATTATAAGGTGAAAGAAGCCCGTCTGAAAAGGCTGTGTACTGTGTAATTCCAACTATATGACATTCTGGAAAAGGCACAACTATGGAGACAATAGAAATGTCAGTGATTTGGGGGTTGGGGGTGGAGTTAAGCAGAGCACAGAGGATTTTTAGGGCCGTGAAACCAACTCTGTATAATATTATAAGGATGAATATGTGTCATTATACATTAGTTCAAACCCACTGAATGTACCACACCGAGAGTGAATCCTTAGGTAAACAATGGACTTTGAGCGATTACAGATTTGGGCCAATGTAGACTCATCCTTGGTTAAAAAGAAAAAAAAATTTTTTTTTTTACTCTGTTGAGTGATGCTGATAATTGGGGAGGTCTTGCATGTGTGGAAGCAGGGGGTATATGGGGAATCTCTGTACCTTCCTCTCAATTTTATATTGTTAATTCTAAATTGTAAATCTAAAATTTCTTTTAAAATAATTGTCTTCAAAAAAATTTTTTTTCCTGTGAGATAAAATTCTCTTTGCTTGGGTGTATACCTAGGAGTGTATGTACCTAAACATAATTCTATGTTTAATCTTTTGAGGAACTGCCTGCTTTTCCAAAGCAGCTGTACCATTTACATTCCCCACCAGACACGTATGAAGATTCCAATTTCTACACATTCTCCCCAACACTTATCTGTCTTTTCAATTATAGCCATTCTAATAGGTGAAGTGGTATGTTATTGTGGTTTTGATTTGCATCTCCCTGATGACTAATGATGTTGAGCACGTTTTCATGTGCTTATTGACCATCTGTCTATCTTCTTTGGAGGAACAGTTATTCTAATCCTTTACTCCATTTTAAAAATTGGATTATTTGCCTTTCTATTGTTGGATTATCTGACTTCTTTATATACTCCTTTCTTACCAATATTTTATTTTTTTTATTGAAGTAGAGTTGATTTACAATGTTGTGGCAATCTCTGCTCTACAGCAAAGTGACTCAGTTATACACAAAGAGACATTCTTTTTTTTATATTCTTTTCCATTATGGTTTATCACAGGATATTGAATATAGTTCCCTGTGCTATACAGAAGGACCTTGTTGTTTATCCATCCTATATATAATAGTTTATATCTGTTAATCCCACACTCCCACTCCTTCCCTCCCCCACCCACCTCCCCCTTGGCAACTACAAGTCTGTTCTCTATGTCTGAGAGTCTGTTTCTGTTTTGTAGATAGGTTCATTTGTGCCATATTCTAGATTCCACATATAAGTGGTATCATATGGTATTTGTCTTTCTCTTTCTGACTTACTTCACTCAGGGTGACAATCTCTAGTTGCATCCATGTTGCTGCAAATGGCATTATTTTGTTCTTTTTATGGCTAAGTAGTATTCCATTGTATATACGTACCACATCTTCTTTATCCATTCCTCTGTTGATGGACATTTAGGTTGTTTCCATGTTTTGGCCATTGTGAATAGTGCTGCTATGAACAGAGGGGTGCATGTATCTTTTTGAATTATAGTTTTGTCCAGGTATATGCCCAGGAATGGGACTGCTGGATCATATGGCAATTCTATTTTTAGTTTTCTGAAGAACCTCCACACTGTTTTCCATAGTGGCTGCACCAACTTACATTCCCACCAACAATGCAGGAGGGTTCCCTTTTCTCCACACCCTCTCCAGCATTTGTTATTTGTACACTTTCTGATGATGGCCATTCTGACTAGTGTGAGGTGGTACCTCACTGTATTTTTGATTTGCATTTCTTTAACAATTAGTGATGTTGAGCATCTTTTCATGTGCCTACTGGCCATCTATATGTCTTCTTTGGACAAATGTCTATTAAGGTCTTCTGCCTTCTTTATATATTCTTGATACCATAGTGTCCTTTGATGCCCAAAAGTTTTTAATTTTGATGAAGTCCAATATATTACTTATTTTTCTCTTGTTGCTTGTGCTAATGGTGTAATATTTAAGAAACTGTTGCCTGATCCAAGGTCATGAAGATTTACACCTATGTTTCCTTCTAAGAGTTTTATAGTTTTATCTCTTACATTTAGATCTTTGATCTATTTTGAGTTAATTTTTTACATATATGGTCTGAGGTAGGAGTCCAATTTCATTTCTTCTCTATCAGTTTTTAAAACTAAGAAATAGCTTTCTGCTAACTTCCACTGAATGGCAGAGGTGGAGAGAAAGGCTATAGAATTCCAAATTCAAGATTAATTTATGAGTAGGAAGAGAAGATAGCAATTGAACTTTACCTGATGGGTCTGAAATGACATTCAGTAATTGTAGAAATCCAGTATTTTGAGCATTGAGGTGGAGCTCAGTGCTCTGTGATTTTCAAATGACCAGCCAAGTAAAGGAAGACTTCACATTTTGGGGGATACCACTTAAAGCCAACAAAATAAATAAAGTTACTGGATACCAGTAATATAGCCTGCACTCTGCTAGCCCCTACGGTATAGTACACATATAAATATACATAAGACACAGTCACTCACCCTAATGGCTAAGCTTGTGAAATAAGGCTGGTCTTCCAGGAAACAGTTCAAAGAGTGAAACAGTTCAATCATATAAGCCTTTGGAGGAAAAACAGAGGTCAAATTTCTTTTAGGAGATATATCCTATTTACTCAAGTCAACAGGGTTAGTGAAATATTCAAACAGGGCACAAGCTTCTTGGGACACTAGATTTGATTTTACAGTCTTGTTAATAACCATTCCAGCAACTCTTTTTATGTGTATTATACAATGGACAACCACCTCATCAAATAAACAAAAAAGAAAATTTCCTGACTTTGAAGACATAGATAGAAGAGATTCTCTGAATAAAGAATGATGGGAAGAAGGTGTTAAAATGGTCTCTACATCCTCAATTACCTTTAGAATGTTCATGTATTCATAAGAGATTTTTCCAATGCTTGAATGGACTCTCAGTTTTAACTGACCCTGGGTCTTTCACTTTTTAAAATAGCTTAATATTTGTCTTTTACTGGGCCCTCCAAAAATGACAAAATAGGAGAAAAGGAAAATATACTCAAAAACATATTTAGGAATATGTGGGAAGAAGAGCAGAAAATATGCAAAATCAATATACCCATTACTCTCAAAGGAACAAACGTTTCACAAGAACTGCTCTGAGCCAGGATCCTACAACCAAAGTAAAACCTCCTCCTTCAGAGTTCATGGCTTAGTACCTCAGAATGTCAAGGAAACTTCAGAAAGTGCCTCAGATGGGAGAAAAAAATCCACAAAACAGATATCCATACAGAAAGGTGGGCCAAAAAATACGAAGCTTTAAAAACAAAAATCACAGCTGGTAACACTCAGATACCTTCTAAAGCTCAGCTCAGGGCTCCTCTCTGAATCACCTTAGAAGAGGAGAATCACCTTAGAAGCAGTACAATCTTGGAAAGTGTCACTTAAGAGTGCCATGGAAGTACCATCTCACAGAGACATGGGCTCACCATTTATGATCATCCATTACATGTCAGGCATATAATGTTTATCCCATCTACCCCATCTAGGGACCACATAAAGTTGGTGACACCAAGGAAGTGCCAGAGCCTAGATGATATCTACCTAAATTTTAGTTCACCACCAAAATGACTGATGGAAAATTGAGAGTATCACCACCGTATAGGTAAGTCACCAGGATTGTCTGGGGATATCTTGTAGGTTAGCAGTGCAGGGAATTCCTCAAGTAGGACAAGACGCAGTAGAATATGATTATCTTATGACCAATTACTGTAAGGTCAACCAAGACCCCCTGCTCTGATTCTACAAGAAATAAGCAACTTTCTGCTCTAGTGTTTGCTCTAATGCAAACACTAGAGTAGATTGGTCCTCCTAGGGGCTTCCAAATAAAACGTCCTCTCAAGAGGTCTCCCTGAAATAGGAGACCTCTTCTGTCACTTCACATCTACTTAGTTCCAAGGAACAAGGCTTTATGGAAGGGAGACTCAATTTCCCATTTACACTGGCCGTCCCATTTTCTTTCCCCATACTTGGTATACAGAATCATCCAACCCTTCTTCTAATCCTAGATCTTAGTTATGAGGATCAATTATCAAGACTTTACTTAATATCCAGACCTTCCTTTGAAAAATGTCTCTCTTTTAGGACAGGCTTAGAGAAAGCATATAGTCTCTCCTATAATTCATACATACTTATAATAATTTCATTTAATTCAACAAATACTTATTACTTCTTGAAGGTTCTACTGTGTATAATGTTCTAAATATTAATATTATTTCAACTTTTGCTCCTATTTCAACGGCATTGCCTAATTGGGATTTTGCCTATACAAGGCACTCCAGGAAAACTATTCAGTAGAGCCTGAAGCTGTTGCTTTAAAAGGCTGAGGAAGCCTCGGTGGGTATATGAATACTTTCAAAACTACAATCATTTAATCATCCCAGAATTACACAATTTAAATAGAGCAATGCTTAACAATTAGCATCACTGTTAATCTTAAGTTTCTCAGTGTAAAGAGCCTTAGGATGCTAGCACAATTATGAAATTCTCATTTCCGTATTAGAGCTTTAGAAAAGGAAAATGTTCACTTTCCATGTTGATAGTCCATGTGTGATTTCTCCCTTTTCATAATTTCCTCTATTGAAAGCTAAAGTCATAGCTCAACCAGAATCTTAATGAATGAAATTCCAGTGCTAAACACTTCAGAATTCCACATGACAAGGACAACAAACAACGTGACCCCTACCTGGAAAGAACTGAGAGGAGAAAACAAGCAAGCTGAAAACTGCCTAATAAAAATCATTCATTCTAAAAGTTTTTACAAGATGCTTGCTTGAAGAACCCAACCTCAGGAAAATCAGAAAAGGCAAAGAAAATTCATGTACTTCATAATGATAACAACATTATAACCAATTTTTAAAATTTATTTATTTATTTATTTTTGTCTGCGGTTGGGTCTTCTTTGCTGCGCAGGCTTTCTCTAGTTGCGGTGAGCAGGGGCTACTCTTCATTGCGTTGTACAGGCTTCTCACTGCGGTGGCTTCTCTTGTGACAGAGCACGGGCTCTTGGTGCGTGGGCTTCAGTAGTTGTGGCACACGGCCTCAGTAGTTGTGGCTCGTGGGCTCTAGAGCGCAGGCTCAGTAGTTGTGGCACACGGGCTTAGTTGCTCCGTGGCATGTGGGATCTTCCCGGACCAGGGCTCGAACCCATGACCCTGCACTGGCAGGCGGATTCTTAACAACTGCACCACCAGGGAAGTCCCTATGACCAAAATTTTAAACTCAAGTTAAGTAGAGGTAATTCTGGTATAGCTAAGAGACAAAACCCTTAGCATGTGTCCAGTACGGCTCTATTTTTAAAATAATGCCTCTGACACACGGCAGTTCAATTTCTATGTTAGCCTCTAAAAAGCACAAATCAACGTTTCACAATATGATTCTGGGCGTGATGAAGCTCTTCACTTATCTCAAGGTTAACTGCAACTATTAAATATTATTCTATGAATACAAGGTAATAGCAGAAATGAAGACTTAGCTTACCTAATTCCCTCCTTGGCTGGCTCCCAAAATTCACCAACTCCCTCCATCAGGAGGAACAAAGAGAGAGCAAGACAGAAATGGAAATATCTATAAAGACTCCTCATGATGAAAGTGACCGAGATACTTGGAATACAACCCTACCCTGCCAATGATACAGAAAATTTAATGTCAAATTATCAAATCTTCCTGCACATCCAAGAGGATGAATAAGCCCCTTAAGATTTCTCATTTGCCAAGAAACAAAATGGTCTAACCTACTAGAACTGCATTAGACTTCGTTGATAATGAAATTTTAAAAGGCATGTGTAAAGGCATGGCTCGCATAAGCAAGCATAAAGCAAGTTGTTCCTTGCTTCTTTTACCACCAGCATTTACCTTAGTCCTTCCTTTCAACCCTCAAAATAATAAGCCCACAATCCTCTTTTAGTAGGGAAGAGTTTAAAATACTTATGTTAATATAACTGAATGTCTGCCAAGAGGAAAAACATTGGTATCTGTCCTTGTGCTAAAACTCATCCCACACTCCTCAAGCTTTTTTCCCCCTCTATGTCCACCATTCAGTATCAAACATGATTCATGACATCTTTAGTTTCATCTATATGTCAGCTTCACACCAGTGGCCACAGAAACCTGATCTAACTAAAAGCTCTTATTTATAACTTCCCATGTAGCGACACATGGGCCTCTAAGAGCTGTGTGTCCTTGGACAAGGCATTTATCAATCTGAGTCTCACTTTCCTCCTGGGTAATAAGTGGTGAGGACCAGGTGATCTCAGAGTGGCCTGCCACCATCCAATGCCTTATGTCTGGGTGCACATCTTTCCTGCTGGCTTGCCCGTATCAGGGAGAAAGCTAACTTCAGTCTTGGATTCTTAAGTTCATTTATCTCAAGAGACTCAGGATTTGAAATTAGGAAAGAAAATAATAAAAGGCAGTAATGAGGATGTTTGTTTATTTCCCACATTCCAGTCAATAGTGCTTTGGCCTGGGCCTTTGACTGCAAACTTCCTGGGGCAAGAGCCCTGTTTCGGCTGATGTCAGTAAGCTATTTATGTTATTATTCCAGCAAAGTGGAATAATAAACACCAAATATTTAAAAATTTTACTTGTTCAAATGGACAAAAATCAACAAAAATAATTGTTCATATTTTCCTAAGCCACAGAACACAATTCTAGCAGATACTAGGTAGAATTGTTATTCTGAAAAACTGAGTGTCAATAATCTTGAAAGCTTCAAAGGCATGACCAGATTCTGTTAAAATGTGTTATATGTATTTACATGTGCTAATGCCTCACAGATACGCTTATCTGCTCTTATCCAAATGCTCAAAAATCATTAGGATGAATGGTTTGAAGTCAAGGGCTGTAGGAAGACACATGCTCTCCAACTCGCCCTACGGCATGAGGGAGAATGTGGAATCTGCCCCCGTTCAGAACAGAATGTGAATGGATTTTGGAGGGAACTCAGGCCTATCTTCCCTGTAGCCTCCACATCCCCTCACTCCCTCTACTGCAGACTCACACAGGAGTAGCCCATAATCGTCCAGCATCCATTCCCATCTGCCCACTTAGATCTCTGCTCTCCAGCAAAATGACATCACCAGGGTACAGTCTGCAAGCCAGGCTGGTGATACGGAAGCCCAGATTGCCTGGATCTGAAAGAAGACTCTTACGGTTTAAAAAGACAGCTGGCTCCATTTAAGATTCCTCCTTGCCCATCAGCCTCAGCCCATGCTCCCCCTTTAATCCCCCAAACATATGCTGTGGGAGTTCCTGTCCTCTCCCTGCCCTTGCCATTGCACGGGAGCCTAGCTGTTCCCAGCAGCTGCTGGCTTCCTCTTGGCTCACCACTAAGTTCTAACGGAATGGATGCTGAAGACCAGCTCATGGCAAAAGGCATTTCCTCAGATTCTTACCCCTAACCATAGCCTACATCCACTTACTAAACAACTAGTCTCTGACAGTGAAAAATCCTCAGCTTACACTACAGCCACCAAAGCCTGACCATAGCCAGTGTAGGGGGGGCATCACTACAGGCCAGCACGTCGAAAGGTCCTAGTTCAGAAAAGGATGACTCCAACTTGGAAGCGATCTCCTAATGGGTTCACTGAGGCATGAGTAACCAGAAAAGTGGGTCAGGGACCCAAGTCATAGTCTGAAGGCTTATATGCATGTTTGCTAGCAAAGCAAAGCTCCAGAGTTCTGGATGGTTTGCAAGATGCAAACAATGCCATTTGCAGATGGGTCCTCCTGCTACTGCCCCCACCGATACTCCCACATCAGCCTTGATGACCAGCACAGTGACAATACACACGCCTGCATCTTCCAGTTATCCCCAAAGGCAGCCGGAAAAACAAGTCATCTCAGATGCTATCGGTACAGCAGTTTTCAGGTCACCATGCTCCAGTTGTCCAAGGCAATAGCCTCTGATTAAGATGGGCTTGATTTTTCTTAGTTGCAATGTTTTTTTTTCCTATTTGGTCAGGAGATGTCACATTAATGTGGGTTTTTAGCTTTTATACTTACCTTTCTTCAAAAAAAAAAGAGTCAGGGCTTCCCTGGTGGCGCAGTGGTTGAGAGTCCGCCTGCCGATGCAGGGAAAACGGGTTCGTGCCCCGGTCTGAGAAGATCCCACATGCCGCGGAGCGGCTGGGCCCGTGAGCCATGGCCGCTGGGCCTGTGCGTCCGGAGCCTGTGCTCCGCAACGGGAGAGGCCACAGCAGTGAGAGGCCCGCGTACCGCAAAAAAAAAAAAAAAAAAAAAAAGAGTCAGATGTCTTGCCTTTACTCCATGTGCTTATGCTTATGTACATAACTGTACATACCCAGACATGCACACACACTTTTTTTTTTTTTTTTTTTTTTGCAGTATGCAGGCCTTTCACTGTTGTGGCCTCTCCCGTTGTGGAGCACAGGCTCCGGACGCGCAGGCTCAGTGGCCATGGCTCACGGGCCCAGCCGCTCCGCGGCATGTGGGATCTTCCCGGACAGGGGCATGAACCCGTGTCCCCTGCATCGGCAGGCGGACTCTCAACCACTGCACCACAAGGGAAGCCCGCACACACACTTTTGACATAACAAGCAGGACTGCTAAGGAATTAAGTCAGCACTCTAAGCACTTTAAGACAATCTGACAAAGCAGCAGAGGAAAACTGTCAAAGCTTATCCATTTCTTTGGTTTTTCCCTCTTAACTGTGATAGTTTTTTCTTCTCTCTGCCCCGCCAAAGAGAAAATCTTATACCTTTCAACAGCCCAATATCTGAGCCAAAGCTACAAAATAGCACACTCCCATGTCCTATGTCATTTGAGACCTTCCCCATCCAAGGCCCTCCAGGGTCAAAACACTGCACACCTTCTTTTGGGCTCACAAACAGTAAGATTTGCTCAGAAGGGCAGAGGTGGCTTACTCCATCAGGTGAGAAGCAAGAAATTTCCTGAGTGTCACAGTAACTTTTAAATCCATCAGAAACCATCTAATACTAAGTTTTTCAGGCATCGGAACAAATATGGAAATATGACCATTTGCAAAGAGCAAGCATTGGAAGTCCAACAGTGTAAATCTTCCTGGATCTAAGGAAGGTTAAACCAGCCATTTAAAATCAGCGCCAAATCAAAACCACAATGAGGTATCACCTCACACTGGTCAGGATGGCCATCATCAAAAAATATACAAACAATAAATGCTGGAGAGGGTGTGAAGAAAAGGGAACCCCTCCTGCACTGTTGGTGGGAATGTAAATTGATCCAGCCACTGGAGAACAGTATGGAGGTTCCTTAAAAAAGTAAAAATAGGGCTTCCCTGGTGGTGCAGTGGTTGAGAATCTGCCTGCTAATGCAGGGGACACGGGTTTGAGCCCTGGTCTGGGAGGATCCCACATGCCGTGGAGCAACTAGGCCCGTGAGCCACAACTACTGAGCCTGCGCATCTGGAGCCTGTGCTCCGCAACAAGAGAGGCCGCGATAGTGAGAGGCCTGCGCACCGCGATGACGAGTGGCCCCCCCTTGCCACAACTAGAGAAAGCCCTCGCACAGAAACGAAGACCCAACACAGCAAAAATAAATTAATTAATTAATAAAACTCCTACTCCCCATATCTTCTAAAAACAAAACAAAACAAAACAAAAACTAAAAATAGAACTACCATATGACCCAGCAATCCCACTACTGGGCATATACCCTGAGAAAACCATAATTCAAAAAGATACATGTACCACAATGTTCACTGCAGCACTATTTACAATAGCCAGGACATGAAAACAACCTAATGTCCACCAACAGATGAATGGATAAAGAAGATGTGGCACATATATACCATGGGATATTACTCAGCCATAAAAAGGAACAAAACTGAGTTATTTGCAGTGAGGTGGATGGACCTAGTGTCTGTCATACAGAGTGAAGTAAGTCAGAAAGAGAAAAACAAATACCGTATGCTAACACATATATATGGAATCTAAAAAATCGGTATTGATGCACCTAGTGGCACGGCAGGAATAAAGACGCAGACAAAGAGAAGAGACTTGAGGACACAGGGAGGGGGAAGGGGAAGCTGGGGCGAAGTGAGAGAGTAGCACTGACATATATACACTACCAAAGGTAAAATGGATGGCTACTGGGAAGCTGCTGCATAGCACAGGGAGGTCACCTCGATGATTTGTGATGTCCTAGAGGGGTGGGATAGGGAGGGTGGGAGGGAGGCTCAAGAGGGAGGGGATGTGGGGATATATGTATACATATAGCTGATTCACTTTGTTGTACAGCAGAAACTAACACAACTTTGTAAAGCAATTATACCACAATAAAGATTTTTTTTTAATTTTAATAAAAACAGCGCCAATATATTATTTCTGAGTGGAATGCAAAACTCCCTTGTAGCTTTCTTGTGAAACCATTTGGAGCAGGGCCCTTAAGGTACATGCTCAGGCCCCTGCTGATATATCAGAACCCTCACTCTCCTCTGTAGTTAGGGGAACAGTGGAAATCCTGGATCTCAGCCATCATACAGTTGACTGCAAAGGAAAAATTACAATAATATCCCAAGCAAAAAACCAACTAAGGGTAGATCTAACAAGAGTAGCGAACTTGATGGGTCACTCTTCAATGGAATGGCCAATGAACAGTTCTTATGAGTGCATAAGCCTCCCCACATATTTTACTCTCTTTCTAGCCTTATTCTCACCCCAAATGAAACATATGAACTCAAAGGAAAAACCAAAAGTTCTATGTCTAATGAAAAACTGCCTATTGATAACAGTCAACTTGCTAAGAAGTAAAGGATTAGAAGGCAATGCATATTTTGAATTTTTGTCTACATTAGTATTAGCAGTAAGCCCAGAGCTGACTGTATACCACACGGTGATCTCAGTTGGTGCTGGCATGGATTAGCTATGATTTAAATTTAAGGTAAGATAGATTTACACTCCATAAAGGTCTAATATTTCATGCATGAACACAGAGTGAGCTTACAAATGTTATCTTAGCAACACAGCCAGCAAAAGCTCATTCACAAATTTATACTTGGTTTTGGTAAACAGAACCATCACCAGATCCCTGGGTAAACTATACAAAAGACGCTCACTTTTTCTTTGACTTAAAGCTCTGAGATTTTCAAGGAAAACTGAACAAATGATTTTCCACATAGATGCAAATCAATAGCCCCCCTTCATGTTTAGTCATGGAAAATCATGTGGAAAAAAATTCTAAAGGGCTACACTATTTACCTACCCTCACCTGGTTTGGGACTCCCTTTCCCAAAGAGCTTTGCTGCCATTGGTATGGTCATGTTTAATTCCTTTCCACTCCAGCCCAGGTTTATCTTAAAGAGGGCTTTTTAAAATCTCCACTGTCCATTTAAACAGTCACTCCATATGGATATTAAGTAAAGCAAGGCCACTTAGTGATTGCACCATGAGGAGGGGAGGCCACACTGATCATCCTGATTAGCCCTGTCAGCTAGAGTAAGGAAGACTGGCTGGCGCTAAAAGCCAGCTGTGCAGGGTACACAGACCGAGACAATGGGCAACATCGACGGCCTCCAAGCAATTGGTCTGGGCAGTGATGGATGTCATGGGAACAGCCTATGGGGTTATTAAGGGTATAGAACTGGCCCAGGAGAAACCCAAATTCCATTTCTTTTTATTAAGATAAAGTTGGACTGTCCATGACACAGTGCAGGACTAAGGAAGCTTTTGTCTCTTTTATCACTGACACACCCAAAAAATCAATTCATATATTAAATAAGTAAAAACTCAGGAGTGTGTGTGTAAGGCAGACATTACAAAATGCTACTCGTCTGTGTTTTAAATTAAGAACAGAATTATAGAATTCCTCAGTAAGCACAAATATAGATTAGTTAATTCTATGTTATTTAATCTGTATCATTAATTGCATTGTTTAAGGGAAGAACAAGGAGCCAGGGCTCTCTCTGCATCCTTTTGTGCATATCAAGGGGTATGTGCTTAAGTAGGTAAGGGAACGATATATCACACTGCAGCTCTCACCATATAGGCTAGACTGAATGGAGCCTGCCCCATTCTTCTAGACTAGAAAGAGTCCTTCCAAAGTTGCAATTAAATGGTTGAAATCAGAAATGATCAGAAAAAAATTCCCCTGTATTTCTATGTACACCCTTCCCCATTCCTCCTGTGCCCCCCAAAGAGGTCCCTACTAATTAATTAATTGTATAACCTGGAATCATTTTAACTTTCTGGTCCTCCATTTCCAAATTAAGACTAATAATCATTTTCACATTAAGAATACCAAGGCCTACAAACCACAGGAACACCCTGAAGACTAAATCAAATAAGTAATGCCTGGTAGAGTTCACATTTGAAAAATATTATTGTCCTTCCCTTTGCTCCCCATCCCCCTATCCAGCACTTAGCCCCATCAGACCCAGAAAAGCTCAGCTCATGTAGAGCACCTTCTGGGAAGGATGAAAGAACATGCTTTCTTCTGGACACCAGCCAGGTGTTCCCGCATGTGCACACACAACATCTACAGCTAGCAGAGCAATTCTCTGTTCCAAATTCGCTTTATGTCCTGAGCCTGTCTGGGCTGGGAGACTCCATTAGTAGAATTAGCTAGAAATTCTGTGTGGAGAAATCTCTGGATTTTGCCATTCCTTTTGAGCACCTAATAATGAAAATATGAGGGTCTTTTATATTAGGCCAATTCCTCTGTGGTCAGGGAGCTCTTCCAAGCAAATGAGAGGGCTCCTGTTCCAAGAAATCTAGCCAAAGAACATCATGAGGAAGAGCAAGACTGCAGCATCTCAGGAACATTTCTCAGCCACTTCACCACCTCCACCACCACTCCATGTGCACATATTACTGCTGCACAATCAAGTTCCACAGGATGAGGACCTGACTCACCTTGACTTAAGCTTCCAGAATACATCTGAGAATATGGGGCTGGGGGTACACACAGGGAGGATGAATCAACATCCTCAAGATACTACATTTTTATCTCTAGTGACCAAAAGAGTTATCTCCCCCTTCAAAGACACTGTTTTCAGTAACTGCATATCAACTTCCCTTTGTCCTCATGCTAACAGTGTGGGGCAGCAGATTGTGCCCCAAATCCTGTGATTCCCAGTGAACATGCAAAAGGACACTGTCGTAGAGTGTTATCTGGCATCCTTCACAGGGTTTTCATCTTGTTGGTTGGCACTCCAACCTGAGTCCTTGAGCACTGAAGGTGTAAACAAATACATACTTAAGAGACGCAATCGACTGCTTAAGTCCCAAGGTGCTAGGCAAGCAGGTTTACGGAACTTGAAAAATCACTTTGGTGGAACAACAAAGCCAACAGGCATCTAGCCCCACAGACCACTTCCTACAAGTTAAGATTAAAAAGACCATGAGAGGGACTTACCTGGTGGCACAGTGGTTAAGAATCCACCTGCCAATGCAGGGGACACGGGTTCAAGCCCTGGTCTGGGAAGATCTCACATGCCACAGAGCAACTAAGCCCGGGAGCCACAACTACTGAGCCCGCATGCCACAGCTACTGAGCCCGTGTGCCATAACTACTTAAGCCTGTGCGCCCTAGAGCCCGTGCTCTGCAACAAGAGAAGCCACAGCAATGAGAAGCCCACACACAGCAACGAAGAGCAGCCCCCGCTCTCCATAACTAGAGAAAGCCCGCACATAGCAACGAAGACCCAATGCAGCCAAACACACACACACACACACACAAACACAAACACACACACACACACAAAGACCATGGGAGCTCCTTCAAGTGGTACAGGATTCTGGTAAATTGCCTTTTACAATACACTGACCAAATTAAAACGGAAGGCATACCAGACACGGAAGCTTCTTGCTTATGGAAAATTTTACTGCATGGAGTATAAACATTGCGGTTTAAAACCTGCTAACCTCACAGCATCTCAAGCTGAAGGTCAGAGGTTGACCTTCAATCTCTGCCATTTCGTATTGGTTATTTTATCAGTTCCCTAGAGCTGTCATAAAAATTACCATATAATGGGTGTCTTCAAACAATAGGAATTTATTTTCCTATAGCTACAAAAGCCAGAAGTCTGGAATCAAGAGTTGCTGGTGGGTCATATTCCCCGTAATGACTCTAGGGAGAATCATTCCTTGTTCCTCTCAGTTTCCTGGAGGCTCCATCTTTACATATGGCACTCTTCTCTGTGTGCCTCTCTTTCTCCTCTCCTCTTTTTATAAGGACACCAGTCATCAGATTAACCTAATATGACCTCAACCCTATCTTTAAGTAATTGCATCTACACTATTTCCAAATTGTGTCACATTCTGGGGTTTCAAGCAGGCGTGAATTTGGAGGGGACACTATTCAACCCATTACAGTTACTAATGAAAAGTCAAGTTGGACTCTTTTGGCAAGGATTACCTTGATACAAAAATAATACTTTCTGCAGAAATAGGAAAATACAGAATATATTCAAAGCCATCGGAGCTGGATAATGGGACATGTGAGAGACTCATCTAAGGAGATAAACTGAAGTTAAGCTAAGAAAAGCCCCAATTATGAGTAAGCCCACATCAACAGCTTCCCCATTTCTCTCTCACCCTTTGTTAAGGGAAGAGAGAACGGTGTTGTCAGAGCCAAACGTGGAAATTAAATGACATTTTTCAGGGGCAAAAAACCGCAGGTCTACTTTCTTCCCCCACCTCCAACCCAAGGAAGATTATGGACAGCACACAGCACATTACCTGGACTCATTGCTACACTCAGTTAAAAATCAAACATTTCAGCATCCAGGAAACATAACTTAATCCAAACTGGGAAAAGAAAGCAGGTAATAGTATAGGCCAGCTCCTTTGCTTTTCCAAGTTACTCTGCAAAAATTAAAAAGCACAACTGTTCAAACCTCTAAACTAGCTTCTATGCTGTGAGTTTAACTTGTAGAGTTAATATTAACTCCAGAAGGAAAGCCATTTTAATAACGCATGTTTTCTAACTGAACCTTTCTTCTGTACACATACAACTGGGAAAGGTTTTCAACATCTTCAGCGTAATATTTCATTCTGAAAACTAACACATCAGGAGAAACAATCTAGAAAGATTCAGAAAACCCTTATACAGCTGCAAGTTCTCCAGGTTTCAGGAACAACCACCTTCATTGTAAGAGGAAGTGTTTCCAAGAGGGAAACTGTTGAATGATTAACTCCCCCAGCTCGCTGCTCTCCGTGGTCCCTCCTGTGGGTAGACAGAGACTCAGGCTGCACTCAACATGGAGTCCTGGCGAGCAGCACACAGCCGGTACCCTGGCTGCAGTGGAAGAGTCCATGCCCCATGAGTGCCTCCCAGAGCACACGGGAGCATTTTAACACACAACCAGTTCACAACAGTCACACCCAAGCCGTCTGGCCAAAAGCCCCTATGAGGTCTTCTGCCAACACTAGGGGTCCATGGTCTCAGTTTTCACCTCACAGGCTCCTGTGTCCACTGGCCTGCCTTTGTGTCATGGGGGCAGTGGGGAAGACTGGAAAGAGGAAGAGAAAAATAAATACCGTATGCTAACACATATACATGGAATCTTAAAAAAAAAAAAAGAAAAAAATGGTTCTGAAGAACCTAGGGGCAGGACAGGAATAAAGACACAGATGTAGAGAATGGACTTGAGGACACGGGAGGGGTAAGGGTAAGCTGGGACGAAGTGAGAGAGTGGCATGGACATATATACACTATCAAATGTAAAACAGATAGCTAGTGGGAAGCAGCTGCATAGCACAGGGAGATCAGCTCGGTGCTTTGTGACCACCTACAGGGGTGGGATAGAGAGGGTGGGATAGGGAGGGTGGGAGGGAGACGTAAGAGGGAGGGGATATGGGGATATATGTATACGTATAGCTAATTCACTTTGTTATGCAGCAGAAACTAACATTTTAAAGCAACTATACTCCAATAAATATGTTAATAAAAAATATACTCAGTAAGATCTACCAAAAAAAAAAAAAAAAAAAAAAGACTGGAAAGAGGGAAGAGAAGAACGGAACAAAAAACTTTTCAAACCTTGTACCAGGAAATGGTCGGTGACATCAGATATAGGCCCTATCAGAGTATCTAAACAAAAGGTGGGTGAAGAAATAGGAGGAAATTTTAAAATTCAATTTCAAATTCAATAAAACTCTGTGAAAATGTCTCTCACGGTCTTGGGCTACTATGACCCCTCCACTATTATTGAGGGGGAAATGTGTAGCTAAACAATCACCTGAGTTGTGAATCAGCGTGGATAACTTGACCTCCTTCACAATTCTCCTTTCTTTTCAAAAAAGGACTTTTCATCTGGAAGACTACAACCTCTGTTCCTAGTCCATACTTTAAATGCTATAGCATCTGTTTCCCCTTAATAGAAGGTGTACATTTCTTCCTTTACATCTTCAACACTAAAATCTTTCTCTCCCACTCTATGCCTTTGATTTAGATGTTCCTAAAACCAAAATGAATAGAAACCCCAAAGGAGCACCCCTCAGTGTGACAGACACTTCAAACAGTTCAGCAGTCAGAGGCACAAGGTGGCAGCCGGGGCGTGTCAGGCAGCCTCTGGGATCCAGGTGTGACAGCCCACACAGGGCTGCTCACAGAGGCATGACAAAGGCAGAGCGGCAAGTGCATCCCCTGCTTCTGTTTTAGTCGTGCTTCTCCTTTCTTCAAGTCTGCTAATAGCTCTTTATAAATGTGCAATCGATGTTAAGTGGGTACCTCGGCATATTAGATCAGGGAGGTGAAATGTCGGCGTCACTTAGCTGGGGGAGAGAGCAGACTGAGAAGCCAAAACCAGGAAGTGATCACCAAGAGGCATTCAAAGGACGGTTCTCGAGGGAGAGCATGCCAAGCATGGGCTTCACGTCACTGCTTTCATTGTCAGGCAGACCCCCTGGACTCACCCGTAACTCGGATGTGGCAAAGTGGACTTGGCCTGGCTAACTTCTGCCTTCTGCTTGGACACATTTCTGCTGCTGTACTCTTTTCTTCAAATGCATAAAGCTGACAGGTTGGAAGTAAAGTAGCTGACTTCACTCCTGAGAATGTCTGTGCATTGAGATTTATAAACTGACAGTCCAAACAATCTGAGCCCCATGAAGCCTTGCATTTAAATCCAAACTCCACCCGGGACATTTTACGGGCATGTGGCACTCCACGGCCTTATCCCCTTTACTGAGCAGTTAAAAAACCTTCCCAAAGATGCACACTTGGGTGACACCTTCTCCTCCTCCAGAGCCCGTTCGGATGGAAAGGATCACACAGGCCGTGGATAGGAATACATCATCTCTGCACTGCTCTTCTGAAAAAGTCATTATTCATGAAGTGCTTTCTAAGAAAATAAGATTAATGAGACAGCTCAGAAACTAGATGAAAAGGCAATAGCAAAAGCACCTTGTTTACTAAAGGCTGGGTATAATGATGTTAAGAATCCAAGAGACAAATGTTCTGGTGAGATAGCAAAGGCCTCAGACTCACACAAGATTCCCTGTGAAATTACCTACAGAAGATGAAAACTGGGGAGAAACTTGCAACAGCTCTAAAAGCTTGGGCTGGATCCTATCTAGAAACAGTTATCTGGGGAGAAAATATAATGAAAGCAGTAAAAACTGTTGCCAAAAAAAAAAAAAAAAGAAAACTTACTCATCAGAGAGTAAACCCACAATAAAGTTGAAATAACTACGTCCTCACTGTGGTAGGAGACATACAGATAAATTACACAGACACAATATAAAATGTTCGCATGTGATAAAAGTTTCACCAGAATTCCATGGGGAAATGAAAGAATACTTAAAAAGTAGTGCTGTGGAAATTATTTAGCTGAAAAAAAGCTAAGTTAGATCATACTTCATACTATAAGCCACAAAATTTATAAGAACTAAAAGTTAGGTCTTTAAAAAGAAAGCATAAAACAAAGATTTATGCAACTTATCTGACTGGTAAAAGTCTTTCTAAGTAAAAACAATGCAAGAGAAGAAATCACAAAGGGATTTCATAATCTAAGTAGTAAAAACTTTGTAAAATAAACCCAGAAGATAAGTGATCAACTTTGAAAATGTGCCTGAAGAATATGACAAAAAGTTACTATCTACCTGAGAGATGCTAGCTAAGGCTGACAAAAATCATTAATAAAACGAATATCCTAATACAAAATGGTTAGATAATAGTAACACATTTTTCAAAAAAATACAAATGGGAAGGAAATAAAAAGGGGGAAAAAAGTTCATCCTCAATAACATGTTTAAAGTACAAATCCAAATAAGACATTCTCTAATTATCATGTTAGGAGGTATATGAAGTCATCAAGTTGGCAAGACATACAGTGAATACACACTTCCCTCTGTAGGAGGTACAATTTTTTTCTGGCAAGGGGGGCAGCCAATATGGCAATATTATTCAAAGGTTGTAAATATGGTGGTCAAACTCTTTAGACTGATAATTTCATTTCTACAAGTTTATTTAAAGGAGATAATTAGAGATAAGCCTGGTTTTTAGAAAACATTCTTCACTGCTTTTCATAAGCAGGGTACAAAATAATATAAATTACACACCCACAAGTGCAGAGAGAAGACTAAAAGAAAATCCTCCTAAATTTTAAATAAATTATTTAACAATAAATTTTATTATCTTCAAATTCTGGCTTTATTAATGACTTGCAGTTTGCCGTGTTTTGATTTCCTACAATGTGCATATACAGTAGACAATCTCATAATCAACTTCTTAACAACTCTCGACTCAAAGCGACTCTTTGGTGGGTATGCTACACCCACCATGGAGTAGTATGTCTACTACTTTGTTCCTAAACCTGTTCAAGCCAGTTGTATTTATTATGTATTTGTATATTTAAATATCATACGGACCAAGAAAATATGAGCACAAAAAGAAAGGGTTGCTGTTGGAACAAAAATTGAGAAGAATATTTCGATGAATCACTAAAGAAGAAAATTGCTGCCATGTTAGATGAGGGCCAGACAACTGTCAATGAATGGGAAGAATTTTTTTTTAATATAAAAGGAATCTATATTGATATTACTTCTCAAATATGTTTTAAGTTCACACTCGAAAGAATGCAAAACTAGAAATTATAGACCCACAACATGGGAATGATTAAGGATGGAACGATGTAGAACTCCAATTAGACTCATATTCAGAAGTTTATTACAGAAGTATATATTTTAGGTCAAAGTTTAAATGTGTATGTTTTAGGTTAAAATTTATGATCCTCAATTTTAACTGACTTTTTATGACTGACTATAAGTCTAATGAAACTAATTTTGACAAACCAATTTTAAGTCTGCGCATGTCAAATAAGAAGGCTTCCTCTGCATTCCTTTTACCATGTAGGAGCTAATGTTTTTTTGAGCAGAAAGGTGGTAGGGTGTTGGGGTAAGGAGAAGGAAAGCGAGGAAAGGAAAGAAAGAGTGAAAACACTAGAAAAAGAGGCTATTTTTATTTCCAAGCAGCAAAATTCAAAGTCTGGGCAGAAAATTTTAGAATATTTCGATGCTATAATGGCCTATTGCACAGTTAAGGCAACAATGCAAATACCTTTACCTGCCACAGAGGATTTGATCAAAAGACAGACAAGTCACTTAATTCAAATTTTCTTGGACATACTGTTTCAAAAAAATAGTCTAATAAAGCACTACAAATTCCAAAAGAAAATAAAATAGCTAATAAACAATTTAGCAAATGTTCATTTAAGCTAGCTGATAAATGTCATTCTATAGCAGCAGAGTGAATGTATTGTTTTTTGATACAGGCGGCCTGATATTTTAAAGACATTTTTATTAAGGCGTCATTGACAGACAATAAAATATACATATTCTAAGTATACAAATAAATGTTTATATATGCATATTCCTGTGAAACATGACCATCAAGATAATTAACATATTCATTACTCCCAAAAGTTTTCCTCTACCCTTTAGTAATCCCTCCCTCCCAACTCCCTGTCCTCGGAAAACCACTCTTCTGTATCCTGTCACTATACATTAGTTTGCATTTTCTAGAATTTTCCATAAAAGGAATCATTTAGTATGTACTCTTCTTCTTTTGTCCGGCTTTGTTCACTCAGCACAATTATTTTGAGAATCATCCATGTTGCTACATATACCAATAGTTCATTTGTTTTTATTGCTGCATCATATTCACTGAAATGGATATAGCACCGTTTATTGATCTCTTCACACGTGGATGGACACTTGGTTAGTTTCCAACTTGGGGCTATCATAAATAAAGTTCTTAGTACCAGGCGCAAGTGTCTGCTGTCCTGACTGTGACATGTTTGGCTGGGACATATGATAGGTGCTATGTGATGTTGGGCAAATTGTTTATCTGATTAAAAAACAGTTAGATCATAATTGATACTATACACCACAATAAAATTTATAGGAATTGAGAGAGTTAGATTTTAAAAATGAAAGCATAAGACACGGAAAGTTGAGGAAACTGCCAAACTGTTTTCCCAAAAGGTTGTACCATTTCACATTCCTACCCGTAATGTGTGTGAGTTCCACTTGCTCCATGTCAGCTGTACATATGTTTTGTAGGACACAGGATCCATTGTCTATGCAATACACACTATACACAGCTGTGAGGATAAATAAATTATACATGGTCACAGAGTTAATGAGTGGCAGAGTCAGAATCTGAAGTCAGAAATCTGATCCCTGAGCTTTAGCTCTTAACTACTACCTGTATCCCTGCATCCCCTGCTATCATCTACACGTTCTTGAATGCTGGTTATTTATCTTACAAAGCTATGAATGGTCCTTAATATTTCTTTTCAGTTCTACCTCAGAAACAACTGATTTCAAATCTTTAAGAAGAGATTGGGTAAGAAGCCCTGGAATATCATTTTGAGCTAAAGAGTCAGAACAAATGCTAAATTCTTACAATACCAACATTTCTACATAATATAAAATCAGCACAGCAATGACAGAGTGGATATTGATTAATTCAGCTCAGCAGATGTCACCTATTAAGTGCAAAGGTCGGTCCTAAGCAGTGAGAAGGTATTATTTCAAGGAACATGGCTTACTTTTCTGGCGCAAGGAAGAAAAAAATCTCATGAGCAGGCAGACTCATTACCCACTGTATCTCTGAATGCTGCTGTGTCACAAAGTCCAATCCATTATTAAAAGGCCTGACCATAAAGACCGAGGGCTAGAAGATAACCAGGTCAGCAATGTGTTGTATTTTAAGAACTTCCTGGCATTTGTAGCCATCATTCTAACGGGTAAAAACAGAGGGTAATTGCGCAACCCCTTCTTTGTCTAAGGAGAGCCTAAGTGTCCAACAGGGACCAAGGACAGTGGCTGCATTAAGGAGAAAGCAAGGAAAACAGTACTTCCTAGCAGCAGCAGACCGTGACATCGACCATGTGATACAGAATATTGATTCATAATCAAAAAAAGAAGAAAGGTTGGAAAAAATAATCAGCATCTCCCCCATACTGACACAAGGAAAGGAGATAGCTCTATTAGTGAGATTAAGTCCAGGTAGAGGGGTCTTTGAGTGAAGGAGGATTGTTCCAATGACGAATCAGATTTTTAATACCTACTGAGTGCACAGCACACTGCTGGGGTTGGGAGTGGGTGGTGGTAGGGAGTTAGGCGGTAGTTAGATACAAACAAGAAGTAGGAAACAGAAGGAGGATCTCTACCCCAATTTGGAGTTTATCATCAAGTTGGGGAAAGGACCTATGCTCCAGAAAAGATATTGACAGGCAGTGAGTGTGTCATGAACTATTCACCACCACCATCTTTGCTAACACTAAGTGCAGCTATTGTGTCAAGTCCTCCCAGAATGCTGCCTCATTTTTATTCTCTCCAGAATCATGTGAGGCAAGCATTGCACATCTCCATTTTACAGATGATTAAACAGATTGGGGAAATTTTCGCTACTCGCATCTACCCATGCAGCTAGTAAGTGGTAGAGCTAGGAATCCAATGCAGCCCTGCTTGACTCCAAAGCTGATGCTTAGCTACTAGGTTATAGAAATTCTCCAGAGCCTTCAGAAACTCTTTCAAGAATGATCCCTCTGGGGCTTCCCTGGTGGCGCAGTGGTTAAGAATCTGCCTGCCAATGCAGGGGACACGGGTTCGAGGCCTGGTCCGGGAAGATCCCACATGACGGGGAGCAACTAAGCCCGTGCGCCACAACTACTGAAGCCTGTGCACCTGGAGCCCGTGCTCCACAACAAGAGAAGCCACCGCAATGAGAAGCCCCTGCTCACCGCAACTAGAGAAAGCCTGCACACAGCAACGAAGACCCAATGCAGCCAAAAATAAAAATATATAAGTAAATTTATTAAAAAAAAAAAAGAATGATCCCTCTGGTTAGTGAAGGCATGGAAGGCTTCTTGTAGGAAGGAGAGAGATACGGCAGAGAGGTTGAAGAAAAGGAGGCAAGAGCATTACAGTGGGCAGCCGCTTGGTGGGATGTGATCAAATACTCAGAAACGTTCACCACTCACTTCATATGCCAGGCTCTGGTGACACAGTGATGAGTAATTCAGACCTGGCCTGTGCCCTCCGGGGACTCAACATTTATTGAGGAAGGCACACAGCTCCCAGAGGGCGAGTCTACCAGGCAGGGACATACTCCTGAGGGTCTGGCACAATTGGTGACCCCCACCATTCACACCTGATCTAAGAAAGAACAGTGGGTGCTCTGTTTACCAGATGGCATGGCGCTGCCATGAATCAATAGCATAAAGTCAGTTTTCAATTCCTGGGACTTACCAGTTTTGAAATTTTAATTTGTTCTTAAATTGGATGATACTTGCATTATTTCAAATTATGAGAAAACAAGGGGCTTTATAAATATTTTAATATCAGCCTATGTTTTTTTTATTGGCGTAGAGTTGATTTACAATGTTGTATTAGTTTCAGGTGTAGAGCAAAGTGATTCAGTTATACATACACATATATTCACTCTTTTTCAGATTCTTTTTTCATATAGGTTATCACAGAATACTGAGTAGAGTTCCCAGTGATATATAGTAGGTCCTTGTTGGTTATCTATCTTAAATATAGTAGTGTATGCGTATTCATCCCAAGCTCTGATTTATCCCCCCACCAACCAAGTTTCCCCTTTTGGTAACATAAGTTTGTTTTCCATACCTGTAGGTCTGTTTGTTTTGTAAATAAGTTCATTTGTTCCTTTTCTTACTTTCTTTTAAATTAGATTCCACATGAGTGATATTTATCTTTCTTTGTCTGACTTATTTCACTTAGTATGATAATCTCTAGACCCATCCATGTTGCTGCAAACGGCATTATTTCATTCAATATCAGCCTATCTTAAAGTGGCAGAATATACATGTGATCATAAGATGTAATCATACCCCTTACCCTTTCCTTCCTGAAAAATTCAACCTTAAAGTCTTTAGGTGGGAAAGAACAAAGTAGTTGCCAGTAATGGGTATGGGAGGAGGTGCCATGGTGGCCCAGAACAAAAAAAAAACCTAGAAGGAACCCCATGGTGTCAAGTTGGAATTTAAAGCCCAAGTGTCAATTCATGGTTTTCAAGATAGATAGGCAGACAGACACAGACAGTTACACACACACAATGATGTAGTAGTGGCAGTGTGTGTGTATATATATATAGACATACAGTCAATCCTCACATATCTACTGATTCCGTATTTCTGAATTCACCTACTCACTAAAATTTGTTTGTAACCCAGAACTTAATACTTGTAGCATTTTCCTGGTTATTCCCGGACACCTGCAGAGTGACATACATTTTCCTAGCTGAGGTCCAAGAAGGGAATGCTCTGCCTTCTTGTTTCAGCTCTCACACTGTAAATGTGTCCTTATTGTGGTCTATTTAGTGCCATGTTTTTCGCATTTTTTGTGGCTGCTTGGTGATGTCACCGTTTAAAATGGCCCCAAGTGTAGTAAGTGCTGTTTAGTGTTCCTAAGTACAGGGATGCTGCAATGTGCCTTATGGAGAAAATGCATACATTAGATAAGCTTCATTCAGGCATGAGTTAATTGCTGTTGGCCGAGTTCAATGATAATGAATCAACAATATATATTAAATATGTTGTCTTTAAATAGAAACACACAGAATACAAGGTTACATATTGATTAGTTAACAAAAATGTTGTGACTAGAGGCTGGCAAGAACCTAACTCTGTATTTACCCAAGGAGCAATGGTTCAGTATTTGTCACTTCTGTGTTCACTCCAGCTTAATACACCACAATTACTGTGAATAACAAGAATCAAATGTTTTCCCCAGCTCTGCCCACTGAGAAGGCTTGGGATGAATGAAACCCCAATAGCAAACAGCACAGTCAGTGCCCAGATCTTGGCTTCAAATCACCTTTCTCTAATAAAAGCTACCAGAGCTCCTTGGAGAAAAGGCTGGTTCTAGGGCTGGGGAAGGGGAAGTACGAGATAAACCTGGCACATCTCTTTGTGTCAGAAAGTAAAGAACTGCTCAAAGAATGATGATGTGTCAAAAGGTCGTAGGAACAAGTCTGAACGGGCTCCCACCGGCCACATCAAGAACAATGTGAACATGAAAATAATAGTCACAGACTATGGCTTGCTGAATAAAATATGAAAACATGAGTCCATACCAGTACAAATAAATAAAATGAAAGTTTGATGAGGAATGGGATAGCTACATAGTTTTCAAGTATCTCCCTACAAAGTCGTTATTCATTAGAACAGAAAGAAAAACAAAACAACAACAACAAAAAAAAAAACTTTACAGAAGTAAAACCTGGCAGACAAAAACCTCAATCACGCGATGACGCAAACATCATCAGTAACGGGACAAAGCTAGATGGTGCACCACATGATAGGATGAAAAAAGAACAGCATTATTCCTGTGATATCCTTGCCAAAGAGGCAAAACTTCGATTTAATCATGAGGTAAGACACAAATCAAACTGAGAGATAAGCTACAAAGTAATCTTCAAAAGGGTCACAGTCACGAAAGTCCAGGAGAGATTCACGGACCATCGAAACAAAAGAAGACAAAAGACGTGGTAATCACAATAAATGATTCTGAATTTGGTCCTCTTGCTATAAAGAACATGAATGGGACATCTGGTGTAACTTGAATGGTGTCTGAGGATTAGTAATTTTGATGATTGTACTGTGGTTAGGATGTCCTTTTCTAGGAAATACCTGCTCAAATAAAAGTAATAGGGGGTGATCCTGTATTAGGTCAGCAACTTACAATCAAATGGTTCAGGGAACCATTCCTTGCGCTTTACTTTCAAACGTTTCTGTAAGTTTGTGACTGTTTCTAAAAATTTACAAAGTGTTTTTTTTTTTTTTTTTTGCGGTACGCGGGCCTCTCCCGTTGCGGAGCACAGGCTCCGGACGCGCAGGCTCAGCGGCCATGGCTCACGGGCCCAGCCGCTCCGCGGCATGTGGGATCCTCCCGGACCGGGGCATGAACCCGTGTTCCCTGCATCGGCAGGCGGACTCTCAACCACTGTGCCACCAGGGAAGCCCCAAAGTATATTTTTTTAAAGGGTGCATACCAAAGCAGTAAGCTTGAAAAGGAAGGAAGCACAGAAGGAGCATTCCTCTCTACTAACTCTCCCTCCACCTCTAAAGCAAAGAAAACCCCCCACTGCAAGCCCACAAACCCTCCAGGCTCCTTCCTGCACTGCCTCTGTCCTCCCCTGCCAGCCACAGTTCCTGCAAGGGCTCTCTACACTGACAGACCCCTAATTCCTCATCTTCTTCTTCCTCATCTGGCTTCTGCCCAGCACTCCACTGGAACCTGTTCTGGCCAAGGTTCTTCACGTCTCTTCCCTGCTGATAACATAGGCCTTCCCTTTCCAGTCTGCCGATCTGCACAGCGCCAGACACCAGTGGATACCCTAGAGAACTCCCCCATCTCTGACCTCCTCCTTCTCCGTCTCCTCTGGAGGCTCTCTTCCTTGCTTAAACCTCTTGGCCCTTGAGTTCTCTCCTAGTCCCTGTTCCCCTCCCTCCTCTTCCTCCACACCCTCTCCTGGTGGATCTCAACTGCCCTCAGGACTTGCATTCACCAGATCTACAGAGAGAGAGGCCAGGCCTCCCTCCTCATCCACGACCACACCACATTTCCCCACGATCTTTCAGATGCATATCAAATTCATGTTATTACCAAAAAAAAAATCACCCCTCCCCTGCCACCCGCCCCAAACCTGCTCCCCTTTCTGTGTTCCTGATCTCAGTGGCATCAACAACCATCCAACTGTCAAAGTCGGAAATGAAAGAATCACCTTTGATAGGACCCTCTCCTGTGCTGTCATATCCAGTCACCTGACAACTGACCAGTTCAGCTCCTAAGTATCTCTCAAGTCTGTCCTCTTCTCCTACTCTAGGATACCATCATCTCCTGCCCAAATTACTGCAAAAGCGCCCTAACTGGGCTCCCCACTTCTATTCTTACTGCTCCTGAACACACACTCCACGTCCTAAAGATCCCACTCAGCTTAAACCCTTTCATGGATTCCCACTGTTTTTAGGAAGAGTCTAAGCCTCTTTCTACACATTAAGGATCTACCTGTCATCTCTACCTTAAATCCTCTGCACCAGTTATATTACATTTTCCATTTTCACCCTGCTGCCAGTACTGCTCCCAACATCCAGCAGAATGCCTAGCACTTTGTAGGTGGTCAATGAATGTTTATTGAATGAATGAATGAATGAGTCATTTAGATAGGGGGAGGGTAGACCAACTTACTCTCTAACACAAACTCACATCTTCAGATATACAAAAGTATTAAGCATGGGACTAAAACCCTTGGCAAAAGCTTAGAAATGTCAGAGAGGGTCTGCACAAAGTAATGAGCAGCTCAAAGTCAAGGTCCTTAAGGTTAGATATTAAAGTGGAAGAAAGGAAACACACTTGCTCATAGTCAAGCACAAAGTGGTTCCCTCTATCACTGCCACACTATAACTCGATGCTGCTGTATCTAATGTGTGGGGCACACTGCCCGTGTTATGCTGAGAGTAAACTCAAAAACAGTGGGGCAGGGCTTCCCTGGTGGCGCAGTGGTTGAGAGTCCACCTGCCGACGCAGGGGACACGGGTTCGTGCCCCGGTCCGGGAAGATCCCACATGCCGCAGAGCGGCTGGGCCCGTGAGCCATGGCCACTGAGCCTGCGCGTCCGGAGCCTGTGCTCTGCAACGGGAGAGGCCACAGCAGTGAGGGGCCCACGTACCGCAAAAAAAACAAAACAAAACAACAACAAAAAAAAACAGTGGGGCAGTGGGCCTGCCCAGGGACAGACAGACACAGATACACACCACACACACACCACACACAAAAGCAAGGGCCAGGAGAGTCAAGTCTGCTCCACATAGGGGTCAAATAAACCCTAAGAAATAAAGACCAAATGACAACCAAAAACCAAATGAGGAACATTTATAGAAACTCACGTGACACACAGTGGTGTGGAATGATCTATCGTTCATTTATTATTCCTTATATTTCCTCTAAAACTCTACTAAGATATGGCCATTCTGGAAGCTTTGCTAAAATAGAGGCTAATATGGTCCCAACTAGGATCCCCCACTTGAATTTAGGTACTGCTGGGAGTCAAAGGAGAAGTGGAGTCAAGAGAAAGAAAACAAAGGCAACCGAATTAAGGCCAGTTTAACTGAAAACCATCACTGAAATGGAACCAGTAATCTAATAAGAAGGAGGGGGGCTGTGGGCAGGCCACCGCCAGCCTTTCCAGCCTCGGAAGGAGCTCTTGATGTCTGGATGACATATAAAAAGCCACTGTGACTTCCAGTGACCCCAGGACGGCTCTGGTGCCTATTAAGCATTCACGGAGATCTTTCCCAGAGAGGAAAGACAGTCTAAGAGGAATCCAAGGGCACCTGAAAGGCAGGAGAAGGCCCACAAGCACAAATAGGAAGCAACATCCATGGTACCCAGGATCACAGGACAGGTGAGACAATTACTGCTGTGAAGAGATACAAGTAGCTTAACCAGAGGGACAGTTCATCAGGAGAGAGAGCTGAGGACCCTCCAGTCACTGCTGGTGACAGTGATGCCACCACACCAACAGCCACAGCCCACAACAGAATGCTGGCTGTGGGCCAGACCTGTGCTGAACAGCATCTATCTGTTGAAACACTACGAGGAGGGCGCTATTAACTCCATTCTACACAGCAGAAGAAATAGGTACAGAAAGGTCAATCCCCACCCCCATTTGTAAATCTAGTAAGTGATGGAAATAGGACTTGGACCCGTATCTGCCCAACTTCAAAATCAGTAACCTTCTTTTTGAAGTACCATTTCTAATTACTCACTTATGAATGACTGTTCCTATCCAGAAGGAAAAAGAGAGTGTCCACTTAAAAACACTCACAGGGCTTCCCTGGTGGCGCAGTGGTTGAGGGTCCGCCTGCCGATGCAGGGGATGCGGGTTCGTGCCCCGGTCTGGGAAGATCCCACATGCCGCGGAGCTGCTGGGCCCATGAGCCGTGGCCGCTGAGCCTGCGCGTCTGGAGCCTGTGCTCCACAATGGGAGAGGCCACAACAGTGAGAGGCCCGCGTACCACAAAAAAAAAACAAAAAACAAAACACTCACAGAAGAATCTGGTAGTGAGGAAGCTAGCCGGCAGAACCATGGCGAACAAACCCTGTATCACTGACCTTACTGTATTCAGGTTAGAGCAACAAATGCTTACCTAATGGATGACCAGGACAATACCTTAACCCACCGTCCTTCAAAATGAAATACCGTCCTCTAGGCCTGGACTCCACCATCACTGAGCTTTTCATCGTGGAACCACAGGTGTTCCTTTCCTAGTATTACTCAAAATAATTCCAACCTAAAAAAAAATCTTCATGAAATGGCAAATATTGCCTCTCTCAGTCATCAGCAACACTACTTATACTACTACTAATACTAATAACTAGAAACACTGGTGTAACACTAGTGACACTGGTTACTATTACCACTATGCAAATCTATGTAAACGTACCACACGTATGCAAGGAAGGGAAATTCTGATATTCTGTTCTTTGAACACCTAATTGTGGTAGCACATGCATCTGAAGAGGCATTTCCTGGAGTGGCAAATACAGCGATTGGCTCACTTTGTAGTATGGAAAGGCTGCAAAGCTGAACATTACATAATATCCAGGCTCTTTTGCCGCTATGGTGCCCAACGTCCCTTAGACTCTGTCAATCAGAGGGGCTCACGGGGGACTTTCCTTTGGAATTGAGTCGTGGGGAAAAAAGGCAGAGTGCGTGGGCATCCCCAGAGGCCATTTCTTTTCACAGGTCTACGTAGAGCAGGAGCTAGCTGCTCATTTGAGTACTTACTGCTCAGCCAGTACTTACTGTGTCCCTCATTAAAGACCTTCCTACAGCAGCAGCCAGGGCAGCTTTCCAGATTCTGGCAGGAGATAATGATTCTGAGGTGGGGTGGGGTGTATCCTGGAGGCTTAGCCTACAGCTGATTCCTCCAAACATTCCAAGGATTCTGGAAACACTCACCTCCTGGATTAAACCTACTTCAGCTTTAACTTCCTAGAGTCGATTCTGTGTCTAATATAGGAAATGTGAGCAATGACAAGAAGCTCATCACTTCTACTACTTTATTAAATTCGTAAAATATTAAGTATAAAATACTTAGCCACGAGGGATAAAGAAACAAACTCAATTTATTTTCATTATATTTTGATATAATATCACTCGGGCCAGGGTAATTCTTATACACCACAGTATCACACCATTCTATAAACCTAAACCTACACTGGAATTCACCTCATTCATAAACATGAGATAACTTGACCTACTTTCTAATATATTCAGCTCCTTCTTGTCTGCTTTAATCTGCAGTGACATTTTAAAAGTTGCTCTGATAATTTCCATTATATGAAAATGCATTTTTCATTTTTATCATCTTTAATTTTCCTCCCACAAACAAAATACTGTTTTCTCAATGGTCAGCCTAAAAATGTCGCAGGAAACAAGATGTACAAGACAGCTGTTACAAAAGGTTCACTGCTGAATTGGGCTCAATGTTGGGTTTCTTGATGGGGGATGAGGGTGGGCGGAGGAAGAAGAGGCAAAGAATGAGGCAATTTTGCCCAAGTCCACATAATACAGGATGATAGGTTTGGCTCTCTCTTTGTATATAACCTGTGACAAATTATAGAGCACAGCTTTTAAAAGTAACTATAATTTCATATCAAATAATATAATGCTTCCCAAATAATATAATGCATCCACGCATCCCAGTAATTCTCCAATCTCAAGTTACAAAGAAAAAAGGAGAAGAAATCCGCTTCTACTCTCGTAGCTACCTTCCAACTACATCCACACTTGACCATCAACAGCCTCCCGGACCTGAGTTCCTTCCCTCTGAAGAAGCCCTCTTTAAGTCCACTGTCGATAATCCTTTCGAGCAGGTCCTACTGTGTTTGAGAACTTCCTATGGTTCCCAAATGCCCAGAGCAAAGGTTTGCAAACTATGGCCCACAAACTAAGAATGCCTTTTACATTTTTAAATGGTTGAAAAAAAATTAAAAAACAAAAAATGAATTATACTTCACGACACATGAAAATTGTGAAACTCAAATTTCAGTGTCTATAAATCTAGTTTTATTGGAACACTCATTTATTTATGAATTGTCTATGGCTGCTTTTGGCACTCCACCAGCAGAGTTGAGTAGTTCCAACAGAGATGGTAGCCTAAAATATTTATAGCCTAGTCCTTTACTATAAATGATTGCCAACTCCTAACCTGGGGTGTAGAAGCCATACCTCTTGGCCTGACAATGCAGGTCATGGAAACCTGGATTTAACCGACCTTCCTAAGCCTTCTTTTCTTTTATTTGAAGACATAACATCTACTCCACTGAAACGGTCTTCTCCATTCCTCCCCAACATAACTCCCTTTCCTTCTTTGCCTGCTCCAAAGCTCCGTTCAATCCCAATAGCTTTTTTCTTTTTTTTTTTTTTTAATTTTTGGCCATGCCGCATGGCTTGTGGGATCTTAGTTCCCCGACCGGGGATTGAACCCAGGCCAGGGCAGTGAAAGTGCCGAGTCCTGACCACTGAACCATCAGGGAATTCCCCCACAATAGCTTTTATTTTATTTATTTATTTATTTTGTTTGATGTGGACCATTTTTAAAGTCTTTATTGAATTTGTTACAATATTGCTTTTGTTTTATGTTTTTAGTTTTTTGGCCACGAGGCATGTGGGATCTTAGCTCCCCCTGCGGATCAAACCCACACCCCCTGCATTGGAAGGTGAAGTCTTAACCACTGGACCGCCAGGGAAGTCCCCCCAATAGCTTTTAGCCACCTTTCTCTCTCTTCATAAAAAGAGTCAGATCATACACATTTAACTTCCATGAGGTTAAAAAAGAAAAGTCATTTAAAAAGTACCCAAAGGTATTCTCCACAGCACTGTTTGTAATAATAAAAGATGAGAAATACCCCAATGTCCACCAGTAAGGCAGGGTGAATAAGTTCAACCCCATCCACACAATGAAGGATGGGCAGCTGTGCCAAGGGGTGAATTTCATCACTATGACCACCACAGAGCAAGAGCCAGGATAGATCAAACGAAAAAAACAAGGTGGAGGAAATGTGCATTGCATACTATCATTTACCTCAGAAGGGGGTGAGATCTAAATATGAAAACATGCAACCATTTGAAGATATATCTTTTTTTCAAGGGTGCAAGGAGAAACCCTATCTTTTTCAATTGCTACATATGGTGAGGGATGGAAATAGGATGGAAAGGGGACTGAGACAAAAGCAAACACCTCTGAATATATAACCTTATGTTATGGATGAGACTTGGAAACCTTGACCGTGTTGTGCAAAATTATCTAAATTGAAATTGAAAAAGGAACTTCTTAAAAGCAAAAACAAAAATGAAACCAATGAACCTAACTATGTATCCAGTTGGTGGCACAAAGACAGAGAAGAGCTATTCTAAATGTCTTTAAAACACTCTGTCTTGTATGTAGCATGAGGTAAAGCAGATGAAAAAACATAGCACTATTAGTGAACTAGAAATCTGGGTGGATGAAAGAATATAGATATAAAGTTGATAAAGCTAAGTAAAAACCCTGTATACCTGAATTTCACTTGGATGTATTAGTAAGAATTAATGAGTTTTATCTCTGTACACAAACACACACACACATATACACACATTCATCCATACCTGTTCCCTAGTTCAGCACTGAATGGATCCAGGAATAACAATAAATCCAGTAGTAATAAATATTTCTAGTTTCTACATTGTACCTTCTAAATACTTAAGGAACCAGGGCTCCTTAGAGAAGTAGTGCATCCAAGTCTGGAGTACAAAATGGATAAGACAAACCAGTAACATTTTTGTCATACCAGAAAGAACACAAAAATACAAAAGTACAAGTTATGTCAAAAGGACTTGGTAATTAGTTTCCACTGGTCAAATATGGGACAAGTTGAGTATCAATAAGAATATTAAATTGAAACACATCAGTTACATTTATACTAAAAAAAGAAAAAAAAACAAGCCAAGAAAAAAACCCCTCTGTTCACTTTTAGATGCTGCTGCTAGAGAACTCATTGTTTTGAAAATAAAGGCAAAGTATCGAGCATTTATCCTGACATTCCTACGTGAATGTCAGAGTAAACAAATAGTTGTGATTAAATTTCTATCTATCTATCTATCTGTCTATCTACCTACCTACCTACCTACCTATTTTTTTGGCCAAGCCACGCTGCTTACGAGATCTTAGTTCCCTGACCAGGGACTGAACCCGGGTCCCAGCAGTGAAAGTGCCAAGTCTTAACCACTAGACCACCAAGGAATTTCCTAAATTTCTTTTTATAAACTATTCTTGTATATAAACAAAGGAGGAATGATAGAATTGGCATATCACTATTTTGCAATCACTAATGAATTAAAAGACATAGGCAATAGTAATCAATGATCAACAGTATCCCAAAAAGAGACCACCATTTACTATGTATCTCAATGAAAATACATAGCCTACCTATGATATAGTCTTGCCAAACAAAAAAAAGCCCATATATGAAGCTGACCGAAACTCGAGATTTAACAAATTATAGAAAACACGGGGAACAGAGGAACATGTTAAATGGCAACATGGGGAAGCAATCATCAAACTCCAGACTGCGGAAATTTTACAGCATAGTTTCTCAACCTCAGCACTAATGACATTTTGAGCCAGATAATCCTTTGTTGGGAGGGGCTGTCCTGTGTACTGTAGGTTATTTAGCAGCATCCTTGCCCTCTACCCGCTAGATGTTAGTAGCGCCCCTCAGCGGTGACATCAAGAATTGTCTCTACATATATACACTACCAAACGTAAGGTAGATAGATAGTGGGAAGCAGCCGCAGAGCACAGGGAGATCAGCTCGGTGCTTTGTGACCGCCTGGAGGGGTGGGATGGGGAGGGTGGGAGGGAGGGAGATGCATGAGGGAGGGGATGTGGGAACAGATGTATATGTATGACTGATTCACTTTGTTATAAAGCAGAAACTAATAAAAAAAAAAAAAAAAAAAGAATTGTCTCTAGATGGTGCCAAATGAAGGCAGAAAAGGATCATGCCCACTGGAGAATCTCTGCTGTCAAGGACAAATAACACAGTTTCTTAAATAAATCACAAGGGGTGGGGCAGGGGCAGGGGGGAGATGGAAGGGTAACCTATAAATTAAAAGGGGATTAGAAACATGCCAATCAATCGTAATGTATAAACCTTACTTGGATCCTGATTCAAAGAAATTAAAAACAAAAGACAGTTGAGGCAATTTAAACATTAATTTGATATTTAATGATATTAAGGAAATATTGGTAATTTTCATGTTTTTGGTGTGATACAGTTTCGTAGATTTGTTTTTAAGTCCTATCTTTTAGGGACATATACTGAAATACTGACAGGAAAAAAATAAAGTAGCAAAGTCGTGCTTCCAAGCAATTGGTGAGAGACAGAAAGGTATATGTCATATAAGACCAGATAAGAATTAATCATCATTGAACGAGAGTGATGGGCACATAGTTCACTATACAGTTTCTCTTCACTTTTGGATAGGTTTGGAAGTTTCCATAATAAAAAGGTATGAGTAAATCAATCTGGCAGGCAATTCCGTTCCCATTCCTCTCAGTGAGCACATAAGCCCCAGAATGACCGGGGGAGGGATGTAAGAATTTACAGTTCCCTGGGCTTGTTCAGTTTCTAAATGCCTCCTGGGGTCCTATCTGGATGCTGAGAGTAATTCTATTGTTTACAACACGCCCTTAAACACGGGAGCCAACTACTTAGCTGCAAGCCCTTCCAATATTGGGAGAAAAGCCTGTGAGCTGTGTTGGACTGACCCGGCACTAGGATTCTGGTGTCTAAGGTGGCATCTTCCCAATGGATGTTCTAGAGCAAGTTAGCCTATGAAGGATTTTTGCCTTGAATGCTGAGTGCAAAGCTGGCCCCCACGAAAGGTGTCCAATTTTACTCATCCTGGAAGGAGCCCAAGCTCTGTGAGCTGCCCGGCCCACCTCAGACTTTCATTCTAGGTGAGAGAAAATAAATTTCTATCTTGTTTAACCCACCGCAGTTTATAGTCTTTTCCACTATGCGCAGCAAAACGTACACCAATTAACCCAGAAATAAATTCTCCTTTCTCTTGGAAGCCTACTCTACCCTACGAGAGATAGCTACTTCTTTCTCTGAACTGACTCTTTTCCTGCACATTTGTCACAGATGCCTCTTCATTTCGTTCTTCCCAGAAACTTGCAGCCCAAACATGACAATGTCATTATATGCTCCAGGGCCAATTTTTATTTCTGTCCTTCCTAGTTCAGAGTATTGAAAGCATTTCCTCTGACTCCAAGTTTCTGTGAACAGTGGCCACCAGAGAGGACGAGAGCCTCGCTCCACACAGCTTGTCCCCCAGGCCTGCGTTAAACTCTCCAAAGGGACAGCAAAAGGAACCGAGAATCCTGTGTGACCCAGATGCCTGGAGCAGTTCTCCTGCAGTGGAGATTAAGTCATTCTTTACTCCTCAGAGGTAAACAAACAGAAGAATGATATAACATACTTGGGGAATGTTTAGAATCAGGTAGTAAAAAAGACTTCTTAAATGTTACTTATTTCCTTCTCTTGATGAAGGGGTGGGTTCTATCCCAGTCTTCTAGAAACTATGTTTCTAGGCATGGAATAAAACTTTGACCAAGATTTAAATGGTCCCAGCAGGTTTTTTTCCCCAAAAACCACCTTTGCCCAAGTATCATTTGACTATACAACTGTGAAGATCAGTGATCTTTGTCTAATGGAACCAAAATTGTCTCATACAGATTACAACTCTGCTTAGCACTCTTTCCAACCCTGACAATCAATCAATCGATAGAAAAATAACAAATTGCCAAGTCAGAGTTAATCACTGCAAGACGGTGGTAGGGTAATCTTGGACTGCGTATCGCTATCTAATTTAAATGTGGAAATTCACCTTTGGTCACCACTGCAACAAGGTAAATTTGAACCCCCACCCATTCAGTCTCGATTTCACTAAGCTCAGATATCTCCTCTATAAATAAACGAGGCACAGCTCTAAAGACATCCCTTTCGTTCAATACTTATCTGGGGGCATAAATATAATAGGTCAAGATGTTTGGAGAATAAGCCTGCACTGAGTAGCCCATGTCAATGCCATCACCTTGACCTAACAGAGGGAACAGGGAGGAACTCCATCCACAGCCACCAACACCTCAATGGGCTATGACACAGAAAGCAGACGACCAGCTCCCTGGTTGACAGTAGAGAGACTGCTGGTTCCACTGATAAGGCTTCACCTGGGGTCTGCTTAGTGAGGAAAGCAAGCAGCCCAGAGAAGGGAGAATGCCAACACTGTGTGAGGGACCCAGTTGCCATCCATCTGGTCATTATCATAATAGTCATTCACTAAATACAGTTATACCAGAAGATTTATGAAGACCATGGCATTCTGAGAGAAAATAAAGTGTTCAAAGTACAACTTGATTGTCTCTCCAATCTTTCTAAAATAACTACCAAAACATACCTTATATTAAGACAATCAAGTGCACCTGACTCACAGCCATATACTTGTTGAGGCTCTAAGAAAACCCTTAGATCAACAACCACTGTTGACAAAGCACACTTCCAGTTTACCAGCAGGATTGAGTATGAAGCCCTCTTTCTCACTCCAAATTCACAAAGAGAACATTAAGTAGGGAAGCGCATTCCCATTTCCAGTCATTCTGTATAGGGAGACCCTGGCCACACAATGCACCCACAAGGGTGAGGCTGGAAAGTAAAGCAGAGCTGATTTTCCTAGAGCAGCAGGATTTTCTGGAGGGAAGACAGAGGTTTGTTGAAGAAAGCATGCAAGACATCACAGAGACACGTCTTTTCTAACCTATAAAACTACAGCTGGCGCCATGCCCCCAGCCTGTGCCAGGACCTAAGAAGCACTTCCCAGTGGAGACCTTGGAGGTCTTTCATTCACAGTCTCAACTTCAAGGTATACAAAATGTCAAGGGGAACATCTGTTCCATGGGGCTGGTGTGAGGATTTCCACAGACACCAGGTCTCTAGCACCGAGGTGCCTAACACTTCAGCTCCTCATTAGATGGTGACTCATGACAAAGCCCAGGCTACTGCCCCTTCAGAGACACCAGAGCCTGAAATTACTTTTTCAACAGCAGTAACAAACTTCTCCTGGCCATCAGCACCAGCTTAGAGTCAGGCGGCACACAGAGAGATCTGTTCTGGCTGAAGAGTGGGGGGTCTGTGTGAGTGAGATCTCCAAAAATAAAGTGGGTTCCCAGGAGGGATGGGAAGGCAGGGTCTAAGAAAGAAACTTGAGGCTGCATTCAAGACAGCTGGTGCCGTGTGAAAGGGAGAACCCACTCACACGTGCTCCGTGGAGGGGTCTAGGTATGAGGACGTCAGGCTTAGAGAGGAAGGAATATAACCCCCCACCACATAATCTGGCTGCCATGGGAACAGCAGCCACCTAATTATAACAGAGTAAAGGCTGCTTCTTGGTTTTTACATTCGGAATTGAGTTATAGGTAAATCACGGAAGCCCTTACTGGGATTAAAGAACAGAATAGAATTATTACCAACTCCGAGCATATAAAATTCAAAGGTACAGCTGCCCAAAATGGAAAGGTTGGGTGGGGGAGGATGGTAGACAAGAAATAGTGCCTCTAGGAGACAGAATAAGAATAGAAGAGGCTGCATGTGTCATCCGAGGGTACAGAGGGAGGATTAAAAGCATGAATCAGACTTGGGAGGAAGGGAGACGGGGATGGTCAGAGCGAGCTAATGGCGATAACAAGACACCAAAGAACTGCTTTTAAAACTCATAAAGGGGGCTTCCCTGGTGGCGCAGTGGTTGGGAGTCTGCCTGCCGATGCAGGGGACACGGGTTCGTGCCCCGGTCCGGGAAGATCCCACATGCCGCAGAGCGGCTGGGCCCGTGAGCCATGGCCACTGAGCCATGGCCACTGAGCAACGGGAGAGGCCACAACAGTGAGAGGCCCGCATACCGCAAAACAAACAAACAAACAAAAAAACAAAAAAAAAAAACTGATAAAGGGAGAAATGGTGCTGTAAGCATAATATTTATACATGTGGAAATCACCAAAAAGGCAGCAGAAATGACCCACAGGGGGAAAAAGGTGGTTGCTTCTAAGAAGGAAGGCTAGTAAGGGAAGGAAGAGAGAGTGTAAGATACCTGTTCCTTTCCATTAGAAGCTTTTCTGTAGCATTTTCTATTTTTAGCCATTTGCATGCATTACTTAATTTTTTTTTTTTTGGTTAATGAAAGATCCTCTATAAGGCCATTGTTTAGATCACAGCAGTAGGATTTTTCTCAGCTTCTACTGGGCCTGATAGTGGTGTGTGGAGAAGACTGCAGCTGGCCTCACAGTGTGTTTACTTTATTCTAATCTTAGTAAAGTCATGTTTAAACTCTACAAGTGCACAAGTCATTTTACAGTTCTGGAAAGCTGTCCAATTCTGGACAGCTTGTTGTAAACGGAATAGAAAGGCTTTGATGGTCATTTTAGATCTTCAGAATATGGGGCTTCACAGCTAAAAAAAGAGTCATTTTTCAAGACACATGTTCTATAGGCACAAGTATTCCAGAGACTTTGAGTCCATGAAATCCAATCAATTCTTACACAGCAAAGGCTCAAATCTTGAGTTCTCCAGGAGGGCCTTTTAACTTTGAAAGAAATTAACTGATGAGCATAATTAGCCAAAAAGCTTAAGAAACAGCACATTCTACAACACCCATGGATTAAATTTAATTACGAAAAACAATCTGGAAATGGTTATTGTTGTTGTTCTGAAACATTTACCGAGTACAGACCGCAGAGGAAGGACCCCAGCACATGTCTGGAAATCCTGATCAGTGAGATGGTGCTAATTAGGACTCCCAGCCACTCAGGGAGCCCACAGGGGGTGGCAAGTGGCAATGCCTACAGCCGACAAGCAGAGTAACCTAGGGAATCCAGCTAATGGAGGATGGCAGGAAGACAAAAGTGCATAACAGATTACATTTTTAATGAAGAAAAGCAAGCACAGGAACAACTTATCTTTTCGGACATCATATAGCATTTAAGTTACAGATACAGAGTAACAAACAGCTATGTAGATCCTGCCTTGAATTTTACAGATTCAATACCCTCCCTAAACAACACTGGGAACCAAAAATTCCCAGAGGGCCAAAAATAATGTTTTTCATTTAAAATCGGTTTTAAAATATTTTTCTTACCAGCCTGCAGGGAAAATGGAGATAAATTCAGATTATTGCATTTATGATCAAATCTGGAATATACCATGAGTCATTAAGTTAAACACTAAACAAATCGTTTTTCATATGCTCCCGTCCATCTCCTCTCCATCAGTCTCTCTCACCTCCCTCACATGCTTGCAATGCTTTAAAGCATCATGTTTATTCCTGAGAAGCATGGCTGTCTCACATTCTTAATTGCTCATCCCTACAACATCTCACTCAGTATGGCCTGGCCTTCTGAGAGGCTCAGAACGTGACTGATTGATTACATTGTTCATTTCTTTAAATTTTATTCAGACTTGGACTGGCCCAGATCCCTTAAAGCAATTCTACTTCCTCTAGTTTATGTCAAAATAAAAGTTCCTCGAGCATTTATTCATGACTTTAGGCACTTCCAGAAACGTCAACATTTCAGATCATCTCTCATATTCCTATGCATTTAAGATAAATGTTTCTGTTGTTGTCATCATTGTTGTTTGATATAGCTTTTCCAAAAACAAACAAAAAGGCAGTGAAATAAATATCCCTAGGGTGGAAGCAACCCAACTGAAGCATACAAATCAGGCAGTAAACCAAGTGTTGGCAGCAAAGGCAACCATAAACAAGACAAAAAAACAACCCTCAGAATGGAAGAAGATATTTGCAAATGAAGTAAGTGACAAAGGGTTAATCTCCAAAATATGCAAGCAGCTCATGAAGCTCAATATCAAAAAAACAAACAACCCAATCCAAAAGTGGGCAGAAGACCTAAATAGACATTTCTCCAAAGAAGATATACAGGTTGCCAACAAACACATGAAAGAATGCTCAACATCATTAATCATTAGAGAAATGCAAATCAAAACTACAATGAGATATCACCTCACATCAGTCAGAATGGCCATCACCAAAAAATCTACAAACAATAAATGCTGGAGAGAGTGTGGAGAAAAGGAACCCTCTTGCACTGTTGGTGGGAATGTAAATTGATACAGCCACTATGGAGAACAGTATGGAGGTTCCTTAAAAAACTAAAAATAGAACTACCATACGACCCAGCAATCCCACTACTGGGCATGTACCCTGAGAAAACCGTAATTCAAAAAGAGTCATGCGCCACAATGTTCATTGCAGCATTATTTACAATAGCCAGGACATGGAAGCAAACTAAGTGTCCATCCACAGATGAATGGATAAAGAAGATGGGGTACATATATACAATGGAATATTACTCAGCCATAAAAAGAAATGAAATTGAGTTATTTGTAGTGAGGTGGATGGACCTAGAATCTGTCATACAGAGTGAAGTCAGAAAGAGAAACGCAAATACCGTATGCTAACACATATATGGACTCTAAAAAAAAGGATCTGAAGAACCTAGGGGCAGGACAGGAATAAAGACGCAGACGTAGAGAATGGACTTGAGGACACAGGGAGGGGGAAGGGTAAGCTGGGACGAAGTGAGAGAGTGGCATGGACTTATATACACTACCAGATGTAAAATAGCTAGCTAGTGGGAAGCAGCCACATAGCACAGGGAGATCAGCTCGGTGCTTTGTGACCACCTAGAGGCGTGGGATAGGGAGGGTGGGAGGGAAACGCAAGAGGGAGGAGATATGGGGATGTATGTATATGTATAACTGATTCACTCTGTTATACAGCAGAAACTAACACACCACTGTAAAGCAATTATACTCCAATAAAGATGTTTTTTAAAAAATACATGGAAATATGAGTAAAGAGGAAATTATACTTTGGGAATACAGTATGAAATTGTGTTAAAAAAATAAGTGTTGGGTTGACAGAAGGGAAAACAACAGGTAAGTCTGTCAAATTTCATTTAAGTTTCCCAGAAAATAGGAATGTTAGAACACAGGAAAGCCAGACATCACTGAGGGAGGAGTTCAAAAGGACTGAACCACCATGTTGCAATCAACAAAGACCATGGTTAACTTCACAGAACTTTTGAAGCAGGCAGGGTTAGGCAGGCATCTTAAACTATGTGGGACTGTTGCTCCTTCTTCCTCACGGTATTTCACTGTCCTAATAATTCAGTCCATTATTGCCTCTGTCCTCTACCCATCCTACCCCTCCAACACATCCCCACACTCCAAGGAGAAGTAAACAGGAAGCATACTCATCCATTCTCTATAGACCCATGGCATAAGAATACACTTGGTATGCTGTTTTTGGATCTGAAATCTGAAATCTGTGGTAAAGGTATACATCTGACGTGTTTCCTGTCCACTGTGCCTAGGCCCTTTAGCTAGACTGGCCCACCAAGTGCTGTCTGCAGATCCTCAAAAGACAACGTCCATGCCAAGACACCCAGAAGATTCCAGGGCAGGACAGCTCCTTTACTCTTGCCTATCCTGTATATATCTGATCCCACTTCCCTCAGCTCATAACTCTTGACCACGTACTTGACCCCTGCCCAGCTTTGCACTCCTCACACTTGGCATTTGCAATTGTGTCCAGAGTTAGACATTCAGCCGTTCTCACCCCTAGCTCTCAGTATCCCCACATGGCAGACAGACACTCATCTGTCAAACACCACCTGGCCAGAGGCTGCCCACAGTGGTATGAAGGGAGGATTGTGTATGTTTTTATCAGACAGCTCAACACACTGTCAAGTTTCATTTTTACACTGACTGCAGGGTGGCTCACAGCTAAACTTAACGTTCACATGGATGAGCCGTTTTTATTTGGGTTTTCCAGCATAACAATCCCTTGTCTTCTGTTTGACTTCTGACTTCTCCGTGTTCAACCATGCCAGCTGTCACAGTATTTTCTGGAAATAACCAATGTATAACTAGAGTATACTTCTTTCCTGCTTCAGAGGAATGACACAGTTTTAGAGGTAGAGGAGCCCTTATCAGTCATCCCCCCCAATATTTCTCAAACACCACCAGGCCAGAGCTAGTTCATGGCTAACAGTCAGTGGTCACCAGAGCAACAAGAAAGAGGAAGGAAATGAAGAGTTTTTCACAACGCTAAACACATACAATCGAAAGACAAATTCACGACATTCTTACATTTTTAGTATTAAAATATTTCTTCTTTCATGAAATGATGTTAGTACATGGTAGTTATTACGTTGGCCAAAAACTTCGTTCCGGTTTTTCTGTAAGATGTTACGGAAAAACCGGAACGAACTTTTTGGCCAAACTTTTTTAAAAAAATCTTTATGAAAAATCCTAAACACAAAATAGAGAGATTACCATATAAATAAATAGAGAACTCTCATGCACTATCCAGCTTCAACAATTACCAACTTTGTTTACGTACAGCCCAAAATATCTAGTAAAAACTGGTCCTAAATTTTTTATCTCTATTCCACAAAACCTAAAAGTGTGGGAATGACATGGCTGGGCCAACCTCTTACATTTTACAGATAAGGACTTGGAGACTAGCAGAGATTAACCTGTCCCCACTTGCACAGCTGGTCAAGAACAGAACTGATACGTCTGGTGCGCCATGATACGGTTTTGGAGGGTAGGAGCATGAACCAATTCTTTTTAACCTGTCAGACTTTAATTGAGGCACAGCCAAGACCTGCAGAAGAGCGCCTTTTGTCTCTGCCCAGGGCATTTCATACACACTACTTGGGTGCAGGCAGCCACAACCAGGACAACCAGATGGGGAAAACCAATAATCTGTAACCAAAGTTTACTTCATCTCACGCTTTAGCAATTGTGTATCATCCCTGGAGAGCTCCAGGAACTACCAAATGGTTTTAGGACAAAGATTACTGGAAGTTTCTACATTAATTCCTCATCTAGCACTTCCCTCCCCACCCTAAAAATTATGAGGCAAACATATGGAATGAATGAGAATTCATGCAATAAGGTAAAAAAACAGCTACTCATCCCCTCTTCTAGGCAACCCCCCACCAACAAACTACCAGGTGGAAAAAAATCACACAGCAATGGAAGTAATAACACCAGGCAGCTACACTCCTATCTCACAGAACTGTGGTAAAAAAATCAAACAAGACAGTATGAAGTGACAATGTTTTAACGCTCTGTAAAACTGTACCAAAGCAAGAGGGTGGCCAATGGATAATAAAATATTTTTTTAAAGGACTCACCTAAATTCTGTTTATGTAGAGTCGATTTCCCTGAAGATATCCTGAAGCATCTGAGAAGACTTCAGCAGCGATACCTAAAACAATAATAAAAATCATCAGAATCAAGTAATGTTATAGACATCAGTTTTCAAAAAAAAAACCCTCAATCTATACATTTGGTCATTTCCCTCACACTAAGCGTGAAAGGAAATAACTCAGGAAACAATGAATTTCCGCTGCAACACATGGGCTGGGAATTTTCTTCACCAACAGGGAATTGAGGTCCCAAGACACATATTTTGAAAACCAAAATTATGTTACAGTTGAAGCAAAACCACATTATTCTCTTCCCTGTGATAGGAATGCTTAAAGGCTTTGAATTTAAACAAAGCTGAAATATATACATCCTCCTTCCTGCCCCCACGTATATTTAAAACAAAAATCACTGGCACTGCACTCTGATTCTTTTTAAAAATCAGCATCCATGAGCTCTTGCCTTATTCACTTTTTTCCTCCTTAGCTGCTGTAACCCATCTGTGAAGTGGTCCCTTCTTGTTTCAACTGTTGCCATCTCGTTCACAGTTTTCTGAGGCACTGATAACTAAGCATTTAGCAGCTTATTCATGAAAACCCAATTTGAAGCAAAGAAGCACCATAATTGTAGAAGCAAACAAAATGGGCCAGCCACAACTAAACAATGGTCTGACTAACAACATATATATGAACCAATGAAACAATAAACACGCAGCTATAGAACCAAGTATTCATATGAAACAGACCAAGTACATGTAATCTAATCTGGGTAGGTATGTGAGACTAGTTAATAAATGATGATGGTTAGCTATTTAGGAGGAGGGAAAAATCTAGCACCCTCTCTCTACTTAAAGAGAATAAACTCAAAATAGAATCAAATGAGTACTAGAAAAATATACAGATGAATAGTTTTATAATACAGAAATAGGAACGGCCTTTTTAAACATGACATCAAAATATGAAACTCAAGGACTGAGACTTTTGGCTGACAACATTTTTAAAATCTCAAATACACGAAAGGCAAAAACAAATCAAAAATAAAAACAAAGAACAAACAAATCTAGACACTTTGGTCAAAAGATAAAATAAGAAACTAAGTAGAATATTCATACAAGAGACATATGAAAGGTTGCTATCCTTATGTGAAAATGTCTTAAAAGTGAGTAAGGGGCTTCCCTGGTGGCGCAGTGGTTGAGAGTCTTCCTGCCGATGCAGGGGACACAGGTTCGTGCCCTGGTCCGGGAGGATCCCACGTGCCATGGAGTGGCTGGGCCCGTGAGCCATGCCCGCTGAGCCTGGGCGTCCGGAGCCTGTGCTCCGCAGTGGGAGAGGCCACAGCAGTGAGAGGCCCGCGTACCGCAAAAAAAAAAAAAAAAAAAAAAGTAAGGAAATTAATACTCCACCTCAAAACGGACAAAGCAAATTAATGAACTTCCCACGAGAATAGAATAGTAATAAACATATGAAAAGATACTCAGCTATACTAACAATGGAAAAATACAACTTCAGAAAACCTAGCTCTTATTTTTTACCTGTCAGGTTGGTAACAATGCCCAAGACTGACAGTACCTGTTGTTATGGGCCTAGCTCGTGATGTAGCCTCTTTGGCAACTATGTCAGCATGTAAAATGGCACACACTGTGATACAGCAATCCTTCTCTAAGAATTTACTCAAAGTAGATTATTGTGAAAGTGGAAAAATGGATATACATAGCATGTTTATAATCATTGGGGGCAGGGAGTGGGGAGTAAATATCCTAAAGGTCCACAGATAGATGAGGTCAAGTAAACAAGTTTTTATTAATATTTACTGATAATGAGAATATCATACCAGTGAATAAAGCAGGTAAATGAATAAAACAGGTAAATGACCTGTTTTACCTGTGAATAAAACAGGTAAATGACCATGCAAAGTATGATATCATTTCTGCGTGTGCACATCTGTTGCTGGATGTCCTTATACATGTCTAGAAGGATGTTTGTTAAAATAGTTATGGTTGCCCCTGACTATCCAAATTTAAATTTTTTTTTTTTTTTTTTTTTTTTTTTTGCGGTATGCGGGCCTCTCACTGTTGTGGCCTCTCCCGTTGCGGAGCACAGGCTCCGGACGCGCAGGCTCAGTGGCCATGGCTCACGGGCCCAGCCGCTCGGCGGCATGTGGGATCCTCCCGGACAGGGGCACGAACCTGTGTCCCTTGCATCGGCAGGAAGACTCTCAACCACTGCGCCACCAGGGAAGCCCCTTACTCACTTTTAAGACATTTTCGCATAAGGATAGCTTTTCTTATACTGTTTGAATTTCATATAATGAGCGTGAATTATTTTTCCAAAGAACACAGTGGAGCTGCTTTTTAATCTCATGCTGGAGTGTAAAGTAACACACTGCATAGATTTCTACTTTCCTTCTGTCACCTTCTCTCTCCTCCTTTAGTGACATTTGTGTCACACGTGTGCTTGCTGTGAACACTGATTAGAGAGGTCCCTTCCTCCTCTCTGGTTCCTATTCATTCCTGAGGGCCACTTCGTCCTTGCCTTTAGTTCCTAAGACACACCTGTATCCTTATTATAAATCTCTTTTTTTTTTTACTTAAGCTAGCTCAAGTGAGTTTGTTATTTGTGACCAAAGGCACACCATGTAATACAGTGTTGCTTTTTATTTTCCACCTTCTCAATCATCCCATTCCATCTGAAAACACAACAGTAAATCTTGTAATCACATGAATGAAGATTTATGGTATACAACGTCATGTATTATTTATGACCTACAGCCGAAGGAACTGAAGCAAGCAGCTCAGAACTAGTATAACGAAGGCAAAAATAGGACTTCAAGAGGCAGGGGGGTTTGTTCCTGACTTATATGAGAACTGATGAAAAGACTATTTGAATAAGAATAAAAACAAAGGGGACATATTTGTCCAGATGGGCCACTTCTATGGTAAAAATAGTCTCCATTATCATGTTTTAACCACTTTGCAGATTTATTTTTATTGGGTTATATTTATATATGAAGAGCTTTTTTTATTCTACTTAGACTTGAAAATATAGAAATGTATTCCCATAATGGGCCCATTATGTTCAATTTATCTCCAGCAACCAAATTTACTTTTCTCCTTGCCCTATTTTTAAAGGTTCAGAAGTTCCATATAATACACAAATCCTCATAATACCATAATTACAAATCTGGCTAAAAAGCCACAAATATACAAATCCCTTTTAGAGGCATGTTGGATGTCAAATACAAATCTAATTAATCTCCCTTCATCTCCTGAAGGCTCCTTCTCCCCCCCAAAAAATTTCCCTAGAAGGTAGAAAGAGGACAAGAACCACTATCCAGTTTTAGAGATGAACAATCTAAGACCTAACTAAGTATCTGTGCCTCCAGGGCATAACTCAAACCCACAGGCCACCCAGTGCCAGCTGCTGGCCTCTGTTCTGAGTCCTCCTCAGGGCAGGGGCACCTTTCGAAATAGATAGAAAGGGGAGCCAGGTAAATCCACATTTGAGGCTGAGATGCATTAGGATTTATGACACCAAACACTGCATTTAAGGGAAGCGACAGCACAGTGGTTTAAAGTAAAGTGATTGATCCTGGTTCTGTCATTTATTAGTTGTTTGGCCTCAGTGTGCCTCAGTTTCTTCCTCTGTAGTAATGCCCAGAAAAAGGGACGTTGTGAGGATTAAAGGTTGTAATACATCTAAAGCAATGAGTAATGCTCAAGAGTCAAACATGGTCTTGCTTGAGCTCCAGCTCAGCAGGAGCTGTGATGGTAACTGCCCACAGGTAGAAACTCATAGTTGCCTGATCAGAGAGCAAGGTCCCTAGAGAACCCTGGAACAGAATATGTCTCTATGTAGGACACTTACCTATTCAAAATGCTTATTTTGAATAAGACCCTTCCAATTAAATAGAAACTTATTTTAAAAGTACCAGGAGCCTGTTATTTCAAGGAACATTGCCTTCAAGCAGCCTCCTCTGGATCCTATGATAAATCACTTGGCAGCTCCCACGTTCTACCTCTTCTGGAGTATTTTGAGAGGCATATGTAGATGTGACCAAAAAGCAGCAAAAGCTGCTGGCTCAAATGCTTGCCACCAATAGCAGGACTTAACTGTTTTTGCATCCTGGACCACTTCCTACTTCCTTGAGGAAGCTTACACACACCTCTCCAAGTCCCAGGTCACTCGTCACCAGAGCAGAGGTAGTAATACTTAGATATTTCAGATGGAGAAATGAAATTAAAATGGATGGGTTAAGTTCCTAACACAGTGCCTAGAGCCCAGTAAGTGTCCAGTAAATGGTACATCTTTAATTGATTATCATCTGAACAGCATTAAAGAAGCAAAACACATTAAGTAATCTGAGAGAGACTCTACACGGCAATTTTTCACCATGAGAGATTTATGGACTCTTTGTTTTCCATGTCTCCCTTGACGAAATCCCCACAGGAAGGCGGGGCCACGTTGGAGGGGATGTAAGGAGGCAAGGGAGTCTCAAGCCATGAAGGGCCTGCACAATGCATATGGCTGAAATCGCACTATGTGGTCAGACCCCAAGCAGCCAAAAACACATCTGTCCTAAGATTTCATTAAAAGATGGATAACAGTGTAACATGACACTCAAACTTTGTCCGGTACCATCTATATGAGCATAAACATCAGAAGATGGTCTGTATGGGCAACCATCCCAAGTGCTTTAATAAGGTAAGACCAAACAAAGCAGCAGGAAATCCACTAGATTTTAGCCAAACATGAGCAGAATATACTACTCTTAGCTTGAAGTTATCACTAACATTTGACACATTTATTACTAATTGTTCAAAAACAAAATCCAAGAAGAAAGAAACCAAGTAATTTTTCAGTAGCCATAAAATAGAGACAGGAAGAGCCAAAGAGAGAAAAGAGGACGAATTGTGAAAACAAAATTCTTCCAACTTCCTCCAACTTCTACCACTTGGCAAGGATTATTCTTTTCTTCTCTGAAACCCCGAGAACATTTTCACTGAAAGCACAGCTCAATGATTAGAGTCCAGCTCTACTGTGTCAGAAGGTATCTGCCTCCAGGGGGAAATGTCCAATTCTCTTTTCATGGCTTCCCCTGGCTGACTTTCAGCTAGAGGCTGGGTCCTGGGGTCAAAGGAAACTCAGTAAAGCCAAGCTCTAAGCACCAATGCCCAAGGCCTTCAGAGATGAGGAATGATACATGGCCTTGTCCTCTGCATGCAGAAAGGCTCCAGAAATCCCTCTGTATACCTCTAAAAGCAGCATTCAGCAAACTAGAAACTTCAGCAAACTAGAAACTAAGAGGTGTTACATGCAAAAAAAAAAAAAAATTCTTAATATAAATGTGTGAAATGCTGCTTTAAACCAAATTAAGGAGTTTTGCTAATGCAGAACAATTTGGACACTTTAATGTGCTAATGTGGATTATAAGTAAGTGGCCCCAACCTTATTTGTACACAGATCCCTTTACCTTTGTGGTCTACGTCTTGGTACAAGTGCCCAGGCAACAGTTTGGAAAATAATGTTAAAATTAGTTCTTTTATGCAAATAACTATTGAAGGCTCACTCTGCCCCACCACACTCGCAGTGACATGACCAGGCAGCACTCCCCTAAAGATCAGTTCACAGTGCAAACGATATTAATGCAAAGTAGTGTGAAACTCGTGTTTACTAGGAGGGCTAGGGAAGTGCTCTAATTACACTGCTTTACCTCCTTCAGTCTTTAGATGCTTTTCACAACTGGACAACTTGAGAGATGCCCTGAATTCCCTTTGGTTCTTCAATGCACTGTTCCCCTTCTCTCACTTATATGTATGTGTCTTTATGTAAAAGTATCAATAAAACTAAATTAGTAACGCGAGTAGCTAGAATGTAAGCTTCACAAGAACAGGGACTCTCCTTGGTCCATAGCTATTCCCCCAGCCCTTGAACAGGGCAGGTACAAGGATGTCCCACAAACATTCGACTATCTGAATAAAGCAATGAATAAATAAGCTTACCTAAGTGTATCATTAACTCATTTTACAAACCGACCAAAAGATACACTCTACAGCTTTATGTTAAACTGACTTTGAAATGCTCACTCTCAAACAATTTCCTATTTCTTTTTTCTCAAAAAAAAGTGTGTTTTGCCCATTTTATTCCCACGATTATCTCCCATCCTTTGCAAACGTCCCCCCCACACACACCCAAAAAGGGATATTTTTCCTTTGACTTTTGGGTTAGAAGGAACTTCAATATTATGAACTTAACGTTTAAAATAACCCCGAGATGTTGCAACATCTTCAAATGAACACATAAAAATTTAAACGTTTTTGCTAAACCCAATTCACTATGACAAAATAAGACAAGGCATTTAAAAAAAACTTTAACAACTGTGTTGTTTTTTTTTTTTAAGGGGACAAAGAGGAAAGAGCAGGAAAGGAGTGTTTCAATTCCTCCTTGGTCATTCACAAAATTATTGGTAAACTGACTAGACCATTCCCACCCCCATTCCTCCTACAAAGCTGTTAATGCCAGGGTGCTCCTATCTGATAATTCCCAACTTTCAGCTGGGCTATAGTCTCATCTCTTGCAGCAGCCCTGCCCAGGGCCACCTGCGGGCCAGCCCTCCTCCACCCCAGAATAAACCATCCAGGACAGTCATTTGAGTCTGTCCTCAGATCCCCAACTGCAGGAATCTCTGGGGCCCACTTCCTCATCCCCCGCCTCACCTGTCCTGGGAATCAGTGCCCCAGCACCACCGAGCCCACGCTCCTCCTGGAACCCTGCACCCTCTGCACTGCTTCCCCTGCAGTGGTCTTTGACCTCCTGTCTTCCACGCTTACAATGGCCTCCCCACACCCCTAATTCACCTGGCGCCCCATCAAGTTCTACCTACTCCGGGGAGGCGTCATGGACCACATCTTTATTTCAACTTAATATGGTACATGTAAAAACAATCTATTTACCTGTCTATAGTCCACACTAGACTGTGAGCTCCCTGAAGGCAGGAGCTATGGCTCCCTCCAGAGTTCTCGCCTCAAATCAGAGCTCAGTTCGTAACACCCATTACATGCTCAGTAGGTATCTGAAGAATTAATGAACATACGTTGTATGATTAATAACTTTGAGACACCAGGGATGAGAGTAGGGGACTTTAAGAGGCTGGGGTACAACAGCAGGGTCAGGATGGAGTCAGGGGTTTGTGTGTGTATGTGTGTACACGCACACCCGCACTGAAGAGAAGGTGCTGCCTCATTCCATAAGCCTCCTTCCTGGTTCTTCAAGGTCAAGGTTGCAATTAAACCCCACCGCCACCCCCACCCCCGCCCCCGCCCCTGTTTTCCTCTTTTAGTCCCAGGGATTGGCCCATGACTCACTCTCCTGCCACAAACATAGTGTCTTTGAGTCAGCGTCTCTCCTGTTTGGCTTGATGTCAATGAAGGAACTACACCATTTCATAATTATGCTTTTTTTCCCATCCCGAAGCAAACAAAGGCTTTGAGGTTTAACGATTAGAGAACGGTATAAGAAGATGCCCCGTCCTATAAGCTATTCCCCATCCTAACCCCTAAAGACCATCTCTTATGCTCATTCCAGCTTGGACCCTGTGGGAGAGCACAGAGTCACACAGGCACCAACACTGCAACCTGATGCACATGGAGAGGCAAGTGTTATTCATCAACCAGCAGAGCATTTCTTTTAGGAAGATGAGGTGAGAGGCTGCAGCAAAGAGAGCAAAAAGATTCACCCATACAGAGGAATATTGTTCAGCACTAAAAAGAAATGAGCTCTCAAGCCATGAAAAGACATCAAGGAACATTAAATGCGTATAATGAGTGAAAAGTCAATCTGAAAGGCTACGTCCTGCATGATTCCAACCAAATGATGCTGTAGAAAAGGCAAAACTATGGAGACAGTAAAAAGATCAGTGGTGGCTAGGGGTTGGGAGGAGAGAGGGATGAATAGGTGGAGCACAGAGGATTTTTAGGGCAGTGGAACTATTCTGTGTTATACTCAATGGTGGACACATGTCATTATACATTTGTCAAAGCTGATAGAACATACAATACCAAGAGTGAACCCTAATGCAAAGTATGAACCTTGGGTGATTATGATGTGTCAATGTAGGTTCATCAATTATAAAAAATGTACCCTCTGGTGAGGGGTGTTGATAATGGGGGAGACTTTGTATGCGTGTGGACAGTGGGTATGTGGGAACTGCTTACTGTCTGCCCAATTTTGCTGTGAACCTAAAAGTACTCTAAAAATATAAAGTCTGTGAAAGTAAAAATAAAATGAGCAAGAAGAAAAGGGTGAGGTATGGTATCACAAATTCCCCCCAGGCACTGAAGCCAGGGACACTCCTATGGCAGAGCCTGGGGAGAGGTTTAGAGTGAGACAAGGTGGGCTTGGCCCATAGAAGCAGTGATGGAGGATCTGGGTTCCACTGGCCAGCTGGACATCACCTGCACGTAGCAGAGGCTGCTACATGAACCAGGGCTGTCCTACACAGCGCTCCAACCTTCTAGAAGTGACCCTGAGAAAGCATCCTCTCCCACTCTTATTCTCACTGCCACCTCAACCTTTAATTTGAGGGCTACTCTTTCAACACTAGCTCCTCAAGAAATTCTTCTGTACTGAAATCATTCAACTGAAGAACACAAAGAGAGAATAGTACTTCTTCAAGTAAGTTAACCATCTAATTTCCCATGCCAATGAAAAACCCATCAATACCCTGGAACATCCCAGGGCTGCCGCCAGGAGAAGGCATGGCCTTCCTATATAGGAGACATGTTAAACTCCTATGAACTCCCATAACAGCTCATTCCTCCAGCTCTCAAAGCCTGGTTGCCCAGGTGAGCTGAGCCAACATATGACACCATGAAAGTGACAGGAAAAATAAAGGTGCAAAGTGGAATTTTATCAGCTTGTGGGCAACTTAAAATAGGTATTACAGACAATAAGATGGGGCCCTTCGGGAGGATGGTTGGCTAATCAAGAACAAGTTAGCTACTCAGGTATACATAATGTGGAAATCAGGGACACATTGTTTTATAAATAAGAACTTGTCATCCCTTGGCTCTGATTAGTAGCTACTGTAATCCCTCAAAATTCATCCTTCCAAAGTAATATTGCTGCCCTCATATCTCTTACTATGTGCGATCTGGTCTTCATGAATGGCCACCTGATACATTTTTCCAAAAGGCTAAATCTGTCCAATCTTTGCTCCACTGGCCAAAGAGTCTCCTTTATGTATTCGTTTTGGTACATTTCATTCAAAACCAAATACCCCAAAACAAACAGTTCTTTTGTCACTGAAATTTCTTCCTCCTCGTAGAACATTTTGAAAATCAATCCTCCTGAGCCATATGTGTCCTCCTTCCTGTCCCTGATCTGTCATTCCAAGTTCCCCCTTTCCCAAGCAGCCTTCCTTCCCATGTGGTTTCCCATACTCTTGCTGTCCTCTCAGTTTTCATGGGTCTTGGAAGACCTCTCTGCATAATATGGCAATTCATTATATTGTATTCCTTCTAATTCTGGTTCCACAAGGTTCTAAAACTCCAATAGATAAGATACCCTCAGGTGGCCAGCATGGAGACTGGTGCCGAGTCACCCAAGGCCAGTGGTATCCTGGTTCCCTTTCACTCATGCCGAGTGCATATGGGCAGTGTGGGTCCTCCAAGCCTCACTTGACTCCTCTGTGAAAGGCAGAAGGGAAACCTCCTTCACAAGCCAACCTAAGGACCACATAAGCATAAGGCCTGGGGTAAAACACGCCTGCAGCCAACACTGACTTTCTTCTCCTCCGCGTGTGTGATCTCTGGGCTCTGGAACTAGAATAAAATCTCTCTAAGGGCAAGATCAGGACTTGCACCTTTCCTGTATTTCTTCAAGGCATTTTCACACGAGGGAATGTCCAGTAGATGGTTTTCAAGTGATGTTTTTGAGTTAATGGCCATTATTTTTGGATAATAGAATTTCAGAGTTTTCTTTACAACCTCATACACCATCTAAAAACCTAAACTTTCTATTAAAAATTTCAAATAGCTAATAAAGAGAATAATGAACCCCTAAGTACTCACCACTCAGCTCCAACAATTATCAATTCAGAGTCACTCTCATTTCGTCCAAACCCCCTCTTACTTCCTTGTGAAAATCTCCCTCACTGGAGATTATTTTGAAGCAATACCAGCTATCATCCCATTTCAATATAAGTATTTTATAAAACTAGAATTTTTAAATAAGAATGCTTAATAAAGCTGTTTTCACTTAGAAAAAAATAAAAAGTCTAGGCTTATCCAATAACATTAAGGCCATCTCGTTCTCTCTGTCCCCGCTGCACAGAGTAAGATATAGATGACCCAAGACAGACTCAGCAGGCCTGAGTTATGACTCTTGGCAGCACAGGAGCTGTCTGGGTGACTGTGGGCGGGACAGCCCCAGGGCCCCTCCCACTAGACCTCTGCTCCCAAGGAGGAAATCAGAACATGAGGGATCTGATGCTCACAGCTCACCTGCTTGGGCACAGCTAGGACTTTCTACTTCCCTTTTCCGTTTTTCTGTTATCCTCAGCACCAGCCTCACTTCCCGGGGTAACCTAGCCTCTACTTGCCCTTTGCCAAAAACAGAATTAGTAAGTATACAGTATTCAGATACCAAAGTCTTCTCCAGGAACAAGAGAAGAGATTAAAAAAAAAAAAATCACTCCATTATCTGTTTTTAATTCAATCTCTCAAATAAAAAACAAAAAATATAAAGCAGTATCCTGCTTGACTTCTATCCTGGTCTCTGCCCTTATGGAACAAGTAAAAGCAATTCTCATGCTCCCTCCCTGCCCTTGGGTGAGATTAACCAACCTGTCCACAGAAATGACCTGCTAAAAACCTCTGATGCGGGTAGCCAGAGGCCTTTGGAGAAGGGATGACTCCCCAGAGGGTCCACTGCTGTCCCCTCTAAGGTAACTGTGAAATCACTTGAAATTATTTTGGACCAAATCATAATTGAAATATAAAACTACTCACATAATCGTGCAAATTATCTACCTCACTGTGGACTTTGTTTCTCTCTACCTATCATAGCTACTAGCCATATGTGACCAGTGAGCACTTGATATGTGGCTAATCCAAATCGAGACCTGCAATGAGCATAAAGTCCACTGATTTTGAGGGCAAAAAGAATATAAAATACCCCATTAACAAATTCTATATTATATTTTGAAATGTTAACATTTCCTATGTACTGGGTTCAATAAAACGTTAAAATTAATTTCACCTTTTTTAATGTCGCTACTGGAGAATTTAAAATTATGTGTCTCACATTATATTTTTAGTTGCAATGCTTCTCTAGATTCTAATTCCTTTTCACAACAGCATAAATAGGTTTCATGTCAACCTACCATAACTGGTGTTATTTGAATACAACCCTGAAGCTAAAATTAATTCACTTGGACTTCTCTTTTGAATTATTTTGTGTATTTCCCCTAATGGTTCCTGCCAATTCCCATTAAGATTTAAATATATAAGTGTTCCAGTAAGGCAATCACAGCTACCTTGAGCATAGAATATCACGTAATCACCAGACAGACCCCATCAGACTGGGAGTCAAAACATTTTAATGCTGTGCTATTTAAAAAGCAATTCCCAATCCCTATTTTTTATCTCGCAATCAGAATATAACATTTCTTCTGGCTGTTATGACCTTGGGTATTAGAATTTCACTCTATGCAGCTGAGAAAATATTCAAACCCATATTTCTACTATAAGACAAAGGAGGGCTGGGCATTCTCCATAAGGGAGAAGGAGGAAAGCCACTAACCTGCCTCCTATTGGTTTCCAACGGATGAAATGATGAACATCTGATTAAACTGGGGGTTGAACACTGATTTTTTTTTTTTAAAGGAAAGTCAAACAAACATTCCACCTGACCTCTGAATGTCAGTAGACTTTAAAGTTCTTCCCAGCTGTGTTTCTTTGTGATCAAGCAGAGATCAGAATAAGTTGGAGTGATTTGGTTAAAAATAATAAGAATAAAAATACAAGTGACTCCATGGAAATTGATGAATTAAGTACAACCTCCATTGTCTAGCCCAGTGCTATCCACAGGGTGGTCTGTCCACAACTAGTTTGTGACTGGTCTGCAATAACACAAGTATAGAAATTGAGAGTAAACATTTGGAAATTTTTATAGCAATCTGACAAAGTATTTATGTTGCTTGAATGTAATAAAAATAAAAGCACTTATAGTTTATATGTCTTTTTCAAATATTTCATCTTTTTTGTATTTTTTTATTAATAAACAAAAGTAGGTCAGCCCAGGGCTTCCCTGGTGGCGCAGTGGTTGACAGTCCGCCTGCTGATGCAGGGGACACAGGTTCGTGCCCCGGTCCGGGAAGATCCCACATGCCGCGGAGCAGCTAGGCCCGTGAGCCATGGCCACTGAGCCTGCGCGTCCGGAGCCTGTGCTCCGCAACGGGAGAGGCCACAACAGTTGAGAGGACCGCGTACAGCAAAAAAAAAAAAAAAAAAAAAAAAAAAAGTAGGTCAGCCCAAAACAAATTGTAAATTAAATTACTAATGGTTCCTTTCAGAAACAATACCCTAAACCAGCTCACCGGAATCCTCCATTTTCTGGTCATCTCATTCTACATCTGTAGGAGTTGGGAGGCAGAAGGTAATAAAGGGGAAAGGGAGCTGAAATTACATTCTTAGGGAGGAAAAGCCACCACTTAGGAGAGGGTGAGTAAAGCACAACTATGTCCATGACATAGCTAGGATTAGGGTCTATAACACTATAAATATTTTTACCACTGCAATTACAATGCCGCATTTCTTCAATTATAAAATGCCATGGATTATAAATCACATCGTGATATGATATGCAAGTGATGGGTCCTGATTGAATATTAAATTGTAAACAAACTAAAGTTCACATGTGGAATGATTACACCTCAACTAAACAAAAATGTCAAGTGTTCATTAAAGACACGCAGAATCAAGTAATGGTGTTTTTTAAAAGCCTTCTAGGTTGAAGTTAAAAGCTAAAGATTTCTAGGTGAGTAAAAAGCCCATTAGTAACCACCAACCACATACAAAATGCTCTGAGGGACAGAAAAATGAAGAAGCAGCCCCTGAAGAATTCACAATCGAGATGGCAAGACAGATGGTACCCAAAATATCAAGGGGCAGAGAGTTCGGCAGCTTAAGCATCAAATGCCTCGCACTGGCAGTCACTTCAATCACAGTCCCTCTCAAAACTCCTTCCTTCCTTAGGCCCTGTACCAGCCCACAGAGAGGCTCCCAAGAAGGCTGTATCCTTCTCGGTGACTGTGACCCAAGGTCAAGGGCTGAGCAAGGAGTCAGGCATCCGCGCTCCTGCCCCACAGCCAGCACTCACCAGCTGTTTGTGTGCGTGGGCAGCTAAGCATCCGTGTCCTCCTGTGTAAAATGGGTTAATAACACATAACCCTCAGGGTTACGGGGATGGTGGGTTTGGATGCTAAAATCTTTGGGGATCTGGGCAAGTTGTAGACTGAAGAAAAGAAGCCACAGCCCGGAGGGGAAGGGGGACTCCCAGAGAAAGCAGACCTCGGGGAGATGGAGAGAGGGAGCTTCTTCCGCCCCACACTGGACACTGGCAGGGAGAGAGGAAGCAAGTGGGGCAGGAGGTACTTTAGGGACCTCTGCTTTCCATGGGGGGTGGGAGGGGTGTTCTCTATGAAAAGTGGGCGCCAAGGAGGAGGTGGAGTAAGGGGACTCAAGCGCGCTGAGAAGTCTGCGCACTTCCCGGAGAACCTGAGTGTGTGTGGGGAGCAGGGGGCCCTATAAGCATGCCACGTGGGAAGAGGCTGAGCAGAGGCCGTGGCTCCCAGTGTGTGCAGTCACCAGCCTCTAGCAGTGTCGCCTGGGGAAGCCACGCAGGCTTCATCCTCCAAGGCTCAGGAAGCTCCAGTCCCCAGTCAAGGAGGAAGTGCAAGCGGGGGAGCCTCACAGAGTGCGAGGAAAGGAGGAGAGTCCATAGGGAGGTTTCGGGGAGGTCAAAGAGCAGAGAGTGGGGTGCCGTCAGGACTCACGAGAGGGGCGCTACTTCTGGGAAAATCGACACCTGCCTCAGGGTGTGGTTAACTGGAGAACTGGGGGAAGGGCATCTGGGAGGTGGCAGCAGGGAGTCAGACACCTCTTCCAGACCCCAGGGCCCTGGGAGTGTCCGGCCAGGGCAACAGTGACTAAGGAAAGGCAGGGCCCATGAAGGAGCCTGGAATCAAAGTGCTGGGAAGCAGCATTCCGAGCTCAGTTTCGTCACTCATAGAACACTCGGTCACTAGGTACTCGGTTTTCATGGACTTCCAGACCTCTGGCTGCTACCACACATGCTGGCACAGAAAAGTTGGGCAGAGAGTAGGTTTAAAAAGCCTCATTTAAGGGTGGGGGAGGGGAGGGGAGGGGAGGGGAGGCTGACAGCAGCCCACCTAAGCGCAGATGTGTGCGGAGGAGCTGCCGGGCAATTCAAGATACCTGTCAGCTGAGCATCCCTTGAGAAAATGACTGGGCACCACGTCAAGCCAGAGGACCTGAACGGAAGAACTCACAGAATTTGAAGACAAGCAGGTACCTATTAAGTTCCTGCCAGGTCAGGCACCAGGCATAGCACCTCCACATGCCAACACACCAGACACAAAGAGAATGAAAGACGGTTTCCGGTACCTGTTCTGCCCTTGAAAATCATGATTAGATGAAGAGGAGCATAGAGAAGTCTAAAAGAGACCTAAGAGACGCATCAACCAAATGCAACAAGATATTTAGTATGAAGGCGCTTTTAGGTTTCATAAGGGTTCATTTATTTTTAGAGATGATAATTATGTTTCGGGGAAAATAAAAGCCCCAATCTTTTAGAGTTACATACTGAAATATATACAGATGAAATGCAATGCTGAGGATTTATTTCAAACTAATCACGTGAGCAGGAGGGGTTCTTGATGAAACAAAATGGGTTGTACATTAATAATCACTGAAGCTGGGTGATGGGTACACAGGAGCTCCTACTGATGTTCTCCTTCTGCAGATGTTTCCAATTTCCAATTAAAAACCAAAAACAAATAAATGAGAGGCAATATGTGAAGGTACAGTACATTGTTTGGAACCTAGCTGTGTCAGTTTGATGACATTACTGCAACACACTTGAAACTCTGAAAGTGTGTTTAAATGATGAAAATGCCTAAGGCTTTAAAGGTAGATCAACAGTAGGGGTGGAGTCTTTTCTCTTTAAGTTTTCTAAGGAAGCACGACTAGCTGGCTGTACATACATGCAGTCACGCTTGAGAAGATCCAGGAACTACATCTACCCAAGCAGTGTGTCACCTTGACATCCAACTTTGGCACCTTCCCCTCCAATGACATGAAGTAAGTTTGACTGATTCACAGGTGTGATGGCCAACAGACTCCTGTCATGCTTTACTGCCCAGATGAGGAATCAAGCAACGGAAAGGTGCCAAGTGTCAGGCATCCTCAATGTGACTGGCATCCCCATCTTAAAGCCACCAGAGGAATGACAATAAGCCAGGGAATGAGCCTGCTCTAAAAGTTAACAGCTGATAAGGTTGATTTGATAACCACCTACTGCCCTCACTTCTGTGAGACCCATATCATGACCATATTCAGCACAGCTGGGTTGAAATAAGCGTTGGGACTTCCCTGGTGGCGCAGTGGTTAAGAATCCGCCTGACAATGCAGGCGACATGGGTTCGAGCCCTGGTCCGGGAAGATCCCACATGCCATAGAGCAACTAAGCCCGTGCGCCACAACTACTGAGCCTGTGCTCTAGAGCCTGCAAGCCACAACTACTGAGCCTGCAGGCCACAACTACTGAAGCCCGTGCACCTAGAGCCCGTGCTCCGCAACAAGAGAAGCCACTGCAATGAGAAGCCCCTGCACCGCAACAAAGAGTAGCCCCCACTCGCCACAACTAGAATAAGCCCACACCCAGTAACGAAGACCCAATGCAGCCAAGAATAAATAAGATAAATAAATTTAAAAGGAAGAAATAAGCGTTAAGGTTGAGAGATCAAACCAACACCCCTCCCTACCCTACACACACACACACACACACACACACACACACACACACACACACACCCTTAATCTTCCATCACCAAACTCAGGACACCTTATGTGCTACCACTTCGCAAAGGATTGGCTTAAGCCAGTGGTGATTTTGCCCCCAAGGGGACATTCGGCATTGTTTGGAGACACTTTTAGTTGCCACAACTAATTAGGGAGGGGCACTACCAGCATCTGATGGGTAGAGGCCAAGGACACTGCTCCCATGTATAGGACCGCCCCACACAACAAAGAATTATCTGGCCTAAATGTCAACGGGCTCAAGTTGAGAAGACCAGGCTTAAACAAGTAAAATTAAGGGCTAAAGGAAGATTCAGACTTGTTCAGAGAGGGAGGGAGTGAGGAAGGGAGAATCATATTATCTTTTACAAGTCCTGCATTTATATATTTCTGCCAATATTCTTTAACCAGATGTGGTATTTGATGTCATGCTCTCTGGTGTAGCTCTTTTTTTGTTCACTAACACAAGAGGGGCCAGACACTTGAGAGACTACAACTGCCAAGACCAATATTTGCTTTTTTCCAACGGCCATGTTTACCCAAGATTATTCTGCCCTTGGTGAACTGGAAATTAACTGGCTGTTGACACACTTGGAATAGAGCCAAGGAATCGTCTGGCATCCTTTCCTATGGTGGTGAAGAGGGAACGTGGTTCAAGAAGACCAATCTGTAAAACTTTTGGATGGAAAAGTCTGGATGCAAAGACCACCTCAACTTTTGGATGGAATCCCTCTGCAACCACTTTGAAAACAAGTTCCTCTCAACAGGGCAATAAGATTTTCAACGGCACAGGAGAGCTTTGCGAAGAGGAAGAAGAAGGGCAGGGGCATAAGGAAAGCTACACAGTGAGAGAAGGAAGAGGGAGAACATGTATCACCAAATAATTTAACAGCACTTTGACCCAAAGAAGGCAGAAAGGATAACAAACTCACACCTGATTACTGCTCTGTCAACTGTAGTTTTACAGCCGGGAAAGACTATCTTTAGCTTGACTGTTAACCCTGAAATATAACCCACCATTGACCTCCATGGTGACCAATCATAGATTCTCTTCTTGTTTGATTTCTACTATTTATATTCACATAGGTGGCCTGTTTATATGATAGATACCTTTGGTAACTGAAATTCAGCTACATACACCGGATCTGCACAATCACACAATTTCTCTCACGGGCCACAGAGCTTCTTTTTTCACAGCCATTCACTCCACTTTATCACAAAAATTCAAATGTGGCTATAATTACTACCAAGTTCACCTGCTTACATGAGAAGCCAAGAGATTTTGGACTGAAGACTGTGTGTACACAACACCACACGTGAACTCCAACTGCTACCCATTCAAGAAAGTCTGGGAGCCAAGGTGTGCCTGAGATGGCGATCCCGACATCCTGGCAATCCTGAGCACCGATGCTTGGATTAATGCGGCCTCTGATGGGAACTTTCTCCATCTCCCGGTGTCTCCTAGAAAGGTGCTGAGGCGCTAGACCCAAAAAGCCAGACCAGACATGCCCTGCCCCAAGTGTCCATGCTTTGGGGTACGGAGGGCAAGGTCAGAGTAGACCCTTCAGTCCTCCCATGAGAACTCACACCCAACCTCTGGCCTAAAGGGGTTGAATAGTGGCCCCCCAAAAGCTATGTCCACAACTTAGTCATTGGAACCTGTATATATGGCCTGATTTGGAAAAAGTCTGCAGATTTATATCTGGATATTGAGGACACTGAATTGAGATCATCCTGGATTACATGGGTAGGCCCTAAATCCAATGAGAGGTGTCCTTATAAAAAGCGAGAAGAGAAGCCACAGAAGACAGGGGTATGTGTGAAGTGCGGTAGCCACAAGGCAAGGCATTCCTGGAGCCACCAGGAGTGAGAAGAGGTCAGGGATGATTCTCCCCTGGAGCCTTCGGAGGGAGCACGGCTTTGCCAACACCCCAGTTTTGACTTTGGACCTCCGGAACTGTTAAAGAATCAATTTCTGATGTAGTGAATGAAAGGTAGCAAAATATGCCGCTTTGGGATAATGATTATTTTGAGCTGTAGGCAAGGGAGAAACAGCAAATGCAAGCAGAGGCTTTCTCTGAACTCCCCTTAACTGCCTCAAGATAAACCTCGAAAAGCAATTCAATTGTATAAATCCCTCTCCTGGAGTTTCATCAACCAGGGAAGACCGACTCACCTCGGGAGAGGAGACTGGAAATCGACAGCACACCCAGACAAATTTTGTTATCATTCCTCCCATCTATTCTTCATAGAGTCCATTCATCTTCCCTAAAAATCCCTTATTCTCTCCAAAGAGGCCTACAACTCCCTCCCTTTTCCCTACTGAGGTAGTGTTTAAGCCTGAATTCTATCTCTACTTCTTTTTTTTTTTTTTTTTTTTTGCGGTACGCGGGCCTCTCACTGTTGTGGCCTCTCCCGTTGCGGAGCACAGGCTCCGGATGCGCAGGCTCAGCGGCCATGGCTCACGGGCCCAGCCGCTCCGCGGCATACGGGATCCTCCCAGACCGGGGCACGAACCCGTATCCCCTGCATCGGCAGGCGGACTCTCAACCACTGCGCCACCAGGGAGGCCCCTATCTCTACTTCTTAGAGTTACTCATTGTTACCCCATGTATATCTCCCATTATACATGAGGTGATACATGTCAATAAACTTCTGTTTTTCTCTTGTCAATCTTTTATTACAGGAGATCTCAGCAAGGTAGAGAACTCAGTAAGGTAGAGAAAAAACTATTTTCCCTCCCCTACATAAGCCATCCAACTTGTGGTAATTGGTTAAGACGGCCCTGGGAAGCTACTCCATGGTCCAACACTGGGCCTGACCAGCCTCAGCATGGCCGGGTCAGGGTATACCTGGGCATCCCCCTGACGCTTCTGCCTGCAGCTCCTAAAGAGCTCAGGAAGGTGGGGCTGAGGATATGTCTTTGGCGCTGAAAGCCAGGGCCAAAGATGTTTTCCAAAGGACGAGCTCTGGGGAATGGTCAGAAAAGTGATTCCACCTGTCACGAGCACCACCCCAAGCCACAACCCTTCCCAGAGGGTCTGGGAGAAAAAACTCCAACACCTTGAGGGCCCTCGGATAAAGGGTCGTCATCATCAACCACCTCTGCTGAGACTTCCTGAGGACTTCCCACCGGCCACACCACTGTGTAACTTTCAACAACGTTAAGAGGTAACTACTTATTCTGGGTTTCGATTTCATAATTTTCTGCCTTTTCTTTAAATTGATACCTCTTACATATACAGGCCTGAAAAATATCGTTTAGTGCTGCACATAAAAAGATACTGGCCCTGTTCCTGAGGAAAGTGAAGCAGAGGGAGCTTGAGCAGTTTGCCCCCAGGTTGCTGGGCGAGTTGGTGCAGGAGACAGAACCGTGACTTGGAGCAGACGGCAGAGCCCGTGTCTTCAGCCCCGGGTCACACTCTGCTCTGTCTCACTCGAGCCCGGGAGGCTTGTACCACCCCCAGCCCCGCTGCAATGCTCTGTGCCAGGAGCCTCTGCCTAATCCCCACTGCAGCACGGGCCCCGTCCCTGGGCCAAGCCTCAGCCACTGCTCAGGCCCCTTTCCCTTGACCCCACTACCTAATGGGGTTCAACAATAATCAGGTACATAAAAATGCTCATGCCCAGTATCAGGGGCTCGAGCACTCCATCCAAACGGGAACGGTGACATCTAAGTGAACGGTTACATCGTAAGAACCACAGGGGACCAGAGAAGAGGGAGTTCCTAAACCACACGTGTCATCTTCATCTACAAACCGGCATCGGCTCTTGCTAAAGTTAATGACCCCCATAAAGGCACGCACCTCACACTCAAGCAAGGTCCTGTCACTCTGTCAGCAGTGCCACCGCCCCTAGGGGAGGCCACATCGGCTAACTGCTTGGATTCCAACCTCCACCAAGGTTCCAGGCATCTCTGGGACACGTAAAGGTGTACAACCTTTTCAGTCAGCGCTTTCTCTTAGCCAAGTACTCTGACAATGCATTTCAGACGCCTTTGAAATGCCTAGCCCCTTGAGCCAGTAATCACAATGATGGTGATCTATCATCACAGAATAATCTTACATGCAGAAATGCTTTCATATATTAGGACTCTAAACCTTCATTCTTCATGCTAATAAGAACTTGGAAACAACCTGAAGATCCAAAAGAAGGAGCTAAGTTGACAGGGTTTCATTCTCTCGACTAGATATATAGCTGAAAAAGTGCTGCTTATGACATTGAGAAAATGCTTACTCTGTAGTAAGTAGAAAAACCAGAATAAATTGTACTTATAGCACGATCACAACCAACCCACCCCATGGAGGAAAAATCTGAAAGGAAGTTAGTCAAAATACAAATTTTTCCTGAGTGGTGGGGCTATGGGTGTTTCTCTTTTACTCTTTAATTTTGCTACACATTTTCTATAATGACTAGGTATTAAAATTAAGAGCAGAAGAAAAATGAACTTCCTATTTAAGGAAAAAGATGAAGGTTCCCATGGCTCCCCACTGCTGCCGGAGTTGCTCAGAAGGCCACAGAGAACCCTTCACAAGTGAGTGCTACTTCCCTCCTCAGCTTCCATGGCTCCCTCCCCCCAACCCCGTGCACCCTACTTTCTAGGCACATCTAATTACTTCATATTCCCAGCATCGGCCTTACACCCTCCCACTCGGTGCTCGGACATGCACTGGTGTGTGTGTCCCTTCTTCTCTCTCCCACTGCGATGCAGGTTCCAGAAAGGCATGGGTTATTATCTTGGAGTCACTCCTGTAACCCCAGAGCCTAGTGAAGTCTCTGGTACATCCTAAGTCAATAGACGTTTGCCAGGGGAATGAGTCAGAAGCATTGAAGACTTGTTCACATGCAGCTTCATCCCTACCATTTTCCCCGGACACCAGACTCTCTTGGCCCCCTACGCCCTATCAGGAGTTACCTGTTCACACCTGGTTTCACAGAACACCACACATACCTGGTCTAACAGGACATTTGCCATGTTGTAGTTTAGTTATTTCTTTCCCACGTTAGCAACAGCCAATCAGATAAACCATGCACACTTAAGCCTGAGAGTTGACCTGTATCACCTCCCTTTCCCTCACAGCAACCCTAGAGGTAGTTATTATCATCATCACGGATGAAGGAACTGAGGCTTGAACACGTTAAGTGACACACTCACCCCCACAGCTAGGAAACAGCAGGGCTTGTCTGACTCCAGAGCCCAGGCCTTGACAACGCTACCCCAGGGCCAGTTTCTTGGTCCGTCCTCTACAGTGGACTGGAAACTTCTTGTGGGCAGGAAGTACATTTTGCCACTTGTTGAAGCTGGCCAACATTGCTGCAGACAGCAGACGTTCCAATATTTGATGTGAACCACAAGAGGATGGCCTTACCGTGAAGTATACCAACTCATCATGTGAGATGACCCCAGACCTACACAGGTGGAAGTTTAAAGGGTCTGCCTAGCAAAGCAAGGGTAATCAAAACAGGTTCAGGTTCATTCAGATTAATACAGAGCTATGTAAGGAATTTCAGGGTGCAACTGTTGCCAGAGAGTACCCCTCCAGCAATCCAGAAGCACTTAATTAAGAAGTGGCATGTTAATTGTTGCTCTTAAATCCCCATGAGCATAGATCCTCTAAAATCCTCTACTGGGCAATAATGTCAAATTTGGGGCACAGATCATATTTCAAAAAGCTCTTTCAGGTACGTCATCTGTCAGCCTAGTGCAATTTATTGTGGAAATACTTTAATGCTTTCAAATTTTCCTTATAATTCTAAGTTAGGTGACTTCCCGCTATTCCAAACTAATGAAATTTTTTACTGTACTGAAAGAATATTGTGAACGTTTCTCAAAATATTTATGAACTTTATTCACCGCTGGCACATCAAGAGGAAGTTTGTGCCCTGAATGCTAGCTGGGACATCACCCAGCATGCACACCCGCAGTGTTTTAACACTTATTAGCAGCTTGTCTGGGGTTGCTGCTGGTGAAGCTTTAGCAAGCAGACATGCACAAATTAGCAGGTCCAACATGGAGCTCTGCTCTGTGGGGCACAGGCGAAAAGTAGATATTTTTAAGCGTTTCTGAAAACATATATGTCAATGGGGAAAATGCAGCATCTTACATAGCATGAGAAGATTAACATGTTCAGGAAAAACGACACCAAAGTGTGACATCTATAAGGTATATAATCCAGGAGGGGGCTAACCTAGGCAAAACCTGAAGTGGTCACAGAACTCTCTCATCCAGGTCTGAAATCTTTGTAGATTAAAAGCGGGGGTGGGGGGGTTGGGGTGGGGCAGTTGCCACCATCATGAGAAAAGGCCAATCAGATCATCTTTACTTTTACCTGTGAGACCAGCCTCTGCACCCCATGATAAAGCCAGAAAGCTGGGCTACCCGATTCCTACCAGAATGTGACTTCCATCAAGTCTACAGGAGTCTGACATATGGGGAAAAGTCCACCAGACAAGCCTCTGAAGGCCCAGGTCTCGGTCACCACCGTGCGTCACACAAGCCGTGTGGCTACGGTTCTGAGCCCCTCAGTCTCCCTTCCTCATCTGTGGAACAGGACACGACCTGTTTACAGCCCTGACCTCTGACAGTATTAGGACATGTGCAATCATTTTAAAAGCTAAAACACCACCACGGAGAATATGCCCGCTGTTATTTATTTTTTTAATTAAATGCCCCCTATGAACTTATTGGCTCAAAGAGTAGGAACTGCACACATGGCTCTGGGCTAGGGGTTAGGAACACAGGAGGGAGGTAAAGCCAGGGCTCTGCCACAGAACCATCCTCCAAATCCGGGGGAGGAGAGACCCACAAATGACTACGATATAATGGGATGTGCACTGTGGTGGGTGGGGTCATCCAAAGTCATCCTGGGGAATACTGGTGCGGGGACGTGAAGGAACCGCAGAAAGGGGAGTCCCACAGGAGCCAGGGGGAGCTGACTCTGGAAAACGACAGGGAGCACAGCTCGCACTGGAGAGGGGCCACAGCCATTGGACATCACGTACAGGAAGTGGCAGGAAGGCTGGGGCATTTTAGAAGAATAGGAACGTTTCAGGAAGGCTAGCTGAGGCGGGGCAGATGGAGGAGCAGTCAGAGAGCTGGGTACCACCACCTGTGTGACCACATCTCACCCTCACTATTCGGCTGTTACCTTCACAAAGCGCAAGTTAAAAGTGAGGACCACTGGGGCTTCCCTGGTGGCGCAGTGGTTGAGAGTCCGCCTGCCGATGCAGGGGACACGGGTTCGTGCCCCGGTCCGGGAAGATCCCACATGCCGTGGAGGGGCTGGGCCCGTGACCCATGGCCGCTGAGCCTGCGCGTCCGGAGCCTGTGCTCCGCAACGGGAGAGGCCACGGCAGTGAGAGGCCCGCGTACCGCAAAAAAAAAAAAAAAGTGAGGACCACAGCCCAGACACCAGGACTCAGGCCACTGTCTCAGAGACCCCTCGGTTGTCGCATGGTTACTACACTCCCAGCACGTGCAAGTTACACAAGAGCTAAGGCAGCAAGACACGTGGGTAAAAACAAACCAAAATGGTTTCAAGAAAAACATTTTTTTAAGATCAGAAGTCGTTGAGGCTATCATAGAGACATATTTATGTAATATGGGGCTTAAGTTGGCTCTAGAGAAAAATATAATTAGAACATATCATTAGTTGAAAAGCAGAGAATTTCCCTCAAACCGTTGAGGTGTACCTGTGATGCACCAGGTATCAAGAATTTGAAGATGAGTAAGACACCGTCTTTGGCATCTAACGGTGGGGGGAGGGGGGGTCAGGACAGGAGAGAGAGGAGTAAGGGGAGCCTTGTCAAGGAAGAGGATGTTTAAATCTGCAGGTTGACAAGAAAAGAGGAGAGGAAAGGGGGAAGGGGTGGGTGGGAAACTGCAAGCGGCAGAGTTCCTGAGAGGAACCTGGCCCATCAGGGAACCCTCAAGTAGTTCAGAAAGGCCAAGCCAGGGGGTCGGTAATATTCTGGAAAAGGAGTGGTGAAGGCTGAGAACAGCAACAGGCCACCGGGTAAGAGCGTAGAGAACGACGCCCTTTTCCAAGAAAAGAGACTTTTTATCTAAACATTTTCCTCTACCCCATACAAAGTGTTTGGCTCACTGGTGCTTGGAAATGTAGACAATTGTTCCTGGAATGCCGGAACCCTGCATGCACTTTCTGTTGAACAATGCAGGAGAAGGGTGGAGCATTCAGCCACAGGACTCCCTAGAGGACTGTGACATAAGGTAAACTCACCTGTAAAATGGTCCCCTGGCAGAGACCCTAAGGAAGGCCTCGGAATTATTCCACACAAGGCTCTGGCTCCTCTGGTGAAAGCATTAACTGTTAAGGAGAGGGCTTAAGGAAATGCAGACACACCCGCTGAGGAGGGGCCCCAATGGGGCGTGTCACATTCCTTTGAAAACAGGGCCCCTGCTCTAATTTGTGTAATCAGACCAGAGATTGGATGGCGGAACTCTGCTTCCCATTTACTACAATATCACGCTCCAGCCCAGGAAACCCCACCAGGGCTTTTGTTTGGAATTCTTTTTCCTTGATTAGTGTAAGCCCTATTATTCCTGCCACTCCAAAATACCACTGGGTCGATGAAGCCGCAATGCCCAGCACAGACACCAACTTCTGTGACTCAGGCAAGCTCACTCTTTTCTTCTCTGTCGTTTTAGAATGATGATTTCTTTTTCATTCCCTACTCGGTAGAGGAAGGCGGGGAGCAGGGACATTCTGCACAGCTGGAAAGTCAGATCGTTTGCACTCTGCCATGTGAGCCCAGGGGAACACTCCCGGGCTGCACACACAGCCTCTCGCTGCCCGGCCAGCTCTGCACGCTCAGCTAGTGAGAGGGGATGAAGGGGGCTGCAAAGCCCTATCTGTGCGCGGCATCTTTGCCAAGGCTGCTCTCGGTGGAGCTGTTCCTCACTCTGCCTCCTGGAAGGACCGGCAGGGCTGCACCGCGATGCTATCTGGCTGCCTTCGTTATGTAATTCAGCTGGGATCCAACCCCAAAGGCGGGCTGAGGAGCAGGGTGGGGGTCATGGGCCAGTTGGAAGACAGATTCCAGCATGATCGACATTTCTTACAAGGAAAGACAGAGGTTAGAGGTAAATTTCACTTCAAAGCAGCAAATATGGGAATTGGCAAAAAGAATAAATCATTTCATTATTTAGTAAATACTTGAGCGATGTAAGAGACACATTGTTCTGTGGTCCATACAGCCTCAAGGACCATGGGGCCTGCCTCACCTCCTCCCCTTCCCCTCCACCAAAGCCCTCTGGGCAGGGGTGGAGCTCTGAACCTAAGGCAGTTAATCCATTGTCAGGCCAGGGACCTAATATTTAGGTGACCTGGCTCCAACAAGCCAATTTTGGCCAAGATTTTCCCCAGTCACTGAGCCTTTCTGTTTGATGAAACCCTGCCAGGGAGCTTGGAAAGTCAGAAAGGCCGGGGCTGGACCTGCAAGTTCAAGTGCATAACAAGAGGATCAAGGACACCCCAAGATAGGATCAGAGATGCGGGAGCCCAGAAGAGCACCTTGAGTGTCTCAGTCCAATTCCCCTGAGCCCCATGGGTGCTGTACTTCCCTCTGGTATCAAAGACGACACACAGAAACCTTCCCTGTTTACCAAACTGACGTGAATAGGTGTCTACCACAACCAAAGACCCCTGCCTGAAATAATCACCCAATGTGTGCCCAGTGCTATCTCAGAGCTGGTGTGGCAGACAAAACCTCTCACTGGATAATTGCAGAATGTGGCAGCACGGCTGTAAGAAAGTGCTAGCGAGAGAATACACACAGTCTGGCTCAAGAATGGAGAGCACAGCTCACTTTGGGCCAGATTAACCAGACGGTGCTCCTTAGGAGAGAAGGGACTCCAATTTGCCCAGGAAGAGCAGGAAGGGTGTAGCTGAACACTGAGGAGAAAGTTGATAATCTCTCTGTGAAACAAGACTTCACTCTAATTCCTCTGGGCTGCGGCCACATCCGCTGGCCTCATTTACTTAGACTGTAGCCCACGCAGAACTGGGAGAGGTTCTGCTGGCCAGCTCTCCTGCCTCGATGTTTGGTGATCCTAGTAAAATACAGCAATCCCCGGGGTAGGCTACTTAGCGCTCTCTTATTAACAACTGGCCTGCATGCTGAAAAGCAAGAGGCATGTCAGGCTGCTGGGGAATCCTGCCTCTGAACTCCTCCCAGCCTGCTTTCTTGTTCACATCATGAGCAGAAGGGCAAGGGGACGTTCATTCACAGCAGTCCAAGTGGAATCAGGAACTACATCCTGGACTTGTGAGAGGTGTTCAGTGACGAGGGTGGGAGTGGAGACAGAAAACAAAGACAACACAAGCAGGTCGGTTGGTAAGAAGCTTATCATTTATCAGGAAATATGACATGTACACAATTGACCCAATCACACGCATGCACACACTAACTGCTGTAAGGTGTACATAAAATGGATGAAGAAATCATTTCTAAATCCTATATTTGAGGAAGCTTGCATTGAGAAATGCAGTTGAGTGGGAATATAAAATGCCCGTAGTTATGTAGGCAATATCGGCATTACTGTACAAACATGATTTAAATTAGTAAAATGAATGACAATGATGGCTTTCAAGGTTTTTTGTTTTTGTTTTTAAGCAGCCAAGTGTTGCTTTTTTTTTTTTTCTAATGTAACTTTACTCAGAAGCCAATAAGCAATGCAGATTCATAAAGGCAAAGCTGCTCTGGTTGAAATGGGGGCACAAGACTTGGAGCCCCCAGCTCTGCAGGCTGCTCACAGGCCTCCACAGAGTACACAGGGCTCCAGGAAGGAATCACAGCTGGAAAACCCTTCCTGTAAATGTATTAGGGCTGGTATCTTTCAGGCACACGTGGTCATTTTGAATTTACCTAGGAGAAGTGTTCCCAGGTAGTGGAATGTACTTGCAAAAAAGGATGACTGTTTACAAGGTAAGGACTGAGGTTACATTCTGAGCCTGTGGTTTTAATTTTAACTCTGCCAGCCTACCTCTAGCAACCCAGAAACTGACCTCTCAACCACATGGAAGTGCCAGAGTCCTGGGCTATCGCATCGCACACCTGTGTGTGTCATTCTCTTCCTCTGAAACATCTGGTTCTTGACATGTCTAAATTCACTGCTCCCGTGCAGTCCCCAAAGTGCCTCTGAATCTGACCATTAGTAAGGATTTTCTGAATTTCAACCCTACCAATTTATTCTCAGGGCACATTTACAACATGGCTCCACCTGCTTAAAGAGAACATGACTTTTATACCCCAAGACTCCACCCCAACCTGCGTCTGTGCCACTGGCTAGACCCCCTCTACTGAACCCACACCCTCCAGAAAAATCAGATCACCAGGTTCATGTAAGTTAGCCTGGCCCAAAGTGTTGCCTAGGGTTGCTGCAGAGGTCCTGTGGTCCAGCAAGTCCTCAGAGGCTTCAGCAGGCTCCTATACAGTGTGAATTTCTTAGAGGAGAACCAAGAAGGAGCACCTCAATGCATCAGGAATGTTTTGTGTGCATGGCATGTCCCACATCACTGCCACGTCCTTTGGGGAAAAAATCAGTGACTTAAACATTTCCCCCGATTATAATCAATTTGACATTTTCTTATGAATACTGTCCAGTAAAGACAACTAAATCATAAATGTGTGGAAATGAGCCAACAAATAGTGAATTACAAGTAATGTCCCATTAAAATGAGGAAGACGACAAGCACGCGTGCTATTTCTACTCAACATTTTACTTCACGCTCTAACTAATGCAGAGAAATGAAGTAAGGTAAAAATACTAGAAAGGAGGCAGGCCTTCTTCATTTTTTGCTAATGAAATGCCTGTCTGCCTAGAATCTAGTCAATTATAGATGGTCAGATATAGTAACCATTTAGAAAATGTCATTTTTTAAAATTCCACTTGTTATCAAGAAGGGATGGAAGGGAGGGAGGGAAAGGGGAAAAAATACCTAGAAAATAAACCTACCTATAAATACACCAGATCAATCTTATCTTAAATTTTACTGAAGGACAGTAAAAGAAGATACAAATAATGGAGAGAACTACCGTTTCCCAGGTGGGAAGACTCAATATTGTTAGACAGCAATTATCCCTCTACCAGTTTAAAAAATCAATATGATCCAACCAACATCGCAACAGGATATTCTGCAGAACTTATAAAGCCGATTCTAAAGTTTAACTGGAAGAGAAAAAGCTTCAGATAACTAAGATATGTTTTTGAAAAATAATGAAGAGAAACCTAGCCTGACAAAACTAAACACACTGTAAAGCTATAGTAACTAAAACGGTGTGATATCATCACACAAATAAATAACTAAACAGGATAGAGAATATGAAAAACAAATACATAGATATCAAGGAGACAATAAACCTATCATTTAAAGTAAGTAAAAAGAGCAAACTATTTGACACATTATATTGGGAAAGTAAACACATAAACAAAAACTAAGTTACAAGTCTACCACTAACAGACACAAAAACAAATTCCAAGTAGGTAAGAAGTATAAATGTAAGAAACTATAAAGCCAGAAAAAAAAATATGAAGACTCTCATGTACAAAGAAGACTCTTATCTTCTTTTTCTGTAAGATAAAGAAAAGCTCACAGATGTGGCAACACTATGGTTAAACCTTCTATATTTTATAAACAAAGCTAAAGACATTCAGTAAAGAGACATTATTTTAAAAGACTTTTTTGGGGGGTGGAACACAACTTGATCTATTACTTTTTACTTTCAAACTTCCTATAATGTGTAAGTATTTCATAACAAGTGAGAATTCAAATATTATTAATAATATACATTTGTGTATATTATTAAACTTTTTTTCAACAAAAAAGTTAATATAAAGGAACACTTCAAGTAAGTTCTTTCATAAATATTCACAAATTAAAAATTAGTAGAGTAGAAAAAAATTTGCTTGCTATTTGTCAGGAATAAAAATAAGAGGACCGTGGACAATTACCTGAAATATTTTCCTTTAAACATTTTCCTTAGAGCCTCTCCCATAGATGTTCTGGAAGAGAAACTATGCACTTGATGATTATCTGAATACATGAGTAAACAAACAATCATCCCATAAGTAAACTAAGAATCTCATAGGGAAGAGACTTCATAATTCCTAACCTATGGGAAGGGTGTTCTTTTTTCCTTTTAAATGGGACAGATTTTACAAAACTCGAAAACTCTGTGATTTTTTTTCCCTAACAAATGCATTGTAAAAGTGTTTTTAAAAATCCAGGTCTCTGCCAAAACCTTAAGTTTTCTTCACATCTACCAGAAGGCCTACTGGAGTCTTGCTGGAGTGCTGAATTTGGGATCAAGGTGCAAAGTTACCATGTTAAGTGACACTCCCTTATTGCAAAATAGAATCTTATGCCCTGCAAAATAGAATCTTTTAGGTCTGTCTCACTGTGAGGTGGAGAAATTCACACTCAGCCAGTAGCATGATCCCATCTTTTCCATTCTTTCCAGAAACAGTCCTTCTTGGTAAAGTCATGCTTTTTATTTTACCTTTTTCTAAATAGTCAAAAGGTAACCCTAAATCAGTACGATTTCCCTGTCCCATCATCCTAGAAATAGCATATGTCATTTGTTTCAAAGGTCTGCAGTTCTGGGTTTCCATCAAACAATGCTACTAATGTTTTAGTCTTTCTTTCCCAGGAGCATTTTTATGGTATCTCTTTAAGTCACCCTATGTGAAAACTATAGCTTTCTGATGGAAGTAAGGCTTAAAACTCAATCAAAATTTCCTGTCTATTTAGTATCAACAGCTGGTACAAAGAGGTCTCACTTCCTCACCCTAGATCAGGGAGATCTCATCTATAGGATTCCCAGTCACTCCAAGTAGTCCCTATGGGTGTGAAACTCACAAGTGAGCATCAGCCATCCCTCAAATGTCCTCTTTCAGGATCACTTTGACGCAAAAGTGTTCCTCCCATCGTAATCATTCCTCACATTGTAATCATTTGTACTAATCAAAAATTAGTACAAATATCTGTGTACTAATTTATATTACGCATCTTTCCTGATCCTGGACAATGTTTACCCATTGGCATCCACTGATTAAATACTCTTCTATCAGGAAATTCAGTTCTTTGAAATACTCCATCAAGCCTAGTGAGAAAAAAATTATAAATTCCAAGACTGAAACTGTTGTGTTCTGTAGCTTAGGCTACTGGGAAAAAAAATAACTACAAATTAAAAGACATTTTTCAAAGCTAATCTCTTAGCACAAAAATTAAACAATAACTATTAAACATAACCATTATTTATATAAATTTTCCTGACAACTTAAGTATTTTATAAATAACAAAGAAGCATTTTCTTCCACTTAAGTTATATGAAGTAACAAAGCATAACACAAAGTAGGCAAATATTCAGTCCCTTCTGTATTAAATTATGGTTATAAAATGCATTTATTTTTATGTGCATTTATTAAAAGCCTTGAAATGACACACACCAAATTCTTAACACTCTTTAGGAAGAGGTGGGAAAAGGTGAGAAGGAGAGAGACTTTTACAGTTGATTTTCTAAATATCTGTATTACTTGAATTCTCTAACATGTATCAATTTTGTCGTTTTAAAACTATGAAACATGCAAAATAATGCTTGCACAGATGCACTGAAAATGGCACTGTAGTAAATTGCTGGGGCACTGTAAATAGGTACAATCTTTTCGCCAGGTATGTAATGGCTTTAAATATATCTATATCCATTGACTCTACAATTATATGCTTTACCAGTTTTCTATAACGTGGCTATCTTAATTTTTATAAAGAAAAGCAATGTAGCTTAATACATATATCACCTTAGATCTTTAAAATCTGGGCTTTTGAAACATAAGGTAGAAAAATAATAGTAGAGTTGATTCTTGCTATTTGCAGTAGTTATGTTCTGCAAAGTCACCACAGACACTGAACTAGTCAATACTTGACTACTGCTCCAAAGGGAAATCCAGGGTTAGGTTCTTATGAGCCTCCAGTCACAGCAGTTTCATCAACTCATCAATATATAACCCTGTGATATCTGTGTTTCTGTTTAAAGACAGACAGATAGATGGACAGATATGACTGACATTGAACTCATGGCCAACAGCACCATCACTCATGCCTCAGTGAAGCTTATCTAAAATATCCCCATTTTCTCCATAAGGAACATTACAGCCTTCTTGTACTTAAACACTAGGCAGCATTTCAGCACTACACTTAGGGGCCATTTTAAAGAGCAAAATCACCAAGAAGCACAAAAATCTGAAAAACATGGCACTAAATAGACTGTGGAAAGGATACTTGTTTACAGACTGAGAGCTGAAACAAGAAGACACAGCATCACCTTGTTTGACCTCAGCTGGGAACAGATGCATCAGGTGACTCAGATTTTTTTTGCCTCTCTGCACGTGTGTGACTGCAAAGGGGCCAGGAGTATTGATTTTAGGGTTACAAATGAATTTTAGCCAGTAGACAAATTTGCAAATATGGAATCTTAAATAACGATAATCAACTGTATGCTTTTTCCTTTATTAGAGCAATATTCTCAAAAGATGGATTAACAGCAGAGTCAAGAGAGATCCATAAAAAGCTTTTTTGTCTCTGCTAACTCAGTGGTTCTCAACCAGGTGTGATTTTTGCTCCCAGGGGACATATGGCAATGTCTGGAGACAACTGGTGATTATCATTGATTGGGTCTAGTGGGTAGGGGCCAGGGATGCTGCAAAACATCTAATGCACAAGACAGACTCCAACAACAGGATTATCTGGCCCAAATTGTCAATAGTGCCAAGACTGAGAAATCCTGTGCTAAGTGACCTGAATCTTTACACCTTCTATCAATGTACACTTTAATGCCTAAAACTAAATAAATAATTAAATGTCAAGGACGAAGCAGCTCTCCTACTTTACTTCTTGGTGCCCCTTTATTTTCAAACTTAACTAATAAATTTTTATTAAACGTAACTGAAAACACAAAGCAGTTATAAGCTATATTGAGAAGTGCTACTTTTCCCATCATTTCCACTTGTACTGGTGAACGGGGTAACTCCAACAATAATGTAAAACATGGCACCAGTCTGAAATCTAGTTTCTGTTTTTAACACTAGGAAAGTAAAAATCATCACTGCATAGAAATTTAAAAAGTATAATGTGTAGTATACTGCGCATGAGATAGAGAACCCAACACACTCCTAGCAACTTTCAGATTAAGTCACGAACCTTTGAGATGGTTCTTACAGTTACCCTGTCTGAGGAAGAAAATTTAAAAGTCTTACTAGGTCTTGTAAAGCAATTATACTCCAATAAAGATGTAAAAAAATAAAATAAAATAAAAGTCTTACTAGGTCTTAATGATTCTATGAAAAAAGGCCCAACTAAGTGCCCCCCCACAAGTATCCTTACTGCACACTGCCCCCCATGTGGATTTAATATTATACATTTATTCAGTCTTGAATCAATCCTATTTTTAAATAGTGAATCAAGCAATTTGTAGAGTGGCCTCCAAGGGTCACTCAAGAGCATTTCAAAATCACTGTACTAACCTAACAAGGATAAATAATTCTCAAGTGGGAGGCAGACTAGTAGACTAAGAACTGCACTTGAAGTTTGGAACCTGAATTCTTGGCTGCATGAGTTTAGAGCCAAGTGATTAATTCAAGAATCTTTTATTCTGGAAAGATGTTTTAGCTCAACTGTGAAAAAATAAGGCCAAGACATTGTTTCCTGTTCTAAGTATGCTCTGCTGGAGATTACAGGTCCTGCTGTCAAATGCCTTCAACTTCCTACAGGGTCCTGCTGACCACTCAACCCTAGAAACGACAGTCTTCCATCTTTCTGCAGCCTCTCTTGCCACTCTCTCAGGCTCCTATTCTTCCTCCATGTACTCCAGCCTACATGTGCTGCTCCACACCCACACTCCGCACTCCAGGCCAGGACGCTTCAGACCACCAGGATCAGGACCACCCAAGAAGTCAGAGATTAAAATGTGATTCCCAGATCACATCCCTGGCCTACTGATTGGAATCTTGGATGGAAGTGTTGGGAATCTGTAGGGTCCATTCCACCTCCCACTTCTTTAACAACTATAGCCCAGCCACAAAATAACACCTGTGGATTACTGAAAATGCCATCATTATATCTTTGATTTATTTATCACATTTCCCATTGCCTGACTCTATCCCCTAAGCCCATTGTCAGCATCCTAGTGGAGCTAGGAAATGTCATCTGTTGTTAACACATTCATTTGAGACAAACGCCTCTTTTCTAAACTTCAATGTGCTATGTATGATATCCACCCCATAAAATCAGAATTGTGCTTCTGAAACCAGACTGAGAGCTCAAGGGTAGGGACTATGTGCCATACCTGGGCTCATCCCCAGTGGCAAGCACAGTCCCTGGCACAGAGCAGGTGCTCATCTGTTGAATAAATGGATGCACGGGTGGATGGATGGATGGATGGCCTCTCAATGCCACTACTGAACTTCATCAATTCTACCTAATTTGTGACTAATGTTAATGTGAAAAAACAGAAGACTCAGTTGAGTAACTTCCCACAGAGGAATTCTGAGTGAGTGGGGCATGACTCTCAGAGAGCCCCACAGGAGAAAGGAGAGGTAGTTCTCCAGAGCCATTCAAATTTGGCTCTCTGTAGGGTTTTCAACATAAGTCAGCTAGTTGACTGAGCATGTGCAGTCCTAGTAAGGAGCAAAAGCAGCCAGTGAAGATGAGAAGGGAAACTGGTCACCAAAGAACTTTAATGGGCATGAGAAGATGATAGTTAAGGCCAAGGTTAAACATTCTGATTATCAAAGATGAAGACAAATATGTAATTAGCCCAAGTGGGTCAGCCCACAGGATAAAGTCTAGACTCACTCAAGATCATTTACCCTAGGATTCAAAGCTGCCCATAATTTACAGCTGGTCTAGTCAGAACAAAGCTCAGGTCTTTTATTTGATGGTTATAGATGTGAACAAAGAAGGATGTAGCCTTGCTGCTGGCAGCCATCGTGGGAACATGAGGAAATCTAAGAAAATCTCAAGAACCATGTCTGCAACTTGACAGGTGATTGAATCAATGAGTTACCTTCATTGTTTAAGCTAATTCAGGTTTTCTATTATCCAAAGCATCATGATGCATGCCCACTCCTACCTTTCAAGCTGATCTTTCCCTTTTCTCTTAGCACATACATAGATCTACTATTCCAAGAGTCTGTATACTGTCCACCAACATACCTCATCCATTCCCACCTCCCACCTGTGTGTGTCATTTATGCCTAAAATGTTCTTCCCTTGTTCTCTTTTATTCAAATCCTGTCTGGTCTTCTAGACTCAGGCTGGAGTCCTTACCCCTGTGAGGGCAGATATCCAGAACCATAGTTTTCTTGTCTCCTCTAAGCTCCCACCTTGAGAACACCATCGATATTAGTTGTCATCCATATCCTAACCTTACACTTTTAATGATCCTTTTGCAAGCAGAACCTCAAACTGGATTTCAAGTTCTCTGTATTTTTCAACTCCTTCTAAACAGCCCCTTGCACAATGTCTTGTGATTCGCAGAAAACCAATAAATCTCTTTAGGCAAACTCAAAATGTGATTTAAACCTCCTGGTGACTGCCAGTCATACCCTCATTTCACATAGCAATGTAGAAGATAGAAAGGAATTTCAGATGCAACACATTTCAACATTACACAGTTGGCTACAGTCCTGTCACATTTCACAACCAGACTGGCAGTAACAGCTGGATGAAGATCAGAAATTCATCAGGCTGCCTTCCCATCTGCAGATCACTGAAGCCCTTCCAGTGAAGATGTAGACTAACTCTGCAAGTTCTAATAAGTCAAGTCCCAGACCTTTCCAACACCTGCATAAAATCATCCTAGGGGCAGTACCAGAATAGAAACCAGAAAAGCACAGTCCAAGGCATTCACAAGTCAACAGGCTCCGATCACCTCCAAGCCTTTTATATCCTCTTTCATGCTTGCAGTCCTAGGTCCCTTTAGGGCACCCAGGGGGTACATCTGTAAGGTTTAAATGAGGGACACGAAATAAACAGAGACTGAGATTTATCCTCCTTCACAGTGATGGGTAGGAGACAATGAGTAAGTTGAAGAATGATATCAGGACCCAGTATTATTTCCACTGAAGTTGACAACAAGAAAATGAGAAAGGGGAAAGTAAGTGTGTGTGCACTGCATGTTCACACACAAGCAGCAAAGATGCTGATATAGCCAAAGGATCGATATAGTCCTGGCCACTCAAAGTCAACCCGTTTGTGTGTGGCATGACAGGTCTCCTGCACAAGGATTTTGATGTCCCAGTTAAGGTCTATATCAATAGCACCTGACCATGTTTTTCAACAGGTTATAGAAATGGAAGGGCTGCCTGACAAAATTTACACCACCACTATAAGTGATCTATAGAGTAAAGCAATACCTTTCTAATATGTATATACCTATAATGATAGACAGCTTAGTAACCATTAATCCTCCCCTCCTAGAGACCCGTAGTTTCTTTGGTTTCTTTGCTCAATAGCCAGAATCATCCATTCAATACTGCTTCTTCATCCTCTTCCCTGATTAACACTACCTTCTCTTCCTGAGTTCTAAATGAGTTCTGAAGAGGTTCACAGATTGCATTTCATTTACCAGTCCCTGCAGACAATGTTACAGATCAAAGGCTGGTCAACTGAAACATTCCATGTCTTCTCACAGTCTCTGCATATCACAAGAATTACCATGAGGAATTTAGTTCTACTAGTTGCTCAAGTCTGTAGATGCTCTCAAAATTGCCCTTTATGTTAGCCACGTGGCTACTTGAGATGGTTCTCAAAGCACTTCCTGTTCTAAAGGGCTCTGCCTTTGCTCTGTGGCCAGTGACCAACCTAATTTTGCTTTTCTATCCACACTGTCCATGGTGCCAAGATGCCTTCACAAGCTATCACTGGCCCAGACTCTCCCTGGATCTGTATGCTATGAGCGAGGGACCCTCTCTCCTGTTCCTGGGACTGGACAGAAAGAACAAACCTTAGGACAAAGTGAGGTTAGAAAACCTATCTCCTGAAAAGCCAGTCTGGAACACCACCTTTTCTGCTTCTCCTTTCAAAAACATCTCACCAGCTCACAACTATGGGCCAAGAAATGAAAGAACCAGAATTAACACAGCAAAAGTAGAGGGGTGAATCCAAATAGCTGATGTTCCACCAAAGGAAGAAACCAGCCAACCACCACCACAAAAATCTCTGTCCACGCTTTTAAATCCATTCCCTGAATCCGACAGAGGCAGATCAGCCATGTCTCAACTCAACTGTCTAGCTCTGTGTTAAAGGGGAAGTCCCTATCAAGAAAATATTTCAATAAAGCCATGTGGTTTGCAGCAACTGCTTTTCTTTGTCACCAACAGGTCAGGAAAGTGCCCCCTTCAGAGAGGCGGGAGACTAAAGTCGCTGCCTATTTCCCTCCTTACGCTGTCTGTCAGGCAGACCAGCCACACCTCCTATCAAAGGACCTGCTCTTGCCATAAGAAGCAGAAACAGCTGTTCCCCTCTCATCAAGTTTCCAGTCTTTCAGAATGTTCCAGCCCCACCTAATGTCCTGCATGGCTGGCTCTACTGCTTCACAGAACCAGCAGAATATGGAAAGGAAACAACATCGCTTAGACTGGGGATGCACAAAGATAGCCACGTCCTCCCCTGGTGCTTGTTCCAAGAAATGACAGGATCAGTCTGGGACACAAACATCCTCAGCTTCAAGCTGCTATTCTGGGTATGCATTCAATATTTATTGAGTGCCCAGTTGGAACAAGGTACTGTCAATACACCCCAGGCAGGATAAGCTTGCACAAAGGCTCACCAGCACACCCGAAGCGGTATGAATTTCAGACCACCGTCCAGGAACAGGGAACAATTGTTCCTTATTGATTTAGTTGATCATAAAAGGATATGCAAATTTGCAGAAGATTTGCAGCCTCTGCTATGTCTGCAACGCTTCGAGAAAACTCGGAAAATAACACATCTATACACATACACACACACACACACACACAGTAGGATAAGACATACCATGCAGATGCAAGGTTAAAAAGGTTTCCTCACTAGAAATGTTTCCTACCCTATTAACCTACCTTTTCCCCACCATTCCTTTCCTCTTCTACAGAAGAATGTGGACTTTTCCCCCTAATACCTTAATCATTATTGCAACCAGCAACTTATGAAGGGAAGAGCAAAGGAATGTTCTGCTTTTTACCCCCCATTTTCCTATACACATCAGTCAACAAAAGAAAAACCATAATACACCTAGTGAATTGTTCCCTGAGGTCACCCCCAAATCTTCACTGACTTAGGCTATTAATGCAATGACTATGTTGCCCCAACCAATAAGGAACAAGGAAAACCAGAATAAATCTAACTTCTCGTGATAAGGTTTCTTTGCTTCCATTACCACTTAGTGTGGAAATATCACACTGTCACTTTTTTTGGTAACTCTACTCAAACTTGCTTTTAAAAGGTTTTTCTCCCCAGAAGAGTAGATGATCAGTGGGTAGAAGGAGAGAAGACAAAGTGTAGGATGGCTCAGTGGCAGCTAAGTTAGGAAGGGGTGCTCAAGGAAACAAAAAGCGTTCCAAAGCAGATCAGAACCTAGAATCTTTGCAAGGCTACGGAATTCATGCCTGTCCTTTTCAGGAAAATATGAGCCTTCCTGGCCATACGGCGCAGGTTTTTTCCCCAGGTGTCTGGTGACAAGCTGTTCTAGGAATACACGATAAACCTCACACCTTCCTTTCCGGTTATCATTATATATCATCTTGTGGAACGACAAATGAAAAGATGGCTAAGGATACAACTGCCCCACAGGAAGCATACACTACAAGTCCTGAGACTCTAGAGGAAGGGGCGCCCTGAGCTCCAGTAGGTTGAAGGGACAATGGAAGAGATACAGAGCTAGGCTTGGACCACCAAGTGCACACCTGGTACAGGCAAGAAACTTCCACAATATTTTTGAAGGTCTGGAGAAACAAGGAACATTATTTTTTCAACTTCCAGGTAGGTAATACAGTATTGACTATAATCACCATACTGTACATTAGACTCCCCTCAAATTTACTTATCTTGTAACTGGAATTGTGTACCCTTTGACCAACATCTTCCCATTTCTCCCACCTGCCAGCCCCTGGCAACCACCATTCTGTTGTTTCTGTGAGTTCTGTTTTTACAGATTCCACGCAAGTGGTACCATACACTATTTGTCTTTCTCTGACATATGTCACTTAGCATATTACCCTCAAGGTCCACCCATCCATGTTGTCGCAAAAGGCAGGATTTCCTTCCTTCTCGTGGGTGAATAATATTCTATTGTAATATATGTACACCACACCTTCTTTATCCATTCATTAAGGAACGTTTTTAAGGAATCTGAAATCTGGATTATTTAACATATAGAACAGGTTCATGGAGAGATTAACTCTAAGGACACACACAATTACTATAGGTAACTTGCCTTACGGAGCTTGGAGAGAGAAGGAACATAAAGAAACTTGAGGCGACCCTTCATTAACTCTTAGATTGTTGGAACTCGAAGGCCATCAGAGTCCCTGAGGGGCAGACAGATCTCAAAGTTCACACTGCTCTTCACAGCAGCCCTAGGCTCTAAATGGCAACACTCTCCCAAGGCCCCATCCTGGGTTCTTATTCACTATAGTCCTCCCACAACTGCCTTTATGGCTCCCCACAGTAGCACTGAACACAGCTTAAAAGTCTGTATTTGTGTTATTTTTTCATTCCTTCATTAACTATTTGCTAAGGGCCAGGCATGTGTCAGAGCTCCATCGTACATCTGTCCTACCATTTAGTTAATGTCTATCTTTTCCACCAAGTCCATAAGGGCAGAGGCCATGTGTACATTGCCTATTGTTTTATCTCTAGCTCCTGACATAGAACCTGGCATCATAGGTCCTCAATAAATAGAGGATGAATTAATCTAGTCCAACCCCCTTATTTAAGAGTTGAGCATACTGAGTTTCTGAACAATTAGATGATGTGGGACAAGTCAGACTCCTAGACAGTGACATGCAAAGGACTAAGGCCCAAGGCTTTCTGAGAAACAACACTGACAGTGAGGGTTATTAGCCATCAGTTAATAACTATCTTTGGGGGAAGCAACTCTAAAGGAGGTGTCATTTGGATGACAAGGCTCTGGGATTGGACCCAATACTGCATTCAAACCCCAGCCCTGTCCCTGTAGCGGACATCTGTGAATGGCCTCCCCAGCACTCACTTCCTTCTAACAGCCTCTGCTTGCATTTGTGCTTCTCAAGAAGCTGACTTCACTCCTCAGCTTCAGGACACATGTCCTAGAGTCAGCCCAAGCAGTGGAATCCCTTTCTTTGGCCACAGTGATCCGTTTAGGGCAAGCACATGACCTCAACCAGTCCAATCCTCATGAATCTCAAGACTTGTGCTTGCAGTGCTAGTTCAAAGTTGCTGGCTCTTCCATGGTTGATGGAGTGCTTCTTTGTAAGACCTAGAACGTCTGAGGCTATTGCTGCTTCCATGAGTTGAAGACAATTTGAGGGTAAGGCCCCCATATAGAGAAAGGCAGAGCCAAGCGAGTCCTATAGACGTGGAACTAGACCCCTAATAGCAACATGAATCTCTAGCATATCCCATCGCTTTATTTCTCAGTCACAAAAACCACTGAATTCCCTTCACCATTTCAATTGATCTGCAGTAGATTTTCTTTTGCTTACAACCAAAAGAATCCGAGTATGTACTAGATGTGTGACACTGGAAAAGCAAAAATGGAGGTAATGATTACTTCAAAAAGGGTATCTTACAAATCAATGAGGGGCAAGAAAGGACTTAGTGCCGGGACAATAACTGGCACTTAACAAGGCCTAAATATTCTTTGCTTCTTATGAAAGGATTCACCAGAGTTCCTCTAAATAGTCTTTTCACCCAGTATATTAAACAGATTGTTTACAAGTAATCTGCAACTTAGCAAAGTATCTGGAGTGGCCAGAAGACACAAAAAGGTTGAAGGTCACTAACAATTGAGGCTCAATACAAAATGGAAACAAATATCCTTGAAGTTATAATAAACATCTATATAATAATGTCTACAGGGACTTCCCTGGTGGCTCAGTGGTTAAGAATCTGCCTGCCAATGCAGGGGACACGGGTTCAAGCCCTGGTCTGGGAAGATCCCACATGCCGCAGAGAAACTAACCCCGTGCGCCACAACTACTGAAGCCCGCGTGCCTAGAGCCCATGAGCCACAACTACCGAGCCCGAGCGCCTACAGCCCATGTTCCACAACAAGAGAAGCCACTGCAATGAGAAGCACGCGCACTACAATGAAGAGTAGCCCCCGCTCGCTGCAACTCGAGAAAGCCCACGCGCAGCAACGAAGACCCAAAGTAGCCAAAAATGAAAAGAAAAAGAAAGATAATATTGCATTTGATAGCATTTAAAAAATAAATAATGTCTACAGGCACACCAAGTGATAGACTGCACACCGACTTCACTATTGTACATGTGTGAACAAATATGATTTAAGGAAGATTAATTTTTAAAAAGCGTTCAAGAAGCTATCCACTGTATAAAGGGGGATATTGTCAATTGTGCTGTCTTCGGCACATTCTCTTCCCATTTCAACCCCCCCCAAGAACCTCCTCACCCTCCCTCCCCCCAAACACACACACAATACACAAGGGGTACCTGGGCCAATACAGCTCCAATCAAGCAGACTGATCCCAGGGTAGCCCTAGGACTGGGGTGGTCAGCAGAGGTGGTTCCCTGGGTGAGATGAGGTCAAGAAAAGAAGCCAAACAGGCTTGTCCTTCCAAGTACCGTCCAGGGTCAAAACCAGAAAAGCTGGACTGTCCAAAATACACAGGGCAAATTCCAGGCCGGAAACAGAAGACAGGGCCAAGAAAGAGCAAAAACTAACAGACTGCAGAAGGAAAGGTGAAATTCGGCCAAGACGGTGGTCAATAATAGCAGAAGTCAATTGTCACCAAGCACAGCACTGGGTGAGATCTTCACTAGTGTTAGATCTCATTTCATTATCATGAAAACCTGTGAAGCTATTATTTTCCCCATCTTTAACGTTATTACAAAAAAATTTTAAACATACACAAAACTAGACCAATTCAATGAACCTCATTACTGTATCACAGCTACAAAAATCTACTCAGGGAGACCCACTGCTCACCACTGGCCTCACCAGGAGGGCCAGGAAAGTACCAGCAAGTCATGTCCACAAGCCCGGGTGAAAATTTGAGTCAACCTCTTAACTTTGACTTCACAAACTATGGCCTGGTTCCTCAAGCATGTGAATCTCCCTTCACCTGGACAGGTACAGAGTCCATCTCTGTTCTGTAGTGAACTGTGACCACAGCAAACATCGACAGCACAGCAGAGTTGAGCTGCCACATGTCAAAGATTAGGGAAAGATCTCCAAATCCCTACCTTACCCCCAAAATTCCATTAGAGACATGGGCACTGTTACTGCCTCAACTCCTGGGTGATTTTTTCCCACAAGTACATTAATTTTGTCTTTCCAACTAGATCATGCACCACAACCTGTGAATCTACTGCTGAACCCCCTTTAGGATCAAATCCAAACTGATAAAAAGAAAAAAAAATCCAAACTGATGCCCCCAGGTGGAAAGGCCCACCATCACTGGCACTTTCTCATCTCTCACATCTGTCACCACTCTGAATACCCCAGAAAGATTGGACATCTTGGAGTTCCAAAGTACAGCCCCCAGCCTTCTGCAAGGATTTTCTCACCTTTTGGCTGAAAAATCTTCCCTCCTCAACACCACCAGCTATGGCTAACATTCCTTTCCTGACCTCCAGAGAGCCTTCTGGGATAACCAATCTCACCTCAAAACCATGTTGGGTACCACACCTCTGTATTCCCATAATGCCTTGCCCATCTCTCTCTCTGTACACCAACCCACATCATTGGATAATGACTGGTTCCTAGGTCTTCCACTCCCAATTTTATCAAGTGCTCTTTGAGGGCTGGGACATTTGCTCATTTTTTGGTTTTGGTGGTTTTACATTTTATGTTTAATGGAAATCCAGGACATAATGATGAATTCCTTTGAACTGAGTTGGAGGTCTAGTAGTTATGTCAAAACATACTTCTGTTCCTTTTTGTAGTTTCCAGTGCCTAACAGAGGCACATAGTAGGTCTTCAAATAATGTTTATTGAATAAGACAAGCCAAGGAAAAGATAAGATGATGGCCAGATGGATAGTAGGAAGCACACTTTAAACTTTTAAAAATCTCTCCAAAGCACTTCATGGCCAGTAGATGCTTAGATGTCTAACCAGTGCACAGAGGTAATGAGCCTTTTGGATTCATGCCCACCAGACACTGTACCTCCCTCCCTCCAGCTCCACAGATGCCCACTAATCCTAGTGCTCAGTTATTTGACAGACAAGCTTGTGCTCACTCTGCTCACGGCTTTCACTGTGATGCTGACTTTCCTCACAACTCTATCAGGCCCTTGTCTAAAACTGACTGCAGACTCCTCATCTGTTGAGTATCCCCCTCCCACTGAAGGTGCTCTATCACCTGGATCACTTGAGCTGCCCTTTTCTAGACCTGGGCCCACTCAGCGATGGATTTGTTAGGAATGCCACCATTACCACCACCAAAACTACTCAAAGCACAGCGGGTTGTATTACCTACCAATCCGACCCACCACCCAAGTTTGGCATGTGTATCATAACAGGACAACCCTCTCCACGTCCAACATCCTACACAGATAAAAACAAAAATGCTGGAATCTAAAATGACACAAATGAACATATCTACGAAACAGAAACAGACTCAGATATAGAGAACAGACTTGTGGTTGCCAAGGGGGAGGGGGTAAGGGAGGGATGGATTGGGAGGTTGGGACTAACAGATGCAAACTATTATATACAGGATGGATAAACAACAAGGTCCTACTGTATAGCACAGGGAACTATATTCAATATCCTGTAATTAAACCATAATGGAAAAGAATATATGTGTATAACAATCACTTTCCCATACAGCAGAAATTAACACAACACTGTAAATCAACCATACTTCAATAAATTTTTTTTTAATGCTCCTGAGATGGTCAGATTAAGCAAGCAAATTCCAAGGCAGTTCTGATAGGAGATGCACTAAGGTGGGGGCAGGGGTACCACCAGGGAGAGAAAATCATTCAAAACTTTCCATGCAGGTGAGCTATGGTTTCTGCTTCAACGTTAGCCTTAAACTTTAGATTCCATTGGCAGTGTCTCTTTGCAAATCATAACTGAATCACCCTAAATCAGCCCCCACCAGAAGTAAGGTACTGGATACAGTACTTTAAGGTCTACTGCCATGTTATGTTCCTCTGAAGAATAAAGATGCTTTATTATGATAATCAGCAGGTTGTACAGCACTCACCTTCTCTCCAGAGTAAATCCAGTCAGATATATCTTTCCCCCAGATTTTTTTTTAAGCATTCCATTTGTATAGAACTCGTAACAAATTTTCAGAGTGAGAGTCCCAGGCTTATTGATTCACAAATGGCCTAAGAGTATCAAGTAGGTATATTGCTCTTCACAAATAAAGGGGTTAGAGGAGAGGATTTAACCTTCTGATTTACAGGCAGAACTCACCTCTTTTGGCCTCTTAGAAAGTGCACACTGAACCCTGTGGATGTAGAAATCTAAGACCCCCAAGTCTAAAACCAAGGAGGCAGGCTTCCCTGGTGGTGCAGTGGTTGGGAATCCACCTGCCAATGCAGGGGACATGGGTTTGATCCCCGGCCCAGTAAGATCCCACATGCCGCAGAGCAACTAAGCTCGTGCGCCACAGCTACTGAACCTGCGCTGTAGAGCCTAGGAGCCACAACTACTGAGCCTGCATGCCACAACTGCTGAAGCCCGTGCGCCTGGAGCCCATGCTCCGCAACAAGAGAAGCCACGACAATGAGAAGCCCGTGCACCACAACGAGGAGTAGCCCCCGCTCGCCGCAACTCGAGAAAGCCCGCAGGCAGCAACAAAGATGCAACACGGCCAAAAATAAAAATAATAATAAAATAAAACAAAACCAAGGAGGCAGGACATCCTAAAGAGCCCTCCACACACTGGGCACAGAATTTGCCTCCATAAGTACATGTCCCTGAAATGACCTTTCCATTCCACAATTTGGAAATAATTTATTCATCTGACACAGCTGAGTTGCAAACACTTTGAGGTCTGAGGCCTTGGACAAGTTACATTACATCTAATGCAGAGTATCTCAGAGTAATGATGATGATAATACTTTGCAGGGATCCTGTAAGAATTAGGGCTACTGGGGCAGAAATGCTCATATAGCAACAGCCATGATAATGTGATCCTTAAACTCTTGATACAATAACAGAGGTGATATTAGAACAGTAAAAACAAAGAAAGGCTGGAGTTCAAGGTCTTGGAGGACAATTGTTGGGACAACAGGTAGCAGTTAAAACATTTAGGATCCTCCTGAATTCCATAAAAAGGAAAATGTGCCCCAATTAAATGTACGAACTGGGCTCTCAAGACCAAAAAATCTCTGCAGTAGAAGAGCTGGGCAATCAATCAGGCTTGAATTTGATAGAACTACCCCTTTAAATCCTCTCATCCATCAACTAGCCTCTTGGATGAAACTAACCAATGGGTAAACCATCCAGGGCTGTGGTCTAACAGTAAGAACCAGCTGAGGGACTGAGCAACTAAATCCCTTCTTCCCTTGGGACTCAGTTTCCTTATCTGTAAAATGAGTTCGTTCTAAGCATCCCATGAGATCAACTTCTTTAAAGAATTTTAGAAACGTCATGTAAAATGTGGCATTACTCCACCTTCCAGGAGCTAGCACCTCTGGGTGAGCTTGTTCAGCTTCTGGACTAAAGAAGCACTGCTGGAAGATTAGCCCCTAACCCCTGAATACCAAGGAGCTGTTAGTCCCGGAGAAGAAGGTGTTCCCTGAATACTACTTATTTAGAAAACGCCTTTTAAGAACTGCAGTTACAGCATCTATTCTTGGAAACAGGTAAGTCAGGAAAGCATTCCACTGACTACAAAGCCCTAGCCATCCATCCCTTCCCTCACGCCCACAATGAAAGCACATGTGAGCCTGGGACATCACTGAGACAGCCTCCCTGGCACTGCTGCACAGGCTGCGTGATTACGATCTGCACAATTACAATGCTGCTCACAGGCCCCACAGAGGGAAGACAAAACCAACATGTTGTACCAGTCGATGGTATTTCACCACAAGTAAGTGAAAATCTCAAGTTGATGAACAATCAGTAAACTCTAAGAAGTCATTTTCCTTGAATCCTTTTCAAAACTGCACCCAAATTGGTGCCACAGAAGGAAAAATGAAATGTCAGAAGCATCTATGTCTTTGATAAGAACTATGACCTTTCACCCAGAGGTACTTTATGGGAGAATCAGAGGAGTGGTCCTCGGGCCTGACTGCCCATTAGTAACACCTGGGCAGCTTTACAAAGGCCAATGCCTGGGCCTCCCCTAGAGATTCTGTCTAGCTGGTCTGGGGTGTGTGACCTGGGTTGCATTTCTCCAACACTGCAAACCACTGATTAAGAAGGTCTCCAAATTGCACAGCAATTAAGAGTTAGGAAACAGTTTTGAAATGTACACTTATTGAAAGATGTGGGATTTCAGACAGTAACAGCAAGAACAGCAAGAGTAATAATACACATCAAGAGAAGGCCATGTGTTTCCGGTTTGTCATGTTAAAGAGGAAAACTCCAGAAGTGCGTTTATGAAAACCAAATGCTAGGAATCTTGAGTGCAGTGGTGATTTCATGACTCTACATTTGTCAAAACTCATACATATACACAAAGAGTTATTGTATGGAAATTAAAAATAAATTTAAAACATACAGAGGAAAAAGAATCAAATGATGTATCTATTTAACCTAGTAATTCTTAATCTTAGCATATTAAAAACCAGCCAAAGAGCTGTTAAAAATCCTGCTGCCCAGGCTACGCCCCAGATCAATCACTTCAGTCTCCAAGTTTCAATAGTTTTAAAAACCCCACGGGCATTGATTCCAATGGGCAGCCATGTCTCCTAATTCCCCAGAGGAAGGACACGGGCAAAAGTGATCTTATTAACACATATCCATAGAAATGTGGCTCTGAACCAGTGAATCACATCTGCACCTACCTTCCACTCACCCAGGGAAGTCCACTAACAGCTACCCAAGTTTCCAAATTTGTTTTTCTATCAACTTTCATTAGGTTTCAAGACACTGGCATGATCCATAAGCCAAATAAAAGAGGGGCTGGATATCCAACTAGTAGCGTACTAAATTGCCTCAAAACCTGCTGACAAGTTTTAAAGCGGTGCAGTTGTGCTCAAACATCAGAATCCCCTGGATGGCTGATTATAATAGATCGCTGATCCTACCCTGGAGCGTCTGATTCAGGAGGTCCGGGGTGGGGCCCCAGAATCTGCATTTGGAACCAATTTTCAGGGGATGCTGCTGCTACTGCTTGGAGAACCAATGTTCTAAAGAAAGGTGAACTAAATAAATGGTCAGAGACACAAAAACCACAATCCAGACAGTCCTTAGGTCAAGGCAGGTAGGGCCCGAGACTCCTGGTCAAAGAACCAGCTGGTGTTTAGAAACTGACCTTGAGAAATAAATTACAAGGATTTCTACAGATCACAGAACAGATTTCTAGAAACTTGCTGTTCAAAGTGATGCACAAACCACCATAGGCATCACCTAGAACTGGTTAGAAATGCAGAATCTCAGGCCCCACCCCAAACCTGCTGGGTCAGAAAGTGTCTTAACAGGTCAGAGCACAGGGAGATCAGCTCGGTGCTTTGTGACCGCCTGGAGGGGTGGGATGGGGAGGGTGGGAGGGAGGGAGATGCATGAGGGAAGGGATGTGGGAACAGATGTATATGTATGACTGATTCACTTTGTTATAAAGCAGAAACTAAAAAAAACAAAAAACAAAAAAAAAAACAGGAACCTGGGTGATCCAGATGCACATTAAAGTTTAAGAAGCATGGGTGCTGACCAAGTCCCATGTTCATTCAACAGGTAGTTACTTTGAACCTAGCCTGTGCACTATACCTAGCAGTGAGTAGGGCAGACAAGCCTCTGTCCTCTAGGAGCTTATATGGAGCGAAGGGTGGAACTAAGGCCCAGGGCTGTGGGCCGCAGAGCCTAAGTTAGCGGCAGAGACAGGTTTAGAACTTATGCCTCCTAAGAATACAGGCGAATGTCCCTACAAAAATCACAAATATAATTCCCAAAAAAGAGGTTGCCCAACAAGAAACTAGAAGTTAGTTTCTACATATCAAGTTAGGAAACCTAGGCATCAGAGATTTAATTCTCATAAACCTCTACTCCCTGACCAAACCAGCACTGCCAGACATATATTGGCCGACACACCATGTTTACATAGATAAGTTCTTCTCAGAGGTCTCAGAACAGGATGAACCGTAGACTCGTGTTAAAAGGAAAAACATCTTGACCACAGCATTACCTAATACTCAAAATCTTTCTTTTGATACTGTTAAAAATCTGTTCAACTGGGAAGCCTCCCAATTTGTCCAAAATGTATTGTTCTGATACATTTAGGTGAAAATCCAATTACTGGTGTTCTTTACTTCTTCCCTGTCTCATAAACCACTGCCTACTTGGAAGACTGCTAACATTTGTCCAGCTAGGTGCTTACAGATTATCCCACTCACACTGTCTCTATCATATAAAGAAGAAAACCGAGGCTGGGCAAGGTAACTCGAGTAAACAAAGGCCACAGGTAGCACAGGTGAAATGGCAAAGCCAGGCTTTAAATCTAGGTCTAACTCCTAATCCCTTCCATGCAAAGTGAGGTCCCTGGAACTCCCACCCGGGAGCTTATTGGAAATGTAGACCCCTTCAGGTCCCAGCCTGGACCTGCTAAATCAGAATCTGTGTTTTAATTCCTGGTGACTGATATCCACACTGACATCTGGGAAGCACTGTACACACTATTACAAAGGCAAGTGACCCAGCACCTGCTGATCAAGACAACCAGCAAACACCTTTGGTTTACTCCATAAGCAGAGGGCAGCCACTTACCTGAGCCTTGAAGCCACCAGAATGGGGTACTTGTCACATCACAAACTCACAGTAATTCACAGGTCTTTCTCAACAGCTGCCCACAGATTGCTGGACAGAAAGACCAACTTTTCTCTATGGGCAGAATGCCAGAGATGTCTATAGGCCTGCTGCTAACATCTGCAAACACCCATGAAGACATAACTATTGCCCTAATTCAAGCCCTCCTGGCATCAGCCTCAGCAGTAAAGTTCCCTGTTAAATAACCAGTGATGTGTGAAAGAAAAATACTATTATTCTCAGAATAAAAGTCAGCTAGTCATCTTAGTGTGTATCTCTGTCTCTAAATATATATATGTATATAGTTATATATATATATATATATATAATGATCCTTAGAGTCTAAAGACCTGAATAAGAGCTCTTGCAACTAAATGTAGGCTTGATCCAAATGGATCACTGGTGGGTGAAGGGTAGGGATGGAGGCTGAAGCCAGAGGAAGCATCCCTACCAACTTTCCCCGACTCTCTCAACTCTAAGCTTTAGTTAGTTTTGAGTTTCTCAAAGTGTAACTTATGGGTCATCTGCTTCAGAATCACTTAAGTAGTAAAAATGCACACTCCTGGGCTCAAGAATCCACATGTTTACCAACCCCTTCCCCACAGATTTCTGCACACATAAAAATGTGAGGTCAATTACCCATCCAACCTAAGTACAGTTAAATGAGAATTATCAGACTCATTAATCTTAGCTTCACAACTCTGAGGCACTGAAACGACCAATTTTCGGAGGAAGAACCGATCGAGGCTGTTGAGTGTTTTGCCCAAGGTCATAATAGAGCAGGTGAGCAGCCATGGCTAAAATACCACATATGGGGCCCTTTCAACTCCATCAAGCCATCCAATTCACAAAAACCAAAGTACAGGGAAGCATGGTCCTGTTGCCAAGTCAGTATTTACCATATGAGGCAAGAGCAATGCTTTTGCAAACAAGGGAAAGATCTGGTCTCTTTCGCAGGAGTATTTCAGGGGCTGTTCTGGGCCCACATCCCAGGACAGGACCATGACTGCCAACAGGGGCAATCATGCAGCATGTTGCAAGGGGCTGTGTTGAGCATCTGGCTAGCGGCTGGGTATGGGTACCAAATATAATTCCAATGGCCTGACAGAAGTTCATTTAGCTCCACATTCAAGTTATTCCCAGTGAATACTATTCAGAGTAGCTTAGTCTTCATTACGTAAACATGGGTCACTCATTACCTGGGTCACACGCTTACTCTAAGGCAATGATTCCCAAATGGACTGCCTTCAGGAGATGCAAAGACTTCATCTAAAATACTTATCCTGAACCTCTTTGAACTTGTAGATAATGATTCAGGGATGAAAAGCAAATCCATAATAGTACTAGGGGGAAAATACACTGTAAGTATTTCTTAAGTCCAAAAAACACAAAAATACACTATAAAATAAGTCCAATGACAAATGATAAACTAGGAAAAATTGTTTGCAATTCCAACAAAGGACTCAGAGAGCCAACAAATGGATAAGAAGTAGACCAACAACCTAACAGAAAAAAGGCACAAAGTATGAACAACTGTCGAAAGGAATTAAGACAGTTCTTCAACAAATATGTAAAAGATACTCAACCCCACTTATAAGAGAAATGCAAATTAAAACTACAGTAAGTCACTTTTTCATCCTTCAGAAAGACAAAGATCAAAAAGCCTAACAGTGTGGATCCAGGAGTGGAGAAAAGCAACCCTCGTACATCTTTCCTCCAAAGAAAGAAATGTGGCGATAGCTATCAATTTTTTTAATTGATATTCATTTGACCCAACAATTCTATTTTCAGAGATTTCTTAGCATTTCACATATATGTGAATTTATATTTGTTCATGGATATTCATTAAGAATAACAAAATATGAGAAGCCCCCAAAAAAGTCAATTGATTGCTGAATAGGCAAATAGATTATGGAATATGAGAGACAGTTCCTTCTGGGCAAGGAAACTGGTGTCCAAGAGACAGAAGTAGGAAGGATAATTACTTTCCCCACATATCTGCCTTCCATGCATGTACTGGTTAAGTCAAAAAATATTTAAGTAAAATAAGAAAATAACCGAAAGAGGTAGGGGAGGCTGGGACTGGGGATGCAATAAGGGAGAAGAGACCAACTGAGTATGAAGTTGTAGTCAGAGTTCTCCCCACATCTCTCTTCAGTAGTGGTGGACGGTGAATATTAAAAGCTCTAAAAAAACGTTCCTTCAACCCATGTAATTCCACTACTGATAATCCATCCTGAAACACTGAAAAAGCTCTCTGTACAAAGATGTACAGGAACTGATTAGGTCAATTTTGATATATCCACGTAAATTACGTACCAATTTAAACTACATTTACACAGTTCAAAATAGCATTATAACCTAAGAATTGCCAATATTAATTGAAAAGTGAAAATATAAAATTGAACATGATATAAAGTATTTAAAATATATCCTAATTTTATTGCAGGAAAACTATATATACATATCCATCTATAAAAAAAGGAAAACATTAAAGAAAGGTACTAAAATGTTAACAGCAGGTATCTCCAGGGTAAATAATATATGCATGTGATTTAATTTTATATTTTCCACATGTGTTATTTTCATAATCTGGCAAAATTAAAAACTTAAAGATGCACAGAGAAAAAGACTAAGAGGAACTCTATCAAAATACTAAGAGTTGCTGTGGGTTTTAGAATATTAGTTTATTCTTCTGTTTTTACAATACCTTCAGTAATGATCATTTTGTACTTTTATCATCAAAAACACATTTTTCCCTTTGAGAAAAAGAGGCTGATCAGAACCGCCAGACAAAAGCCAGCCCAGGAATTGCGAGTTAAAGCCTTACTACAGTAAAATAGATAGCTAGTGGGAAGCAGCCACATAGCACAGGGAGATCAGCTCAGTGCTTTGTGACCACCTAGAGGGGTGGGATAGGGAGGGTGGTAGGGAGATGCAAGAGGGAGGAGATATGGGGATATATGTATATGTATAGCTGATTCACTCTGTTATAAAGCAGAAACTAACACACCATTGTAAAGCAATTATACTCCAATAAAGATGTTTAAAAAAAAGGTGGGGGGGGAAAGCCTTACTACATTCAGGAAGAGGTCTCCATGTGCTCCAGGTCAAAATACCATCTGTAGAGAGAATCTTCCTGCCCCATTGTGGGAGTAACATGGAAGGGATTTCCTGCCAAGTTCCCAAGGCACGCGTTCATCTTTGGGATTGACTTACCATTATTTCCCCAAGGGAGTGAGACCATCTTTGCCCATGACAGACGTTGCTGTTACTAATCTGAGAGTCCAGTGACCCTCCTGCCCTGCTCAAACACCTCCACCCCAGAACAGGTAACAAGCCAGGTGGGCTTTTCATCAAAGCAGGGCTTTCTTTAACACCCACAATATAGGTCAATGGTTTCCTGAGGGAGAAGCACTGGGATTTTTATCCCCAGACCAGCAGTACAAGGACAAAGGTCCCAGCTCACCCAGGCAGGACTCTACGAGGGGAGTCACACTAACACCAGTGGACATCCCACAGAAGGCCAAGCCTTGCTCAAATCATCATCACTTCAAATGGTCTGTGGGGAATCCAAAGAGAACTCAAGATTCTAGCAACGAATGCCTGACGTCTTTCCCAATTCCAGTAGCTACAATATGTACTTCTCACCTACAATCCAAAATCCAGCCCACCCTCCAGGGCCCATGCTCCCAAAATTTCCCTTGGAGGCTTTCCCAAGCATCAAAGGGAAACTCATGGCTCAGAGTGTCTTTGGTACCATGCATGTGTATGTACCCGTACACATATGCAAGTGTGTATTTTGTAGATACACATATAGACTCTAACAGACTCCACAGATAGATTGTATATAGGTGCGACATACGTCAATGCCCACACATACACTTAAGTCTTGCTACACTCTATAGCCTAACTTTTTAATGATTCACCACTTATCTGTACACATACAGGCTTGTTTGTAAGGAGCTCACTGAGAACAGGACCCAGTTTCTGTAACCCCTCCATTACCTCTCACACAAAGAGAATATTTCCAAACTCACCAACAGAAATAGAGATCACTTGGGACAGGGTCTGGGAGACATCCATTTGGGCCAGTGTCCTAAGCTGACAGAGGCTACATGAGATTTTACAAGTTTTGCTTCTATTTGGAGGCAAACACTTTTAAGATCTCCAAGGGATTCTGCCCAGCAGAGGACAATGCCTCTTAACCCACTGAGGGAAGGGCCCCTGGGACCTGGGATCAGCCAGACCACCCAAGAGCCAAGGCCTGAACTGGGGCCTGGAGTCGCCTTCACTGGGTCTCAGAGGGGAATCGGAAGAGCTGCAAAAGCAAAGTCCCAGGGATGCATGTGTGTAAACCAAGGGTCAAAGTGCACGAGAATGACGGCTATACGTGTGCCTGTGTGCACGGCTAAGGGAGAGGCACCCATGTTTCCATAGTCATCAGAAAATTGTTTTCCTTAACTGTTTTGCCTATTAGGTTTGTTATTTGAGTGCATCACTTGTATAAGGAAAAAAATAATAAATGTGCAAACAATCTACATGGCCAACCATACCACTGCTGACTGCCACTCATCCCATCATGTCCCATGACCACCATTAATGCAAGACTAAAGCCTCCAGCTGTGGATCCAACACCACACTGCAAAGAGTTCTGATCAACAGACGATCAGAATTCCTCAGCAGGCTGGCACGGAGGGGGTGGGGGGAGCTGGCTGAAGGCCTGGACTAGAGGCAGGAGTGTGATGAGGAGAGGGGTGATGGTGAGCACAGCATCACTGGCCTCAGCGCCACCGATGACCAGCAGTGTCTGTGGGGACATCCGCTCTCTGGGACTTGGTCTCCTCATCCCTTCACCTACCCTAAGGGTCCTTCCAGACAAAACAGCCCTAAGTCTAAGCAAGTGTCTCATTTTCTGCAAGGATATGGCAATCTATTCCTGAAGATGTCATATAAGGCAACAAAGTAGAAGCAGTCAAAATTGGCAAGAAATGGGGGGTGGCGGTAAATTTTCACCGATTTCTGGTACCCGAGGAAAAGATCAAACAATTCTAACATTAATCACAGAAGAGAAATGGGACTAACCTCAAGTGCAATCCTGCCAATGACCTGAGAAGATGTGACTGGGGGAGAGCGGGTGGGAGGTGCCCAGGGACCTAGTGAATGACCCCATTTCAGAAGCGAACATGGGGATGTATTCAATAAATTCTAGTAGAACCAAGTCACATAAATCTGTATGTACAAGTTAATCCCAGGCCGGTTTTAAATCATCTGTAAGAGACTGGTATACATTTCAGAGAGATCTGAGAACATTTTGCACATGATCTTCACTTTGTGCAAGAAGATCCCTCGCTGAAGGACACATGGCTGGCTTTAGCAACTTAATTAAGTAGATTAAACACACCAAAGAAGCCGTGCAGGGCTCTGGATAGGAGGGCGAGGTCTGCAGCCAGACAGAACAGGGCAGCAGCTGCGTGACCTTAACCAAGTGATGTACATTCCCTAAGCCTCAGATGCCTTACTTGTAAGATTGGAATAGCAGCAGCATCCTCATAAAGATGTTACGACATGAATTAACACACACAGGTACTATGCTGGTGACCGTGGCAATGACTACATTATTCTTGTCCTATCTAGCTAACTTCATGACTTGAGGTCAATCATTTGAACTCTGTGGTTCTTTTCCCCCCACCCCTCTCAAGTAAAGAAATGAAGGAAGATTCTTTGAAACTTAAAATCCTTTGATTCTAAGCTCCTCTCTATTCATCTGCTTAGGAGACTCATCATAGATAGCAGAAACCAACCTGAACGTCTAGATCCTACCACAGTTTCTCAAATACCTGTAGGAATGAGTGAAGAAGAGCCAACATGTAATGCATATATGAACACAACCCAAGTGACCGCAAATTCTAAAGCTATGAGTCTGAATCAGTGAAGTTGTAGGTGACAATAATCCCAACAGGAATCATTTACTGCCACTTACTATATGCTAAGCACACAGCTGTCTAAAATACATGATTTCATCTATCCTTTGTGAGTCTAATTCCAGGTAGGTTTCTGAAGCCCTGTTTGAGGCTCAGAGAGGAGAAGCAATAGGCTTTTTTCTTTTAATTGAAGTATAGTTGATTTACAATGTCATGTTAGTTTCAGGTGTACAGCACAGTGATTCAGTTTTGTGTGTGTGTGTATGTATACACACACACACACACACACACACACACACACATATATATATATATATATATATATATAATATTCTTTTTCAGATTCTTTTCCCTCAATTGGCCATTATCCCCAGTGACACCACTCTCCCTGGCTCTCAAGCTCAAGACCTTCTCTCTACGCCACACTGCTACAAGCACCACTCACTCCAACAGGAACCAAGACAGCTTCCTACAAACACACACACATACGTTCCTCTGAGAATGAGAATTCCTACATTAACGGAAAAATTTGCCATATAAAATCCTCCATTTACAAAGGTCCAATTCACAGCTTTTTGAAAGGCAGTGATTTTAATTTATGTAGCAACAAGATGCTTTAATTTCCCAGCATTGAAAAGGCTATGTTATCAGGGCACAGGAATGCTGGAACAGCCTGGAATTCCCATCAACAAGGAGTCCCAGGTGGTTTTAAGGGCTCTGCCTCCTAAGACAGTGGAAGGGTAGGGATTTATGTTTACAAAATGCCTAATTGGGAAGCAGAGAGCAGCTCCCATGTCAAACAACTTTCCATCCTGGGCCCCTCAAAAGGAAAGAGGACCAGCATCTAATGCCCAGTAACCCTGGGGTGGTCCACAACAGACTGGCTTTTCTACTGCCCTGCTGCCAGGTTAGCCCGCCAAGGCTAAGCTCTTCCTAGCTGGGTCTGGATGCTCAACATGGGAAAGGAATTGAAGAGCATCTCACAATCACAGAGCACTATACCATTCACCTGCCTTTTTATCTTTACTTTCTCACTTAAGTGATTTTGAAGTTAAGTAGCCTGAATGATACTGACTCTAAAATTTATTGAAGAGTACACCTTGTCACTTTTCATAAATGTTCCACATGTGCTTGAAAATAAGTATGCTCCAGGAATAGGAGCTATGTTTTATACATGTCCACTACATTAAGCTTCTATATTCTTCACTGCTTTTATTGTCCACCCGTTTGATACATGAATTACTAGGAAATCGGTGTTAAATTCTCCCACTATGCCAATGGACTTGTCAACTTTTCCCTTTGCGATTTGGCCAATTATTACTCTCTCTACAAATGTACACACATATATGAAAAGCTATATATTAAGGGCAAACAAGTTTAGAATTATTATATATTCCAGATTTATACTGTTGCAGATTTATAGCTTGCAGGCAGCTTCAGAGTCTGTACAGACTTGGGTCTCCTAACTCCGTAACCTGCTCAAAGCCCCAGTTTTCTCATCCGTAAAAAGAAAACATACTTCGAACCTCATGAAGTTCTTCAGAGGATTAAGTAAGAAAGAGCATATAATACACTTAGCGTGGTGCCCGCTCTGAAATGCTAGCTACTAATAAAACCGTCTATGACTTGCCTAAGATCATGCAGCTAGGAAGTAGTAAGGAAATAGAACGCTCTGACCTGTTATCCATCAAGTTGCAGGATGGGGTTTGGGAGGAGGCAGATGTATCAAGTGTTTATTCCAGGGCTTTCACGGTTGGGGAAGTACAGGAGAACACCACTCAGTCCATGCCTCACTGAGAATGTCAAGTCACACGGCAGCTGGGCATGCCACCCGCCCCAACCTAACTGCAATTGCCTGGTTTAGCTTGTACTCTCTGGGATTTATTTCCCCTTGCCGCTGGCTTGAGGGCTCTGTTGAAACAGCTGCACAATTATGTACTTCATAAACTTCTAGTTCTAAGAAACACTTGGTAAATTCAAAGCAGGCAAGAATTAGTATCTGAACTGTCGATTGCGGGTGAGGGTTTATTCCAGCCCCAGGATCCACAGAATGGCATGTATGTGTATACTTTGGGTGGAGGTGGACAGTAGGGGAGTACGTGTGAAAACAATTTCAGGGCAGACCATTCATTCGATTAGCAGCTTCCAAACCCTCTACAACATTCTACCACCCCAGCGGGGTGAGCAAACCTCCGCCAGAGTCAAAGTTAACTGCGCATCAGGGGGAGAAGATGCAGTTCTCTTCTCTGGCTTTTTGAACTCTGAAATTGACACTTGGGACTCATTCTGTCCTGAAAATGTCAGCTGCAGGAAAATACCAGAAAAAGGCAGAACAAACCAACAAGCAAAGGGGCCAAACAGAAGAACATTCTTAGAAAACGTCAGTCAGGGGTTAGCAAGGCAGAGGTTTGCTTTAAAATAAAAATAATAATTAAAATGTAACAAAATAACCACTGCCGCTGGAAAACAACTCCTGAGGAAAGGTTTCTACCTCCAGGTTCATCATCAACAGGTAACTGCCGAAAGCCCATGGGGTGTGCAGGAGGGCGTTCAATCCCGCTGCTGGGGAAGCCAGCACAGACCTGCCCACACACTAGCAGGGCAGCACCTTGACAACCTCACTGAGTCACACTCACAAGACCTTGATAAGCAGACCAGCGCAGCCTAAAAGAAGCTTACTAAGAAACCAATCCCTTGAAAAGTAGGAACCAACCAACTGCACAGTGTGTCAAACCCAGGAACAGAAAAAAAATTAACAGGATTTACTAACAGATTCTCTTCTTTCTTGATATGTTTCCTCCAAAACAGAGGGAGGTAATGTCAGCCACTTACACGCCCTGCTTTCTTTTCTCCTTAAGTCGTACCACTATTTGTCAAACCAGTGTCAACCACTCAATTCACACATCCACGGCCCTGCTAATTCGACTCCAGGGCCCCCCACATTCCACATCAGCCATCCTTTGCTTTCCTCAAAACCACTGCAGAGACATGATAAACTCAGCGAGGCGGAAGAGAGATGAGTGGGATGTGATCTTCAGTGCAACCAAAAACTACATACGATCACCTCTCCCTTCAAGCTTTGAGCGTGCTAATTTAGCATCTCTGGCCTGGAATTCAAAGGACCAGACACACTTCACTATCAATCTACATGAGGAACGATAGTTTAAGGAAAAAGATGGAGGTAAGGGCTTTAAGTGGGATATTCTCTCCCTCTTTCCATGCAAGTCACAGGGAAAGAGACTCTAATTTAACCCTTCAGTCTGGCAAGGACTAAGTATGGAAGGAATTAAACATACACACTCCTCTCAAAAACCAGACAACTACAAACAAAATTAAAAGTTCTCTAGCAAAACAACCTAGGGCAAGTGAAAACACAGCCACCACAGAGATGACTTTACAAATCAATCTCCCTCAGATTTTTTTTTTAAACTTTCTGCTTTTATTTTCCAGCTAACAAAGGCATAACATGCTGGTAAAACAAATTCAAATTTCATTCCATCCCCCGTTCTCCACCCTCCAACAAAATAACCCCAGGGTACATTTTGACAAACATTACTCCAAGCATTTTCCATGCCAATGAAAACTACCGTTAACTGAACACTTGCTGTATTCCAGGTACGATTCTAACTCTCCACCTTGTACCATGTGGCTTTTACCTTTGTAACTTCCCTATGAGGCGAGTATTTCTAACCCACTTTATGGACAAGGAGACAGGCTCAGAATGGCAGGTTATTTGCCCAGACCACATCCCCCAATCCTGCTAATAAACACAACTTCTAAAATTGCTAGATCCATACAATCTTACTATTAACTGCACACTGAACCTCTTAAATCTGCAATTTGTTGCTCCTTTTCCCACTTAACAACATATATGGTCATCTTTCCATCCACCTCCTCGGTCCCTGCACTGTGGCTACAATTTCTGTTTTAAAGAAAGAAGACTTTGATTTATTGTTCTACTGCCATCAGGGCTGGGCCGAGAGTGGTGGTAAGAAATAAAAGCTACACACAGTTCTGTATTTCCTGTGCATTCATGATGGAAACTATGAGGGTTATCTGTTCAGCCACTTCAGGAAGCTTGTGTGCCTGTGTATGTACATACACTTCTGCACATGTAAACATTACTTGGTTCTTCTATCTTCCACATCAGGGTCAAATTTCAGGTTCTTCCAAACAGCAGGGAGATAGGCATGTATCATTTCTCATCAGAAGGAACAATTAATAAACACAAATTTGGGAGCATACAACTCTACAGTGATAAAGATTTCAGAGAAATCTTTAGAAAGAAAGATGGCATTATATTCCTCAGTTCCTGACTCATTTTCCTTTTTATAGACACTAATGACTTAAAAACAAAAACAAACAAAGAAAAAACTTCAGGAATATTTTCTTAGAAATACAATTTCACAAGCATATAACACACTCCCTTTCCAGAGACTATGTTTTGTTGAGAATTGTGCAGCCAATTTTATAGTCTTCACCCAAAACAGAAATTAGCTGCCACAAATTATACTCCTTCTATACCACTGATAAGACACACTTCCCTTTTTTTCCATCCCTTTTGCCTCCTAGCCTGATTCTAGTGGCTGGCACACCCTGCATCAGCTTCTGGAGGTAGGAGAATACTGGAGTCATCAATTCCCAATTTTCCATTTTGCAAAGAGGCAGAACTTCCAAGGTTAAGTATATTTAATATGCTATCATCATCTCCTGCTAATGATTCATACTGAAAATGCACAGGAAGCAAAGTCCCTCAGTGTCTCATTTATGAGCCACTAGGGATGCAGCTTTAAGTAAGGGTGTAAGCAGTAATAGGGGGGAAAAAAAAATCAACCTGGCCCAGGCCAAGACTTTATTGCCTTGATCCCTATGAATATTTAGGAGATATTTACCAACTAAGTGAGAAATACTTTACCCTCACTCAAGGATGCTGGGCCAGCATCCCCGACAGTTTAGGTAATGTCTTCCTTTTATAGAAAAAGTACAGTCAGTTACAAACAATAAATGCTGGAGAGGGTGTGGAGAAAAGGGAACTCTCATACACTGTTGGTGGGAATGTAATTTGATACAGCCAGTATGGAAAACAGTATGGAGGTTCCTTAAAAAACTAAAAATAGAACTACCATATGACCCAGCAATCCTACTACTGGGCATATACCCTGAGAAAACCATAATTCAAAAAAACACATGCACCCCAATGTTCATAGCAGCCCTATTTACAATAGCCATGACACGGAAGCAACCTAAATGTCCATCAACAGAGGAATGGTTAAAGGTGGTACATATATATACACACTGCAATATTACTCAGCCATAAAAAGGAATGAAATTGGGTCATTTGTAGAGATGTGGATGGATCTAGAGAGTATCATACAGAGTGAAGTAAGTCAGAAAGAGAAAAGCAAATATCATATAATAATGCACCTATGTAGAATCTAGAAAAATGGTACAGATGATCTTATATGCGAAGCAGAAATAGAGACACAGACGTAGAGAACAAACGTATGGATACCAAGGGGGAAAGGGGTGGGGTGGGAGGAATTGGGAGACTGGGATTGACACATACACATTATTGATACTATGTATAAAATACACAACTGATGGGAACATACTGTATGGCACAGGGAACTCCACCTAATGCACTCTGGTAACCTAAATGGGAGGGAAGCCCAAAAGGGAGGGGATATGTGTATGGCTGATTCATTTTGTTGTGCAGTGGAGGCTAACACAACATTGTAAAGCAACCCTACTCCAATAAAACTTAATTAAAAAAAAATACAGTCAGGGAGGGGTTCACCTGGCTTAAAAGCCCCAGCTCTGTGGTCCATACTGTGGGCTCTGGAGCCTGCAGACCGAGTTCACCCAGCTCTGCCACTTATAGCTGTATGACCTTGGCCAACACGCTTAACCATTCACTGTAATGTGGCAACAGTAGTAACTACCTCAGCATTGTTAGGAAGCTTACAAAATAAGTTAATACTTCTAACCACACTTCGAACTCTGTGTGGGACATGTAAGTGCTCAATAAATCTTTAATATTACTATCTATTCCTTCAGCATTATGCTTCCATCCTACACTCAAGAGCCCACACTAACAGTAGCTCTCTACTGTGTACCATACTTTTCCATGCATTATCCCACTCCAAGGTTAAGCTTATTTAATAAGACATCATCATCAATTTACATTGTCCTCAAAACACTGATGAGGCAGATAGGAATTTAATTTTCAGTTGAAGTACCCTAGGTTCAGACATGTTTAAAGTCTTACCTAACATCATACACCAGTGACCTAAACTCTGAACTAGAGTTTGTCTTCAGACGCTACACTCTCCCTACCTCCCCAAGCCCTGGTGCTTGAGGCAGGAAGGAGCCAAGTAACCACAAAGGAGTGCTGCGAGCCAACATCTATTGAGTCCTCGCCATGTGCTGGGCCCGAAGTAAGTGCTTTATATACACTCTCACTCTACATAGCAACCTTATGGATGAGAAAAACCATCACTCCCATTTTTCAGATGAGAAAACTGAGGTTTAAGTAGTTGAAGTTATATGTGCAGGGATATGAAATAAGTAAGTAGGAAAGCTAGGACAGGGCTATAGAGTCTCTCATAACTGCTTCATTAACAAAGAGAGGGAGGAAATGTTTCCTCAACAAGTCCAGTAAACCACTGTACATCAAATCAGTATGTTTCATATAAGAGTTAACATGTTTGTTTTCAGGACGGGTAATGCGGTAAGACACAAAGTTCCTAATTCTCTTAAAACAATATTAACAGTATATGTGATTATTTTTTTAAAAAATTAGAATGTAAGTAGAGTCCTCCAACAACCTCTATGACAAAGTTACTTTTGCTTAAAAAAACAAAACAAACAAACAAGCAAAAAACAGGTACAAAATTAAAATGCTGGAGCAAGGAATAACTATTCAGATTCATTACAAAACAGCAATTACCACCTCCTTTTTCTCCAGGGCCCTTAGGAGAGACTGGGGTAAATAACCGCAACCCCTAACAAATTGAAAATGACAACCAGGCACAATTTTGCTTGGGGTATCTTTGTTTCTGTAACAATTTTATTCAGCCATTTTCCAAACAAAAACATGAAACCTTACATTTTAGTCCAAGTAGAACAAATATTTCGAACTTTACTGTGATTTTCCGTTCACAGCAACTTGGGGTGTGAAGAAAAAGAACAGGACAAACGGAGAGGAGTGGGCCTATGGAGCAGTAAAGAAGGACAGACAGACAGACAAGAGGAAAGGCACAGGCACAGAAAGGAGGGACACTGGAGGTATGGAACACGAGGAGGGGGAGGGTTAAGAATACTCCAAGCTGGGAACATAACCTCTCACCGTCCTTGGCTGCAGAGACGGCCTCCTCCACTGAAATCTCATCAGCTCATTCACCCTTATTCACTGATCTTCGATGCAACAGGGCCAGTGAGGAGCTTCCCAAGTGGGGAAAGGGAGGGAGTGGCTTCCCACTGTCTTCCCATCTCCAGCATCACAGAGCAATACCATCACTTGATGGTCCAAACGAAACTCTCTCTTCAATCTATGCGATTGCAAGAAAACTCAGACCCAAGTTTATCAAAACAGCTTTCTGCCTCTTTATCATACAATTGCTCACTTCACCTCCTACCCGAAATCTCCCACAAAGAGCTCAAAAATACCTTTCCACCATCCTAATGATGTGAGGCACAGCGACTAAGAATGATTGCATAGCATAAGGCAAGTAAGTAATGATAAGATTGATCACCTGCCTACCAGAGCTTCCGACAAATTAAGCCAGGCAGGCAGAGAGGCTGGGTGATGGTACCAAAGGCAGACAGACATTGGGCCTTCAGCCATGGAAAGAAATGAAACAAGGGGGGGGAGGGGGAAATCTCCAGGCTGAAGCAGCTGTCTGAAAGCAAGCATGCATCCAAAGTTGAAATCAAAGGGCTTGAGATAATTATGGTCACTGACAATTCCATACAATGAGTGTGTTCCCTCACCTGACAGATAAATTTTGTCTTATTTGTAGTCCAAACAAATCTCCAGTGAAATTTAGAATTCTTCAGGTGGAGGAGCACAACTAACTAGATGTCAGTGTAATGTGATGAGGACCAAAATAAACCTATGACCCACATAAAAACACTAAGCATATAAACCAAGGAGGGCTGGATGCTGTGTGTCACTTGCCAAGAGGAGAGAACAGAAAATCACATATTATTCTGGACCTCATTTTTTAAAAAGCTTTCATTGGCCAAAACCAATAATAAATTGTGAGCACATCAAGCCCTCTTTCAATACTGCCTTACCTTCAGCCAATAAACAGTAATAGTTTAAGACAAGCTGCAACGTGAGCAGAAAAAGACACGGGTTCTATATGGACACGTCTCTTTCTCTCTCTCTAAACCCACATCTCCATCTATAGGAGGAGTTGGTTGGATTGGATCATCCTTAAGGTGGAGGTGCGTCCTCCAACGTCTTCGGTTTGGGGATTTGTTGTGAGTTCAGTTTTGTCACAGCCATGTCATATTGGAGCTGCCACCTCCACTTAGGAGCTTGTTGAATGAGGACTTTACCAGCACGGGATTCAGTAAGGCACTGTAGAAAAGCGACATGTCACAAGCCTGGCTGGTATGGGCAAGACCAACGAACACAAAGGAAAGGCAAAGAGTGCCTACAAGTGGAACACCAAGTATGTTTGCTGGATTTATTTATACTTTAGGATCTCACCACTGCCAAAAGGATTCATGGGGGTCTGATATGAAAACACAAACAAACATGTATACAGGGCAGTTAAAGTGAAGATAATATAAGCCAGAAACCACATAGAGTTCTCTCTATAACACCAATCACTTAGTCACTGGTAGCAGGTCTACACAGATAAAGTTAAGGATCACTTCTATGTAACAATCCTGCAAACCTTCTAAGCATCCCTTCCTCAAGTGAGAATACTCATCAGAAAGTTTACTAAATTTGACAAATAATAGGACCCTGCAATAGTTATATCTCAAAGAAAAGGGGAAAGAGAAAGCTTAAATTCTTGTGTGCAGGCGCACCAGAAAACAAGACCACAGTCGCTGGCTCTTGCACAGGCAAAGTCTGGAAATGATTCCACTGACTGTAAAATGGATACATTATAGTATATATACACACAACACGTTACAACATGGCAATAAAAGTGAACAAACTTGCGATACAAACAATGACACGGATCAATCTCCCACACAATGCTGCGCTAAAAGTAGCATTAGCTAACTGACACAATATTTTTCCTTTTTCCAGGGGTGAGAATTTTACTGGGAGAGGGTCACTGTGGCCAGCCACCTACCACATAGAATTAAATAGGAGATGACAAAAATCAGAGAAGTAAACACAGCATTCAAATGGGCCTTAGATCTTCGCTAACCCAGCATCGTCATTTGAGAAAACAAGACGTGGAGAGTTCAAAGGCACACATGCTCTTACATTCCAGGTCTACACCTTTGCGCCAGACCTGCTCCACCCCCTAAAATGTTTCCAAAATGCATCTTGCTTACTCACTCCCTTCAGTGAAAGATGCCGCTTCCCCAGTTTGTTAACCCCGCACGCCAAGGGGATAAAGACAGAAACTGATTTAACCCTTCTCGTGAGCCATGCCCATTATTTAGTGACAATACCTGTTGAATACTCACTTATGGGTGGCTGAGAGATGAAAGGCAGCTTACAACTCTCCAAGTCTGTAACTCTTCAATTATCATCACAACCTGCCACAAAAGTAATTCCCGTGTTTTGAACCAAACTGACATACAATTTCTGTCTTCTTCCCTCTGTCAAATGTCTGTGCCCAGAACTGCGAACATTTCTTCAACATACTTGAAGGTCAGATTATGTTTACATGCCAATGACTACTCGGAATTAATTACCGCTCTTCATTAAAACAACCTCATCTGCCTAATACAAGCTGTGAAACCTTTGAGAGAAAAAAGCTGCATTAAAACTTTGTTCTAAACATATCATACATACTTTTAAAGGGAGACCACTGGGGAGTTCTCTCAAAGGCATCACATTTGACCTTTTTAACAGAATTATATTTCACTGACACATTGGAGGAAGTTTTATGGGTATTTTTTTCAACATACTACTGACATAATGAAAGCAAGCAAAACCTCACTCATCGTTTATTTAAAAGTTTTGCTCTCAAGGAAGAAAAAGAGTACCTCTGGGAAATTAATTACTGAAGAGAACTGAGAAAGAATTGGAGATGTGTGCATATTAGGCTAGTAGCCTTCAAGAGATTTGTGACAGGAGGGAAAGGGGCAAGTCACAGCACGTGCTCTGCACATAGTTTACGCAAGAAAGTGGAAAGATAGGTCCTCCAAATTACAGCAAAGGTAACACTGGGGTTTCTGCTCGCTCCCTAACAAGGAACTATCTTTCTCTTTTGCTTCAATGAGGGGGGCTGGGGGGAGAAAAGGTTAACATGTAAGAGATCTGGAACATTCTCTGTCTCTAGTAAAGACAGAAATCAGTGAAATAGAGCCTGGGGTCACAGCTCCCACACACTGGGCTACAGGCTTTTATGCCAATTTGCTCTGCAGCTGCAAAATACCCTACAGGCTCTGGGAGGGCCTGCAATTCGGTCAATATTTACTGAGCACCAATTTCACGCACAGCCGCTTCTAGACCCTGTCTGGACTGAGGACTGGGGAAGGAAATGGCATTGACCGCATGCTTCCCGTGTGCAGGACACTCTGCTAGGCCTCTTACCTGACTGTCCCATCTCAGCTTTCATTCTCACAATCATCCTCCAGGGGAAGAATGATGGGCCATTTCATAGAGGGATAGCTGGAGGTTAAATGACTTGCCCAAGGGCACACAGTTCAGGGGCAAAAGCAAGAAGTGAACCCAGGTCTACATGGCTATCAGGTATACTCCCTCAACTGCCCACACTGACCCCAGGGTACAGGACACTGCCTCTCCAAAGATGAAGGAAATCCAACATTTCCAACAGAGCAACAAAAGGACACAGCAAAAGTACACAACAAAAGGACATGAGGAAGATACCGCCTCACAGGCAGGTAGTAAGTGGACCAGAAAAGGCTCTGTAAAGGAGGAATCACTGCAGCTGGGCTTTGGGGAACGAGGCGAACACCTATGCCTAGTGACAGGAGGACAAGCAGAGCAAGCAAAGGAAAAAAATGGTGAAGGCACACGGGCCTACAGAGTAGAAGAGAAGGGTACTTTGGCTGGAAGAGGTACTCTACACAGGAGGTGGTATGGGGAGATGAGGCACAGATAGGAAGACATAGGCCACCCTCGTGAGAAGGGTTCAGATGGCCAACTGCCTTTACATGTCATCCATTCGGGAGTGAGGAGTCAGAGAGTATATCTTAGTCTATTCAAGCTGCTATAACAAAAACGCTATAGACTGAGTCATATAAATATTTGTTTTTCACAGTTCTGGAGACTGGAGGTTCAAGGCAGATTCGGTTGTCTGGTAGGGCTCCACATACTGATTCATAGAAGGCCAGCTTCTTCCTTGTGACCTCACATAGTGGGAGGAGCTAGGGAGCCCGGGAGGGGGGCGGGTCTCTTTTATAAGGGCACCAATTCCATTCATGAGGGCTCCACCCTTACAATCTAATCACCTCCCTAAGGCCCACCTCCTAACACCATCACTATTGGGGGTTAGGATTCAACATATCAATTTTTGGAGAACACATTCAGTCCATAACAGAGGATCTTGAAATGAAGGCTGGAAGAGGATGATTTGAGAAAGACTGAGTGTTCAATTTTGTAGGCTAGGTGAATGGGAAACAGATATTGTCATAAATACAAACAGGAGACAACAGCAATGTACGCCTGCAGATGTTCACAGAGTACCCTCCTGCAAACATGCTCAACCAAACCAGCAGTGCAGTATAGAAGATTTTTGTACCATAGTTTCTCCTTCCAAGAAACAAAGATACTGTATTTTTTTTTCTTTTTGCGGTATGCGGGCCTCTCACTGTTGTGGCCTCTCCCTTTGCGGAGCCCAGGCTCCAGATGCACAGGCTCAGCGGCCATGACTCACGGGCCCAGCCGCTCTGCAGCATGTGGGATCTTCCCGGACCAGGGCACGAACCCATGTCCCCTGCATCAGCAGGTGGACTCTCAACCACTGTGCCACCAGGGAAGCCCCAAAGATACTGTAGATAAAGCATACATAAACAAATATCCCCTAATTTTTTTAGTTACCTTAATGTAAGAGGAATTATCAATAGCCAAGAATTATCAATAGTTAGTTCAATGTCTACCAAGCTAATACAATTACAGAATTTCAAAAGTCACCTGTTAGAAGAAAGAAAATATAAAATCTGAGAGGGAAAATCATGTCTCTGAGCAATTACCATCTTATTTCTGAAGTATATCAATAAACATCTTGATAGGGAAGACAGAGTGGTTGGTTTAGTCATGAAAAGCCTATACAGCAAACTATGTTTCTGTGACACATACGGGGTCTTTTTCAAAAGAGTTACCATGGTACTTAGGATCAGAATGTTATCAAGAATAAAGAAAAGCTTAGATGTGGGAAACAAAAAAGGTTTTTTTGACCAGGAGACATTTCTGAACCAAGAGGCCCAGAAATGAGCCCCTCAAGGAGAAAAGACACAGCAAACTCAGCCAGAGGGCCCTAGAAATGATGTTCTTTCCATGAAACGTAGGCATTTCACCATTAAAAGATGAAAAATTTCCATTGCTATGACAGACCCAAACCATGCAGAGACATTAAGAGGCTAGAAGAGTATGCAACATGGCAAACTGTGAAAAGTTCATCCAGACTGTATGAATTGCAGATTCACCAGCCTCTAGTTCTGACCCAGGACAAGAATCCAGTCGTCAACGAAGGGTATTCCTGTGTCCCCACCCTCTGGGTGCCTATACCACAGGGCCAATGCCTCTGAACCCAATGCCCCAGGTCCTTGGGAAGACAGCGTGTTCTGGTGGATCCCCAGTGCTGACCGAGGGGCTGGCAGGACCTGTCATGAGCAGGGACACTGAAAGTGGGCCATTTGGGGCCCTGGAACCATATCTTACCAGCTCACTTTGGAAAGTGCTTTAAAAAATGCCAGTGACGGGCTTCCCTGGTGGTGCAGTGGTTGAGAGTCCACCTGCCAATGCAGGGGACACGGGTTCGTGCCCCGGTCCGGGAGGATCCCACATGCTGCGGAGCGGCTGGGCCCATGAGCCATGGCCGCTGAGCCTGCGCGTCCAGAGCCTGTGCTCCGCAATGGGAGAGGCCACAGCAGTGACAGGCCCGCGTACCACAAGAAAAAAAAAAAAAAAAAAAAAAGCCAGTGACAACACCAAAAAGAATAGGACAATACGGTCTATTGGTAGGATTCCAACCTTAAAACTTCTCCTATGTATGAAGAACATTCTGTTTCACATGGCTTACAAAACTAAGAGTTTTAAATACAGAATTAATTTGAAACTGACAACCCTATCCAAACCCCAGACTTAATGTTTCCTTTTCTTACTGGGAAATAAAACAGGATGTGGACACTGAATCAAAGCCACTGGATTCTCTCTCTCTCTCTCTCTCTCTCTCTCTCTCTCTCTCTCTCTCTTTCAAGGGAGCCCAAGTGGTAAGAGGCCGAGTGGAGGGAGGGAGCTCCAGGCAGGGAGGTGGGAGGTGGGCAGTGGCCAAGGCAAGCTGGTCAGTCAGCGGTCCTGCTGGGAAGGGAGGCATGTGAAAGGCCAAGAACTGACAAGCTCCCCCAAACCCCTTTCCTCCCTGGCTCTGTGGGATCAGTGAGATGCTAGTAGGGTGGGGCTCAGAGGACCAAATGGAGCCAGTCTTAGAACATGTGTATTCCAGGCAAAACATGCCAAGGATCCAACTGGGGATGGACACTCCACACCCAACGGCGGAGTCAGAAGTGGAATCCCAATGCTGAATCATTCTTTGGAAACCAGATCTCATCAGAAGACCCCTCAGAATTTTGCTCACTCAGGTTTGAGATGTCAACTGGTATGTCTGTATTTTATTATGATTATTATAAGCTAGAAATTTATAAGATAATAGAAATAGAAGGTTACCAATGAAATAACATGTAACAAATGCTGTTATTCATGATTGGCTAAAACAAATAGGCTCTACTACTGAACTGAGATTTTAACATATACGAGTCATTTTTCCAAAAAAAGTAAATTCTTACAGAAAAAAAAAAAAGCCTATTCATATAAAGCAGCTACTCCAAGATCCTGACCCACTCAAAGCCAAAGCCATCACTGTCAGCATGACCAGTATATGCAGACAGGAAGCACAGGGTGATGGTTAAGATCAGAGATGTTACAGCCAGACCTCCTTGGTTCAAATCCTGGCTCCACCACTAAGTAGTTATGGGATCCTAAGCAAGTTACTTAACTGATCTATAGCTTAGTTTCTTTATCTATAAAATGAAGATTAGAACAGGATTTTCACCCTAGGGTTGTTAGAAAGGCTAAATAAAAGTATATAATAAAATGCTGATACTAGAGCCTGGTTTATGGTAAATCCATCCACAAAAGTGTTCACTCTTCATTGTTAATTATTAAAGAAATGCACATCAAAACTACAATGAGGGGCTTCCCTGGTGGTGCAGCAGTTAAGAATCTGCCTGCCAATGCAGTGGACATGGGTGCAAGCCCTGGTCCGGGAAGATTCCACATGCTGCGGAGCAACTAACCCTGTGCACCAAAACTACTGAGCCTGCGCTCTAGAGCCCGTGAACCACAACTACTGAAGCCTATGCACCTAGAGCCTGTGCTCTGCAAGAAAAGAAGCCACCGCAATAAGAAGCCCGCACACCACAAGGAAGAGCAGCCCCCGCTCCCCGTAACTAGAGAAAGCCCGCACGCAGCAACAAAGACCCAACACGGCCAAAAATTAAAAAAAAAAAAAAAAAAAACTACAATGAGGTATCATCTCACACTGCTCAGTGTTAGCATTCGGGCATCATCAAAAAATCTACAAATAACAAATGCTGGAGAGGGTGTAGAGAAAAGGGAACCCTCTTGCACTGTTGGTGGGAATGTAAATTGATACAGCCACTGTGGAGAACAGTATGAAGGTTCCTTAAAAAACTAAAAATAGAACTACCATATGATTCAGCAATCCCACTCATGGGCATATATCCGGAAGACAAAAACTCTAATTCAAAAATATACATGCACCCCAATGCTCATAGCAACACTATTCACAATAGCTGAGACACTGAAGCAACCTAAGTGTCCATTGACAGATGAATGGATAAAGAAGATATGGTACATATACACAATGGAATACTACTCAGGCATAAAAAACAATGACATAATGCTATTTACAGCAACATGGATGAACCTAGAGACTATCATACTAAGTGAGGTAAGTCAGACAGAGAAAGACAAATATCATATGGTATCACTTATATGTGGAATCCAAAAAAAATGATACAAATGAATTTACAAAACAAACAGACTCATAGACATAGAAAACAAACTTATGGTTACCAAAGGGGAAAGGGTGTAAGGATAAATTAGGAGTTTGGGATTAACATGTACACACTACTAGATATAAAACAGATAGAAAACAAGGACCTACTGTACAGCACAGGGAACTATATTCGATATCTTGTAGTAACCCATAATGGAAAAGAATCTGAAAAATTATGTGTGTGTGTGTGTGTGTATAATAACAGCCACTTTGCTGTACACCTGAAATACAACAACACAACACTGTAAATCAACTATACTTCAAGAAAGAAAAAAAGTGTTCACTCTTACCATCACATGTACGTGCAGGAGTACTAAAGTAGAGAACAGTGATTAGAAGTAATAGAATATTGTATTCACAGAAGGAAGGGGAAAACAATGACTATATACAGACCTTCACTGGGCTAAAAGTATCACAGAAAATAATCTAACAAGGAAAACATAAGCCTAAAATAATTTTGCACTAACTAAAAACTTGATGCTCAAAGCTTGGACCCACATTTTCAAGGGAAACTTAAGAAAGTAAACTAAGTTATAAACATTTTACTTTTTATCATTTGTCCAAAGTTAAAATGTATTAGGGACTTCCCTGGTGTCCAGTGGTTAAGAATACACCTTCCAGTGCAGGGGACTCAGGTTCAATCCCTGGCTGGGGAACTAAGATCCCACATGCCGCAGGGCAACTAAACCCACGTGCCACAACTACTGAGCCGACGCGTCACAACTAGAAAGAAGCCCACGCGCTGCAATGATCCCACATGCCACAATGAAGAGCCTGCGTGCCACAACCAAGACCCAACACAGCAAAAAAATAAAATAAATAAATATTTTTTAAAAAACGAAGTTAAAATGTATTAAAAATAACTTATTTCCTAAATTTCTTTTCAACTCAATACCAGTTTGGTCACTTTTACTTCAAATTGCCCACATCTTCAAAAAAAAAAAAACAAATTTACTTCAATGACCACCTATAGGGCTTAAATATTCATTCATCTAAAAGGAAATATCATATACTGTATTTAATGTTACCACCATGATTAAATAGTATATTTATTTATCTCGATCAAATATACTAATAATTAAGGCTTACTCAGAGAGCCAGTATAAAGAATTTACATGGAATCTTACTGATTCCCTAATAAGAAGTGAAAAACAAAAAAAAAAGTCCAAAAATCTACAGCCAAAATAAAAAGAAAACCTTGAAATTTCACTAAGGATAACAAGTAAACATTCTGCATGTCAAAAACAAAGTACTATAAAGATTATTTCATATAAAATTATGAATCTGGTTTTCAGTTATGGATGATAGGGGATTGGGCTCTTTCTTTAGAGAAACACCTTATCTATCTTCCTTAGAAGATAAAGGGGCAAAACAGTGCAAAAACCAGCTTGTTAAAGACATCTGTGCTTCTCCTGCCTGGTGCTAGCTACATCCTTGGGAAGACAACTCAACTGCTTACTAAGCATGCCACATTTTATTATGCCTCAATTACACAGTTCCTCTGATCAACCATGTTAGCATTTAATTACCACGCAATTAACTCGTGGCACTAACTCAAGCTCATGGGCATTTCTGCTTTGGTCACGGCAATCATCAAACCATCCACCCAAAGCCCACCCTGCATTTCCCCACCCACCTGTGCTCTGTCTCCCAGGCATTTTCTTGGGTTATGATTACAAAAGGTCCACAGAACAACATTTCTTCTCCCACCCTAGCCACAGCTGCCGAAAGGAGGACCAGCCGTGGGGCAGGGGGCTCCCAGTGCAGACACCCCTACTGGATGCGGACTTTGCAATAGGAGGAGGACAACTCAAGCATCAAATGGGGGTTCAACTACATGAGTGGTTACCAAACTTTGGTAGCCCACGGCAGAAAATCCCCACCCCTTCCCAAACTAGGCTTATTGATAGCTTTGTCTTCAAGGGTCCTCCCTTGAGAAAACAACCTCAAACCATCATTTCATTAAAAACAGCCATTTTAAAACCTAAAAAGTAGGAAGGATATTCTTTCAATACATGGTAGTTCTTTGAATAAACTTATCTTAATAGAAAGTATCTTTATTATTTTTTTCTCCTGTTGACTTTTAGAACGATTCATGGGTCAGTTCTTTAGGACACACTAGATTAAATGGTTTTAAGGTCCCTGCTGACCCTTAAGTTACTTAAGCACAGCTCAGCAAGTGTTTTTAAGCTAAAGAGTAGTGAAGATATTTGTCACCAATAAATACAAAAAAATAATCTGTGGTTCATTCATTTCACATATGCTACATGGACAAACAAATACACAAGCCAAAAACAAAACAAAACCAAACCAGGGGGAAGCGGAGGGGGTGGCAGTGTGGGGTTCAAAGGAAGCATTCTGCTTTTCTGGTATAATTTCTAGGAAGATTAATATCCTGTCTGAATGCTATTCTACTCACACATGATTTCAAAAAGATGTTTTTCTGGCTCTACAAGTGGAATCAGCTGTTTTAACTTGGGGCCCTAGAGCGTAACTCTCCAGTTGCATAGTTATTTATAACTACCGAGCAATGCCTGCTTCTGCCACATCAAAGTATGCAAGACCCCAGGGAAAGGTCACAACACAATGTCGCTTGTTTCAAATGCACTGCCATTTTAAGACTCCCCCAACCTTTGGGAGAGCTTTCCTATTAAGAAAGCTCCAGAAACAAACTAAAAGTTCTCCTGTCAGGAGGGCTCTCCTCTAGATTCAGCAGAGTGCCTCAGAGTTCAAAAAGGTCGTCTGAAGAGCTGGATTCCAATCACATGTTTGTAGTATGACCCGTGTGATTATCCCATGCAGATATGAACTTGCTCAATAAATATGTGCTGAACATTCCTTACTTAGAAGGCACCCCTAGAGAGTCTCCTCATTCTTCTCCTCCCACCACACTCAAAAGAGGTATGACACGGTCCAGTTTTCCAGAGGGTAGCCTCAGCTCTTCCAGAAACTGCCACGACATGATGTGCTGTAACAAATGCCACACTCTTAGACACAGCAACACACACAAATGATTTCAGAGGACAGAGAAGTCCCTTCCTCTTAGGGAGATCATGGTTGGCTGGATTTGAGCTGAGCGCTTCAAGAAATTGACAAGGGAGATGCAACAGGAAGCCTTTACCCCAGGAACTAGAATGTCAGCTCCATTAGGGCCGGATCTTTATGGGTCTTGTTCAACACAGAGTTCCCCCCACCTAGAACAATGCCAAAAAGTAAAAGCTCTCTAAATATTTGTTCAATAAAAAGAAAAAAATAAAGGAAAGAATGGTCCTATATCTATCACTGACTTAGCCATCATGTCATTAGCTTCAAAGCATTCAATGACCTTGGGTTAACCTAAGGACCAAGTTCAGGATGCCTAAGGGGGCGGATTTCTCCCCTCCACAGAGGCAGACAAGACATCACACTATACAACACAGATTAGCAAGTGGGGTGCAGGGAGAACTTCTTTCACCCTTCCTCACATCAGTCATGAATTCCTTACTTTGCTTTCTTACCGATGTCACAAAGCAGACCTTAACCCAGCATGGGGAAGGGACCAAACTGAAGTTTCACCTAACATCTAACATTTGTGCCCACAAGAAGACAGAGCCGACACTGTGGTTGGGAGAAGTCCAGGAAGCGCTCCAGCCTGGGGCCACCAGAGAAATTAGAGAGCTGAGTGAGGACTCGCCCACCAGCTGTGCTCCCCACCCCCAGACACCAGTTAGAGGGCAGGTGGACTCCAGTGGGCGGAACCCCAGGACAGAACTGCCGAAGAACACTGGCTAAACAGGAGGAGTCCTTGCTTACTAACATGACGCCACAGGATTATTTAAATGTCAGGATTTCCTAGTACATTTTAAAATAGGTTTGTTTAAATGAATGCAAACCAGATTTAAGACAACTTTTCCTGAGCACTGTGCATAAGCTAAAGTGAGATTCACTTGCAAAATAAAAGGAAGAGGAGGACAATAGAAGAACCAAAATCCACTCTCTGAAGGTACCACCAAGAAACCCAACAAAAAGAGGGCAGTGTTAAGAACGGTCCAGGATCAAGAAAAAACAACTTCTTCCTCTGTTATCTTCTCAGCATTTAGCACACTTCTCCTCCCTTATGATTACAATAAAATGTAATCCTCTGATTACAAAAAAAAAAATCAACTATTAGAGTCTATCTAAATGAACAATCAGAACTATCTAAGTCTATGATCTATCTTGAGTTCTTTTTTTTTTTTTTTTTTAAACATGGTATAGCCTAAGAGTCCAGGTTCCCTTTTTTCCATATGGATACCCAATTGTTCTAGCATCACAGTTGTAAAGCCAATTCATTCTCCATTGAATTAGTTTGCCTCTCTGGTGAAAATCTGTTGACTTTTTTTTTTTATTTATTTACTTATTATTTTATTTTTGGCTGCGTTGGGTCTTCGTTACTGTGCACAGGCTTTTCTCTAGTTGCAGTGAGTGGGGGCTACTCTTCATTGCAGTGCATGGAGTTCTCATTGTGGCAGCTTCTCTTGTTGTGGAGCACAGGCTCTAGGCACACGGGCTTCAGTAGTTGGGGCACATGGGCTCAGTAGTTGTGGCTCATGGGCTCTAGAGCACCGGCTCAGTAGTTGTGGTGCACGGGCTTAGTTGCTCTGCAGCATGTGGGATCTTCCCAGACCAGGGCTCCAATCCATGTCCCCTGCATTGGCAGGAGGATTCTTAACCACTGCGCCACCAGGGAAGTCCCTCGGTTGACCACTGATTTGTGGTCTGTTTCTAGACTCTCTAGCCTGCTCCAGGGATCAAGTATGTCTGCCTTACAGGATGCCACACAGTCTTTTATTTATGCTATTTTATAGTAAACCTTTAAATTACATAGTGTTAAGCCCTCCAGCTATGTTCCCCCCGCCCCAGTTATTTTGGCTACTCTGAGGCCTTTGTATTTCCATGTAAATTTTACAATCAGTTTGTTGATGTCTTAAGATTGTTTAAAAAAAAATAATAACCTTCTGGAATTTTGGCTGAGATTGCATTGAACCTTTAGGTCAGTTTGGGGAGGGGATATCTTAATGTTAAGTCTTCCAATCTGTAAACATGGTATCCATCCCTGTTTACTTGAGGGTCCATCAGAGTTAAGCAAAAACATAAAACCTAGGGCCACTACCTTGTGTGCCAGGAAAGAAAGAACAGTTGGAAAACAGAAAATCTCTGCAAATTTACAACTCTACACAGTTTCTTCACGAGCTTTACACACAATGAGTTATATTGATGGATGAATAAAGGCTCAAAAATGCAATTATCAAAAAACAGGCAGATGTGGAACTGAAACCCAGGTACTCTTTTCCCCAATTCAGATTCTAGAGTCTTGGATACTGTACAGCTTGCTGAAAACTAAGAATCAAAGGGAAGTTTGTCAAGAGAGAACAACTGGGAAAGTAGTGTGAGCCCCGCTACAGGACGGCCACCTGCTCCTAGAAGCTAAGTGAGGCTTCCTTCCTCTTCCTTGTCCTCAGACAAGCTCAGAGTATAGAGGAGAAGGAACCAATAAAAGGTGAAAAGAATTTCAGAGCAAGAAAAAACCCTTCTAGAAAGGCCCCAGCTGGAAAACAGCCAGGAGAAGAAACAGGCAGAGCATACAATGGAAGCTCCACAGAGCACAGCCAAGGGCACACGCATGGCCACCAGGATGCCTGGGAATTTCCAAGAAGGGAAAAGCTAAGGAGGAAGGCGGGCACTCTGATTTCCTTTTGACTCCACAGGAAAAAAAAAAAAAAAATCACTTGCCTAAGAAGCTTTAGAAGCTGGTGGCAGTGAGTAAATCCACTAATCACTTAAGAAGTCTCTCAATGTATAAAAGCACATTTGGGTTAAGTAGACAAGTCAGTGCTAAAAGTTGCAGTAAGTGGAGGATTCAAGCTCAGAGTAGGATAAATACAAACCACACCAAGATATGGGTTAAGTCCTTGTTGATCCCAGGTGCCTAGGGATCATTAGTTCAGATCTTAGCACCTCAGACACAGAATTCAGGGTCAATTCTGAGGAGGATCAGCCCATTTGTTTCACTCTGATTGGGTGATTTTTATTCTCTGTATTTTTCCACATCTCACAGATTATCTACAGTAAACACATTACTTATGAAATTAAAAAAAGAAATAAATGAGACATGTTAAATGGCTGTCGAGGGAGTGTGTTTACTCTCTTGTAGCTCAAAAAACTGGCCACGTAAATCCAGGCAATATGGATAAGCGTGGCCAGGCCATGAGGTATATAAAGCACTTGGCCTTGGAAGAGCAGGCAGCTAATAAAGTAGTATTTGACAACACAGCACACAGAGCTATAAAGTAAAAACCTTCCAGGCTTTACAAAATTGTTTTCCTCCAACCCATCTCTAGGCTTTATGATACCTAAAATGAAAGGATTAGCCTCAAAGTTGTTACCAGGAATCCAAGAATAAGGAAGGGAGACAGAGGTGACATGAAAGCAGAGTCCAAGACCATTTATCACCCAGCCTTTATATTTCACGCTGACTTGCAATTTTACAAGTGGCAGTTCTCACAGCCTGCCTGTGTGTTCATGTTCCCAAATTCCATCTCCAAACCTGGATCCAGGGCCATTGATCACAGCCCTCTCTCTTGTCCTCCAGCTGAGCTGGAAGCCAAGCAACAGATGACACAACATGAGTCTCTATGGATCAATAGAGTTGTGATAACCAACTTTAGTGTCCAGAGTGCAGTGGATTCCTTTCTGAAATTCATCATTTCAGGAGAGCCCAGCCATCACAGGCCCAGTGTTCCTGGCAATGAACCTGATGCCCAGAGCCTGGAGTGACTCGTCCAAGGTCAGGCACCAGTCGGTGACACAGGCTTGCCATCTTGGCTGACCCCCTACCCACTGCTTTTCCCATTATGTCACAAAGACAACCTTCCTCAGAAACTTCAAAGCCTAAAAACTCAATTTATGTCCCCTGAAGAGGAAGCCAGGAATCCTAGCATTTGTTTTTGGCAACTCTGTGTTCTAAAAGCACTTAAGAAAAGCTGTCAATTTAGAAAATTCGAACTACAATGTCTTCCAGGAAAAACAGGGCTTGTTTTTAAAAGAAAATAAGGAAGTAAACAGCCTTGTCTGGGGGAGTAGACCCCTAATTCTGTAAAGCTTCATGCAGCTGAGGAAAGCTCTGATGATGCCTTCCAATCCATGCATTAGACCATCCCATTCTATTTTTTTTTTTTTTTTGGCTGTGCTGCACAGTTTGTGGGATCTTAGTTCCCCAACCAGGGATTGAACCCAGGCCCTCGGCAGTGAGAGTGTGCAGTCCTAACACTGGACCACCAGGGAATTCCCTAGACTGTCCCATTCTTGAAGGCGGAGCCACCTGTCACCAGGCCTCCCACTGGGCCCATGAGAGGCCTAGGATAAACAGAGCAAAACAGACCACAAAGCCTCACCGCATGCCATGCTGTCTGCATCCCACTGACCCTACTCTGTCCAAACTACACTTCAGTGCTTTTCAGCTAGTGTCTTACTACTTGACCCTACACAGACATGATACCCATTTATTAGTCATCGACCTTGGAAATCAACTTCTCCAAAACCAGTTATCAGATTCACGAGATTCTTCAAAATAGACCTTTAAAAACTATAACTGCAGAAAGATCAGTATGCCTTCATTAGGTACAGCATAAAATCATTTACCACTTTAAAATCCTGCTGGTAAACTACATGCAATTAAAGAAAAGACAACTACTTCCGGAGGTCCACTCGCGCCAGTGTGGATGGATCCCTCTCACTGTGTCTTTTCTTTCCCAAGGATAACTTGCAGTCAGTTCTGCCACTTAGATATCCTGAACTGCAGCAGGTGACCTTACAATTCAGAGGGTGACCGAATCATGAAAAGCTCTAACCAAGAATTAAGGTTTTCCCAGGGCAGTGCAAGTACAAGCTTCATTTTGGAAGGATCCAATCAAAAACTCAGGGTTGTATTCAAGCAACCTCATGGAAGGGTGGCCCCTTCGGTGCAAGCCTAGCAGGGACGGAACTGACAGAAGTTCTCAATGGCCAGTCATGGATGTCCACCCCAGCCTTCCCCGTGGCCTCAGCCAAAGGCTTGTTTGACAAACCCAGGCCAAGAGACACATGTGACTGGCTCAGGAGGAAGGGGAACAAAAGGGACTTTGTATAGCCCTGAGTATGCCAACAGATGGCCCAACCCACATCCTTCGGCCAAATGGAAGCAAGGAGTAGAGACAAATCTCCTTTTCTTAAACAATGCACGGAGGGAGGCTTACCTACCCCAGTCTCTCTCTGCCTTTTGAAAAAGGTCACAGTCTGCTCACTGGGATGATCTCTAACATGCCCATGGCACACTGTACCTTTAATTAAGCACAATATATCTAAACTTCCAAACATACACAAAATGCCTTTTTCAGTGGCACTATTAATGAGCAACAGAAGTGCTTTGCCAAGACTGCAAGCCCCCTCAGGTTCCCAAATTCTGATGGTCAAAATCATGTTGAAATATGGACCATGGTAGGGCCTGCAGGTTCAGAAAAGATGGCCAAGAATGGCCTGTGAGAACTGTCTTGAAACAATGCTCTCTTTCTTCTGCATCTTTAACTGCTCAAGAAGACTATGCATGTTAAATAGCGGGGCAAAGTTACTCAACTGAGGCAAAAATTCCTTTCCCAACAGTACTCCCTCAAGAAGGAATGTTACTTTGTGCCCAACTCCAAGTGAGAACTTTGGAGAGCCACAGCAGAAATTCCAGGTCTTTCTCAGCCATTTCTAAGCATGTTTTGTGTAACATAATCTTTCTCCCTTTGCCTCGTTTTAGGTTTGCCTGCTGTGAGCCTGGCTGTGTTTCAGCACCACAAGTCCAAAGGCAAGTCAGACTGCCCTTGCCCAACTGGATCCCTGTTTAAATCCACAGCAAAGGTGTCCTCCTGTTTCATGGTATGGAAGCCAACCACGATGCACCTCCTTATTTTCTGAGCACATGAGAGACAATGAATATTTGGTTCCCCAGTGTGGTCTGTGGAGCCATTTTAGCCAGGAAAGTCCTGCTGCACTCATTTCAGACATGAAGAAACCACCAATGGCTACCATCCATTTGGACATTCAGTCTTCTTACTCTCACCTGAACTGCAATTGTGAAAGAATTTGAGGAAAGAATGTTAAAGGAATGGCAAATTTTAGCAAACTACACTTAATGACTTGCACTTTTGGATCACCTTTTTCTCAATTTCAAAATATGTTTGCTAAATGGAAGCCTGGCTTCAAGTCATATCCAGGCCATTTCTCTATTCAATTTTTTGTAATAAGTAAAAATGTCTCTGGGAGCAGAAAGATCAGACTGCAAATATAAATGTAGGACCAGGAAAAAAAATTATCATCAAGTTATTCCTAGAATATTCCATAAAGTCGGCATGGCATGTCTGTAATTCTGTCTTAATAGGTACTAGCAGCAAAGATCCCGTCTTCTCTGTCTTTCACTGGTCATTTAATCATCAATGACTTGAGTCCACTATATTCCATCAACAAATCTCTACTCTGTTTAACAGTAACCTTTACACAGCTCTTTCCAGAGTCTATTAATTCCTTGAGTGGTTTTGCCAAATTTCTTTTTTTTTTTTTAAAGGATAGCCTGTTTCCCTAGTCTTATTTTCATTTAGCTAAGAAAGGTCTTTTTTTTTTTAAGAAGATATTGGGAGGTAGGAGTTTATTAATTAATTTATTTATTTTTGCTATGTTGGGTCTTCATTTCTGTGCGAGGGCTTTCTCTAGTTGTGGCAAGCGGGGTCCACTCTTCATCGCGGTGCGCGGACCTCTCACTATCGTGGCCTCTCTTGTTGCGGAGCACAGGCTCCAGACGCGCAGGCTCAGTAGTTGTGGCTCACGGGCCTAGTTGCTCCACGGCATGTGGGATCCTCCCAGACCAGGGCTCAAACCCGTGTCCCCTGCATTAGCAGGCAGATTCTCAACCACTGCACCACCAGGGAAGCCCCTGCCAAATTCTTTTAACAATTTTTCATGCCCTCCACATACTCCCCCTACTCTCCCTGAAATCTAATGGATCAGTAACGAATATTTATCCATTAAGAAACCTCAACTTTAGAGGGAAAAAAAAATCCTCTTAGAAAGTAAGTTCTGCAGAAAATATCTCACCAGGTGTTGGGGATCATTTGACACCAGGACCTATCTTGGATTCCTGTGACATATATTCAGACACAGGTCAGAGTTGTGGCCATCCCAGCTCTCCAGTATAGAGCCAGCAACCCAGAAGCACATCTAAAAAAATTTCTTCAGGCAGATGAAGACATTATCCAATAGCTCAACACACTTTCTAATGAAAGCAAGTCCCTCTTACCTGAACTCAAAAATTCTGACCATTGCATATGCTTAATTCCAAAAAACTTGCCAAGTGGCCCTTCTGCCAGATAGTAAGTAGCCACTAAGAAGGCAAGAAAGGACAGGCACGGTGACAGTGAGAGAGGTGAGCGCTAACCACGAGGGAGCTTAAAAGACTCAAGGATTCAGCACTAAAACTGCACAAGAGGTTTGGGGACCTGCTTTGCAGGATTCAACAGTTCTACTCAAATCACTTACTGGTGGTGTACCACAGTAGTTATAAAATGACGATGATTCTGAATTATCAGGAAAAACGTTGTTCTAGCACACTCTTTGAAACAAAGAAATACAAGAAATATTTAGATAGATTTCCAGAGTGTTTTAAATGAATTAAGTTCAAGAGCTTTCAATTGTAAGAAACTGTTCTCTGAAAAGTTCACACAATGTGAAATACCTCATTCCACAATGAAGCTGGATAAAAGGGGGATGCTTGTTTGAGACGGCTTGCTGGTTTCATGTTCAATAGTTAGCCCTTCACAGTAGTTTTACCCAGTATTACCACTTCTCATTATCCCAGCTCCTTGCAAAGCCAAAGACGCCTTTCATTCACCTCAACCACGCAGGGTTTGTGCACGAGCTTGTAAGAAATTTCAAATAGTTACTGAGGGTATAAAAAATAAATAGCCTGTTTTAATGACCTCAAAAACATAGTCTTCTGAACATAAATCTCACAGGTCAGTGGGTTATGCTAGGGGCTGCTCCACTGTGCCGAAAAAATGCAAACAAAATCATAAATGTACACAAGAGACATTAAGAAAAGCAAATTCAGGTTAGATAGAAGAACCAGAGCATTTACTTTAAAAACAAAAATCTAATTCTTACTTACATGTACAACAGGTATAAAATTCTACACTTTTAATTTCTCAATTAAGACACAAAGCTTAGGACGTCCTTAGTTTCAAATAGCAAGTGAAAGGCCATCAGTTCTTGGGCATCAGCAGAGAGGGGCCAGGTGCTGTGGAATACAGAGAAGAACCCACAAGCCATCACCAAAAGAAGAACTTATATGGACACCAGGATACCAAGATGCATTCCTTTTCTTACAATTTTCAACAATAAATGTACCTTCTCAATTGAGTAGCTTAAGGTTATATTAAGCTGACTGTGGGGTCTCTTGGCATAAAACCATCCTCAGGAGAAAGAAAATCATACTGTAATGAGGCTCTTGCTATCCCGAAGTGACCCAAGGCTAGTTGAGTTCTGGGTGGCTGCAACTTAAGGACAGAACTCTGTGGAACCATTTACAAAGGTCATCAACCCAAAGATACAGCTGGACCTAGAAACAGATTTCTTCCCATCTAAGGAAGGAGGAACCATCAATTTATAGCAGGGCACTTCCAGAAGGAACTGAGAAAAACACCAAAAGGCATACAAGTCACCCAGAGATGTTCTAAATGGCCATCCTAACAACCTAATTAAAGATCCACCCATGGAGCCTAATTTTCACCTCCATAGGTTTAATCTTCTTGAATCAAGTACTACGATCTCCAATAGAAAACAAAGTAACCCTCACTGTCGATGCCCAGATATTTTGGGAAGGGAGCAAGAGAGGAAACACAAGGGCACTAACACCATCCACACTCACAAGTACACCAGAAGCCCTCCGTCCTCGATGGCACTCATTCACTCACCCTCCCACACCACCAATAAACTTTTACTGAATCCCTAGTATGCATCAGGTATGCCCTAGACACAGGGGCTGCAGCCATGAGTAAAAGTAAGGTCTCATTTTTGTAAACAAAAATTCCAGCACACTGAGGCAAGTGCAATAATAGTCAGACACTAGGGGAAAATCATAGCCCAAAGGAGGAGCAAATCACCTCCATGTGAACAGCCAGAGGCTGCTTCACAGCACAGGGAAGAGAGGCAGGAATAATGAAAGTAGAGCACAAAGAATCTTTCTTCTTTGGCTACAGAACATAGTTCATTTTACAGGTTAAGTATATTTAAATGAAACATTAGTGTGTGTGTGTACTCGACAATAAAAGGCAAAACAACTAAAACTTAGTTATAATGCATAGAAATGCATAGAGGTGATTCACATAATTTTTAAAAATTAGATTATGCAAATCATAGCCCAATCCTCAAGAGGGAAGGCATTGGTAAACTAAAGACATAAATGTATAGAATCAATATTCCATCGCCAGGAACAATCAAGCAGTGATCATATCATATGACCATAGGGGGGCGGAGCTTCTCAAACCTTAATATGCACACGCATCACCTGGGGACCTTGTTAAACAGTAGGTTCTGATGCTGGAAGGTGGGGTGGAGCCTGAGAGTAGGCATTTCTAATAAGCTCCCAGGTGATGCAGATGCAGCTGGACCCATGGCCCACTCCGAGCAGTGAGGGTGAGGAGGGTCAGTGATGCTCAGTCCTGATTGAGCATCCTAGACACACAGGGGACTCTCTAACAAGGCAAATTCCAATCCTCATCTGAAACCTAGTGAGCCAGAATCTTAGGAGATGGGGTTCCCTGTAATTTCTCTCTAAGCTGTACATGTGGTTCTCAGGTACCACCAGACTTGTGAACCACAGTCATGTAGACCTTCTGAGAAGTAAGCCTCCCATATACCTCACCCCAGGAAATGGGGCAGTTCTCTCTGTACAAAGATAACACCAGCAGCTGTGGAAGACATCCACAGGGCTAGTCAGTCATGAAGAGGAGGCCCAGCTAAGATGGCCAGGCTGGTCAACTTGACCATGGTGATGCCTGAAATCACAGCCTCCATGGGCTGACATCTGTGGTAGGATCTATCTTCACCCCTTTCATCCACTGTAATTGCTTTCCAAAGCTAGTGCTTAGATCATTATCATCGTCTGTTTAGCTTCATAAAACACACAAAAGAGGAAAAGGACTTTTTTTTTAACCTAAAAATTATAGATAAGGGGTCATCCATGATGAAAGACTGGAAAGAAGCCAAAAGACAAACATGCAATTAACCAGCCTGATGCCTCCAGGCTCCAATCTGGAAAGGGCTCCCCAGCCACACACACCCCCTCACTGCAAAGTACAATTTTGGTAATAAAAGGGATTAAGTGGAATGTGGTCCTTCAGGGCTTTCACACAGAAGATGGCTTCTGGAAAAAGGAAAAGTAATAATAGTTTACCCTCTCCAGTGGAATAGGTGATAGAGCTGTGTCCATCTGAAACCCCAGCATTTCATATTTCTCTACGTCCACTTTCTATTTAAGGAGGCACTTCAAATTCTGTTCCATGCATTCAGCCTCTTGCTCCCGATTTGTACCCATCTCATTAAAAGTTGTAAGCCCTGATCCCCTTCTCACCCTTGCTTACCCTGGCAGAGGGCAGGAAATTTTTCAACTGGAAAGTCTCACTTTACCACTAAATTTAGGAAAGCATCCTATGGGAATGGCATTTCCAAGACTGCTTCCATACCTTGACAATTGTAAGTTGAAAACAACCTAAATGTCAATCAACAGATGAATGAATAAAGAAGACGTGGTATATACCTCACACCAGTCAGAATGGCCATCATTAAATAGTCTAAAAACAACAAATGCTAGAGAGCATGTGGAGAAAAGGGAACTGTCCTACACTGTTGCTGAGAATGTAAACTGGTGCAGCCACTATGGAAAACAGTATGGAGGTTCCTCAAAAAACTAAAAATAGAGTTGCCCTATAATCCAGCAATCCCACTCCTGGGCATATATCCAGACAAAATGATAATCCAAAAAGATGCATGCATCCCTATGTTAAGGAGCACTATTCACAATAGCCAAGACATGCAAGCAACCTAAATGTCCATCAATATATGAATGGATAAAGAAGATGTGGTACACATATACAATGGAGTATTACTCAGCCATAAAAGAGAACGAAATAATGCCATTTGCAGCAACATGGATGGACCTAGAGATGATCACACCAAGTGAAGTAAGTCAGAAAGAGAAAGACAAATATTATATGATATCACTTATATGTGGAATCTAAAATATGACACAAATGAACTTATCTACAAAACAGAAACAGACTCACAGACACAGAGAACAGACTTCTGGCTGCCGGGGTCAGGGGGAGAGGTGGATTGGGAGTTTGGGGTTAGCAGATGCAAGCTATTATATACAGAATGGATAAACAACAAGGTCGTACTGTATAGCACAGGGAACTATATTCAATATCCTGCGATAAACCATAATGGAAAAGAACATGAAAAATAATGTGTGTATATATATATATTTTTTAAGACATGGTATATATACACAATGGAATACTACTCAGCCATAAAAAGGAAAGAAATTTTGCCATTTGCGGCAACACAGATAGACTTGGAGGGCATTATGCTAATGAAGTAAGTTAGACAGAAAAAGACAAATGCTGTATGATATCACTTATATGTGGAATCTAAAAAATATAACAAACTAGTGAATAAAACAAAAAAGTAGACACAGAGAACGAACTAGTGGTTACCAGTGCAGGGGGGGCAAGGTGCACTGCAGAGGTTGGGGGGAGGGTCATTACGGGATTATATGAAATCGTGTGCGTGAAACTTCGGAAAACTGTAAAGCCCTACAGAATTTAAAGAATCTCTCATGCAATTAAAAAGAAAAGGAAGTGGTGTTGTCAGGGTCAACAAGCAGGCCATGTTCTGCTCCTCTCTACTTAATGCTCTGGGAAGAAATATCCAAAGCTCCCTCAACTATACGTGGATCACGTCACTCAAGGAAAAAGAAGGGGCGGGGGAAGGAGCAGTTTGTAGTTCCTACCATGTGCCACATGCACCAAGTTCATTTTTCTATTCTTGGGTCCTAAGAGGGTAACTGTATAAAGAAATGAATGACTAAATAAATGACTGGAAATAACAGGATGAACAACATCCTGTTCTCCAGGACTTCCGTTTTCTAGCTGGGAGACGAGCCGGCACAGTGTAACTCAAGTGCAGTGAAGGAAGTTCAGGCTCAGAAGCTCAGAGTCGCAGCTAGGAGGTGGTGAAGCCCGTGTCTGGACTCAGGTCTTCCAATTCCATGTGGCTGCCCTCTCCTTTACCCCATGTTGCCTTCTTGGAAAGAGATGTCAACAGCCTTACAGGAACAGAGAGGGAGGAGGGCTCAGCTGGGGGTGGGGTGACTGGGGAATGCATCAGGAGGGAGGGGCATCTGAGGCAGGCTCAGAGGAGGAGCTGAGCTGCCTGAATGTCAGGGGCCCACATCACTCGTGCACCTGCCTTTCTGCAAATCTGCTCAGAATCTACTCACCACGCACCTGTATTGAATAAGCATGGGGATGGGGGGATGGGGAGCAGTGGGACACAGGGCAACGTCTTTTCCAATGTTTGTCTTTTTTCCTCTTCCTTTAAAAAAGTTGTTTAATTCTTATCTGCTAGGACTGGGAAGGAAGGGACAAAAGCCTAGGATAGGAAAGAAATATGGATTTTCCCCCCCAACAAAAAGAATATGCAGTGGGGACAAGTCAGAAGTTCCTGAGAATTTTATCCTGTCTGTGGAAGCATGACTCTTAAAATGGAGAATCATCCAGAAAAACTCCTATGGGGCCTGAACCTCTGCCATGTAATGATTTTTCCTTCTTACGGGAATAAAGGTTAACAAAGTGCAGCCTTTTTGCTAAATCAGGTCACAAGGTCCTTTTCACAGTCAGATATCTGCTCTGAGAATTAACATGTACAAATCCCCTGCTTGAATGGACATCTCCCTAATCCACTTCTGGAGAGGCTCATGCTTTTGTTTAAAACCCCCAAGACCCTGCCAGCTGAGGTCCAGCCATAAGCAGAGGTTGTAATTCAATTTTGCCAAGAGCCCGGGACCTCAGCCCTAGGAAGGGTCAGCCCCGAATGAAGGCTCCAGGGCCGGGCACCCCCCCGGCCACGCCCACCCCAACTCTGAGGGAACACACCAGCTCAGGGGTCTCAGGACCCCTGGGATAACTGAAGATGCTAAAAGCACTGAGGATAACAGTGCACGTGACACCTACTGGCTGGTCTGCTTTCCTCTGGCCTCCCGCCATTTGTCTTCCTGGCAATAAAGGAATGGCAACATCACCCTGACGGGGGTGGGGAGGGCTAATTTAGACAGATCTAAAAACAGCCTTCCTCACCAGCATCCTCTCTTCTAGTAGACAAGGAGGTTCAGTGCTGTTTCCTTACATTAGACTTAGCCCACCTTGTGATGGACCAGCTTATTACCTGGGAGAGTAAGAGGGGCGACGCTGTGTAGATTTGGGAGAAATTTTTGTAAGGTAAGCTTAGAACAGATTCACTCCTGACAATAACATGCTCAAATTCATCCTACACTTGTTTAAAAAAAAAAACAAAACACATACCAAGGGAGGATGGGAAGACAGTAACTTATTGCACGATTATTATGAGCCAGGTGTGAGGACAGATGCTTCACCTGCATTACCTTGTTTAGTGCCCTTCTCACAGCAACCCTACAAGGTGGGTAGGTTACCAGCATTTTACAGGTGAGGAAAACGAAACTCAGGAGCTTTCTAACTGGCCTGCACTCACGCAGCCATTAGATGGTGAGGCAACATTTGAACCCAGATCTGGGTGACAAGTGTCAGGCAGCGTGGCTCTGCCGTTTCTGTCACAACTGAAGATTCTCAGATGAGAGTTTACCGTTTGCTGAGTTACCAGTGCTGCAGCTGGCCAACAGCTGCTCAGGAACCAGAATTCCCAGATCATGAGTTATACCCATTAACTGGCTCTCCAGCTACAAACATCCTAACCGAGTGTTGCAAAGAAGGCAGAAGAGAACACAGGCAAATGCAAGGAGTTATTTCCAGATTTCCAATCCTTCTTCCAGCCCAACAGGAAGGCTGCACCAGCACTCTGAGTGCTCCAATGTAACACAGCTAGAAGGTAGCTAGAACATCACCCTGGGCTATTGCACTTTCCAAAGCACCACCTCAGATCACCTGCCAAGGGTCATCACAGACTTCAGAATTGACAAAGTTCTCTGTGATTACAAGAATTCCACCATAACAGAAGGCAATTATTTGGGATAGATCAATGCAAAATAAAACCTGGGCTTCCCTGGTGGCGCAGTGGTTGAGAGTCCACCTGCCGATGCAGGGGACATGGGTTCGTGCCCCGGTCTGGGAAGATCCCACATGCCGCAGAGCGGTTGGGCCCGTGAGTCATGGCCGCTGAGCCTGTGCGTCCGGAGCTTATGCTCCACAACGGGAGAGGCCACAACACTGAGAGGCCCGCGTACCGCAAAAAAAAAATAATAATAAAATAAAAATAAATTAAATAAATACATAAATAACTAAAACCTTATTTGCACATTTTCATTTATGAATTTCACAATTTTTGGAAATTTCACAATTTAGAATTTCAAAATTTCTGGAAGCAATGGAGGAAAATGTTTGGAAAAAACTACAAAAGGAAAGTTACATACTGAAGAATTAATCACTTTTAAAACAGAGATGGGACTTCCCTGGTGGTGCAGTGGTTAAGAATTCGCCTGCCAGTGCAGGGGTCAGGGGTTCGAGCTCTGGTCCGGGAAAATCCCACATGCGGTGGAGCAACCGAGCCCGTGGGCCACAATTACTGAGCCTGCGCTCTAGAGCCCGCGAGCCACAACTACTGAGTGCGCAAGCCACAACTACTGAAGCCCGCATGCCTAGAGCCTGTGCTCTGCAACAAAGAGAAGCCACGACAATGAGAAGCCTGTGTACCACAACGAAGAGTAACCCCCGCTCGCCGCAACTAGAGAAAGACTACGTGCAGCAACGAAGACCCAACGTGGCCAAAAATAAATAGATAAATAAATTTATTTAAAAAATGAAGTAAGATAAAAAAAATAAAACAGAGGATATCTCCAGATAGAAGGATTATGAGGGCAATTTTATTTTCTTTTACTGATCTGAATTTTCTAATGTATCTGTAATAGCACAAATTACCTACATAGTAAATAAAAGTTGGAAGATGCATTTGGATAACTTAGCTTGCTCATAAAATGACAATGTGTTAGACATATAGCCATTTATTGAAATATATACATATATACCAGAAATTAAGGGGAAAACAAATTCCCCACCAACACAGCTTTCCCCTACCCCAATTTTCAGAGGCTGGTTATTTATTTATTTCCCCCTTGTGGAATGAGGCTTCATCTACCTTGAAGTACATTCCTGAACAAGAACACAGGATACACTCTCAACTGATGATGAAGACCCCACTTTCTAGCAGAAAGGAGAAGTGAGGCTCCCAGGGTCATAAAGCTCCAAGCACTACAGAGTTAAAGCCAAGGGTGGTAATGACCCCAAAGTAATCTGACATCCAGCTGGAAGTCGGGCAGTTGGCAACCGCGACCCATCTATTACAAGGCCACTGTTATCACTGTGTTGTCTTAGATTCTGGATTTGTCTACATGGCATCCGTTCATCACAGGGTCAACTACATTAACTATTTTCCTCTTTTCCATATTCTTGATGCTCTGGCATTTGGGGCTTTACAACCCTCGGGGGAGACCACCCCTCCCAGGGCCGGCCACTTCTTAGAAGACAGTGAAGTCTCAGCCAGGAGCATGGCTCATATACAAGCCAACCAATCCACAGTCTACATCCCCCCCCTTCACTTCCTTTATCCAACTCTCACACACCAAGGGCCAGGTACCAGGAACCTAGAGACCACCCCTATTGCCCAAAGCCCACCAGGATTATTCAAACTAGCCAGTTTGAAACTGTTTACTCTGCCCTGCCTTGCTTTTCCTGTGGAAACCCTGATAAAGGCTCTGGCCAAGGTTTTCTCCTCCCTCCTATCTTCTGCCTCCTGACTACCCTGATGCCTCCTATATGGCATGGTCCCTCTTCTCAGGAAATTTACGTAACAAAAATCATCTTTCAATGGCCTTGGCCTCTCCATATCATCATGCCTCTGTAAGTTAGAACCCAGGACCAGAACAGCCATCCATCAACCCCGGGCAATGAGAAAAAGCCTCCAAGCAGAAACGAAACAACCATCGCTAAGCCCATGTGCCTGAGGTCACGGAAGAGAGCAGTTCCTAGGAGCCAGAATCTACAGATACCACCTTGGTTACTGGGTACATCCTGGGTCCTTTCAGTCCTGCCTGAAGCCATGGTACTATCAGAACAGCGCAGAGACAGGGGTTCCTGAGGCAGATGGTTAAATGAGAGACGACATATCAGAGAGAGGGGAACAACCCACGTACCCTAACAGGCTGTAGAGTAGCTAGTATTTGAAGTCAGCACAGAATTCCGAGTCACAAGGGGAAAAAGATAAAATTATGATACTTATCTACTACTTCTTAAGAGGGAAAGTTTATAATGTACTTCAGACATTTGCAAGAAAAACAGAATAGTTTCGCCTGTAACTGGGGGAAACATCAATTATTTAGCTAACTTGCTCATACTGAATTCCTCCTTCCTGGAAGATACCAAAGTAAATGAGGCACCACTGCTTTTTCAGCATATTAGTTTTAATTCGTTCTAGCTCTTCTCAATACCTTATTCTTCACATTTCCTGGACACCTTAGTCCTCGTCCATCAACCTCAGCTTCCCTTCCCATACTCTCCCCAACACCTATTCCCCAACACGACCACATTTATCTAGCATTTCAGTATTAGCTGCAAAGGACTCAGTGTGAAAAAGGTGATGCATACCTGGCCAAAGCCCCTTCCTCAAGTGAAAATTCCATAGGTAGAAAAGCAAATGACATCTATCAGTGTCTTTAGAACTTAAGAACATACACAACTCTAAGAAGTTTTTGCTGATACCAAGGCACAGGATAAGGAATTACATTATTAACATTCTTTTGGGGAAGATGGAATGTCTCCAAATCTAGTTGTCCTAAGGCTGCCTATAATTTTTACTTAAATTCAGGCATAAGCACAACCTCTGGGAATATATAGCCAGACATATTTATTTTTCCAGCCAGCTGTCTCTGGGATGTGGTGAAGGCCTGCCGTCACAATTCCTCTGATGACATGGACAAATGTGTCCCAAGTCATGCAGAGATAACCCCACAAATAAGTTCAGGCATTACAACTACCCAGAACAAATCAAAACACTATTTGAGAAAAAAAAATGAATCCACAAATCTGTTTAATCTTTAAAACACTCCCTTTAAAAGAAAGGCCACATCCTTGAGGTCAGGGGCTGTGTCATACCCCTGTATATGTTCCCCCCAAATTTTAGCAGCATACTAGGTAGGAGAGTCAAGATGTACTGTTACTCATGAGTATTTGTGATCATTTATTATATTTCATTTTTAAAAGTACCTTTCCCCTATTTTTTATTTCATTTTACTGTCCCTAAAATAGATTGCATGTGGTCATGTTGTTTGCTTCCTAATAAGAAGTGGGAACAACAGCTCTAGGGGTCAGCAAGGTCAAATGTCCAATATGAAACAGTTCATAAAGTAGAAGTTTGACAAGCTTAAATCAAGGTAATACTGGCCACAATCAAACTGAAAATGTCCAGAGCTCTAAACAGCACATCTTTCCCATATGGCAGCCTCCTGAGTCTTGAGAATCACATCTACAAGGAATCCCATCATCCCATAATGGTCCAGGAGCAACCATCTAGGTCTCAGGAATCCCATAATCAGTCCGGGAGCTTTCACACCCAATATGCAAACATTACGCAAGCTGACCAAACCCAAGCAGCTCAATGTCAGAAGAGAAGAGATTGTCAAAAGAGAAATGCAGTGACAGCAGCCTGGACAATCATCTTTTGCATTTAGAGAACTGTCAAGCACATGCAGAGAAGAGATTTCTCCACATCCTCATCTGTCTTTTCTGCTCCTAGATAATGAGGAGGCAGCCAGGGCAGCCAGATGTAGTCAAAGGGACCTCAGTGTTGACAGGCTCTTGTACTTCTGTCTCCAGGGTAGACCTTACTCTTGCCGCAAGGGCAGAGATGATGCTCTGTTCCTACCTCAGGCAAGTTGTTCCTCTCTGTGGGCTCTGAGGACATCAGCCCTTCCACCTACATTCAGGAGCACACCCTGAAGAGAACAAGGGTGCCCGCTTCAGGAAAGTCCCATGTACAAAAAAGCACTTGCAAACCAGACGTAACTTTAAAGGAGGAGGTGGTCCTCTTTAAATGCTCACCTCCTCTGCGACACGTAGATTAAGTTATACAAGCTAAACACCACATTAACCAAAGGGTCAAAGCTAAGGTCACCAGTGTGGGGACAAAATGACATCATGCACTTCCTGATGTGATACACCCAGAAAGATGCAAAACGTCATTTTTAAGCATTCTGACAGAAACTCATCCAATCATGAGGAATCTCCTAGTAAGGAATTATCGTACAAATCCAAATTGCTAGGACTTTTTTTTTTTTTTTTTGCAGTACACGAGCCTCTCACTGTTGTGGCCTCTCCCGCCACGGAGCACAGGCTCTGGACGCGCAGGCTCAGCGGCCATGGCTCACGGGCCCAGCTGATCCGTGGTATGTGGGATCTTCCCGGACCAGGGCACGAACCCGTGTCCCTTGCATCGGCAGGCGGACTCTCAACCACTGCGCCACCAGGGAAGCCCTGTAATGGACATTTTTTAAGAATATAAGCCAATGTCATCAGAGACAAAAAAAAAAGCCAGAGGGACCATTCCCAGTTAACGGGGATGACAGAGACGTGACAACTGAATAAAATGTGCGTGATCCTGGACTGAATCCTAGGTCAGGGGAAGAATGGCTGTACAGGACGTTATTGTCATAAGTGGCAAAATTTGGGTATGAATTGTATATTCAATAATAGTAAGTCAATGTCGTACGTCCTGTTTTTACTAACTGAACTGTAATTACAAAGAGGAATGTCCTTGTTCTTAGGAAAGACATGCCGAAGTTATTTAGGGGTCAAGTGGCATGACGTGTGTAACTTCCAAACGGTTCAAAAAAGATAATGTGCAATGGAGAACAATAAAGCAAATGTGGCAAAATATTCATAATTGATGAATTAAGCTTAGGCTATATAGGAGTTCTTTGTATTCTGGCAACTTTTCTGTATGTCTGAGATTATTTTAAAATAAAGTCCTTTAAAACGAATTCAAATTCAACTTGCAAAGCACTTCCACAGTAACATCGGCTGAAGTGGCAATATAAAACTAATTCAGACCTTATTTCCCTCATCTGGAAATGAGTAGGTTTTCATCCTTTCTGAGAAGTGGGATTAGTGGAGCCTACAGCCCACCTCTTAAACTCTTAGAAGCCCCTGGGGCACCCCTGGAAAAAGCTTGGCCCTGGACCATGAGATCTCTAAAGGTAAGTAATTCACAAAACCAACGACCTCCATGTCAGACTGAACTCATTTAGTATCATCTGCCCTTGTTTTGGACAGTACTTTGCCACCACAGCTCTTTCTTTTTTTAGTAATAAAAATGTCTCCCAAGGTACTAAGTAACTGGCAAACCCCAGTGACCCAGAACACCAGCATCCACATCGCATCCACTTCATCAGTGAACGCTCCTCCAGCAACCACACCCACCCCGGAGGGCTTTTATGCTGCCTCTGATCCAGTAGTGAAGTCACCACAGCCCCCTTCCAGATTTCTGAGTCATGCTCACCACTGTAAACCCAAGCAGCAGCAGGTGGATTGTGACCTCAAGGCAGCAAAGCCCAAACTCAGCCCTGGAAATTCAGCTGCTGCACAAGGATCACCCCCTGCCCTCCTCCCTAACATCTTCCCCATGCAACTGCCCTTCCGTCTCCTGGGAGCCATGCAGCTGGCCGAAGGACACACTGCCAAGTGTAATCCATGGGTGCAGTGATGCGCTCCAGCTACATCATGGGAGCTACTTAACTGACTGCCTCTGCTCTCAGGAGGACGTCTGAGGGCACTTTGTTTACCACTGAAATATTTCCATTGAAAAAAACATCTGGGGAAAACAGCTACTGTCCTAACTATGATTCAGTCTCGCTAGTAAGGCCCGTGCCGAACCTCGTGGCTGTTAAGATGGTAGGTTTTTGGGCAGAGACTATTTGGAGCTTCCACTTCTTCCTTCTATCAACAGCTGGAGAGTGTGTGTGCCCCGTGCAAGTGCAGTTCCAGGGGCAAGAGGTCGAAGCCAACCAAGACAGACTCAGGAGAAAAGAGCTGTCATTCCTTCTGACGATCTTCGTTGCATCTACTCAAAACCGAAGCCCACCAGGTGGGCTGCCCAGGAGAGCTATCCAGAGATAGAGAGCATCACCTCTAAAGCAAAGAGCATTTAGGTACCAGGGACTTGTACTGGAAATGGTTCTGGCCCAAAAGGGAGTCTGTCCTAAGCACCAGGGTGCAGGAATCAGCCAGACAGGGTGCCGGCTGCTATACAAAAGGAAAGAAGCCTGTTCTTGGGTGGGAAGACCAGCAAAGCTCACCTACAGGGAATTTTATCAGCCTTTTATCATCCTGTCATCATCCACTCCTGTTAAATACAAGATCTGCCACAGATGCCTGCTGAACGACAAAGAGGAACCATGACTGCGTTGGAGAAATGTGCCCCTGAAATGTCACAGAGCAATTATGGGTGCCTGGGAAACCCCGGCTGCAGACAGCCTGGCATGGCCGTTGACAGTTAAGTGTGCCAAGGAGCTTCCCTCTGAGCAGGAACAGAGGTGGGGAACTGGAGAAGGAAGGGAGGCCACAGCTGCCTGGGCAGCAAGAAGCCACCTGACCCACATCTTCCCTCTCCCACATGCTTGAACACACGCTCCTGAGCATCTATCAACACTCGGCCCATTGGGTATAATCAAGAATGGGAGGGATGCAGAGAAAAGGAGCCCGCGGAGAGGACAGGGTAAGTCCAGAGACGAGGCCTCGAAGGCTGAAACACAGAAACAGAGAGGGCATCCTGGCAACCCCTGCTAGTTAGACTTTGTTTGAAGCCCTATGAACTCCCAGACCTGCCATGGCCATATTTTTTTGGAGTCTTCTATATATTTAGCTTTCAAAATGACAAAAATTTAAGATTAACAACATTCTGTACTAGTGACAGCCCTTAGGTCATTGGGAACCTAAGTATATCATCTTTTTAAAGGTGAATTTTTATGCTTGGTTTTCTCTATTGCTTCTCTGTTACCTCAGAAGCTCACTTACTTGAAAGACATATGGTGCCCAGAAAAGTGCAGTACAAATTGTTTGAGGCCGGACTGGGACTTGTGACTCCAAATCTTAACTTGTTTAAAATAAACTGCCAGCTTCCTGGGTTCAAATAAATAAATAAATAAATAAATAAATAAACGTGAATTTTTAAAGGTGCATATCTTTTGACCTCAAAATTCTACAGAAGTGCCCATATGGTCTATAAATAAATGTTACGAAAATGCTCATTGTGATATTACCCAAAAGAAAAAAAAGTGGGGAGAGGGAGGGTAAGAAGCCCAGCCAGCAACAGGAGGATGAAAGGTCATGCAACTTAATTGTTACATACTTTTTACATGAAAAATTAACAGAAAGAAATAATATGCAGTCTTTCCATATGGGATAGATTTCTTTTTAGCAGGGGATCAATGTCCACGATGTTAGTTTTTAAAATACATTACACAGAACATTATTACATGATATTAATTTTGTTTTTAAAAAATATGCTCTCTCACACACAAAGGGTCATGACTACATTATAGAGAGTCCTGCTACCACCTTGAAAATATTGTCCCTTCTCACAAAAACTAAACGATGTCAACAGTATCCTTTACTGTTCTTAAACCAGGTAAGAGCTCTGTCTGTGAGGAGGGAAAAGGTGTAAAAACTGCCAAATCCCCAGTCAGTCATTCCTTTAATTAGAAACCTTGCTTTTTAGGCTTTTCTTTTTTTAATAAAGAGAAACATGCCTCTGAGGGTCCCAAATGAGGAAAAGGGTTGGGATCGGATGTCACCATGGACCCACAATTTCAGACAAGGTAATACAATGGATTAGAACATCCTGGTTTGCTGGGTAGGGGTACTCAGCCATAGGCTGCAGGCAAAATCCTTCTGTGTCCCCCAGCCCCAAGTGCCCTGTGAACAATAGTGGCTCTAAGGCTGGGATATTTTGAATGACAGGGATTGACAGACTCCTGCATTGAAGCAGAGGCAAGAAGCAAGGATGGCAAATCACAAAGTATCCAAATACTGTTTATCCCTGCATTTGAAGCAGGGAGGGGCTTGCTTCTCCATCCCCTGGCATCCGAAAATTTGTCACATTGTACCAGATGTACTTTAAAAAAAAAAATTCACAACAGAGGGGAGACAGTCCCAAGTCTGGTAACTCTATAGCATGAAACACAGGCCCAAAAGGCTGGATGCTTTGACTGGCAAAGACTCTGTGGGGGAAGCTACTCCCTTCCCTTCTTATAAATCTTTTCCTTTTCTTCTTTAATATCAACAGGTTGCAAGTTAGTTTTGTAACACTGTATCTCTTTAAAATATACTTTTACTTTACAAACAAAAGCTGTTACAGGAAAGTACTTTTTTTAGACACACATTCAACCTCTTCCACCCCATCTGCTCTCTCCCATTACTAAAAACAACTGGAGACCCCAGAGAGGAGGCCTTCTGAAATCCACAAAAGGCAAGGAAACACCTACCGTTGTGTTTACCTGTGAAGGCCTATAATTACCAGAGACCCATTTGACCACTGTTACCACCACCCTGTTTGCTCAGGGATTCATCAGCAGTACTTACTAAGTCACTGCTCTTCTGATACACTGGCTTTAGATAAGCCAATGGAAGAAGGAAATTACACTGTTGGGTTCATTTAACAAATGTTTACTGAGCCCAAGGCTGAGCGCTGGGCCCCGGGATACAGGCTGGATGAAGGATAATCCCTGTCCTCAAGGGGCTCATTTCTACAGACCAAGAAATTGGCTTCAGACATGGGCAAAGAGCTCAACTGGAGGGAATGCAGCCAGACACAGGGGGTAAGGGGCACTTCAGCCAGTTCTTGAAGACCGAATGGCCAGGATGAGTACACAGTGCTCCAAGAACATCGTATCTAAAACCATTCTCTCTGCCAAGTAAAAGTCACCTCCTTCCTTTCACTGTTGAGGAATCAGGCCCAGAAAACAGAACCCACTAGACATTGGTGCCTGTATGAGAAATTGAGGCCCAGGTAAACATATACGGGCACAAGTTTACTCACTATGGATCTGGGAGGTGAATCCAGTTCCCACCAGCTCCAAATCCTTAACTCTGGATGCAAAAGCCTAAAGAAGTGAAAAGGCGATGCTTTTAAGATCCAATTCCATGTTTACATGGGTGGGCCCACCCTACCACTCCAGTGGGGAGGGATGCACACGGACTTGGTAACACTGAGTTTGCAACACACGCCTAATAGTACAGTTCCTGCGTTGCCTAAAACGTGAGAATCAGAGTGCACACCTTGCCTCGGAAGCCTAGTTATATGGATTCAACTTAATTCTGCATCTGGTGAGTGGCTCAGTATATACACGCACTCAGCATATATATGAAACCAAAATCAAGGAACCTAACTCAAAACTTAAAACCCATAAAGCTCTAGAATTGTGTATCTGATACAGAGTAGACAAAATAACCCTGAGCAGAACAAGGTTATTTGGAAATGGTCAGATACAGGAATCCCATAAAGTGGCCAGAAAATAGTCTTCAAAAACAATGCTATCAACCTGACCTTCTGCCTCCAGCTGTGAACCATCAAGGACTAAGTTGTAGTCCTGACTCTCGGGGTCACAGGCAGCCATTGCAGGCCCCCTAGAGACTTGTCCCCAGGGAGGCTGGCAGAAGCTAGCGAGGGTGGGGCGAAAAGTCAGCCTCCAAAATGTACCCTTCTCTTCCCTGTTCATTTCTGCCCCACATTGGCCAAGCTCCTCCTCTAACTCAAGGGAAGAAAGTGCTACAGAAACTGACACACAGGGTAGCGCCATACCCAGGGGTATGATGAGGGCAAGATGGAAGAAAAGTAACACAAATAATCAGCAAACCACTCTTGCCACCAGCAGTAAAATCCTCTCTCTAGTCATGATCCAGGTGGTAAAAGCAAGAGGAGAAAAGGCCCTGCCCAAGGGCCGACAGACCAGGCCGGATCCTGAGCCTACTTGCTGTGTGACCCCAGGCAAGTTCGTCACCCCTGACCTCAATCTTGTCCTCTGTAAAAAGGTGACTACCTGCCTCGTGAGCCATTGGGAAGGTTAAAGGCACTAGTGCTTTGCCCAAAACCTAGTATGTCGTAAGTGCTCCATAAATGGCCACTAGAACTATTAACTAGTGGAGAATCAATCTGGCTCCTTGTAAAAACTAAACATGACTTCTGAAAGGCTTGACTGCGGCAGTACAGCAGTGCTGAGCCAGCAACACCACACCGGCATCTCCAGAGAACACCCCAGGGGCCAATTCACCAGCTGGACTCAAGACACCCCCTTTGGCTGCAGTGCCCTAAGCCCCCCTGCCAGCCCCTCGAACCCTCGCTCTGCCTGCTCTTTCTGTGGTCAGTTCTCCACTTCCAATACAGTCTCGCTTCTCAACAACCCACTTAAAGTGCCACATTAGCCCAGCTGAGGCAGTCTGCTCTTTTTTTTTTTTTTTTTTGCTATACGCGGGCCTCTCACTGTTGTGGCCTCTCCCGTTGCGGAGCACAGACTCCGGATGCGCAGGCTCAGCGGCCATGGCTCACGGGCCCAGCTGCTCCGCGGCATGTGGGATCTTCCCGGACTGGGGCATGAACCCGCGTCCCCTGCATCGGCAGGCGGACCCTCAACCACTGCGCCACCAGGGAAGCCCCAGTCTGCTCTTAAAATCAAGAAACAGCCTCAGTATTTTCAGAAATGCTGACTTCAAAACAGGCACACTGCGGAGACCTCACAGGATTCCACCTCATGAATGTGAAAAGCATCGTATTTAAGGGAGGATTTCATTGACAACACCGCAACACACAATAACAAGGTACGAGCTCACAGACACTGGGGAGGGTAACAGGCTCCCATACTCTCTGGTCGGGCTCGTATTTCAAACCACTCAGCCTCACACGGCTGAGGGAGACGGACCCACCAGACAAACTCCCGCCGGGTCTCTGGGGGCTTTACAGGCACACACCTCAGGCAGTTCGCCAAGAGTCACACTCGAGGACAAGTCTCATGGGCATCAGGATCCTTAGACCTTACTTCTCCAAGTGTGAGCTACAAACCAGCAGCTTCGGCATCACCTGGACCTTGACAGAAGCACAGGCTCGCAGACCCCACCCAGACCTACCCCATCAGGGTCTGCAGTTTAACTAGATCCCCAGGTGCCAGTGCTTGAGAGTATTTAGAACAAAGCAGTCTACCCAGACAGGACTGTGATCATTTACTTAGGTTTTCACTTGGTCTTTTTCTTTCTTCATGGAAGTTCCATGAGAGCACAGACTGTGCCAACCTTAGCCACCAGCACACAGTAGATAATCAATATTTGTTGAATGAATGAACGGATGAATGGGTGGTCTACCGAGTGACTGAAGAGGCCTATCCTGTGTTAAGTGCAAAGAAAGGTGCAAGCAAGGGCCTGAGAGAGAAAGAGACAGAACACCTGGGGGGTGGGGGGAAGGGGTCTATAAGAGGTGGTCAGAGGAGGCCTCTCTAAAAGGGGATTTTCAGACTTCCCTGGTAGTCTAGTGGTTAAGATTCCAGGCTTTCACTGTGGTGGCCCAGGTTCAATCCCTGGTCGGGGAAGATCCCGCAAGCCGCGTGGTGCAGCCAAAAAAATAAATAAAAAATAAAAGGGGTTCACACCAGTGGTGGTGTGAGGCTCAGGTGTGATGGATGAGGAGGCCCTGGGGAAGAGGATGTCAGCCGTGAGGATCAGCACCTTCACTTGCCACCATAAAGAGTCTCGGCCTGTAGGCCAGCGGGGATAGAGAATCAAGACTGGTAAGTTGGGCTCTGGTGGTGGAACAAAGCAGCTCTCAGGAGGCAGATTCAGAAGGCCCCCGGCCATACGAACGTTGGGGCAGAAAGGCTGTGTCTGGAGTCACAGCTGCCATCTCTAAGGCTCCAGAAAGTGGGCGTGCCAGAGGAGGTCTGCAGAGGGAGGTGGTCCGTCAGCTAGCCTTTGTCCCCTAGCCACTACCCCGCCAGCCCTCGGATTCCAAAGTTGAAACATGGAGATTACTCACTGTTTTCGCCAAGTCGATCCAGGAACTTGCGGGCAGCCGAACATCCAAGGGTCCGGGAGCCCAGTCCAGATGTTACCCTGCAGCAGCACGCTGGCAAAAAAAAGAGACAAATGACACGAGTCAGTGCAGGTGGCCATGTTAGTGGGGAAGCAACATTGTCCCAGCGTTGAATGACACCAACGGGCTTCAGATTCTAAAGAGAGCAGAAAACGCCACGCGGAGCCAGTGGTCTCAGAGCACTGTGCATTGACACAGATGGCAACTCCTCTGTCCACAGTGGCGGGAGAGAAGCACCATGTCACCAGCAGCAGCTCCAGAACAGCCTCTCTGCAAATCCCCCAGTGTGGAGTCCAGATGTACGGCTGCAAAGCGCCCTTGGAGATAATCAGGCCCAACCCCTCCCTTTACAGATGAGAGAAGCCAAGACTCAGAAAAGACAGGCCTTGTCCAAAATCAGCAGCATGTAATGGCGAGTCCAGGAAGGGAATGTCAAAATCAAGTCTATAAAGAGCTTAAGTTTACCTGTAAATTACCTTCCTTCAAGAAACTCAGGTTCTAAATAAATGTTGTTCTTATTCGTTCTGGCTCTTAACAGAGAAGAGACAAACCTTAATCATTCCCCTATTTCTCTCCCCTTAATCCCCAAGGACTTTGAAAAGTCAAACTGAAACTCCTGGTTTTCTTCAAAGACAAAAGAAAAAGAGAGAAAGAAAAACCTCAGGACTGTTCACATTTGAGTACAAGAAGAAAAATCTAAAAACTGTGGAGGAAAACCTCAAGACCTAAAAATTCTGAATTTATGAGATATAAACAGCACAGAACCAAAACAAAAGCACCTTTTCCATACATCAGGTTTACAGACCAGAACCCTCCAGGGAAATGCCTGGAGACCACAAGAAGTGGTACATTTCAAAGACATGGGGGGGCTAAGACTTGTCATTGGTCATTTTGTTAAAATGAAATGGATGATCAAAATGCTGAGTCTTTAGAAAATGACCCTTCTGGCTATTTTTTTTTTTAATGAATCATCATCTAATTATATATTTAAGCCATAATCATGTAAATAGTTACCTCTTCCCCTGGGGTTCTAGTTCCAGGTGACCCTGACAAATCAATGCAATCTTGGGCAGATCACACCTAACCTTGCACGTCTTCCATCAACTCATCTATGAAAGAGCAGAGATGGAATAAGACTCAACTCTTCAGCTAGAGAATTCTGAAATTCCCTTACATTGCTGGAACAAGCTGAAAGTATCTCCCATTAAGTCAGCTTATACAAAGCGTAATTACTCGCCTACTTTGAAGAAGTGAATGTCAGTCATGATAAATTTAAATTGCCATCTCTTAGGAAGTAACTACAAAGTTGGTGTAACAATAGTCATATTCTGTTTCTAGGGAGTTTCCTTCAGCAGTGACAAATCTGCCCCCACCCGCGCTAAATGGGTATTTGGATCTGTTTCCCCAAAGGTCCATTATTATTTATAAGGGGGAAAGTTAGGGTTTCTTTTGCATGAAGTGGAATTTAGGCAGTGAGGTCATTTGTTTTGAAACTACAGCAACCATTCCAGTTTTTTCCCCCCGTTTTAGCATTTCAGTTACTCTGGGTCAAGAGTAAAAGATACAGATTTCAGAGAAAATGCAAGGCCTGCTAGGCCACCCACAGAATGGTCAAGGATTCTGCCCTGGTCAGTCCAGGGCACAACTTTCCCTTTCCAAAGTTAGGCATGCTCACAGGTAAAAAGCCAGCGCAGACTCGCACACAAGCGGACTCACACTTTTCAAGGAATTTAACAGTCCCAGGATTCATTTTAAAAAATAAACAAAAAAACACAACCTACCATATTGGCCACATTTTTCCTTATCCTTACAGGGAAGGAGGGTCCATAAACCCCTCTGGAAATATGATGGACCCTCTCCCCCAGAAGAAGAACATAATAGATTCAGTTTCAGAGGGTTCAGAGTCCCCTGAAATCTCTCTTGTACCTCTGGTTAAGGACCCTGGCTTAATTAATATAAGGAGTCCCTTTTTATCTTTCTCTCTGAACTTTCTACAAGCCCTTAGTGAAGAGGGTCGTGAGTGGCAATGCCATTTACAAAGAGATACACAAGGGCAAGGACCAGCGAGAAAACTGGCTTCATGTAGCTCTTATGGTGGAGAGTATGACTCTGCAGCCAGCAATGTTAATAACTGTTCTAGAGCCCTAGGCTGCGCCTGGGAGCCTTCGCCAGTTTCAACAGGGACCTTCCCAAAGCTGTGTTTGTGCTTGGTACTCAGCTTTTCAAAACGAAAACAGTATCAAACATCTGCATTGTTTAGGAACGCATACCTAGGTACCAAGGCTCAGTTAAAATGAAAAATTGAGGTGCTTATCACAACTCTGAGGCGATGGGGGAGAGTCTAAGACATTTAAGATATCCGTAATGTTGATTTCTTAGCCTGGTTGTTGGCTTCCCAGATGTTCAAACTATTCCCATACATTTCACATATTCTTCTCTATGTATGTCACAGACTAAAGCAATCTTCCTTACAGAGAGATTCAGGTCAGTGACAAGGACCTCCAGGACTTGTCATCTCAGACCCAGCTCAAGACAGCAGTGAAACTGTGTGGCGAGCCCAGTGCTTGTCTGAGGGTGGGGCCTGTCAGGGAATAGTTAGCAGCTCTGGCCCCTGGGGCACCATCTATAAATACATCTTGCTTTAAAAAAAAAAAAAAGTCCACACCCCGCTGACCTCCAATGCTGCCTGTCACTCTGGGAAAAGCTGGTGTTGGGTTTCTGCGAACTCATTGGTCTTTCCTCTTCTATGCTTGGCAGGCCTATTTCCTGGGGCACATTCTGCTACTGTGAACAATCTCAGTAAGTCTTCCTGAACTACTAAGAAAGAAGCGAAGCCCAGACACGTGTGCAGAACTCAGAGGAATGTCCGGCCACCTCCTTCCTCCGCTGGATACAGAGGCCGGGGTGCCTTACGTCTTCTCCTTCCGGTGCCTCGTTACTCCACCCTCCTTGTGAGAACTCTGCTCATTCAGTGAGTGGTCAAGACATCCACTGGCCAGAAAAAGGTGGACAGGGTATGGAGCCATGAGCAGTGCATCTCAGTTCCTAGCCCTTCCCACACACTTACCAATACTATCTTGACCAAATAAGGAAAGTACACTCCTTGCCTAATAATTTGAGCAAGAGCATGCCATTCCAAAAAGACCCTTTTCTGAGGTAATGTGACTAGCAGACAAAGCTATCATTTTTTATTTACAACCACCAAACATTGACACCATGACATCAAACAACATTTTAACCTGGTTTGGGAGAGCCTGCACCCATACACTGTGCAGGACGGACTCACAGTAGCATGTGCCTAAGAAAGGAAATACTGTAGTCCCTCATCTCTTGCTATGTCTCTTCTGCTCCTCCCCTAGCTCAAGTCTGCAATTTAAAAAGTGTGTGGGGGGCTTCCCTGGTGGCGCAGTGGTTGAGAGTCCACCTGCCGATGCAGGGGACACAGGTTCGTGCCCTGGTCCAGGAAGATCCCACATGCCACGGAGCGGCTGGGCCCGTGAGCCATGGCCACTGAGCCTGCATGTCCGGAGCCTGTGCTCCGCAACGGGAGAGGCCACAACAGTGAGAGGCCCGCGTACCGGGAAAAAAAAAAAAAAAAAAAAGTGTGTGTGTAAATATGCACACGAGCACACACATGCATGCAAGCCCAACATTCTTGATAGACTCAAAACAATAGCTTACAGGGAAACTATCGCCCAGCGCTCAGGAAAAGTAAAGGCCAGCCAATTCCAGAAAAACAAAGGGTTTCAGCAACTAAAATGGGAACAAAATGATCTCATGCCCCTTTCCCACTGAGCCTGTGCCTAAGTGGGATCCTTCTCAAACCTGAAGTGCTCATTCACAGAGTCACTGTTTCCACCCTAGGGGAACCCATGGGAGGATGGCCGAGCCAGGAAACAGATTCCAGAGGTAGCTTTTTGATGTTTAACCCAGACAACCCGCAGACAGGGGCTCCTCAGCCAAGGAGGGGGCTGGAGTGCTCGGTGAGGCTCGAGACCTTATCCTCGGGGCATTAGTCACTACGTCCAACAGCTAGCTCCTTTAAATCAAGGGCCTGGACCAGGAATGACAGTGGACCCTCCAATAACAGGCCGGCATCTCTGGGGCCCTAGAGTGGGCTTACACTTTCAGTCCTCACGATTCTCCCACACCTTGGAGAACACAGGCAGGAAAAGACCACACTCGCAGGCCTCCTGCTGCCTCCCCCGCATTATCACACCTGCCACCCAGGCAGGACTGGCATGCAGACTAAAGGGATGGGTGAAAAGCGTGAGCGTGCTCTGGATTTACTACACACCAAGGCACTGTGCTAAGTGCTGGGAGAGGAAGAGAAGGAGGTGGTACCTTTTAAGGTCAAAAAGTTCTGCAGACGCCCCCCACCCCCAAATACACCAGAGTTGTACTTCTGGTTCCCTTGGAGAGAGGAAAATATGAAGACATAAGTGCTCTTAAATCCATTTTTAATTCATCCCAAGAGCCCCTACGTGCATTTTAAAACACCAGAGAATAATTCCAAGGCATTATTAATTTATTCTATAAGCAAATACTTGACACATAAGGATTAAGGATCCCTTGAATAACTTCCACAACACAATAAGATAGCCTGTGTTCTGCTTTGAAGTGGTGCTGGGGTAAGGGCTGGGACGGAGTAAAAAAAAAACAACCAAAAAACATCCCCAAACGTCTGCCATACTTAGAGACTATGCTGTTTGGAAGAAACTTTAGGTCACATGTGAAGGTAGGAACTCTTTTTGGAACCAGCCATAACCGGCATTGCCACCCACAGCTGGGTGGTCTTCTCCAGTGCACGGCCCCCAACCAGCGCCCCGTGCACAGCCCTCCTGCAGTTCCCTCTGCAGGGACCCCACCCCTGCACTTTGCACTGAGTTCCAGGTCATCTCTTCTCTGGTCTATCTCAACCTGGAGCTCCATGAGGGCATGGGCTGCCCTCTCATGCTGGCACCCCAGCACCTTGCACAGGGCACCCAGTAGATTAATAGTAAGGAACCTGAGGGAAGAGGGAGAAAGACGATGTGTTAGAGAGGCCTCTTGTAGGTAACTAAGATAAATAATAGAGTTTGGGGAGGAGGACGGGTATGAGTGGACCATTCCCTCTGAGTCCAGCATAACTCAGTCATTTCACATTCGAGTTTGAAAACTCAGGACTATAATAAAGACACAAGAAAAAACATTCGATAGTCTTCCCAGAGGCCCAGCCCACGTGAGCAGCCCGGCTTCCCCATCAATCAGTCTGACAGCAGCAGAGAGAACTAGACTGGAAGGCTCGCATTGTCCACTTCCTCGTGCCTTCCTGCCCTGCTTGCAGAGCTGCTTTTCCACCTTTCTCCCTTCTCTGCTGTGCTTCAAGTTCTCCACTGATACCAGGATGCACTTCAAATCTCTTACCGTGGAAAGAGGTCCGGCACACTCAGACTCCCTGACTCAGCTACCGCCCAGAGACACCCCCAGCCCTGGAGCCACAAACCAGTCCCGAGAGTGCGTCTGGTGTCTGAGATTCTCCTCACCCCAACACATCCTGTCTTCTACTCACCTAATTTGGGGTCTGTCCCCAAGCCATTCCTTCCAAGAAAGCCCAACCCCCTCGTCTGATATCTATCTACCTCCCCCCAAAACCCAATCACATGTCCCCAAGCCTCCAAGATGACCCCCCTGAGCCTCCCAATCAAAATTAGTCTTTCCTTCCCCGTACATGCCAGAGGCTGTTGTCCCGCTGTGAGACACCTCAATACCAGAGGGTTAGCTTCTGTGTACCTTTCACACTCCCTAGATCGAGTTCCTGGCAGGCAAGAAGGCTAGGTAGGGAACAAAGATAAAGGTGGTGCCAACAGTGAAGACTCTTGGCAAACAGTCAAGACTCGGATATCTATGAAATGCCTATGCCTTAGTGTTAAGGATTCTTATGGGTTTCAGGATACCAATTCTAGAACCAAACCAAGCACACAAACAGCCTGAACGAGGGTCTTGGGGGTTGTTTGGGCATACTCCAGTAACTCAACTACTCAATCACATTAGGCCATAAGTTTAGGCTCTGTTTCCCAAGGGCCAAACAACTAGACTTCCTCAGCAAACTCAAGTGTTCGTTCCTCTGGGACCTACCAAAAAAGCCTGCCACTTCGAAATGCACAGGCCCGCTGTTCTTTATAAAGGACACATCTTCTCGATAAGTAGCATTATTAAAGGAACTGAATTTATAAACTCACTCTCAAGGCACAGATTTCTTTTGAGACAGATCAACCCACACACTTTTTCTTCTGATTCACTGAATGTGTTATGTGGGTCTAGAATTCAGACAGTTCCCTAGGTCAGAAAATCCATTTGCTTGTGAACAGATAGAAATGGCAATGTTCTTTTTTTTTTTTTAATTTATTTTTGGATGCATTGGGTCTTTGTTGCTGCGCGTGGGCTTTCTCTAGTTGCAGCAAGCAGGGGCTACTCTTCGTTGTAGTGCATGGGCTTCTCATCGCGGTGGCTTCTCTTGTTGCGGAGCACGGGTTTCTAGGCGTGCGGGCTCAGTAGTTGTGGCTCACGGGCTTAGTTGCTCCGCAGCATGTGGGATCTTCCTGGACCAGGGCTCGAACCCACGTACCCTGCATTGGCAGGTGTATTCTTAACCACTGCGCCACCAGGGAAGTCCCAATAGCAATGTTCTTAATGCTGGTCTCAGATGAGAAGTCTGCTTACATGCTCCAAATAAAGGAAGCAGTATTTGACCCAGTTGAGAAGCCTCTGGAATCTTTCCCCACCTAACACAAATGTTTCTCATTTGGTCCAAGCTCTGTTTCAATTACATGCCAAGAAAAGACAAAGAAAAACCCACTACCACCCACTCCTGCTTTCATGAAAACATTACAAACTATCCTTATTACGTCATATAGTAAAGTGGCCTCGCATAAGGTAATGTTGACAAAGGGTTACAGGAGCCAAAGCTTTCTCAAGAACTGCTTTGTTCATGGGTGTTCTCCTGCTTGTCTGCCCTGCAGTGACCTTTTTCCTTTCCAGAAAACAGACAGCATGGTGACGTGGGTCCCATCTGAAGCCTTTGACGTTCATTTTTAAAGGACTGTCATGAACATCAACACAACAAAGCAACTTCTGTGTAACATTAAATAATTTCAGCAACAAAAGTTGAATGAACAGAGTGACCTCATAGTCCACCTTAACCCAGCTAAGTCAATCCCAGCTGTGAGAGGGGAGGTCAGTAGTTTTAATTTCTACCTAGAGCCCACAGGCCAACTCCCTTGTCACCATTCAGGTAGAGGCATTTCAAAGAAATTCAAACAGCACGCTATCTTCTCTGGCATACTTCTTAGATTAATTAAACTCTTAAGTGTTAAACTCTGAGGGTCCCACAACAGCACCATACCCATCCTTTTTACAGTTTGGGTTATAGGCTCACACTCCAGAATGGAAGCCAAAGCTTTCCCATTTAAAGCAAAAAGAAAGGAAGGAAAATGTGAAGTACCTGAATTCTTAAAGCCTAGACAACCTTTATTATTATTGTCTTTTCTTCCCAAGGACCTCTCTGGTGATTAGTATGAACTTACCCAAGATTCTACACCAAAGTTCTATCTTTTTTATTCCAACCAGAAATTTTAGATGTAGAAGGAACCTTGGAGATTCCTGGGCCCATGGCTTATCAAACTCTCCTGCCAGAATTCCACCAGACAGAAGAGGGTGGGCCACCAACACTGGGAAGCCATTCCCAGCAAGCATGAGATTGTGTTCATTTTGTTCAAGTTCTATATCCTAGCTTCAATTCTTACCATACAGATTTTCCACTTATTCAGTATGTGCATGATGCTAAGATACCTCGTTTTCCAAATTCCTGAGTAAAATTAAGTCTCCAGTAAGAGTCTTAGGTTTATCCTGGGGTTTCATACACCCAGGCTAAGTTCACCACCCTGCACTTCCCAGTGGCCCAGGAAGCACGAATCGTGGCTCTGCCCTTCCTCTTGCAGATGAGGAGGAAACTGCTGCCCGAATATCTGATGACCTGATGAAGAGAGTCTGGGCAGCCCCAAGTACAGATCCCAGGTCTCCAGCCTCTCGGTCTGGGGCTCTTCATCCCTTTGCATCCAACGATTCATAGGCAGCCAAAGCCAATCCTTAACTCATAAGGTCATGGTCCACTGTAAAATCTGCCCATACATCTGCACTGTATTCAGGCAGGTTTAATTAAGTTGGTGAGTGTTCTCTTCTGAGCTTACCCCAAGGTTCACAAAATGGAAGCCTGATTTTTCAGGGGTTTCGGATTGCCAAAACTTCCTTGGCCTTTGGCATACTTTGACTTCTCGCCCACTCATAGAACATGTTGTCCCCATCAACACCCATTGGCTAAAATTAGAAGTACAAGCTGTGGGGCTTCCCTGGTGGCGCAGTGGTTGAGAGTCCGCCTGCAGATGCAGGGGACACGGGTTCGTGCCCCGGTCCGGGAGGATCCCACATGCTGCGTGGAGCGGCTGGGCCCGTGGGCCATGGCCGCTGGGCCTGTGCGTCCGGAGCCTGTGCTCCGCAACGGGAGAGGCCACAACAGTGAGAGGCCCGCGTATCGCAAAAAAAAAAAAAAAAAAGTACAAGCTGCTTAGTGAAGACAAGTCATTGGCGTTCAAAATCTAAAACGAGGGCCTCCCTGGTGGCACAGTGGTTAAGAATCCCCCTGCTTATGTAGGGGACACTGGTTCGAGCCCTGGTCCGGGAAGATCCCACATGCTGCGGAGCAACGAAGCCCCTGCGCCACAACTACTGAGCTACTGAGCCTGTGCTCTAGAGCCGGTGAGCCACTACTGAGGCCCCGTGCCACAACTACTGAAGCCCATGCACCTAGAGCCCGTGCTCTACAACAAGAGAAGCCATCGCAATGAGAAGCCTGCGCACTACAACAAAGAGTAGCCCCCGTTCACCGCAACCAGAGAAAAGCCTGCCCACAGCAACGAAGACCCAACGCAGCCAAAGATAAAATAAATTAAATTAAATAAATTTTTAAAAAAATCTACAACGAAAACCAGATCAAATCTACTCAAGGGAAAAGTGTCGTCCCAAACACAATGCAGTTCATTTCAGAACCATGCTGACCTCTTTCCTGTAAATGGCCTTGGAGCCAGTGTTATCTACTGTCAGAGCTAGAGAAAACACTTTAGCTGTGTATTTCACATTTCAAAGCAAAAGGGGAAAGGGGCCATGCCAACATGAAAGTTCTATCTATGAATTCCAAGGAGCATCATATACATCTAAAGCAATGGTTCTCCACAGGGAGCAATTTTACCCCCTCAGGGGGACATTTGGGGGTGTCTGGAGACACTTTTGGCTGTCACAATTTAAGCGGGAGGGGGTGGTGCTACTACTCTCTAGCGGGTAGAGGCCAGGAATGGGACTAAAAACCCTATAATGCACAGGAGAGCCCCCACACAAAGAATCACCCAACCAAACTGAACGGTGCCGAGGTTGAGCACACGTACCTAAAATACAGAAGAATACTAGGGCGAAGTCATGAGTCCTGCTTCTTCCCCAGAGGGCTGCTTGGTCTGGACATAGCACCTGAATTTCTGGGTTTCTGGCTCATTGTCACTAAACAAAGAGGTTGGCCTGTTTCAGAGACTTTGCAACCTCAACACTGGACTCAGGAGCCTTCCAGCATGGCAGCTCGCCAAGCCCACAGCTACTGTCTCTCACCCTAACATGCTTGATCAGGGGCATTTCCCACCAGGCTTCTCTCAGGCCCGTGCACCACAACTACTGAGCCTGTGCTCTAGAACCCGTGAGCCACAACTACTGAGCCCATGCACCACAACTACTGAAGCCTGCGCACCTAGAGCCTGTGCTCTGCAACGAGAAGCCACCGTAATGAGAAGCCCGTGCACCACAACGAAGAGTAGCCCCCGCTCGCCGCAACTAGAGAAAGCCCACGCACAGCAACAAAGACCCAACGCAGCCAAAAATAAATAAATTTAAAAATAAAAAAATATTTTTTAAATAAATAAAAACATTCTATGCAGTCAGTAAAATAAGGACAGACATGTAAGCTTCATTTTGAATTCTATATTCTGCTTTGCAAAAATGCCTAAGCACAAAAGGGGAGAAAAAAGTTTTATCATAAAATTAAAAGCATGGCTGCAACTGCATTCAATGATTTAAAAGGTTTTTTTGCATTTTCATAATACTTGGCAACCATCAACCAGCCCACCACCCCAGCTTAAGGGGCAGACTCAGTATTAAGTCATTGTTTTGTGAAGAGAGAAAACATGCGACCACCTTCCCATTCCCAAGACCATCTCTAGTGGCTCCAGCTGTATACACAACTCCCATGGAAGAGACCAGCTTAGCCAAGAGGCTGAGCCCCTCCATTCACAATCCAATGGTATCTAAAACCACAGAATACAGGGGTTGTTTTACAAGTAAAATTCTCACTTTCGGGAAAACGAATATAACTTGTCTGACTGAGGGGAGAGGATTAACATCTTAAACTGCCTCCATGAGTTCATCATTGCTCTCTCTCTCAAAGAGGGCAAAAGAGTGAACCACTTGTCCAATCATGCTCCTTAGGAATTCCTTTGTGCTCAAAGCCAAGGATTCTCCAGATCCCAAGCTGGGACACAGTAGCTGGATTAATGGGAAAAGTGGGAGAAGACACCCAGCAGAGAAAAGAGGGGACATGGAACTTCTAAGACTAAAAAGCAATGGCACACACCTCGGCTAAAAAGCTAAAGGGTTTTGACACATTTCATTTGCCTCAAAAAAACCAACAAACCAACACTCACCACAAGTTTCCCAGTACATCCATCACCCATAAAGCAAACGAGAAGAAATCCAAAAATCATTTAAGAGGAAAAACAAAAACTAGTGAAAACTCTACAGATGGCAACACAGGGTTAATGTCTCGGGGCAAGGCTTCCCCTCAGCAAGTACAAATCCGAAATCATAATAAAGATGCTGAAGGATTTAGTCATGAGCCCTCCCCTCGGCCACCAGAAGGAATGGCAAAAATGCAGAGAAAGCGCTGGAAGCCAGAATGTTTCATTTTCTTTCTAACTGCAAAGAATTTGCATTTAAAATGAGCATTTCATCAGAGCTTCCAAGAATGCTTGATATTTGGCTGCTAAGAAGAACAAAAGTGGTCCTCCAAAACACCAAATTTCTAATTATTTAATTGCAAATAAAGTATCTGGGTTCCCAGGTAGACTAAAGAACACTTGAAGCTAATTACATCTTCCAAGCCAGGTGTAACTTAAAATATAGTCAAATACAGACAACTCTTAAAATATAGTCAAATATAGACAACTCTTAAAATACAGTCAAATCACAAATCACATTACCAAAAAGTAACAAGGATAAAAAGTACCTTCCTGGTGACTAAACTCCCCATGAATCAAACCTTACTTTCTATATATTTTCACATTTACAAGGAAAGTAGTATCAAAGAAACAAAGGTTTGTGTGAAAACTAAAGAAAAAACCATTAGGAAAGTGGAAGGCATTTTTTCTTGAGCAACTAAGTATTGAACGCCCACAGTGAGAAGGATCGGGTGCTGGAGGAGGATAGAGGCAGCGGGGCCCAGTGGCAGGGAAAACCCATGAGAGCCCCCCACCCCCCAGCCAGGAAGGGGACCGCTATTACTCACAGGACCTGTAAATTAATAACCCTGGTTCTCAGCATCCATATCCAAAACACACAACTGAAATTTGATTTTTTTTTTTTAAAAGAAAGAAAGGGTGGAAGGGAGGGATCCGGGGGGAACACCAGAGAGCACCTCACAATTCCTCCGCCACCAGAGGAGGGGGGTCAGAAAAAGGGAATGTCAGTGGGTGGCTTTAGCCTCCTTCCATAAGAAGGAGAGTTTTAATTAGTTTATTAAATGCAGAAGGGGCTTTTATCTTCTTTACTCAGTAACAATATTGAAGGGTGGAAAGAAACACTAGAAAAATATTAATACAAGCTCAAAAAAGGGTTACCAGAGCCGTGGGGCTGGGGGAAGGCAAGAGCACCCCTGTTCTGAAGGGGAATAAATACTCCAACGAGCCACGGGCCTCTTGTGGTCGCAGCCATCAGCCGAACTGAACAACACACAAAGGGAATTCTTGGGAGTCTGAAGCTGTTGCGCGTCTCCTTCCACAATCTCCTCCTTGTGTGGGGGCGCTGCTCTGCGGTCAGGATAGCTTTTCACCAGAGCTAGATTTCCTAACAAGGGCATTTTAATTAAAGATGAGACACAAGGCAATGCAACAGGGAAAGAGCAATCAGCAGGGGAGGCTGTCCAGCCTGCAGCCTCCATGTGGTTCCCATTCCCACCAGGGCCTCGTACCAAGCTGGCTTCATATTTGATCATCCTGGACCTGGACAGGAGGCCTGCACCAGCTGACGAGAGCCACACCCACAGCTCAAGGCCATTTCCTGCGGCTGGCTCTCTCATTATTCAGCCTACTGCAGTACCCCACTCTTCTCCCAAAAACAGTGTCCCCTGTGGCTACGCAGACTTCCCCAGCATCCCCGACAGGTGATACCTCTATCATCCATGCCTGGCAAACTCCCAGGCTGGGAATCTGGACCACGAGGGTCCAGGAAGATGAGTCACTGGCTCAACACCAGGAACCCAACAGGTAGTAGTGGTTTCCAAAACAGACGGCCCTAACAACTCATGGAGTAACCAGCCAACTCCATGGCTTCCCTTAAGTGGACTGCCCACGGACCTTTCAGACTGGGGCCAAGGGCCAGCTGTGGACAGGTGATGCATGCCACCCACCCGTCCCTCTCCTGGGGGCTTCTGTGAAACCAAAAACCCAGCCCTCCTCCTCCTCCTACAGAGAGTGTCCCAGGCCATTACCTCATCAGCTTGGATACGGTCTAGCTAACATTTGGTCTTTTCTGTGCTGACCAGGCCATTCTTGAGCCAGCAGTAATCTCCCTCGGAGCTTTTGCTTGTGTTCTTGCCTCTGCATGGAGGATCCTGGCCCAGGTGGCTCACCTGGCTGGCAAACTTTCATCCCTCAAGTCTTAGCTTAAATGTCACCTCTCTAGAGACTCATCCAAAATAACTACCTCCCACCCCTCGGCTCTCCCTATTGCCCCCAGCTGTCAGTCCAGGACTGGTGCAGAGCTTGGCCCACGGTGGACTCCCAGGCACAATTTACTCCATGATTGAAAGCCCTGGGAAACGTAAATCAAAACCACATCTGAACTCTCACTCCTCAGAAGAAATCCATCCATGTCAAAATGCACGTACAAGAATATTCACATCGGCTTGTTTATAAGAGCCAGAATCTCGAAACTACCGAAATGTCCGTGAACAGAAGGACAGACGCTATGAATAAAAGGAATAAACACTACACAACACTGGGGATGATAGGCCTGCAACTCCCATGACAGCGTGGAAGCACCTCACAACCATCGCACTGAACAAGAGCAACGAGAAACAAGGACACATTTGCAGATTCCGTTTATAGAAAGTTCAAAGACAGGAAAAGTCAAGTTGGCATAGTGACCACAAGGAGGAGGTGAAGTCACCGTCAGGGGCACCTGGGATTCTGGCTCCATTCTTTCCAGATCTGGATGCAGGTTACACAGGTGTGCTCAGTTTATGAAAATTCATCAAGTTGTACATTTATGATTTGTGTACTTCTTGTTCTATTTCAATGAAACTTCATCAAGATAACATCTGAAATAAACATGGGATTTTTTTCTTAAAAGAGCCAACTAAAGACTGTTCTGTCACAAGGCCCAGCATCCTATACCCGGCCTTCCTCAGACGGGGTGCTATGGGCATGCAACACAAGCCCCCCTCTACTCACACCTGGTACATTGTCCAGGTGCCGTGTGAATGCATCTAAGCCTTCCTGAGGCTCAAACCCACCAGGACACACTGCTATAGGCTACAATATTCTCCCTCCTCGTAGTTCCAGAAATGCAAGACTGGCTCCTAATATTAGTGACTTTAGATGGAAACAGGTGACAGGAATCACCACCTGCACAGACTGAATTTTTTTTTTTTGGCTGCGTTGGGTCCTCATTGCTGCGCTCGGGCTTCTCACTAGTTGCGGTGAGTGGGGACTACTCTTTGCTGCAGTGCACGGGCTTCTCATTGCAGTGGCTTCTCTTGTTGCAGAGCACAGGCCCTAGAGCACGTGGGCTTCAGGAGTTGTGGCTTGCAGGCTCCAGAGCGCAGGCTCAAGTAGTTGTGGTGCCACAGGCTTAGTTGCTCCATGGCATGTGGGATCTTCCCGGTCCAGGGATTGAACCCATGTCCCCTGAGCTGGCAGGCGGATTCTTAACCACTGTGCCACCAGGGAAGTCCCAGACTGAATGTTTGTGTCCCTCCCCCAAATCCGTATGTTCTAATCCTAACCCCCGGTGTGACGGTATCAGGAGGTAGGGCATTTGGGAGGTGGTTAGGTCATGAAGATGGAGCCCTTATGAATGGGATGAGCACCCTTATAAAAGGGGCCCCAGAGAGCTCCCTAGCTCCTTCTACCATATGAGGACTCAGCAAGAAGACAGCCATCTGTCTATGAACCAAGAAGCGGCTCTCACCAGACACTGAATCTGTTGGCGCCTTGATCTTAGACTTCCCAGCCTCCGGAACAGTGACACAAATTTCTGTTGTTTATAAGCCACCCAGTCTGTGGTATTGTTAGAGCAGCCCAAATGGACTAAGACACATTCCCCGACAGTTACAGCATGTGGGCAGGCACATGAGGCCACAACTCTGCTCAAAACCCAATGACCTGAGGCCCTGGGTCACGCCAGAAGAACAAACATGGGTCACCTGCTGTCTTTCTAATAATTTCCTCTTTTTAAAATGTTTCATGAAAATTGATCGTTCGAGGGAAACTCCCCTCAGGCAGGAAAAAAACGCCAATGAGTAACAAAGCAGTCGCCTCCTGGCTCAGTCCAAAGCTTAGGAGGGAAACAGCTAAATGGACCCAGGCCAACTATGGTCAGGAGGACACACAGCTAAGACAGGATCAGAGGGAGGAGAAGAGAGAACTGAGCCCACCCAGGACATCTACTGAGACTCAACCCGCACTCAGTGACAGGTCTCCACATTCAAGGCCACAAACCACAAATATTAGTCAGATCATGGTCCTACTGCCAACCTGCAAAACAGTTCACACTCTACTTGTCCGGCATATGTGTGCACATTCACTCATACACATCCACACGTGCGCGCACACACCCCCGCCTCAACTCGAATAAACTTCCCTCTGCCGAAAATTAATCTCACCAGATATTCCAGGCTTGAGGAATAGTGTACAGGTATACAGTTACTGATTTATAAAATACTTCCCCTTTTTGAATGAAGTACATTCCTATTCTGTCATCCTATCTGTGTGTCTGCCCTGGAAAGGTAGAAAGAACAGATCAATTGATCTCCATTTTAATTTTTTTTTTTTTTTAAACCAGACCCACTGGTTTCCAAACGTAGCCTGTGCCATGTGAATGAGCTGAGCCCTGGGATGGGGGTTTCACTACCACGGCCCCCGCTCAGGTCCACCTGTCACTCGGAAGTTGGAGTGGGTGAGGCGGGCAGTAAGAAACCGCCTGGCTGAGTAGGTCCAGGCATGAGACAGGAGCCCCTGACCCTGCATCAAACTCACCTTTCTTCATCGTGTGGAACCCCTCCCCGACCTGAAGGTTTGCGAGACGCTCCAGGAATGGTACAGACGACCCAGGACCAGCCAGACACGGCTCTTTATTGACAATGAATCCGTGTGCCATTTCTCATCAGGCCCAGCTCAGAGGGAGAAATCAGAATCACAGAAGGATCCAGGGCCCCAAGGTGACAGGGACTGCAAACTTGCCAGTTCTAATTCCCATCTTAAGGAATGAGGGGAGGCGCGGAGAGAAAGGGGAAGGAGGCCCGGGCACAAGAGCAAGCTTTGTCCCCCATCGCCGTCCCCACGGGAGCCCTCGCCCAGCGGTGATGCCAGCAGAGCCACAACAGAGCTGGTCTGGGAGCTGTTGGGAACAAAGACCCCATTGTTGCCTCCTGTGAGGTTTCCAAAGCCCAAGAAACAGAAGCTAAGGCCCGACAACTGCCGGGGAGGAGCAGCGGGTGTGACCTGTCTCGTCACCATCATCTGAGGAAACATGCTACCAGTCGTCTGGCAAACCTACCTCCCCACGACGGCTCTTTACACCAGGACAGGTAGCTCAAGTCATGACAGGCCACGTGAAAGCACAGAACAACAGGGACTCTGTCCTGGGTGGGCAGAGCAGGAGGTGACAAATGAGAGATGGGCTAAAGGCGAGCAGAGAAAGGGGCCCAGTGGGCCTTGGCCACACTCCCTGCAACCCACCCAGGGCTCCTCCACCTGGTAACTGGTCCCCACAAAAGGTGCAGTCAAGCATTTACCTTTGCCTGTTCCCACACACCTTCCCTTTGTCAAGTCCCTCAAGCTTGTCATGGCCTTACCAGCTAGAGATGGCAAAAGGGCCAACACACACCAGCCAGCTTCCTGCCCCTCCAGATCCCCTAACCCTCAGTCCCAGCGGGATCCCTCCCTGGGCGGGGCCAACTCTCCCAAGGAAGCGGGTCGTTTGGAAAGGCTAGTCTACCAGTAAGGCTGGACCCCCGAGTAAGATGGGGCCCAGCTCCCCTGCACAGTGATCCGCCCCTGCCTTAAAGAATTTGCAGCTCAAAAGTCCCCTGGAGGGGCTTCCCTGGTGGTGCAGTGGTTGAGAGTCCGCCTGCCGATGCAGGGGACGAGGGTTCGTGCCCCGGTCCAGGAAGATCCCACATGCCGCGGAGCGGCTGGGCCTGTGACCCATGGCCGCTGAGCCTGCGTGTCCAGAGCCTGTGCTCTGCAACGGGAGAGGCCACAGCAGTGAGAGGCCCGCGTACCGCAAAAAAAAAAAAAAAAAGCCCCCTGGAAACCCCAATGTGATCCCCCTTTACTAAGGGTAGACAGCGCATGGGCAACCTAAGCAGCATGTCAAACACTCAGGTTTTAAGACTGAGTTCGTAAGCATGATGTCCTATTGTCAAATCCTCTCCTGCCCGAACCCCCAACCCATAGCCTAATGCTAGGAGGCCAAGGAGCCCTGTATGCCTTTCTTTCCTGCCAGAGGGCAGCAGAAGGGAACAGAGCTAGGGAGAACCTGGGCAGTGAGACCCTGTTCCAGACAGTGCCCTGGGGCAATGCCAAGCCCCAGGAACAGAAATGGCCATACATGTCTGTACTTCCAGTCTCCCAGGGAGATCAGAGCCTCTGAAAACATGCTATGTGATAAACCCTCGTACTCATCCCCAACCACTAGGAATCTAAAAGTAGCCTGAAAAAGTATGCACTCAGCACCAGCACCCCACCCCAGCCACTGCACCTGATAAGTGCCGCTACCCCCCACCCCGGCAATGACTTGTCTTGGGGAGTGCTATAAATACCACCTAAGCCGACCTGATGTGAATTATGAATACCAGGAATAGTTTCAGGGTTTCCAGGCACTGGCTATGTGACAGGGGTGTCAGATTCAAAGTCACCTGTGCGAGACGCAGACCCAGAGGACACACAATACCCTGCCTTCTAAACCACGGGGAGGATCCCCCCAGCAGAGCCACTCCCGTGTGGCTGACACCACTGCCGCCACCACCACTCTAGAAATCCGATGAGATGCTCTTCACCTCTTGTCAAATGGCTCGGAAGTATGAGACTCGGGGACATAAGTAGTTTGAAGTTATAGATAAAGACAAGTAGGGTTTCAGCCTTCTTACATATTTAAATCTCACTCAGAGCCTTTAAGAAATGAAGCCCTTGTAGACAAAAGACTGGAGGGGAAGCAGGTATTGACTGGATGACCCTAGGTGGTTACTGTCTCCCTGCACCTGGCATCCAGAGGATGCTTAGTACATGTCTGTGGAATGACCTTCAGTTTGGGGGCTTTCAGGGGTTCACAGCTGCAGAATCCTACCCCCCAGGAGCTGGGCTGGCTGCACTGGCACAGATAAGGGAGCTTGCCAAAGAGCAGAAAGCCAGCCAGGACACTGGACTGGGTGAGAGATCAAGCCCTCAGCACGGGGAGCAGGTGGGGGGAAGGGACTGAGCTGGGAGGCTAGAAGCCCAGGGATGGAGATACACATACACATAGGAAACAGGAGTGATGGCCCGGAAGGAAAAGGCGGTGTTCAGAGAGGAGAGGGAGAGAGGGCGTTAAGACAGAAGGAGAATAAACAGCAAAACGTGAAGGGCGGCCCAGGATGTGAGAATTGGCCCCCAAAGGGGTGGCGGAGGTCTTCCAGAACGGTGTTCTGCTCAGTGGTAGCCGTGCAAGTTGAGGAGCAGGGGCAAGAGGTATAGGTTATTCTTTTCTAAAGTTTGCCAACTGACATCTAACTTGACACCATGCTAGTGGTGAAAAGAAAAATAATCACACCCCATCGGTTTACAGCTCCAGCCTTTTTTTTTTTTTTTTGCCGTACGTGGGCCTCTCACTGTTGTGGCCTCTCCCGTTGCGGAGCACAGGCTCCGGACGCGCAGGCTCAGCGGCCATGGCTCATGGGCCCAGCCGCTCCGCGGCATGTGGGATCCTCCCGGACCGGGGCACGAACCTGTGTCCCCGGCATCGGCAGGCGGACTCTCAACCACTGCGCCACCAGGGAAGCCCAGCTCCAGCCTTTTAACAACCTTTGTGCTATTCTGCTTAGTTCCTTCCATCCCTCCCATCCAGATGCCCTCCCATCTGCTTTCCAACGCCTTTCAGAACTTCCAAGGCTGAGGCTGCACCCCCAGGAACCCTTCTCAGCTCCCCCAGCCCCCCATCTCTTCCACTCCCTGCTGGGTACCACTCTCCTGATCTACAAATGGCAGTGACTATGTGTCCCCCTCTCATCACAAACTCCTGAAGACAGAGTCAAGGTCTCACTGCTTCCATATTTCTCTCAGCAGGTGCCATAATCCTTTGCCCATGAGAGACCCTCCAAAAAGAACAGTAAATAAGACTGTTTTCTTTAAAACCAGTTCTTTTTCTCCCTCCTTCGATCGATTCTTTGTGCTCAGTAACAGACATAACTGCTCACACACCGTCCTGATGGCAAATATTTCCCCAGCATGTTTGATTCTGTTAGGCCCTCTGGAAGAACAGAAGCGGGCAGTGAATCTAAGGGGGGCATGGGGGGTGGAGGGAGAGAAGACAAGATACTAGAGTTTCTCTCTTATCTTTCCCAAGCCCCCCACCCCACCCCACATGGTCAGAGGAAGCCAGGGCCTTGGGAAGAATGCTCTGGAAGCATCTCTTCAAACCTTTATCCCAAGGAGTTCAGTCCTTACTAGGCTACCCCAGGTCATTCTTTCCCTGAAGGGCTGAAATAAAGGAAGCCAGCCTTCCAGAGTCTGAGCTAAACTAAAGACCTGGACTTAAATGCTCAGAACAAAACCCCTTTCCTGCCCAAGCCCTGCCCTCCCAGGGTCAAGATGAGGTCCCACGGAAGTGAGCCAGGAGGAGCCAGTGGGCCAGATATAGCACCCAACATCTGAAGCACTTGCCCTGAGCTGCCAGGGGCCCCAACCCTAACCACCAGACCTAAAAATGATCCCACACCCCATGAAGGTATCCCCACCTGGGGTCCCCAAGTTCCCACCCAGGCTCCTGGCCAGAGAACCAGCAGCCCTGTAGGAGACAAGCACCCCCTCCAGGTGCCACTATAACCCCAGCTAACCACACTCCTCCAATAAGCCTAGAAGCTACAAGTACAGCACATGAAAATGTCAACTCGGGACTTCCCTGGTGGCACAGTGGTTAAGAATCCGCCTGCCAGTGCAAGGGACACAGGTTCGAGCCCTGGTCCGGGAAGATCCCACATGCCGTGGAGCAACTAAGCCTGTGCACCACAACTACTGAGCCTGCACTCTAGAGCCCGCGAGCCACAACTACTGAGCCCATGTGCCACAACTACTGAAGCCCACGCGCCTAGAGCCCGTGCTCTGCAACAAGAGAAGCCACCGCAATGAGAAGCCCGCGCACCACAAGGAAGAGTAGCCCCCACTTGCCAAAACGAGAGAAAAGCCTGCGCGCAGCAACGAAGACCCAACACAGCCAAAAATAAATAAATAAAATAAAACATTTAAAAGTGGAAGCGTTTAGGGCTTCGCTGGTGGCGCAGTGGTTGAGAGTCCATCTGCCGATGCAGGGGACACGGGTTCGTGCCCCTGGTCCGGGAAGATCCCACATGTTGCGGAGCGGCTGGGCCCGTGAGCCATGGCCGCTGAGCCTGCGCGTCCGGAGCCTGTGCTCCACAACGGGAGAGGCCACAACAGTGAGAGGCCCGTGTACCGCAAAAAAAAAAAAAAAAAAAGTGGAAGCATTAAAAAGAAAAAGAAAAGAAAATGTCAAGGCCTGGTCTCCCCCATGTGTGAGGGCAGCGGTTGAAGCCCACTCTTGGGATCCCAGAGGCCTCCCTTAGGCACCAACATTTGCTTGAGGACTGCTCTATAAACTGACATCAGTGGAAAGGAAACATCCAGACTACAATCACAGTAGAGTCATCGACTATGGCATAGCCCCTCGGGAAATAAAAAGGCGAAAATGAGCCACAAATTGCTAAGGTTTCGAAACCCCAAAATAAAGCACATATGCCTTTGCCGTGAACAAAGTTATCACATACCCCGTGTCCTGGAAGTCTCAGGAGGCCTCTTCAGCAGGCAGCCCCCTCAGCTCGCCCATGAGGCCTGCGATCACACCTGTGGGAGGGCCTGGCCCCGTGGAGAATAGCACCAAACACTGATTTTCTCCACCTACCCACCAGCAGCTCAGGAAGGGCTCACTGTTTGTAGACCCTGAAAACTATTATTTTCTGTCCTCCAAAACGCCGGCGAGTAAGCAAACCAGCCCCAGGAAACTAAATCCCAGAGCGAGGGGATAAGTGCAAACAGCCACACAGAAATCACGGAGGAAGAAGGATTCAGTGCCAGCCTGACTTAGAGCAGTCAGCATCAGTGACATTTTTGTTGAATTCTTACACAGAAGGCAGACTCCAAGTACCGCCAAAGAGAAGCAACCTGAGGACAGTTGACTGTTAAACAGGAAGGGACAAGAGGGGAACTTAGAGTCCAGTTTCCATTTTTCACACTATATAAAACCACCTCTCCACAGCTGGCTCCATCCGTCAGCAAGGGAAACCACAGCCCAGGACAGGCATGCAGCAGGCCCTGGAGAATCCCTCAGACACACTCTCCCTGGATCCCTGCAAACTGTCAGGTATCCTAACACCTGCACAGGAACAATAAACAACCATAGATAAGAGCTCCTACTTTTGGCACTTGCCATGCAGAGGTCGTATTTTGATCAGCAACAGGTACTTTCTGCCTCTTTACCTACAGACAGAATAGACAGGAGCCTATGCTATTACTATAAAAATCCTACTTTGAGGATTCAAGTGTGTAATATTCTACCAAAAGTAAGTTGCCAATGCCAAATCACCTCTGCCCTCCCATCAAATCGGCCCATCTCCTGAGATCTTCCTACCCAACTATCTGGCCTTTTACCCAAGAACCACTTTGTGTTCACCGCTGGGTTGCTCAGATTTGGCTAACAAAAATACAGGGTACTTGGTTAAATGTGAATTGCAGGGAAACCACAAATAATTGCTTAATATAAGTATGCCCCATGCTACATTCATGACAGACTACTAATAAAATTATTCACTGTTTATCTGAGACATAAATTCAACTTGGCAGCCTGTACTGTACCTGGCAACCCTAGTTCAACATTCTAGAGAAAACGCTGAAGCCTGAGAACAGCTGGAAGCAAACTTTGGGAGCCCCCAGCTGTCGGCTCATTCCACACAGAGGATTAGCTGAAGCGGTACACTGGCCTTGCCACTCTGGACAACAAGGAAAAGCTGGGGGGGACGGGTGGGGAGACAGTCTCTACAGGAGAGACAAGTCAAGACCATTCTCCTCTACTGACAGGACTTGCTGAAAATAACAACATAGAAAAATGGGAACTTAAAACACACAAGCCAGACACAAAAGGACAAACATTTTATAATTCTACTTACGAGGTACATAGGTCCGTAGAGACAGGAAGTAGAATGGTGGTTGCCAGGGGCTAAGGGGAGGGGGGGGAAGGAGGAGTTACTGTTTAATGGGTACGGAGTTCCAGTTTGATGAAAAAGTTCTGGAGATGGATAGCGGTGAACTGTACATTTAAATGTTATGTATATTTTACAACTTTTTTTTTTTTTTTTTGTGGTACCCGGGCCTCTCACTGTTGTGGCCTCTCCCGTTGCGGAGCACAGGCTCCGGACGCGCAGGCTCAGTGGCCATGGCTCACGGGCCCAGCCGCTCCGCAGCATGTGGGATCTTCCCCGACCGGGGCACGAACCCGTGTCCCCTGCATCGGCAGGCGGACTCTCAACCACTGCGCCACCAGGGAAGCCTTTTTTTTTTTTTTTTTTTAACTAGCCAATTTTCTCCTTGTTTCCAGTTTAGCTAGGTTTTTCCCTCCTTTATGTCTAATTCATCTTTAACTTCATGGAATAGGTATTCGTTGCTAAGAATCTCACAGTGTACGAGGAAATCACATCAGCCAGACACGGATGAAAATCAAGACCGGGGGGATGCTGGTCCTTACACCCATCAGGTCCCGTCCACCCAGGCCTCCCAAGTCCCCGCAGACTTGTCCTTCTCCCTCTGTGTTCTGCGGGCCTTGTCATCATCCTACATTCAGCCTTCAACAGGCTCTAGAAACCTTCCAGGAACAGAACTCAAGAGAGTCAGGAAAGCCCATCTCCACCGGCACAGGGGAGGCCTCTGGGCTGGTGGAAGCGGGGGATTTAGGCCTCACACCATCTCTGCAGTTGGAACACTTCTGTTTTCTGAGAAAGCAACCAGTCCCGGGGCCCTGAACTCGCCTTCAGGCAAATGAAAAAGCCAAACAATGCGTGAAAGCCAATGAAGGGAAAAAAACCAAGTTTGATTCCTTTGAGAAAGGGTTCTTTCCCATCCGCTCACACAGTGATGTCACACACGCATGCATCTCGACTCTGGAGGCTCCAGACCAGGGATCACTTCAAACAACTACCTGGTGTAAAGTTGCAGGTCACCTGCCTTGGAGAGGTTAGACAAAGAGATTCGGGGACTTCAGAAATGGCCTTGACATGTACAGTTAAAAAGTAAAACCCAGACAGAGTCAAGGGCTAGAAAGTATTCTTGAAGCCCACAAACCTATGAAAGGGTCCAAAGGTTGGCTGGAGACAGCAGGGAGGCTCCCTCGCTTAGCCCTGGTCAGGCCCTGGCCCGGTCATCAGGGCTGTGTAGACTCCTCCCCCTAGGAACCCGGACTCTCCTCAGCTCTTACTCGCCCCATCTGACCCTGACCTGGCCAGACGGCTAAGCAGCCACACTGACCCCTCACACCGCACACCAGACTCCGGGGCAGACGGAGGCACACACGCGTGGGTTTGAAGCAGGTGTTCTCTTACCTACCTGAGCCTCAGAATCACACCAGGGATTCCCACTCTACCCCACCCCATCCCGATTCCACTCTCCACCTACTGCAGGGCCCAGGGATCACCAGGTCTGGCAAGTACCCCAGGCAATTCCAAAGGAAGAGAATCCTCAGACCACACACAAAACACAGAGGCAAGATTTGAGCTTTAAAAAAAAAATGTTAGGAGGACTACATGATGATACATGAGAATGCTCACAATATAATGTTAGGTGGGAAAAAAAAAAAGCTGAACACCCAACTTCATATCCTGGGGCTGTAAGTTGAATATATATATACATATTGAACTTGTTCCCAAGTTAACATATTGAACTTGTTCCCAAGTTAACTACGGAATAATAAGTCTTTCTTCTATAAAGATGGGGATTTTGAGATACCATCAACTTCTGAATCTGCCTGCTAACTCAGCTGTGCTCATAATATTACAGTGCCCCTGAGCGATGCCAGTTTCCTGTCTCCTCGCCATCTGAGAATAGGATCTGGCTTCGAAGGGAAGAGAGTAGTTAGTTGGGAGAAGAGGGTTCCAGACCAGGGGTCTTTTTGGATTCAGAGCTGAAGGGTGAGGGCTCCAAAGACACCCTGAGAGGTCTGCTGGGAAGCTGCCTGGCCAGAGCAGAGATTCTGCAGGAGACAGTAGAAAATAACATTAGAAAGGTGAGTTGGGGTCCAGCTACAGATGCAACTGGGGCCACTTGAGCAGCACTGGAGCCGCAACACACAATTAACTGTGTGGGAGAACTTGACAGGGAATCCAAATCCTTTTACAACCAGGACAAGGAAGAAACAGCAAGAAGGAAATGAGGGGGGTGCGGGGGAGAGGAGCAGTGATTAAATCAGAAATTATAGACCGACAATCATCCAACCACACACCTTTGACTATGAATATTAAGCCTGGAAACCCAGCCACCTCCCAACTTTCTCTTGTCCTTACTATGCATAACTGTGACAGAGGTTCTTTTTCTCTTTGTTTTTTGAAGGGAACTGGGACTGGTCCTGATACAGCAGCAACTGTGATTTCTAAACTCCCCTACTTTCTGCCAGCTCACCTGCTATTCAAGCATCTACCTCAGCTCCTGGAAGGGGAGGGAGGAGTGAAAAGGAAGATGCCAGCATCAGGACCAAACTCTGGCACAGACCATCCTTCAGAAGCAAAGGATTCCAGCTGCGCACAAGACTTCCACAAACCCCTTCATAAGAAACTACAGTACCAGGCACCTCCACTTATAACCATCCATGTGGCCTGCCTTCTTTAAGAACTGATCTATCTCTAAGGCTTCTCTTGGCATGTTAAGCCACTTTATTTCAGGCCTTGAAAACCAATGCTCAGTGACACACTATTTTTCCTACTGTCAAGGAATTTAATACCCAGCATTCAGTATTTTATATTAAAATTGGTTATTTTTGCTACACATCAAAAGCCAGTTTCCCCTTAAAACTGCAAAGCTGAGACACCACACCAAGGGATGCAAAAAGAAGCAGCCAGTTGCCCTGTAAAATTATGCCAATAATACCCTCTCTCCCTGGAGAGAGAAAGAAGCCCCCTAGACAAAAGAGAAGAAACCGGAAGAGAATGCTCCATCTTAGTCATCTGTTAATAGGATAAGTTGCATGTTAACATTTTAAATTAGGTCAGAACTTGGGTTCTGGTATTGGGCTTTTAAAGTACTTTCTTGTTTCATATTTGGAATAACAGATAGGTGAGTCTAGAGACTCCTCCTTGAATTATTACTCTTAACAACCAAAGGTTATTTCTAATATTTTGTATCTCAGTTACAGTCTGTTGCCCTTAAAAAAAAAATTTTTTTTTAATCTGTGATTAAAAAATATGATTGAAGGGCTTCCCTGGTGGCACAGTGGTTGAGAGTCTGCCTGCCGATGCAGGGGACACGGGTTCGTGCCCCGGTCTGGGAAGATCCCACATGCTGCGGCGCGGCTGGGCCCGTGAGCCATGGCCGCTGAGCCTGCGCATCCGGAGCCTGTGCTCCGCAACGGGAGAGGCCACAACAGTGAGAGGCCCGCGTACCGCAAAAAAAAAAAAAGAAAAAAAAAAGATATATATATGATTGAAACATAAATGTCTTTCATCCAATGGATTTCAAGTGTTTTAGCCTTTAATCAGAAGTGGTCAACCTCTCATCTCGTCGTAACGAATAATTCCTCATAGGTTTTAGGCAAGAAACTCATGACAGAGAAGGCACTAGAGGGAAGAGCAGACACACAACAGAATAAACCAAATGAAGAAGAGAGGCCCCTCCCAGCCTGCCCACTGCAAGTCTCATTCTTCCCTCCCTGGATCGCTCTAATATGATCATGCATTCCTGTAACTACATTTGCAAATGAGTGACTCAATTCAATAACTGCTATCTAATTCTATCAAGACTTGGGATGTACTTGTTTGAGGGAAGCTACATGGAATTAGGGCTTTAACAACTAGGAACTCTGTTGTTCTTCACTGCTGCGAGCCTGTAGTCTACAGCACTGGGGTCGCCCAAGCCCTCCCCAGGGCATCTCTGGAGCCAAAGGGTCTAATGGAATCTAATGTAAGGTGAATAAATAGGCTCAGTGGGCCCAACCAGAGACAGGCATCCAAGTTCAACTCCTAAATCCCTGGCCTTGGGGCAGGCTAAAAGTACAGATTCCTGGGCCCCTCTGGAGGATTCTACATCAGTAGCCCTGGGGAGGGGCAGTCCCTGGGCCAGCCTCAGTTCAGTCCTGGCTCACTGTGGATAAGCAGTAGCCAAGCTCTATTTTGGTGCCAGGAGTCCCTCACAATAGCACGTTGGCAAAGTATGAAGCTGGAAATCAGCTTGTTGCTATTGGATATAACTGGTACAAAAATAGAAAGGCACTGGAGTGAGGGGTGGTAGGAAGTGAGTTTCCCCCAATACCCCCAGGGGATTTGGAGCTTGAGAGGGGTTAATTCTGTCAAAGGAGCACTTCCAAGAAGGACGACTAAGCCTGAGAGACTTTGAAGAAAGGGTTAGGGGTCCTTTGTCCTTCAAGTCACTTGGCTTGACAACCCAACCATAGGCTTTTTCCATGTATTTCCCTGGCCATCCAGCTTGAAGCCACCTCTGCCCACTTTTTTTTTTTTTTTTTGCGGTACGCAGGCCTCTCACTGTTGTGGCCTCTCCCGTTGCGGAGCACAGGCTCCGGACGCACAGGCTCAGCGGCCATGGCTCACGGGCCCAGCTGCTCCGCGGCATGTGGGATCTTCCCGGACCGGGGCACGAACCCGTGTCCCCTGCATCGGCAGGCAGACTCTCAACCACTGCGCCACCAGGGAAGCCCCTCTGCCCACTTTAAACTCCTAATGTACATCATTAATACAACTTCCCAGATTGCATTCCATTCCATTAGTGAATAGTCCATAATCTTCAAAGAAAATGAAGGGCTTCTTGGACAATAAAGTCTGGGAAACCAAAGATTATGCAGATGTGTATTCATTATGGAGATTATGATTCTGAGGTCTTTAGTAAACTGTTTAATTTTATTTGACCTATTCTAAATGCAACTGACCTAGGAACCTATTTGTCGAGGAAAACCTATTACCATCTTGCAAAACTGAAGATCTAAGAAGATGCTGGGAAATGCTGAGCTATCCCATTCCTCCAACAACTAATTACATCACATCTTATAGTTTACTATTTAACTGACTTGAATGGTTATTTAATCTTTCGTTACTTAGCTCTGTATGCGTTTGGGTATTATCTTAAATAGAATATTCATTTGAACTAGGATCATGTCTTACGTGTCTTTGAATTTCCATCAGCCCCCAGTCCACCCCCTGTATAGTAGAGATACCCTCAAGAAATTCTTTAAAGTGTTACATCTGATGTTATAAACCACATGTGTCATAGAATACACAATTTTTAAAACCTGAAATCAAGGTTCCACTTACATATGTATATGTATACATATATGTATATGTATACTAAAGCCCAGAGATGTAAAAAGGATTGTCCAAAGTCATAAAAAGTTAATCAAAGAACCATGACAAGAACCCAGGTCTTCCAACTCCTTAGCTAGTCTACCTTCTGTAATTTCAAGAAGCCTTAACCTTCCAGGATCCAGCTGATTTTCCAGCAGGTAAATGAATAAAGGGTATTCCAGGGATGTGAATACCCCAGGATGCATGTCACAAACATACCAAGTATAGAAGAACTAAAGCAAGCAAAATCCAAGAGGCTCTGTACAGCTGAGGAGGACTCTGAAGGAGGTGACAGCTTAGGGCTGTCGCTGATAGCACTCCCAGAAGCTGAGACAAGTCCTTCCTTGAAGCCACATGGCTGACAGGGTCTTGGTGCTCCGGCCGGGTGTCAGGCCTGAGCATCTGAGGTGGGAGAGCCGAGTTCAGGACACTGGACCACCAAAGACCTCCTGGCCCCATGTAATATCAATAGGTGAGAGCTCACACAGAGATCTCCGTCTCAAATCTAAGACCCAGATCCACTCAACGACCAGTAAGTTCCAGTGCTGGACACCCCATGTCAAACAACTTGCAAGACAGGAACACAACCCCACCCATTAGCGGAGAGGCAGCCTAAAATCATACTAAGTTCACAGACACCCCAAAACACACCACCGGATGTGGTCCTGCCTACCAGAAAGACAAGATCCAGCCTCATCCACCAGAACACAGGCACCAGTCCCCTCCACCAGGAAGCTTACACAACCCACTAAAACAACCTTATCCACAGGGGGCAGATACCAAAACAACAGGAACTATGAACCTGCAGCCTACGAAAAGGAGACCCCAAACACAGTAAGTTAAGCAAAATGAGAAGACAGAGAAACACACAGCAGATGAAGGAGCAAGGTAAAAACCCACCAAATGAAACAAATGAAGAGGAAATAGGCACTGCCTGAAAAAGAATTCAGAGTAATGATAGTAAAGATGATCCAAAATCTTGGAAATAGAATGGAGAAGATACAAGAAATGTTTAACAAGGACCTAGAAGAACTAAAGAGCAAACAAACAATGATGAACAATACAATAAATGAAATTAAAAATTCTCTAGAAGGAATCAGTAGCAGGATAACAGAGGCAGAAGAAAGGATAAGTGACCTGGAAGATAAAATAGTGGAAATAACTACTGCAGAGCAGAATAAAGAAGAAAGAATGGGGCTTCCCTGGTGGTGCAGTGGTTGAGAGTCCGCCTGCCAATGCAGGGGACACGGGTTCGTGCCCCGGTCCGGGAAGATCCCACATGCCGCGGAGCGGCTGGGCCCGTGAGCGATGGCCACTGAGCCTGCGCGTCCAGAGCCTGTGCTCCGTAACGGGAGAGGCCACAACAGTGAGAGGCCCGCGTATTGCAAAAAAAAAAAAAAGAAGAAGAAAGAATGAAGAGAATTGAGGACAGTCTCAGAGACCTCTGGGACAACAGTAAACACACCAACATTCGAACTACAGGGGTCCCAAAAGAAGAGGAGAGAAAGAAAGGGACTGAGAAAATATCTGAAGAGATTATAGTAGAAAACTTCCCTAATATGGGAAAGGAAATAGCCAATCAAGCCCAGGAAGTGCAGAGAGTCCCATACAGTATAAATCCAAGGAGAAACACGCCATATTAATCAAACTGTCAAAAATTAAATACAAACAAAAAAATATTAAAAGCAGCAAGGGAAAAGCAACAAATAACATATAAGAGAACCCCCATAAGGTTAACAGCTGATCTTTCAGCAAGAACACTGCAAGCCAGAAGGGAGTGGCAGGACATATTTAAAGTGATGAAAGGCAAAAACCTACAACCAAGATTACTCTACCCAGCAAGGATCTCATTCAGACTAGATGGAGAAATTAAAAAGTTACAGACAAGCAAAAGTTAAGAGAATTCAGCACCACCAAACCAGCTTTACAACAAATGCTAAAGGAACTTCTCTAGGCAGGAAACAAAACACAAGGAAAAGACCTACAGTAACAAACCCCAAACAATTAAGAAAATGGTAATAGGAACATACATATCAATAGTTACCTTAAAGGTAAATGGATTAAATGCTCCAACCAAAAGACACAGACTGGCTGAATGGATACAAAAACAAGATCCATATATATGCTGTCTACAAGAGACCCACTTCAGAGCCAGGGACACATAGAGACTGAAAGTGAGGGGATGGAAAAAGATATTCCATACAAATGGAAATCAAAAGAAAGCTGGAGTAACAATTCTCATATCAGACAAAATAGACTTTAAAATAAAGACTATAACAAGAGACAAAGAAGGACACTACATAATGATCAAGGGATCAATCCAAGAAGAAGATATAACAATTGCAAATATTTATGCACCCAACATAGGAGCGCCTCAATACGTAAGGCAAATGCTAACAGCCATAAAAGCGGAAATCGACAGTAACACAATAATAGTAGGGGACTTTAATACCCCACTTTCACCAATGGACAGATCATCCAAAATGAGAGTAAATAATAAGGAAACACAAACTTTAAATGACACATTAAACAAGATGGACTTCATTGATATTTATAGGACATTCCATCCAACAACAATAGAATATACTTTCTTCTCAAGTGCTCATGGAACATTCTCCAGGATAGATCATATCTTGGGTCACAAATTAAGCCTTGGTAAATTTAAGAAAATTGAAATCATATCAAGTATCTTTTCCAACCACAACATTATGAGACTACATTCAATTACAGGAAAAAAATCTGTAAAAAATACAAACATATGGAGGCTAAACAATACACTACTAAACAACCAAGAGACCACTGAAGAAATCAAAGAGGAAATCAAAAAATACCTAGAAATAAATGACAATGAAAACATGACAACCCAAAACCTATGGGATGCAGCAAAAGCAGTTCTAAGAGGGAAGTTTATACCAATACAATCCTACCTTAAGAAACAAGAAAAATCTCAAATAAACAACCTAACCTTACACCTAAAGCAATTAGAGAAAGAACAAAAAAAAACCCAAAGTTAACAGAAGGAAAGAAATCATAAAGATCAGATCAGAAATAAATGAAAAGAAATGAAGGAAACAATAGCAAAGATCAATAAAACTAAAAGCTGGTTCTTTGAGAAGATAAACAAAATTGATAAACCATTAGCCAGACTCATCAAGAAAAAAAGGGAAAAAACTCAAATCAATAGATAGAAATGAAAAAGGAGAAGTAACAACTGACACTGCAGAAATACAAAGGATCACGAGAGATTACTACAAGCAACTTTATGCCAATAAAATGGACAACCTGGAAGAAATGGACAAATTCTTAGAAAAGTACAACCTTCCAAGACTGAACCAGGAATAAATAGAAAATATAAACAGACCAATCACATGCACTGAAATTGAAACTGTGATTAAAAATCTTCCAACAAACAAAAACCCAAGACCAGATGGATTCACAAGCGAATTCTATCAAACATTTAGAGAAGAGCTAACACCTATCCTTCTCAAACTCTTCCAAAATATAGCAGAGGGAGGAACACTCCCAAACTCATTCTACGAGGCCACCATCACCCTGATACCAAAACCAGACAAAGATGTCACAAAAAAAACCTACAGGCCAATATCACTGATGAACATAGGTGCAAAAATGCTCAACAAAATACTAGCAAACAGAATCCAGCAGCACATTAAAAGGATCATACACCATGATCAAGTGGGGTTTATCTCAGGAATACAAGGATTCTTCAATATATGCAAATCAATAAATGTGACACACCAAATTAACAAATTGAAGGAGAAAAACCATATGATCATCTCAATAGATGCAGAAAAAGCTTTTGACAAAATTCAACACCATTTATGATAAAAACCCTCCAGAAAATAGGCATAGACCAAACATTTACCTCAACAACATAATAAAGGCCATATATGACAAACCCACAGCCAACATCGTTCTCAATGGTGAAAAACTGAAAGCATTTCCACTAAGATCAGGAACAACACAAGGCTGCCCACTCTCACCACTATTATTCAACATAGTTTTGGAAGTTTTAGCCACAGCAATCAGAGAAGAAAAAGAAATAAAAGGAATCCAAATCGGAAAAGAAGTAAAACTGTCACTGTTCGCAGATGACATGATACTATACATAGAGAATCCTAAAGATGCTACCAGAAAACTACTAGAACTAATCAATGAATTTGGTAAAGTAGCAGGATACAAAATTAATGCACAGAAATCTCTTGTATTCTATACACTAATGATGAAAAACCTGAAAGAGAAATTAAGGAAACACTCCCATTTACCAATGCAACAAAAAGAATAAAAGAGCTAGGAATAAACCTACCTAAGGAGACAAAAGACCTGTATGCAGCAAACTATAAGACACTGATGAAAGAAAAATTAAAGATGATACAAACAGATAGAGAGATATACCATGTTCTTGGATTGGAAGAATCAACATTGTGAAAATGACTATACTACCCAAAGCAATCTACAGATTCAATGCAATCCCTATCAAACTACCACTGGCATTTTTCACAGAACTAGAACAAAAAATTTCACGATTTGTATGGAAACACAAAAGACCCCAAATAGCCAAAGCAATCTAGAGAAAGAAAAACGGAGTTGGAGAAATCAAGCTACCTGACTTCACACTGTACTACAAAGCTACAGTAATCAAGACAGTATGGTACTGGCACAAAAACAGAAATATAGATCAATGGAACAGGATAGAAAGTCCAGAGGTAAACCCACGCACATATAGTCACCTTATTTTTTATAAAGGAGGCCAGAATATACAATGGAGAAAAGACAGCCTCTTCAGTAAGTGGTGATGGGAAAACTGGACAGCTACATGTAATAGAATGAAATTAGAACATTCCCTAACACCATACACAAAAATAAACTCAAAATGGATTAAAGACCTAAATGTAAGGTCAGACACTATAAAACTCTTAGAGGAAAACATAGGCAGAACACTCTATGACATAAATCACAGAAAGATCCTTTTTGACCCACCTCCTAGAGAAATGAAAATAAAAACAAAAATAAACAAATGGGACCTAATGAAACTTAAAAGCTTTTGCACAGCAAAGGAAACCATAAACAAAATTAAAGACCACCCTCAGAATGGGAGAAAATATTTGCAAACGAAGCAACTGACAAAGGATTAATCTCCAAAATATACAAGCAGCTTATGCAGCTCAATAACAAAAAAACAAACAACCGAATCCAAAAATGGGGAGAAGACCTAAATAGACATTTCTACAAAGAAGATATACAGATTGCCAACAAACACATGAAAGGATGCTCTACATCACTAATCATTAGAGAAATGCAAATCAAAACTGTCAGAATGGCCATCATCAAAAAATCTACAAACAATACATGCTGGAGAGGGTGTGGAGAAAAGGGAACACTCTTGCACTGTTGGTGGGAACGTAAATTGATACAGCCACTATGGAGAACAGTATGGAGATTCCTTAAAAATCTACAAATAGAACTACCATATGATCCAGCAATCCCACTACTGGGCATATACCCTGAGAAAACCATAATTCAAAAAGAGTCATGTACCACACTGTTCACTGCAGCACTATTTACAATAGCCAGGACATGGAAGCAACCTAAGTGTCCATGGAGAGACGAATGGATAAAGAAGACGTGGCACATGTATACAATGGAATATTACTCAGCCATGAAAAGAAACAAAATAGAATTATTTGTAGTGAGGTGGATGGACCTAGAGTCTGTCATAAAGAGTGAAGTAAGTCAGAAAGACAAAAACAAATACCGTATGCTAACAGATAAACATGGAATCAAAAAAAAAAAAAAAAAAACATGGTTCTGAAGAACCTAGGGACAGGACAGGAATAAAGACACAGAAGTAGAGAATGGACTTGAGGACACGGGGAGGGCGGAAGGTAAGCTGAGACGAAGTGAGAGAGTGGCATGGACATATATACACTACCAAATGTAAAATAAATAGTGGGAAGCAGCCGCATAGCACAGGGAGATCAGCTCATGCTTTGTGACCACCTAGAGGGGTGGGACAGGGAAGGTGGGAGGGAGACACAAGAGGGAGGAGATATGGGGATATATGTGTATGTATAGCTGATTCACTTTGTTATACAGAAGAAACTAACACACCATTGTAAAGCAATTATACTCCAATAAAGATGTTTAAAAAAAAATCCAAAAAATACCAGAGGTGCTAAATAGAAGTTAAGCACTCTTGGAAGATTCCACAATGCTTATTTGAAGTTTAACGCTTCAGGGCTCAGTATCAAGAGTATTAAGAAAGACTATGACATTTGCAATTTGTAGAGCTAAATGAGACACCTGACTGTTGTCTACTGGAACATCACATTAAGCATTTCAATGTTTACTTCTTACAGAGCTACCTTTATACATGTAAGGCCTGATTATATTCAGTCAAAAGCTACTTAAGGTTATAAGAGTGTGTCTGTGTCTTGTGCACCCATGTACACATGCATGTGAATCTGTACTTGTTCCTCAAGATGTCCAGTGATGAAATCGTGATACCTCTCATTCCTCCACTAGCCTCAGTAACATGGATTCAACCCTAGCATATATCATATATATATATACATATGTATATGTATATGTGTGTGTATATATATATCAGAACCACTTGAGAGGCTGAGGGGAGGGGTACTATCTGCTAATGCAGAATCAAGACCTCCCAAGGTGGAAGTCTCAGCACTTTAGAAAGCCACAGGTGATGCTGACCCACAGATACAGATAAGAACTACAGCTCTGGAGGCCTGGGGTCAGCTGGCTCATTTGCAGGGACTGCCTGCCCCATGGGCATTTCAACAGATCCAGTTCTACTCGTAAAGGTCAATTCCTCCAGCAAAGCCTCTCTGACCCCTGGCTTCCCCAAGCCCACCATTCTCTCCCCTGTCCCAGAATCCCTCAGTGCTTGACCTGTACAGCTGACAGCGAGCATTCTCCTGGTAAGTCCAGGGCCATGATGCAAGTAACTGTAATTTTGTTAAAGCATTCATTGTGCTTCTTTGTACTTTTTAGTTCCTCACTAGGGCCCAGCCGTTCTCAGCCGATGCACTGCAGATGACAGGCAATGCTGCACGAGCTGGCTCTGTTTCTCCTCTTTCCACCCCACTCAATAATGCATATTAGAAACCATACAAGGGAAAACAATCTTATTCCAGGAATCACCTTGCTTTCCAGTAGGTCATCCAAAAATATAGTGCCTTAACCAGTAATTAGTAGCAAATCACTTGAACATGGCTCACAATTGATTATGACACAGTAGTAAGTTAGGACACTAGGGTTAAGAACTGTTGACTTAACTAGTCGCTAACAGCCTTATGCTGGTGTTAGAAATGGAAACAAAGTAAACAGGACTAAGAAATGATGGTTCTTTAGAAGACAGAAATATCAATTGATTCAAAATCTTCAAAGTCTACTTTATTGCATTTAATGGGATACATTACTGACTATGGGAATAGTCTTCACAAATCTGGTAAATCACAAAAGCTCCAGGACAATGGCCTTATAAAAATCTAAAGACTACTCTTAGGGAATTCCCTGGCGGTCCAGTGGTTAGGACTCAGCGCTTTCACTGCTGGGGCCCAGGCTCAATCCCCGGTTGGGGAACGAAGATCCTGCAAGCCATGCAGTGCAGCCCCCCAAAAAATGAATAATAAAAATAAAGACTACTATTACTATGCCTCCTTCGTGGAACTTACCCCTTCCATTATTGTCAAGAACCACACCATCCACAGGGCCCAGGCCATCTGAAGGCTCAGTCCACGTGGGCTTTGTCACCTCCATGGACACAGCGAAGGTAACCAATGACCTCATGTCATTAAAGACAAAGGCTATTTCTCAGACCCCCTCATCCTGTCCTCTCAGCAGCACCTAGCATTCCTAACCTCACTCACCCCCTCAACACCGCGCCCCCCCCCCAAGTTTTCCTCCTCCTTCTCTGGCCACACCTTCCTAGTCTCCTTTGTAGGTTCACCCTGGTCCACCACACCATTAACTGTGAAGGTCCCTCCCAGGCTCACATCAGTAGGCACTCAAAGCTTTCTTGACTGAATGGTGAATTCTGTTCACACTTACAAATGAACTGCTGGAAACCAGATTCCCATGTTACAGGCACCCTACAGAATGATCCCCAGCCTCTCCAACCAGCAAGGCAAACAGGAAAAATGAGGGTTGTGGGTTCATACCCTACTCTCTTCCCCTCCTCATGCTCCTGAATTTTTTTGTTTCAGGTTTAGGAATTTGAGAGGATGTTGATTAGGTCTTTTTTGAGGTAGCTGGGAATAAAAATTGCTGAACAATAAATCTTCCTTTACAGGTTTAATAAAGAGCTTGTTCATAACCCAACTTATTTTCCTTTTGCCCAAGTTTTTTTTAACATTTTAACAAAGAATGCAGAACTTTTACCAATAAAGGTAAAGAAGAAGAAATTATTAATGGTGATAAAACAAACTGTAGTTTTATATTAGAAACTGTTAAGCAGGAAGGGCATGGACCAAAAAAAAAAAAAAAAACCACTGCAGCCAGAAGAAATTCTAGAAGGCATTTATGAATCTGATCTTTTAAAGAATAAATAATACATTATTAACTGTGATAGGTTGAATACTGCCTCTCCCCCAAAAGATATCCACCTCCTAATCCCAAGAACCTGTGAATACATTACCTTACGTGGCAGAAGAGTATGTGCAGACATCATTAAGTACCTTGAGGGGAAATCATCCTGAATTACCAAATTGGGCCCAATGTAATCACAAGGTCCTTAAAAGAAGGGTCAAGGTCAGAAGGAAGGAGAACTGACGTCGGAGGTAGAGGTCAGAGAGCAAGGTTGGAAGATGCTATGTTGCTGGCTCTGAAGATGGAGACGGGGCCACAAGCCAAGGAATGCCAGAGGCCTTTAGAAGCTAGAAAAAGCAAGGAAATACAATCTCCCCCAGAGCCTCCAGAAGGAGAAGAGCCCTGTTGACACCTTCTTTTTAGGACTTCTGACCTCCAGAACTATAAGAAGATAAATTTGTGTTGCTTTAAACTAGTAAGTTTAAGGAAGTTCCCTGGTGGTCTAGTGGTTAGGATTCAGGGCTTTCACTGCCATGACCTGGGTTCAATCCCTGGTAGAGGAACTGAGATCCCACAAGCTTCCTGGCATGGTCAAAAAAACTTTTTTTAATTAAAAAAAAAAAGACTAGTAAGTTTAAGGTAATTTGTTATAGTAGCAAAATGTTTTGATTTCCAAGGTTGAGTACATATCTGAAATACTTAAGCTCATTTTCAATGAGAAAAAAAACCCCAACTTTTCCTCTAGGAAATAGGATGTATGAACACCCGTTTTTCAGAAGAACAGAAGTACTTAATAATGAGTCCACCTTGACAGCCTTTCATGTGAATGTTGTTCAAACTTGTCTAAATTCATTTATGCCCTTAGTGTGAACAAGCATCACCTCCTGATAACTGGCCCAAGGAGCGGATAAAACAAAGCCAGAAGTCAGATCCTGCCTGTGCGCAGGTTTGCAGATCTCCACCACCAGAGCCAAATCGAGCAACCAACGTAATGTCACCAACTTCAGAAGAGATGCAGTCAGCTCACGTGAACTGTTATGACACAGCTGGGCAGTTAATTCCCTAATTTTCTAATTCAGAGTACTTAATATGTGCTTCATTATGAGAACTGATGGGGTACTATGAGATTCTTTTGCCAACAAAGTACCCTATAAATAAAAGTTTGGGAAACAGTACTCTATCCCTCTTCTCAGACATTCATACATTAAAGGCTCTGACAAGTTCTGCAGTTTTAGGGTTTTGTTTTATTTTTTTGTTTTGTTTTGTTTTACATCTTTATTGGAGTATAATTGCTTTACAATGGTGTGTTAGTTTCTGCTTTATAACAAAGTGAATCAGTTATACATATACATATGTTCCCATATCTCTTCCCTCTTGCGTCTCCCTCCCTCCCACCCTCCCTATCCCAACCCTCTAGGTGGTCACAAAGCACCGAGCTGATCTCCCTGGGTTTTTTTGTTTTTTTTAAAAAAAGCCCAGTTATCATAGTTTAGCTCAGTGTTTTGTACTTGTATTCAGGGGTGGGGCCATTTGAAACTTACCCAAGTTAGAAAGCCCCCTGCCTGTTTTTTTTTTTTTTTTTTTTTTAGGAGAAAGAATATAAGATTAGGTGCAGGGCCTTGGTAGGGATCCCCTTTGTGAGAGGTTGTAAAGCTTCAACTTCATAGTTTCATGGCAAATCTATCCCTACCTGTGTTGAAACCTCCTTGCACTTACCAACATCTGACACAGCACTAGTTCAATGGAGCACATACATGAGGAAATGCTGTCCTAGAGCATGAATATGAAAGAGGCAAGAAACTGACAAAGTACTTGCTGAACAAGCTACCTATTCTACACCAATGTGACTATATCCACAACCTAGCTTTGTTTTCATGGGCCATTTTCCAAAAGATAGAAATAGCTTTGTTTTATAGGACAGTATTCCCTGTAATAGTCACTGATTCATGCTTTCAACATTTGCTAAGCACCACATGGGAGGACACAAAAAAGGTTGAAATAGCCTCAAGAAGCTAAACTGCTGAAAGAATAGCAGTTGTGCACCCATATCACAAGCTGCTTGGCATGACAGCTCCATTTTAGAAGGGAGGTGTCAATCTTAACTAGAAGTATGGTGGTCAATAATTCCTGCTATGGTGATGTAAGAGTCCATAGCCAAGGGCGAGATAGGGACAGGATGGGGAGAGGGGTAGAGAATAATCAGGTTGCTATGGAAACACTCCCCAAAGCAGAGAAGGACAGCCAGCACTGCCCTCCCCTCTCCTTGGGCACAAGCACCAGTCTACCAACCTTTAGGCTATGGGTCTATTTCCAGAAAAAAAAATGCTCTGCCATTCAGTTGTATTTATGTAGCCACACAGAACCATGCTCTTGCCAAGTTCAAGATGCACTTCACCCAAGGAATAGGACCTACCTTTAGGCCTAACCTACCTATAGGCAAGGAGAGAAGATATGCAAGAATCAAGAATGATTTGGTCAGGACTTCCTTGGTGGCACAGTGGTTAAGAATCCGCCTGCCAATGCAGGAGACATGGGTTCGATCCCTGGTCCAGGAAGATCCCACATGCCGTGGAGCAACTAAGCCCATGCACCACAACTACTGAACCTGCACTCTACAGCCCTCGAGCCACAACTACTGAAGCCCGTGCACCCGTGCTTGGCAACAAGAGAAGCCAACGCAATGAGAAGCACACACACCGCAACGAAGAGTAGCCCCCACTCGCCGCAACTAGAGAAAAGCCCACATGCCGCAACGAAGCCCCAGTGCAGCCAAAAATAAATAAATTTAATAAATTAAAAAAAAAAAAGAATGATTTGGTCTCTATCTCAAGTTTAGATGTAAGGAGTTTGAACAGGCAAAGGTGTGCCATAAATCTAATGTTTTAATTTGGCAATAATTAGATGCTAAAGTCTAAGTTACATGTGACCTCTGGGAAGTGGAAAGAATCGAATTCATGAGAAGCCCAAAATGAGACTTGAAGGACAGCAAGGCACACAAAGCTGAGGAGATGGCGAGAAGGAAGCCAGGACAGAGAGCACAAGGTCTGGCACACGGTGGGTTCTTTACTAACATGTGTTGATTAAATATGAACATGTCTGAACCAAGTGAATGAAGAGACCATCCCGGTTATCCTGCCCATGTCTCAAATCCAGTCACTGCACCCCTGCCTTGCATGCTGTCAGCGCTCCTGTCCCAATACCGAAGTTCCTGTCCCTTGAATGACCTTGACCTCGGTTAACCCGGACACAGCTGGAAGAGAGACACCAAATACCTTCTTGCTGCCTCACTAATGGCTCCTGACTTCATTCCAGAGCAACTTTTAAAACGGCAAGTTCACTGGAATCAAGGCCAAAATCTCAATGTTCCCACATGACAACTCACTCCCAAAGGGAAAGAGACCAACACCGGCCAGAGGCTTTTACAATCAGAGTCACTGACTCTGGCCATTCACCAGAAATGAACGTTTATTCCCACTGGAAGGCTCCCAGAAGCTGCTGGCATGCTGACCCGTCCTGTAGAAACCGATTAGGATAGGTCAAACAACCCGTGCCTCAGGACTGATCTGTGTGCAGGATGAAAAACAGGTTTCGTCACACCTGCCAACTCCCAGCGAATGGCAGTGGCTGCCTCTCCCAGGATTGTTGGGAAAATATCATGATCTTCTAACAGTATCTGCTACAGGCACAAAGTGATAGCCCATGGGCTATATATTTACTGTCCCTGATCCTAGTTTACTTACACTATATGATTTTATATATGTATATGCAAAATATATACACATGTAACAACATATACCACATTTATAAGTTCCCCTGATTAGCTGTAAAAAAATAAATAAATAAGAAAAGCCTTATTACAAACAACTACATCTAAATTGCAACCATATTATTAAATTCGCCTAAGGACAAAAGAGAAAGGAAAGAGTAGGAAGCATGACTTCAATCCGAGCCCAACATGTGCTAACACAGCCCTTGCTGAGAGGATCCAACTGTGCAGGCCTGGCAGCCATGGGCCCTTTCCCTCCCCAGAGCAGGAAGTCCCATGACGAAAAGAGGATTCTCCAGGGAGGCACTTCCTCTTGCCCTCAGGATCACCCAAGCCCCTGCCTTGGCTCAGGCGTTTCACAGTGAACTCAGCAGGGCAAGGAGGGCTGACCCTTGCAGAGCCACCATTTACTGCTCAAGGCACTTGTTTCAGGGACTTTACACAGTCTCAGTAACCACCTTGTCATCATCCTTAATCCCAAGCTTTGACCTAAATATAGTGAATGCTGGCTCCACCTCACTTCCAACTTCCCTCTTGCCCCAGCTGCACTGGACACCATGGGCCTAGTCAGTTGTGTACCCAACTGTATGATAAATGAATGATAAACACTGCAAGAGTCCAGAGGTAAGGAGAGCACCAACTCCATAATGTTTAAAAGGATGGCACGTGTTCAGAGCAACACTTTAGCACGTAAAGCTGTGCTTCCACCTAAAGAGGAGAATGGAGCCAAATGGAATTTGTATAGGGACCTTCCAGAGAGCCCTTCCTTTACAGGCAAGGTTGTCTTTCACTTGAAAGGATACACTTATTTCCACAGGGTAAACTGGAATAGTCTGTTTAAATATTCTCGCAAATGAAAAAAAAAAAAAAGTAAGGAGGTGGTCTGGCTGCTCCCCAGTGTCCCGTTTTCCATGAATAACGACTACCGGATTAGGTCATGTTGTTGACTATTTCTAGAGCAGCAAACAACGGCTCACTGCCAGATATCCTGGAAGTAACTTTGACTTTCTGACCAAGGCTGGCTTGTGATGAACGCTTTCTGACCCCGAGCTCATCCCACTACATCCTCTCTAATGCCTGTCTTCCCCATGAGCTGTCAGGACTGGGGCAGCTCCCACCAGAGGCGGTGGTGGGAAAGGGGCTGGACTACAGATGTCTGGTGCTCCTCCTACACCCTCAAGCCTGTAAATCAATTCGTTGCGCTGACAGTTGTAGCATAAATGATTCATAGCTGTGTTAATCAATACATTTTTGCAGACACTGCTATTAACTCTGGTCATTTCAAGGGGAAAATATAGTTAGGGATGCAGAAGCTGTTGTGCCAATTTGGTGGACACAAACACACACAAATCCCGGAGCTTTTTGAAAATATCTAGTCACATGGGGGGAAAAAGGCAACCTCACCTACAAGAGGTGTTAGTACCTTTAGGCAGAGGCTGGATAAAAGTGCATGTCAGTAAGGAGATGGATCCACATACCCCCAAAGCAACAGAGCTATGACCATGACCCTTGCCCAAATTTACTTGTGCCAACAGACACCTAGGGGCAGGGCAAAGGAGTACCTGTCTTTATAATTAATGTTCCAGGTCACAAATGGCAAAAGAAACAGCAGCATGACAGTAACTTCCACTCCCAGTAACATGACAGACATTACTAATCCATCACCACACTCTTGGCCACAGAAGCTGATTTGGCCCCATGATCTCTCTCACCTAAGTCCTCTCAGCAGCCAGCTCCAATCACCAGGATATGAAACTGAAGATGAAACCCATTTGTGTATCCACTGAACTCCTAACGCTGCTGTTGATGCATGTACTGATCAGGAAATACTCCTGGACCACTGACAGGCTGTACACCAGCATGGGAGCTGCTCTTTTAAGAGGTCTTGATGGTATTTTTCCTAAAGCAGCTTATCATCAATAAGAGATAAAACAGAAGCATGCAAATAACAAAAAGCCAATGTGACAAAAGTCCATTGAACAAATGTTTTGGAAATTCTACTGAAATGTTAGAGGGTGCACATGAAAGAGAAATCATAGAATCAAAGAATTGTGGAGCAAATGACCAAAGCCCTAAACAGCCCATGAGACCCTCCCCCAGCAACCAGGCTCCTCCAGGCCCCTTGAGCCTCCTCTCAGGGGCTTCCACCAGCCACCCTGGCCTTCTCTGGTTTCTCTAACACAATAAGCCCCTCCCACCCCAGGGCCTTGCCCGGCAGCTTCCTCGACTTGGAAGGCCCTGTGGTCCCACTGCATTGACACCCTGCCACCCACTCCCTTGAGTCTGGACAATGTCCACTCAGGCTATAGGTTTCCACTCAGACACATGCTCTCAAGGAAGCCCTCCTGAACATCCTCATGACCAGCCCACCCCAGACCAGGGTAGGACTCCTAGTTCTCCATCAGCCCTCATCCCAGTTTCAGTGACTCTTGGAGTGAATCCCACATCCCGGCTAAGCTTTTCAACTAGTTCTGTGAGGACAGGGTGGATGCCTGCTGTGTTTACCACCGTATCCCGAACATACAGAGCAGTGCCTGGAACCTATAGGGAACACTGAATCAATGAATCGATAAATCAATGTATGAGCAAACAATAAGGCAGAATTAATTAGAACTGAAGGTCAGACAGGAGTTTAGAAGATCTGTGATGCAGAGGATAATGGAAGTCAGGAGAGAGGTGTCTATAAGTTTTGAAAGAATTAGGCACAAGAAGATCCTGAGGGAGTAAAGAAGGCAGAAAAAAACATTATCATGAAGCATGATACAAAACCCCCAAGTCATAAATGAATTAAGTCTGACTACATATAAAAATTAAATTTTCTGCAGGGAAAACCTAACAAAGTCAAATGGGGGAAGTATTTGCATTATGTAACAGAATACTCACTTCCATGCTATGTAAAAAGCAAATACAAATCAATAAGAGATCCAACAACACAACAGACAAATGAGCAAAGAACTCAGACAGTTAACAGAAAAATACAAATGACTTAAGCACATGAAAAAATGTTCAAGCTCACACACAATAAGTGAGATACCATTGTGATACCATCAATACATGAGATACCATTTTTACCCAGCAGAGTGGTAAATACCAAATTTGATAACACACTGTGTTCATAAGGATGTAGGGAAACAGACAAATCATACACTGTTGATTAAACAATCGATACTTTTTGCAGGACAGTTTGGCAAATATCAAATTAAAGATGAACACACTCTCTGACTCTACCATTTTACTTCTAGCAGTGTATCCCACAAATGCGTTCACACTTGCATGCCAGTGTGTATGTGTTTGCATCAACAGCATGTATAAAAGAACAGAAGATGGGAAACAAGCTAAACATCAATTGATAGGAAGCCAGTTAGAAGATCCAATGGAACACTGTACTGCTGTTCCAGAATGAGGCTCATCTACAGTCTGATATAAAATGATTTATAATGGTTAAGTTTTTTTAAAAAGTAAGGTACAAAGGAGTACAAAGAATACTCCATTCATGGACAGGATAGAAAAAGGCAGAGAAGGGAAGGAATAATAAATACGCATACACAGACTATTTCTGGAATATACAAGACACTGCTAATAGCGGTCATCTTTGGGAAGAGACCTTGGTTTCTAGGGGACAAGGGCTGGAGGGAGACTTACTTTACATCGTATACCTCTTTCTACAGTTTGAAATTTTCACCACATGTCAAGTTTACCTTTGCAAAAATAAACATATTAGAAACAGGGAAGGAAGACAAATGACCCTGAAGTACAAATTACTGAGAAGGGAAGAGAAACTAGACAAGAGACCTGAGTCACCAAGATTCAAATAACCAGGTTGGAACCAAGAGGGGCATGATGAGAAAATTTCCCTCATACCAGAACAGGAGCCCTTGTGTATAGAGGCCACTGGTGAGCAAAGACCCTGGATGACAACCTTGACTCAAAAGCAGAGCACACGACCCACCCCACAAGTAGACCCCAGGCCAGTAGGGCACACACTCACAGGCCACAGGCAAGAGGACTTAAACAAAAAACTCAAATACCTGAGACTTGCCAACACCAAGCCTAGAAATAGAGGTCATGCCCCAGAGAGTTACACTGGTGACAGTACTTGGGTACAGGGAATCTGTCCTCTGGGTCTCAGCAGGCCCTGGCAGGTTTTAGAACTTGGGAGAATTGGTCCTCCTGGACCACAGGAAAAGGTCAGTCCAGAGGGTGACCACAGCACTGGAGTTGATTTAATAAAGATAGAACGAGAGGTTACAAAGTAAAAAAGTAAAAAGTCTCAGGCTTCTGTGCCAGGTTGTCCCCTGGGTGCCCGTGGCCAACAGCTTCAGGTGACAGCCGCTGAATGAACTGCCCAGCCAGAGCCTAACGAGGGCTGCAGTCTTTTTCTCAGAAAACAGCACTGTTTGTCCTTGAAGTTTCAACTCCCTGGGTGTTTGGGTGGAGACACTGAGTTCCTCACCCTAGGAGGACTCATCTCACCACTTCTGTCCTGCTATTTGGGGCCTGTTCCCCAATGCCTCTTGGGGGTTTTTTTGGCAGTACATGGGCCTCTCACTGTTGTGGCCTCTCCCGCCGTAGAGCACAGGCTCCGGACGCGCAGGCCCAGCGGCCATGGCTCACGGGCCCAGCCGCTCCACGGCATGTGGGATCCTCCCGGACCGGGGCACGAACCCGCGTCCCCCGCACCGGCAGGCAGACTCCCAACCACTGCGCCACCAGGGAAGCCCCCCAATGCCTCTTTCAACACAACTCTCTAAAATAGAAACCCAGTGACCTAAGCTGTGGTCTATTTCAGAAATCATGTCAAACACATCTGGATGAGAAAATCCTGCCTGGAAAGGGCTCCTCCTTGGTGCGTAGTAAGCTAGAGAGCACACGTGTCTCTGTCTCCCGCCAATCGTAAGCGATCTCTGGAGTCAGCAATTTTCACAGGAAGCACAAGAATTTTGTAAATACACATTTTAGTGAATAAACCAAAGGAACTTAGATTTAAAACTACTACTTGGCCATGAGTAATTTAAGTATTCAAATTAGCTAAATGACTTCTAGGAAGTTGCCAGCAACCTAGTCAGAGCTCATTACAACACCTTCTGCAGTTTCCTGGCCTCTAATAACCTAAACCTCAAAATATATAAAGGTAAAAAAATAAATTAAAAAAAAAACACCTAACACACATTAGCATGCCTTGGCAAGTTTTTCAAAGTGCTCTCACACATGTTCTCATATGTATATGGTACATGTATATGGTACCCTGTATACTTCTAGCCCAAGGTAAGTGTGGCTGAAGCATGTTGCATGGTACATAGTAGTTGCTCAATGAATAGTGGATGAGTAATATTTACCTTTGAAAAATACAAGTTTTCCAGAAACATGAGACAAGAAAGGAAAGAAACATCTCATGCCCATTTTCATATACACGGTTAGATTACAAAATTCACTCACAGATTCACATATTGGTTCCTAGCCCTCCACAGCTCAGAAACAATACTTTAGGGAATCTTAGAAACTTGTAACTGCTCCTCGTTTTCCCCACTGTCACACCAAGTCATTTTCTCTTCAAGTGGAGGATTATTTTCCTGTAATGTTTACTGTACTTCTTTTCCAGAGATTTTCTCTTATGAAAAACCTAATAAAGGCAGAGTATTAAATTTTAATTAACCACACGTGTATATAGACACTGAATGAACACAGCCCAGCCACTATTAATACCAGAATGAGGCCTGCTATGACTCTGAATCACAGGTGAATTTGGTATCTGCATTTCTGGAGCTAAAAGTGCAATGTGTCCCCTTCCTGGAGATACTCCCTAAGTATCCCACTGACCCATGGCAAGGGATATGCTTGGGGCCATGTTCAGGGCCTGAGGCCTGGATAGGTCTACCCCCTGTGCATTCCTATCCCAAACATTTTGTTCAGTAGAAATGAAATCCAGAAAACATTAATACCAAATCCATTGACAAGGGGCATAGAACTGGATATGCATCAGTTTCAGGTCTCCCATTCTCGAAGTTTCTCGTTTTTTCTATTTCTGTACCTATGAACCAACTGATGCAATATTCCCTTTCCCCACTTCGCACATTCTTCCAAATGGGGAAAGCTCAAGAAAGCTACACAAATTCCTATTTGCTGAGTTCTTAAGATCCCTTCAGCATCCAAGCTTGAACCACCAAACGCAAAACAAGCCACTTGTCAATGTTTGGTTTCAAAATTCCAGAGTCTGAGACGACATGTGGTCCTCCTGGGCACAACCCCTGAGAAACCAAACAAGTAGTACAGTCACAGTTGTAGTCACTCAACCTCGGAGGGGGCTGTTCTGGTGTCCTGAGGGTATGGCACATGGTTCAATTGCCTAATTATGTAATTGCCTGATTTCATGTTTAATATGTCAGTGTACAGGCAAATTATATCCGCAAATATGTAGGGAAGAGGGTTGGGACTTAACTAGGCGTTTAGCCCTAGGGCTGTGCTGCACTCATCGCAGATTCAAAACCCTAATGCTATTGAACTAGGTCTTTTTTTTAATGTTCACTTTAGACATACATGTAAATAAACATACTGCTCTCGTCCAAGGGCACATACACTGCCATTTGTCCCCTCAGGAGTAACCAAGGCTCAGGGAGACTCTGGGTAGGCACAGTCCTCTGCTTGAGCCCCACAGAGAGATGCCGACCTGTTCAAGGCCACTTTGTGGACCTGGAGTGCCACAGACAACTCAAGATCATCATTTCTCAACAAGAACCCAGAGCAAGGTAGCCAGTCCCTCAGCTCCTCTCTTGTGCTTGATAATCCAAATTACAACCACCATCTTGGGAAGAGTTGAAAGAAAACATGTTTTTCTCCTGCTTTATAGCCTTTCCTATCTCTTCCAGGAAGCCTTCGAGACTTCCACACCAAACTGCTCTCTCCGCTGGCTAAAACTGATGATTACTCAGTAACTGTCCAGAGCAATTTACCCTGAATTATTCATCCTCCTTCATTACCTTGAAACTGCTGCCCCTAACAATCTCACTGCTTGATTGTTAAGTATTGAGCCATGTTTATACTATGTTAATAATCCACATGGGTTTAAAAGGCAGGGCACCACTGTACACTCAATGAATATTTACTAGCTGCATTGACTGAGTCTCCAACAGTGGGATGGGATCTCTCCAGCACTCATCTGAACTACTGCAGAAGCAAAGCTACTGTGCCCAAAAATGTGACTGCAAATCATTAACTCACACAAGTGCTAAGCTTCCCAACACAAAGTGCTTACCCCCAAGTAACCCAGATTAAGTGCTATTCAGAAGACAAAAGTCTAGGAAAGAAAATAAAAGCTACAGTCCTAATTGGGGTCAACATTCTCTAGGCAGGGAGAGCTTGGACAGGAAATGGCAGCTGTAGAGTTGGTTTTGCTAGTTTCTCTATAGTTTAAATTGAACCATGAATGACCCAATAAAACAGGTATACTGTTTTCAAACTCACTAATTTGCTCTCCACTTAAGAGACAAAATAGTTGTTTAACTTTCCAGACAATGGTATGTTCCCCAAAGTCAATTAAACTGTAATGGAATTGTCTCTCTTTAAAACACCAATAGCATCAATTATTGCTTATGCTAGAAAATCTAATAAAAGTGTTCAGAATGTGTAAATACTTGTGACTAACAGACACCTAATTTTTTTTAAACCTGTATACATTTAGAACACAAATAATAAATGTTGTCAAGGATGCAGAGAAAAGGGACCCCTCGTACACTGCTGATAGGAACGTGAACTGGTACAGCCACTGTGGAGAACAGTATGGAAGTTTCCCAAAAAACTAAAAATAGAACCCAGCAATTCCAATCCTGGGTATATATCTGAAAAAAAAAAAAAAAAAAAGACCAGTTTAAAAAGATACATACACTCCTATGTTCATCGCAGCATTATTTACAAATGCCAAGATATGGAAGCACCTAAGTGTCCATCAACAGATGAACGGATAAAGAAAATGTGGTATACAAATACAATGGAATACTACTCAGCCATGAAAAAATAATTAAATTTTGCAATTTGCAGCAACATGGACAAACTTGGAGGGCATTATGCTAAGTGAAATAAATCAGAGAAAGACAAATACTTCTAAGACGTCACTTATGTGGAATCTAAAAAATACAACAAACTAGTGAATATAACAAAGAAGCTGACTCACAGATATAGAGAACAGACCAGGAATTACAAGTGGGGAGAAGGAAGGGGGAAGGGGCAATATAGTGGGAGGGGATTAATAGGTACAAATTAGGGACTTCCCTGGTGGCACAGTGGTTAAAAATCCGCCTGCCAATGCAGGGGACACGGATTCGAGTCCTGGTCTGGGAAGATCCCATATGCCACGGAGCAACTAAGCCTGTGTGTCACAACTACTGAGCCCACGTGCCACAACTACTGAAGCCCGCACACCTACAGCCCATGCTCCACAACAAGAGAAGCCACCACAGTGAGAAGCCCGCGTACCGCAGGTTAGAGTAGCCCCTGCTCACCAAAACTAGAGAACCAGCATGTAGCAACAATGACCCAACACAGCTAAAAATAAAATAAATTTTTTAAAAAGAGGTACAAATTATTAGGTATAAAATAAGCTACAAGGATATGTTGTACAACACGGGGAACATAGCACATATTTTATAGTAACTGTAAGTGGAGTATAAACTTTAAAAATTGTTAATAACTATATTGTACACCTGCAATTTATATATTATATAAACTATTCAATTTTTAAAAACCTGTACACTTTTAAATATTCCAAAAAACCTCAAAGACCAGAGTAAATTAGCTTTTTAGAATACCATTAAATTAGAATTATTATAAAACCAAAACCTTTTTCAGTTGGGACCAGGTTTCAGGAAATTTCTGCATTTATATCTATCACGTAGAAATCCTAACCAGTGATCTTAGATCACTTCTAAGATGAAAGGATAAGATCCTTCCTGGAAAAATATCAGAATTATTGTGCTGCATCATCCTTGCCAAGGAAGTTGAACAGAGGTACAGATATTCCAGCATTTAGTTGTGTTTGTTTCTAGATTGTTTCTAGTGTTTCTGATATTTGGTGTGCCCAAGGTTTTAGGAATTTGCAATTAAAATAAAAATGACCAAATCATCATGTGTACTTTAACCAGGAGACAGCCAGAACATCTTCCAGCTTCTACCCCAAAAACTAATCCAAACTGTTAAGAGCACAAGAAAACTTCCAAGCTGCTTCCTTTCCCTGGCTTCTCTGAAAGTCACTGGTGTTTATATACACTGACCAGAGTGAAATTCCCCCTGAACTATGAATCTGGCAGCCAAAAATTAAAGGATAACTAAACCCTGGACAATCAAGATATGTCTGGAGTGAGTAGGGGCAAGGAACCGTTCTTAATGAAACCATGTTTGCCAGAAACCACAACAAAGAGTAAGCTATACACAATTACAACACACGTGCTTCTTATAAACTTAGGACTCTAGATTTTTAAAGCAACTGAAGGGAAGGGTTTGGGCGTTTTTGAAAGGGTTAATCAGTTCACTCTCCTGGCTTCCCAGTACAGCCACATCAGATAACCCTGGATGAGACCATCATACCCACATAGCCCTCCTCGCAATTTGCTGCTACCAGGCATCTTCTCCACCACCGTCCTAAGGTAGTACCATCACAATCATTGCACCCCCAGAGGGGATGGGATGTTCAGGACTCACTCCGATCCCCAGGACACAGCAACAAGGGCAGGGAGCCTGGTGACCTGTCAAGATTTGCGACCTGTTCTAGTGCCTGTCTTCACACAGAAGTCTCCCCTGGGACACTTTGAAAAACAGGGTCCCAGGTCTCACCCCAAGAGGACCTGATTCACTGAGTCCAGGTGGGGTTTAAGTCTGCATTTTCAAAGTTCCCCCAGGTGATTCTAGAAGATCAACCAGGATCAGGAATTCATGCATACTAAATTCCTATTACTAATAACTTACGGAACATGTTATAACCTGACCTACAGGACACAGTGGCACTCTCAGAATTCCCACACTTGCAACTTAACACAGGACATACAACACTTGGCATGGTCATCAATACACAAATGTCTCTCCCAGAGGTACCACACACTATCCTTTTGGAGAAAGGAACACAATTAACTCTTTTTTAAAGCTTTCTCTTGGGACTTCCCTGGTGGTTCAGCGGTTAAGACTCTGCACTTCCAATGCAGGGGGCATGGGTTCAATCCCAGGTTGGGGGAACTTAGCTCCCACATGCTGCGTGCATGGCCAAAAAATAAAAGCTTTTTCTCTTCTGAGAGGCATATTCAGTAGTGGAAAAGAATCTAAAGAGATTCTGCTGTGAATATAGAAAACCAAGCTGAAGCTGCCCACTCTGGATATAGCGGGCAGAGGGTGAAATTGTCCTTGGAATGGCCAGCGGTCAAGGCAGGTCAGCTTCCTGTACTTTCTTTCTTGAACTAAGTGTACAACTCTGCTCCTACTGTTGTTCTTAAGATAAATCCTAGACACACAAACATTCTGTCTACATTAAACACAGGCCACAGAAACCAAATGAAGAAGGAAATGTCTGTGCATCCATGAAGGAAAACAAAAAGTGTTTCTGGTTGTAAACATTTACTGTTCCGTGAACCCAAGTTGCAGGTTAGTTGTCACTAGAGTTAAAGCTACCATGGCCAGATGCAGCTCCCTCCCCTTCCATCCCCTCCCCTTACTCCACCTAATTCCTGAAATCCTCTGTAAACATGCCAATCTACCAAGGAAAGGTAACATTCTAAATTATTAAATGTCATTTGTCTTCTAACAAGTAAATGAATCTCTCACCCTTTCTTGGAAACAGACTTATGAAAATGGGTCTGAGGGAACCAGAGACCGTCAGAATAGGACTGGGGGAGGGGAGGATGGGCAGGGGATGAATGTCCAAGCAAAGGAGGCTGAGGGTTCTGACGTCTCAACCACTTGTGGGCCCCATGGATCCTCCCTTCTGAGAGCCAAGTCCGAACAGCAGTGAGGGGTAACACACGTCAGTCATCCCACAAAGATTTAATGATGCCTTCCAAGTACCCAGTACTGGGCCCAGTCCTGGGAACACTCTTCAAGTCGCTTTGAGGAAATTCTAACAGTGATTGAAGGGTGGGCACCAAGACAGGGAGTCAGGGAGAGGCCCCAAGCTGAGATCCAATTTACTTATCTGTTGGCCGGTCAAGAGGGCAGGGAAAGGAAACTGCCAGAGCTTGCGCACAGAGGCAGGGCCGGGCTCACCAGGGATCTGGATCCCAAGGGCCCTATCCAGAGGCAAAGGACAGTCTGACCTGATCTGTGGGTCAGAGAGACTCCTCTCCAACCGTGGCCTGAGGGATGAAGCAGGCAGCCGAGGGAAGCAGCAGGATCTTTGATGTACAAGAAGGCTAAGCCCAAGGTGGGTGGGTACCAAGGGCAGGTTTCTTCTGGGACAGACCCCCCCACAAAGGTTTGGTGCAGATTTTTAACTTGGCCACATTACCAAAAAGAAGGGAAAGAAAGAACATACAAAATAAGTTTTGTCTCCCTTTTTTCTAAGTGTAGCAGGAAGGCTGTTCTTGGAAAAAGCAGCATAGGTAGGTGCAGGGAAAAGCCAAGCTCCACAGCAACACCGTGCCCTGAATCCCTTTCCAGGACGGAGCAGTCGGAGGCAACACCTGCAGACAGACCCACACCCATGACACCAGGACTCCAAGCCATTACACCTCTGCTGGAGGTCTAAGATATTCCTCGTGGACACTGCCCCTGCACCGCAGACTTCCAGCTTCCTCCAGCAAGTGAGCAGGGCTGGGTTTGTTCACTGCTCAACCCCTGATGCCCAAAATGGAAAAAGGACTCAATGTTGGTTAAGTTGGTGGTTCTCAACTGGGGTGATTTTGCCCCCCATGGGACATCTGATAATGTCGAGATAGTTTGGTTGTCATAGTAAGGGAGGAGGGTGCTACTAGCATCTAGTGAGCTGAGGCCAGGGACACTGCTAAACATCCTCCAATGTACCAGACAGCCTCCCTCCCCCAGCCCCCAACAGAATTAACCAGCTCAAAATGTCAATCGTGCCAAAGTTGAGAAGCCCTGGGTTAAATGAAATTGATGTAAGACTGGCAGCAGGGTTCAGGGGCAACACCTCTGGGACACCTGGCAGGCTGGGCCTTGGCACCCACAGGGCTGGGCCTGCTAAAGGGGAGCAGGGGGCAGCAGGCCAGGGTGCCCACCCACCTCCAACCCGGCAATGGCCAAGTTCTGCCGACCTCTCACCCCTACGTTTCCCCTCTGCTGCCTCTTCCTGTCACCTTCAAGCTCCACTTATGGGGATGGGGGGCTCCCCCCCAAAGCTCAGGAAGTAGACGGTATTTCAGAACGGGGGCTAAGACAAGGCCAAGGCAGAAAGAAGCCTGGCCAAAGAGGATGAAAGCAAGAGAACACCACACAGATCTTTTCCATGTGCCCAGACATAAATCTGAGCAGGGGCCCCCCCAGAGTTCCTGGGAAACCCAAGATTTCCCAGCCCTGCCCCTCAGACCCATAACTCCTCACACGTGTGACAACAGCAGGCGAACATGCACAGCCATCCAGATTAACACGCAGGGAACCCTGCCCTCGCCTCCCTGATATGCCCATGGAAGCACCTAGCTAACAGCCTCAGGCCCTGCGGCACACCTGCAATCACTCACTTGTCCATTACTCTGCCTCATGAAGACCCCCTGAGCCAGCCCCTCCTCTCCCCTCTCTAGCCTTTTTGCCACCATAATATCCAGGTCCCTAATATTTCTCACCCAAGTGGTGGCAACACCCCCAGAGCTAAGCTTTTCAAACTTTGCGGTAAACTAGGAATACAGAGGTGGTGTCTGGGAGGCTTGCTTAACATGTGGATTTAGTAGCTTGGGATGGGGTAGAAGATTCTGCTATTTACCAAGCATACAAGGTGCTTCCGACCCAGATGCTCCCAAACCACATGTGGCCCAGCAGGCTTTGGAATCACACCCCCGCCCCAGCCCTGGAGAGCTGGCACTGAGCTCTACTCTGGGTCCCCAGCACTCACCACAAGGCAGGGCCTCCCAGAAAAATGTCTGCTGAAGGAATTCACACACACACACACACACACGCACACACACACACACACACGCACGTGCTGCAGACCAATGGGAAACCGCAGCAGACAACAGGACTGAAGGACCAGCTTGCTCCCAGCGCCCCTGTCCAGTGACACCAAAAATCTAAGAGTGAGTTTAGATAAATGTCCACCTTTGAGTCTCAGTCCCCATTACCATGGAAAGAACTCACTAGCCAGTCCACATTGAGGTGTATCTGGGTCTGAACGGCTCTTGTCCACATGCTCTCTTCTCCCATCCCAATCCCTGCCCACAGCAGGTGTCCTCCACTCTCCCAGATCCTGCCCACCTCCCTCCCAGGCAGAGCCCAGGCACGGGAGTACCCACACAGCTCCAAGCTGGGCCAGAGGCCCCAACAGGGCAGCAACGGCTTTGCTCCTCTGCATCTCCTGAGCTACAGGGCCTAGTGTTTGCTAAAATGGTAACATCACAGGAGGGGAGAAGACAGGTGAACTGTTGCAGGCTGTACCTTTCCCTTACTTTAACCTGTGATACAGGCACTTTACAGCCCCACAGAAAGGCCTGGAAGGAGCATGCAAGTGACAGCAGGAGTTACTTCTCAGACACCACATCACCAGCTTCTCCAGCACTTCACCAGGCAGGGTCCTAGGACCAACACTTCCATGCAAATGCATCTGCCTGGGTCATGTTCTAGGCTTCCCATGCGCTGGAGAAAGGCAATTCCCATAACCAACTCTGCCCACCCTTGCCCAGTAAAGACATGGTTTTAACCGGTCAGGACACCTGAGAGGGAAATTCAAGACAGAAACAAAAAGCTGGTGGTTTTGAGCTTCCCTGGTGGTGCAGTGGTTAAGAATCCGCCTGCCAATGCAGGGGACATGGGTTCCAGCCCTGGTCTGGGAAGATGCCACATGCCGGGCTTCCCTGGTGGCGCAGTGGTTGAGAGTCCGCCTGCCGATGCAGGGGACACGGGTTCGTGCCCCGGTCCGGGAAGATCCCACATGCCGCGGAGCGGCTGGGCCCGTGAGCCATGGCCGCTGAGCCTGCGCGTCCGGAGCCTGTGCTCCGCAACGGGAGAGGCCACAGCGGTGAGAGGCCTGCGTACCGCAAAAAAAAAAAAAAAAGATCCCACATGCCGCAGAGCAACTAAGCCCGTGAGCCACAACTACTGAAGCCCGCGCACCTAGAGCCTATGCTCCGCAACAAGAGAAGCCACCGCAGTGAGAAGCCCGTGCACCGCAAAAAAGAGTAGCCCCCGCTAACGGCAACTACAGAAAGCCTGCGCGCAGCAACTAAGACCCAACGCAGCCAAAAATAAAAATTAATTAATTAAAAAAAAAAAAAAAGCTGGTGGAGCTTCCCTAGTGGCGCAGTGGTTGAGAAGTCCGCCTGCCGATGGGACACGGGTTCGTGCCCCAGTCCGGGAAGATCCCACATGCCGCGGAGCGGCTGGGCCCGTGAGCCACGGCTGCTGAGCCTGCGCGTCCGGAGCCTGTGCTCCGCAACGGGAGAGGCCACAACCGTGAGAGGCCCGCGTACCGCAAAAAAAAAAAAAAAAAAAAAAGTTGGTGGTTTTAATGCCTCCCAGGAGTTCTGACACGGGTCTGGGCTGAAGGCTGTCTACGAACAATCATTTATTATATGGGGGCCAATGAGGAGTTCTCCCCAAAAACAGGGATGGCAAGGTAGCAGCAGCAACTATCACTCAAAGCAATGAGGCAAAAGCTACCTACCAAATGGGTCCTGCAGAAAGAAGGCAGGCAGGCAACCCTGGTGTATCAGCACTTTCCTGAGGCTTCATTCTACCCAGGAAGGACACAGCCCATGCAGAAGCTGCCACACAGCTTACACAATAAAGCACAAATATGTTGCCCTAGCTACAGGAGGAGACGATGCCAAAGCAGGGAGGCTTACTCTCTAAAACATGGGACTGACGGACTGAGACACATGGATGCCAGCGTCTTCCAACCCTCTTGGGAAATGTCCCTTGTGAAACTCCACCCAGACTGTGGGGTGCAGAGAAGGGTCTGTTGCAAGACAATACCACTGCAGTCAATGCCACTTTACCTCCACTGTGAGGTGAGGTCAAGGGGTCCCACGAGAGAGGGCGGCTCACCAGGCTGCTCGGTGGATGCACATCCCAAGTAGAGAGCTCAGAGCACACGAAGAGACCACGCCGCAAATCCTCAGCATTCACTCAGCCCCACGGGTACTTATCCCTCGCCGCACACTAAAATCACCTGCGGCGGTGGGGGGAATCTTCCCTGGTGGTCCAGTGGTTAGGACTCCACGCTTCTACTGCAGGGGGAGCGGGTTCCATCCCTGGTCAGGGAACTAAGATCCCACATGCCATGCGGCACGGCCCCCAAAAAATAAAAATTAGAAATAAAAAATAATTAAATGAAAATCACCTGCTTGGGCTGCCGCAATGGTGTTACAGGTGAAATTGGTCAGGGTGGGGGTAGGCGGGGTGCTGGGCACTGGCATGGTTTAAAAGCTCCCAGGTGGGCCTAATAAGCAGTCAAAATGGAGACGCACCGGCCAGTCCTCAGGAGGAAGCCAGCTATCCAGCTGGAGGAGAACTAGCAGCCTGGTTGCTGGTGCGAGGCCGGCTCTCCTGCCATCTGCTGCCAGCCTCAGACTACACCCCTTCTACCCGCTGCAGACCTCACTCAAAAAAGACAGGACCAAGCTTGTCTGAGACCTCACCACTTAGCTTCCTGTCCGTCCTACAGCCACTCACAATTCCAGCTGCCTCCCAGGGAAACCCAATCCACAGTTAATTAGTAAGGGAGTGCAGGGCACAGCAAACCACAATATAAGTTCGTTCCCCATCACCATCCTGCCACTACCATCTTTAGGCTTAAGAGAAATAATCGGTGAGCACTTACTCTGCCAGGCCTCGTGCTAAGTGCCTTACCTGCACCATCTCATTTAATCCCATCATAACCCACTGAGGCCGGTAACTGTTATTATTCCCATTTTACAGATGAGGAAAGTGAGGTATGGACAGTTAAGAACTTAAACAAGCAGCAAGTTGTGCCACTAGAACCAGGACTCAAATCCAGGTGGTTGGGCTCTAAGCCTTTGCTTCTAACCATTCTGCTACTCAGACAACATCTAGTTACAGTTACCATCTAGGTCAGCTGTGGCAGAGAGGGAACATTACCAGGTGAAAGCAAAGAATCCATTACAGCCCTGAATTTGATGTCTTAAAATATATCCAGACAAAACCATAATTCGAAAAGATACATGCACCCCTATGTTCGTAGCAGCACCATTTATAATAGCCAAGACATGGAAACAACCTAAATGTCCACTGACAGAGGAATGGATAAAGAAGATGTGGTATACATATACACAATGAAATATTACTCAGCTGTAAAAAGAATGAAAGAATGCCATTTTCAGCAACATGGATGGACCTAGAGATTATCATACTAAGTGAAGTAAGTCAGAAAGACAAATATCATATGAAATCACTTATATGTGGAATCTAAAATATAACACAAATGAACTTATCTATGAAACAGAAACAGACTCACAAATATAGAGAACTGACTTGTGGTTGCCAAGGGGGAGAATGGCTTGGGGGACGGATGGATTGGGAGTTTGGGACTAGCAGATGCAAACTGTGATATATAGGATGGATAAACAACAATGTCCTACTATATAGTACAGGGAACTATATTCAGTATCCTGTGATAAACCATAATGGAAAAGAATATGAAAAAGAATATGTCTATATATATGTGTATAACTCAGTCACTTTGCTGTACAGCAGAAATTAATGCAACATTGTAAATCAACTATACCTCAATAGAATTTTTAAAATTAAAAAAAAAGAATTTCACCAGTAGAGACAGGGGATATCTGATTTTTACTGGCAGTTCATGTGGAAAAGATTTGTGGTTTCAGGGACCATCCATTCATTCATACATATTTGCAGGGCACCTATTATAGGTCAGATACAGGGATGGGGCTCTGGTGACATGGAGACACACAGGCCATACCCTCTCCTGATGACCTTCTAAGCTAATGTGATTCTGGGCTGCATCAGGACAACCTCCTCCTCCTCATGGGAGAAGCCAGCCCCACGCTGCTCTGCACTTAGGTGGACCACATGGGAGGCCTCTAAGGCAGCTGCCTGTGGGCTTGTCTGACTGATTGGGTGGTTATTCCATACTGGTTTTAAAGACCAGTGCCTATGCTCCACTAGACTCTCTAAAACAATCTCTAGGAGAGGGTCCAGGCACTGCCAGCTTACAAGGTTCTCCAGCTGGGTGGAGAACTAGTCTCTCAGCCAGGGTTGAGAAGCAGTGGCCAAAGGATGGAAACAAGAAGGTAAACAATCCAGAAACCACACATATGAGGAGTTGTTGAAGATGGGTTGAATAAAAGGGACTACATTTAGCCTGGATAAAAGATGGCTTGAAGGGTGGGAATGGGACATGGGGGCTTTCCTGTGGAAGGCATTTCTACATTGCTGCTGGGGTGCCAGGGGACAGGATTAGGACCAACAGATAGACAACGGTGGGAGGACAACTCCTAAGAAAAGAAATTCCTGGTGCCTTCAATTTGGAGATCTCCGGGGCTGCTCTTAACTCTGGTTATCGGGCTCTGAAAAGCTGCAGTGTAAATGACCTACTACTCAGGTAATTCAAGAAAAGACAATTACAGTAATACAATAAAAACTGTGATTTTAAATTAACAGCAACTAACTGCTTTCAATGTTCTAGACAAGAAACAATCTGAAGTCATGCACTCATTAGTATGTACATTCAGGGAGTGGAAAGGTTCTAAAAATTCAAATTCTGGGGCCTCACCTCCACCCTAGACATCAGCACTTTAAACAATCACCTCAGGTGATTCACCTCTGATGCAGGCGATGCTTGGATTCTACTTTGAGAAACCCCAAACCCCCAGACAGGCAAGTCTCATACAAAGAATGAGTTCCTAAAATCTTCCCTGACCACAGTGATCACTCCTTCTTCCACAACTCTAAAATGAGTAACACACATTCTAAGTTTCATATACAACCTTATGCTGTTTTCTTTTTATGCAGATGTAGGTATAGGTGTAAGTGTTAACCTCCCCAACTAGCAAGACGGCGTTAAACACTCGTCTCTATGTTCAGAAAACACCAAGCAGGACAGCCCACACATAGGGGTGCTCAAAGGATGCTTTCTGAATGACCGAATAACATACGCTCAACCAATTTTTAAGTTAGGATTGGTTAACCATTATCACCCAAAGTGGTATGAAACTCTATTGAAAATATTTATTCAACTCAAACTTCATTACTTCTTAAAGTACAGCATTAAAAAACTTTTAAATGCAATACAACTAGTTGGCAGAGTACTTCCTGGCCCACAACTTGACTATGAATGCATCAAATTCTGGACCACATGGCTTTCAAGCATGTCTGCTATAAAGTGTGTCAGTGTTTTGAATTTTCCAGCTTTATAAAGTTGATTGGTGTTATTATTCCTTGACTGGGGGCCTAACATAAAAAATCAGAAGGAAGCAAAGTTGGATCAATAAGGAACCTCAGAGAGCCCTGGGGGAGGCCCGTCTTTCAGGAAGCAGACCTGATAGAAATGAGGAGCCCCTAGAGCTGTCAGAAAACAGAATTTAGGGTTCCTCCTGGAACACAGTAAACTGTACGAAAAGGATGCTCTCCCCATCTTGCCCCCAGGAGGACACTGTATTAAGATCAGGACGGTGCTCCAATGGTTTGGAATTTGTAAGCGGCCAGCTCCGCTCCTTATTTATGCATGTCACTGAGGAAGACCCCAGAAAGCGTCAGTCTCTCCAGGAACTTCTGGCACCAGCTGCTTTCTTGCGGCCTTCAAGCCTGCTTCTGATATGCCAAGGTCTAAGACGGTAACCACCCAACAGAAATATAATTTGAGTCATAGCTGTGATTTTAAATTTCCCGGTAGCCATATTTAAAAAAGTAAAAGAAATAGGTGAACTTGCTTTTAGTAATATATTTTATTTAATCTGATATATCCAAAATATTATCATTTCAACATTTAATCAATAAAAAAATCATTAATAAGATATTTTACAGTCTTTCTTTTGTGCCAAGTCTTTGAAATCTGGTGTGTATTTTATATTTACTGCACACTTCTCAATTTGGATGCTAAATCTTCATTGGAAATGCATGCTCTGTATTTCAGCTTCATAACATTCACAGCTGAAAAGGCTGATTCACAGACCCAAGTTATTCCAAACGCACTTAAAAGTTTTCCTATAACCAAATTGAGAAACTGGTTTTAAATTTACATTTAAATGAATTATATAAAATCAGAAATTCTGTTTCTCAACCCCACTAGCCACATTTCAAGTGTTCAACAGCCATATATGGCCAATGGCTCCCATAATCGGACAGGTTTAAGGAGTCCTCTTTCCAAATTACTCCATACCGAAAGCTTTCTTTTCATATCATCAGAAGGAATGAGGGCTGCTCATAGGGGAAAAGCATGAGGGATTTCTTGTTGTTGTTGTCATGAGTATCTGAAGAGCTTTTTGATTCCACAGCAGTATATGCAGGTAACATCCTTTCTTAAGGATGAGTGGGAGTCTGACAGGAGAGAGACTCCAGCTCCAAGAGGAAGGGAGTGCAAGCAGAGTCCCAGAGCACCTACGGTGAGCCAAGCACTGCACTGAGTGTGGAATAGCCACTGTCCCATTTGGTCCCCACCATTTTCTGAGTGACATATCACTAAGTGGACTTAACAGATAAGGAATCTGAGATTGGCCACAGTGGGGGAATTGCCCAAGGCCCCTCCACTTCCCAGAAAGACCCTTCCTTTCTCCCGGTGCCACATCAAGATCCAAGGATGGGCGGGGCAGGGGAGGCATGCTGTGTCCTCTCTGCCTTTAATACCAGGAGAATCCAAGACAAGCCAGAATGCAGCTAACCGGAGATGACAAACCACACATTGGTCTGAAAATGAATGGGGAGGGGAAGGAAGGGGGACCAGGAGGATAAAAGGGAGGGAAAGGTCTGAAAATGTTACTTTTTACATTTTTGTCCCACTAAATACATAATCCTCCAGTGGTGCCCCCTCACTGACCACTGGCACTGTTGTGGCCAAGAGTCAGACGCTCAATTCCCACAGCCAGGCTTGGGGTCCTCAGAAGCTTTTCTTAGCTCTAACTTCACAAATCTCCATCTAGACTGGATTGAGTTCTTGCAGAACCCAGATGCCAAGTCTGAGGTTCCCACAGTAGGGTTAAATCAGGCAGGGAAAAGAATTTTCTGAGCCAGTAATTGAAGAATGATCAAGTAACGGAAGCAACATCTGAGAGGAAATTTCTGTACATGAACACTGTCATTCAACTCAAAGTTTCTTGGCGAGACCTTAATAAGTCCAAGGCAAAGCAATTTTCTAAGATTCCTCAGGCATTAGAGGAAGCGTAACGTGCTTGGGCTAAAAGGCACATAAAGACTTACCACTTCCTTTAGAGAAAGCCCAGAAACTAAGCTGATGAGGAAACAAAGATTCTTCCTGATTAGAGGTGAAAAAGGAAAGAAAGGTATTGAAGGAAGCAAGTCAGGGAAAGAGGGAGACAAATTAAGTGATTTTAATTAATTTATAAAGGCAGGTTGAGCCAGACACAACAGCAAAGTTTGAAACCGAGCAGGACCCTTCGGGGCCTTCCCAGGTACAAAAGTCCCTCCATGTCCCCCATTTCCTGTTTGTAGAAAAAAAAGCTTTGGTCTCCTAGGCTTCCCTAGAGCAGACTCAGGCAGTTAATGATTAGAACAACAGAGTCACAGGCCTCCTAGTTCCTCCCAAAGGGATAGAGATAACACTCTGATGTATATCTTTGAGTTGTTCTGCAGAAACTAAGACCCCCATCCAGGTGGAGGACGGTGACTACATGCTGACCACAAGCATGTAATGTAAACCCCAGACCAGTTGGAACCAGAAAGTTGATGACTGAGATTCCTGAAACATCACCCTGTTACCTCACCACCAACCAATCAGAAGCAGGTCCACGAGCTGATCACGCACCCTGCAAGGCTCACCCCTAATGCTGGCTTTAAAAACCCTTACCTGAAAGCCATCAGGGAGTTCAGGTCTTGTGGGCACAAGCTGCCCCTGCTTCCTTGGCGCCCCACAATAAACACTACTTTCCTTTACCACAACCCAGTATCATCAGATTGACTTTGCTGCGGTGTCAGGCAAATTTTGTCAGATACAGAATTATCCCCCGAGACCTTCCTGTCTTGGGGGAAAAGGAGGAGCCTTTGCCAAGGGGTTCCCCTAGACCTGGTGCCATCTCCGAGGCACTCCAAACTTGAGCTCGAAAAGCAGGTTTGTAACTTGATCTGCACATGTATATGAATTGGTAAGATTTCTGAGCCAGGCTGCAACTGCTGTCCGACCTGGGTGCTCTGGGCTTGGAGCGAGAAAAAATGGCAGCTTGGGGAAATGGAACGGGAGCAGAGCCTCCAAGTCATGGGATAGCAGAGCTTTAGTCCAACCATTTTTTTCAGATGTGGATCCTAAGGTTAGAGAGGAGAGAGAATTGTCTAAGGTCAATGTCTACATCAGAAGCTAGGAACCCCTGTGAACTAAGGGAGAGCCCTGATTCCCGGATACTCAAGCTCCCCTCACCAGGGATAAGGGGCGGGGCTGCTCCCATAAGGTAAATGCTAAATAAGCCTCTCTCACAACTGCCTGAGGGCCACCTCTATGAAATGTAATCAACAAGGAAGATAGAGCTGTATCTCCCAGTTTCCTGGGAGGAAGTGGGCCTAACTTTAGTTGTCACCAGACTCCAAATTGCAAGCCTTACCTCCAGGGGTAAAGACGTGACAAAGGTAGCAATTCTATCTTGAAGACAGGAATACAATGCATTGTGTATCCACCCAGCTACATGAAAGACGAAGAATCCTTTCCACCTTTGTAATCTCTAGCGTTGCAGTCCTTGCAGCAGGATGCCAGCGATGGGCATCATATTCCGGTTTAATGCTTATTCAATAACAAAATTGTTTTCTCTCTCTTCTTTCTTTGTGGGGAGGTGTTCTGGGTTGGAAGGAGATTTTGGTTTTGATTGTATTTTTCTAACACTCCTTACAGAATCACCCCAGCCTCCACCCAGGTCTGACCTCCTAGAAGTTATTTTTAAGTTATTTTTCATTGTAGTTCTCTTAAACTAAAATGGGGTACAATTATGCCTTTATGATGTGATTGGCCATTCGGACGGGGAGGGGCACCCTCACAACCCGCTCAGAGATCCTAAAAGAAAAGCTGGAACTTGGTCCTCTGAACACAGAGATTGTCTGGGGACAATCTCTTCCATCAGCCCCCACGCACCCCAAGGACCACAGATTCCAGCCAGGGAAACAGTCCCAGCAGGTGCCACAGCCCCTGAGCTGGCTGACTCCCACCCTTAGCACTGACTGTGCCCTCAGCCAGGAAACACTCTGGTAGCTGCCCCTCCCTCTGGGTAACCCCTAGCAGAGCAGGAATCCTTTCTTACTCTACCCAGGACGTTCTCCAACACAGAGAAGGCATGAATGAGTGGAATCCTTTAACTCTTCCTCTTTTCCCTCAAGTCAATACTATCTCCACACTCTGTTTCAGCTGGAAACATTTGTTCCACCAGGAAATGTTTCTCAAACAAAGAGCTCTGTTTCAACTGTTGCAATGAAAACGTCCTTTCAAGAGAAGGATGCTCATCAAACATTTTTGCTATCACACAGCCAGCAGAAACACAGGTGAAAAACATCCGCGTCTTAACTGCCGCTTGCTGTGGTGTTTCCTCAGAGGAAACCTGTCTCTCCGCAAGGCCCTCAGCCAGTTTTGTCACCTCTCCCGTCCTTTCCTCCCTGAGACCTGTCCATCTCTGTCTGTCCCTGACAGGGACATTGTCAAAAGCATCCCTGAGAGGAAATGTTCTGAAACTGATTTGTCCAGTCACCACCACAGCGTGCTTTGTGCAGAGCCTAGTCTGAGGTGAGCTGGGTGAATCTATCCGTCCAGACTGTGGGCTGTCGTTAAATATTTCTGAGCACTAATGGAAATCTAGCTCTATTTACCCCATCGACTTGGCCTGGGTTACCAGAACAAGAACCCAGCCCAATATGAATGCTTTGGGAAAGGACCCGCCAGTCTGCACATCCAGTTTTTTGCTGCTTAAGAACTATACGGCAGTGGTTCTCAAACCTTGGTGTGCATCAGAATACCCTGCAGAACTTGTTCCAACACAGGTTCCTGGGCCCCTGCCCTAGAGTTATAAATCAGGAGGTGGGGGAAGGGCCTGGGGACGCTGCTTCCCCAAGCAGTTCCCAGGCGATAACTGAGGCTGCTGGTCCCAGGAGTACACTTGGAGCAGCTGAACACAGCACCTCAGTCACCAGCTGAATGACAGAGCTGGCTTCTTACCGAACTGGCCTAGCAGAATGGCCAAACCCGGTGGTTCTCAAACCCAGTCCCCCTGGAACCCCCCTGGGCTTTCAAACCCAGTCCCCCCACTGGTATTCTACCACTGAATCAAAGCATGGGATTTCCCCTCAGTTTTCAAAGCAACCTAATAAACCTCTGGCACTAATGACTACCTGCTTCTGTTATAATCTAAAAGGACTTAATTTCTCAACAAATTATGTATTTTTGTTAATACTTCATTGATATAATACATAACTGAATCACTTTGCTGTACACCTGAAACTAACACAACATGGTAAATCAACTATACTTCAATTAAAAAAAACACTTGAGTTCAACCAATATGACATATGGTTGATAAGAAGTTGTAATGGCCTGGCTGACACAGCCAACACCACACGGAAGGACACCAAAATTCAGTGCACTTGGCCTCCAGCTCAAGTCCCACTTCACCAAGGCATCTATCTCCTTTGACCATGGCAGCAGGATGTTCTAATCACTTAACATGTCCCGAGACCGCCGAACAAAAGAAGGGTTTTATTGCCCTCAAAACTCAATCTAGTGGACAAAATAAAATGGGCACACACATTATACTATTTTTAACCAAGGCAATGTGTAACCTATTGCTAAGCTGTGTGACATAAATATTACAGGCTTCAGATTTTCCACACGAGCAATTAGGCATCACAGAAATGGCTATATCCTCCCCATGCCTCTGCACTAGAGTCCTTTAGGATCCCCTACTCAAGCTAAAAGAACCATCGTAGGGGCTTCCCTGGTGGCGCAGTGGTTGACAGTCCGCCTGCCGATGCAAGGGACACGGGTTCGTGCCCCGGTCCGGGAAGATCCCACATGCCGCGGAACGGCTGGGCCCGTGAGCCATGGCCACTGAGCCTGCGTGTCTGTCTGAAGCCTGTGCTCCGCAACGGGAGAGGCCACAACAGTGAGAGGCCCACGTACCGCAAAAAAAAAAAAAAAAAAAAAAAAGAACCATCGTAACATTTGTCTTCCCACAGTTTAATTTTACAAATGTAACATGCGTCTGTCCTTGGCAAGAGCATACAAACCCATGCCCCAACTATGAACACAAACATTCTGCCCACGTCCAGCGCAGAGCTTGTCCCTGTCCTGTGTGCCATAGGTCACTCAATCTGGCGCCAAGACAAAGAGCCTGGTGTCACATCCCCAACAAAGGGATATTTACCGGCTTGTGATTTTTCTTTCCTGAACTTTATCCCTTGAATGCGTAAGGTGGACAAGCAAGTGAAACCAGCAGATTAAAATATTCTATTTCATTAAAAAAAAAAAAGAAAGAAAAACCTACTATGTTAGCTTTAAAGGGGGGGGTAGGGCCAGCACATCTGGATCCAATCATTATAAAATTTCACATTCTCAGCATCTTCCCTCCCATAGGGAAGGCAGCAGAGCACAGGGACAGAGCACAGATGGAATGAATCCCTGGACCCTGACCCAGGCTTTGCCACTAACCCAATGCATGACCTTGGACAGAGTCCATGACCTCCCTAGGGCTCAGTTTCCTAAAGAGTCTTCCCGGCCACAACACACCGGTGGTAACTAGTAATAGGATTCTATTGTTGATGAATCTGTAATGACCTTCACTGTTCCGCTTGATTTTATCTGCAAAGATTCCAGTTCTCCTGGGAGGAGACAGAGCCATTGTTCCTTTCTCTCTGGGTCAGTCACTCCCCTTGCCCCTCCTCCCTGTCCTCCCCTCTCCCTGGCGGTCTCTGCACTTCCCCATTTCAGCTTCTCCAAGAGGGGGCTGTGATGAGAAAGAAGCCCCGGGACAGCTTCCCAAATTGGCACTGACTCTCTCCAACTAATGTCTAGCACAGCAGGCCTTTAGTTCATCAAATAAGCTTCTAATTGTCTTTTTGGAAATGTGTGTGGACGCGTATTTGAAGCCATTTGGCAAATGCCTCGCACGGTATTTTCTCTGACATCGTGCTTGGAGAAGGAGGATTAAGGAGCCTGGAGGAGCGTTAGAAAAACTGCACTCCAACTGATCCTGTCCTTGGATGGAGATTAAACAACTTTTTCAGGGACCCACCACTGGTATGATGCAAACTTCTGCAGTCTCCAAGAACTCGCTGACTTTGACATCTGGACCTAAGTCTCCTCCCAGGAACAGCGAGAAGGGGTCCTGACAGAGTTAATGGATGCCAAAGACTATGGCACACTTGAGTGGTCCCAGCAGTGCTCTCCTGTCCCCAGGTGTCATTCTTCCCAGATGCAACATTTAACAGGCTGGTGAGGGCCCTGACATCAGGCTAGAGACAGACCCTACAAGTCAGTAGGAACCACAGTCAAGAGGATGTGTGATGAACACTCAATTTGGAGTCAGAAACCTGAGGTCAAATCCCTGGCCTAGCATCTCTTCCAGTTCCTCAGAAGACATGATCAGACCTGTTACCACTACCTCCCTGGTGTAAAATGTGGACAGGTGTCCCTGCCCTCTAGGCAAACCCTGCCCCAAATTTATCGTGCATATACGTTTATCTCAGGATCTTACTAAAATGCTGATTCTGAGTCAGCAGGTCTGGATGGAGCCCGAGAGTTCCAAGAGTTCCCTGGCGATGCTGATGTTGCTGATCCTGGGAAGGATAGCCAGCTTTAGATAGCAAGGACAAGAGATTTATGACCTCATCCAGGGTTTCTCAAATATCCCCAGTAAGAATCACATTGGGGTAACTGTTACTTACATAGATTCTAGGGCTCCAACCCAGATGAGTGCAGGCCAGGTGAGCTGTCAATTTAGCAAGTACTCAGGTGAGCCTTATTGTCAGAGAAATTTGGGAACCCTGGTCTAGATCATCCGTATCTCTCATTTAAAGCTCCTACTCAGCCTGCGGCAGCCCTTGCTTCCTTTACATGGTTCTCCTCAGTTAACTTAAAATCTAGTAACATAGCTCCTGCTTCCGGGGCTTAGGGTTAGAGCACATTTAGAGCTGAAGGCCCTCCCAAACTTTTCCAAGTCTTGGCACACTTGGAAAATGATCATCTTTGTCCCACCTGAGCTCTGGCGGCCCCTGCGGGACTGAGGTAGGACAGGTGGCATCGCTATCTCAGCATACTTATGACCATCACCATGCTCCCTGGCTAGAAAGCGCTGCTCCCACCTCAACTTCATTGGTCGACGAACAAAACCAACCAACACAGCCCTCCAATACATCCCCCCATTGTTCTTCAGATGATCCAAATCAGAGGAGAAAAAACAAACATACCAAACTCCCATTCTGAGGTTATCTATGTGAGCCAATGCAGCACAGAAGTGAGAAATATACACGTATCTCCATTGACTCACCCTAACAAATTACAGCTAATTACCATGTGCCCAGGAGCATGCACAGTCTGCTTTGTATTTATTATCTCATGAATCCTTGCAACAAATCCTTGATTTGTCTGTTTTATTGAGGACACGGAAGCTTACAATGGTTAGAGGACTCCCCCAAGGTCACACTATGAATGGCGGTCCCTGTATAATAGGTTCCTCCTACATGTAACCCTTTGCAACAATCAACCCTCTTCTGATTTGTTTTAATGCCTCCTACTCACACATATACCCTCCCAAACTGTGCTTTCCATGAGGTCAGGGCTCAGGTTGAGCCGTATCCACCATGCACCTCACAGACACTCAGAAAAAGATTTGCCAAATTGATGAATGACTTCAAAGCCAGGGTTCCTCCATGATAACAAGATGCCTCCACCCTACAAGGCTACAGGTGCACCTTGGTCTAAAAGACTCCCAACTGGGCTTCCCTGGTGGCGCAGTGGTTGAGAGTCCACCTGCCGATGCAGGGGACACGGGTTCGTGCCCCGGTCCGGGAAGATCCCACATGCCGCGGAGCAGCTACACCCGTGAGCCATGGCCCCTGAGCCTGCGCGTCCGGAGCCTGTGCTCCACAACGGGAGAGGCCACAGCAGTGAGAGGCCCACGTACTGCAAAAAAAAAAAAAAAAAAAAGACTCCCAACTGAAAAATTATGAATTTATAAGACCTAAGCTGGAGAAAGGATACAGAGGCCTGAAGGATTCTTCTCCCACTTCAGCCATTCCGCCCTCACATCTGGACAAGCCACTTGGCTTCTCAGTACCTTAGTTTCTCCGTCAGCATGATGGTTTAATTCATCCCCCAAACCTTTGTGAACTCCCACCACGTACTAGATGTGGCACTAAGATGAAGATGATCAAGAAGAATGTGTGGGAGGTCAATCCCACCCCTCAGAGCCCTGTGCCACCTCCACTCCCCCCACCCCACTAAGCACCAACCTAGATAAAGCACACAGAACGCTTTTCAAACATGTATGGAACAGAGATGGACCTAGGAGGGTCATGTGCATCACAAACGAAATCTTTAATTCGAAAACTAATTCACAAAAAGAACGGCTAAAGTGACAAGTTCCCCTGACACATTTTTTGAGTCAGTTTCATTTAAGTATTATGTACAGTAAATTTCACCCTTTTTAAGTGTATAGTTCTATCCATTTTGACAAACACACGCAGTTCCTGCTGCAGTGTTAAAAAACAGATTATTTATCTCTAACTTTTCAAGAATACATTATATAAAGTGATGAGGGCACGTATGGCCCAAAGACAAAAAAATTAATCTTAGCTCTTCTTTCTAAAAGTGAAGGTCCTCATTCTGCCAGAAGGAAGAACCTAGAAGTAAAAATCTTGTTGGGGGCGGGGTGGTAGGGTGGGGTGGGATCAATTTGCAGATACATCTGCAAGGCAAGGAGCAGAGAGTACCAAGATCTATTGGTCAAGGCAGTTGAATTTCCTTTACTAATTGGAGAGTCCCTCCCCTCAACCCCACACCCTCTCATATGAAAGCATTTACCAATTTTTTTAAATATACAGACAGAGCCCAAGAACACAAACCTATTTCCACCAAAGGTCATCCTTAACCACTTGCGCAGTTTAAAACCACAAAGCCTCCTTGAATAAATTCCAAATATCTCTAATAAATTTCACATTACTATCAATGCTCCAAAGGAATTTACCTGGACAAGGAACATAACTTTTTGTTTTAAGACGTATCTTAAAATGAATTGCATGAGCTTATGTACAAAACGGAGGGGGATGATTGTTCAAAGAGAACTCTAACAATCTGTTAAAATTACATCCCTGCTGCAGAACAAGGCCCTAGTAACTCCAGACTACAAACAGCATTACAAGCTGGAAAATGGCAACAAATGCCAATGTTGATTGTTTGTAAACATAGATTGTTTTTAACCTTACTATGTAGCTAGCTTCTGGTAAAAAGCGCAACTGTTTTCCAAGCCCTAGCTCAGTGGCACTCAAACCGCAGTATACCTAACAATCTTCTGATTATGAAAACTCCCTATTCTTGGACCCCACACAGACATACCAAATTAGAATATCTGGAGACTGGGCAGCTAAAGTATTTAACCTTATTCCTGGGTAATTCTGACAGTACTGACCTAAGGACCACACTCTAGGAAATGCAACCCGCACTAAAAGAGCATGTGTTTTGTTATATAGTCACTAAAATAAAATCGAGTTGGGACTTCCCTGGTGGTCCAGCGGTTAAGATTCCATGCTCCCAATGCAGCGGGCCCGCGTTCGATCCCTGGTCAGTGAACTAGACTCCGCATACCGCAAATGAAAATATCCCACACGCCGCAAAGAAGACCCAGCGCACCCAAATAAATAATTTAAACAAATAAATGTTTTTTAAAATAAAAATAAAGTCGACTTGGTGAAGTAACTTGGACACTGATCCTGAGTATGGGTTATAATCTATAGGCTAATGGCAAAGACTTAGAAATGCTGTCATTATTCAGAGAGATTATCATTGTACTATCAACAGATGAACTACACAGTGACAATCTTTTATTAATATTCACTTGCCAGTTCTAAATGTGGTCCCCAGACCAGCAGCTCAGAATTTTTGAGTCCCACCTGAGAAAGAAAATCTCTGGGGGTGGAGCCTAGGAATCCAGGTTTCAAAAGCTTCTCTAGGTGATTCTTTTGAACTGGGCATGCGCCATCACATTTTAGTTCACGCAAATACATTTTATAACAATAAATACTTAACAGTCACAATTTTTTCTTGTCTTGTCCTCTTGCCAATTCTGTTTTTGCTTTAATAAAGCATGCAATGTTTGTCATCACACGGCCTCAACTTATCTCCCACCTGTTCCCCACTGTGGTGCAATGTGCATCTGTACAGCACAGAAAGTTCAAGAGAGATTTATTTTTCATTAGCTGAGTGACACTGAGCACAGCCTGGCAGCTGACTCTCCCCATCAGTTTGGTGGCAGGGGTACCGTCTAAGAAGGCGATCCCCTTGGGCTCAAAGCACCCCAATTCCAGTGAGCACCTTCCCAGGATGCCTCCTAGGGCCTCCCATGCAAGCCACCAACAGAAAATCAAATAGGAACCTGGCAGTATTGGAGGGTTCCCCTGCAAAAAATATTATGTCCATGGTAGACTGCATTCATTCTCACATGTTGGAGTGCATCACAATCTCCAGAGGAAATGATAAAAATACAGATTCCTTGGTTGTAACCTCAGCTTCTGGTTCGGTAGCATTCCAGAAAGTCTCCTAAATCTGTATTTTTAACGAGTCTCCCAGGAGATTGTTATGCATATCAAGACTTGAGAAATCACCAGTGTTATGGGAGAAACCTAGGATACAGAGGAGAAAATCTGAGCTTGAATCAAACTTAGCCAGTATTTAGTGTGTAAACCTTGATACACATCAATTTCCTCAAAGTAGAAATAATGCCTGCCTGCCATGATCATTATGATGGCTAAAAATAGAGACAAGACCTTAGGAAAATGTAAAGTCCCAGGTGTAGGTCAGTGAAACTGGCAGGTGCAGAATTCCGCCACTATAATGGACAAGGGTCCCTTAGCCTAAAGAGGGAACTTCAGTAACAAGCATTCCATGTCAGATGCTGATTCTGAGAAACAAGTCAGTTTGACAATCTATGTTATGCCTTGAATCGCGTCCCCTCAAAAAAGAAATGTTGGGGACTTCCCTGGCAGTCCAGTGGTTAAGACCCTGCACTTACACTGCAGGGGGCATGGGTTCGATCCCTGGTTGGGGAACTAAGATCCTACATGCCGCGTGGCATGGCCCCCCAAAAAAGAAAGAAATGTTGGAGTCCTAACTCCCCAGTCTCTCAGAATGTGACCTTATTTGAAAATAGGGTTTTTACAGAGGTAATTAAGTTAAAATGAAGACATTACGGTGGGCCCTCACTTATCTATTGTGACTGGTGTCCTTATAAAGAGGGGAAATTTGGACACAGAAACAGACCTGCCTAGGGAGAAGATGGCCATCGACAATCCAAGGAGAGAGGCCTGGAACAGATGCTTCCTCACAGCTCTCAGTAGGAACCAACTCCTGCCAACATCTTTTTTTTTTTTTTTTTCTTTTTTTAAATAAATTTATTTATTTATATTTTATTTTTGGCTGCGTAGGGTCTTCGTTGCTGCATGCGGGCTTTCTCTAGTTGTGGTGAGCAGGGGCTACTCTTCGTTGCGGTGCGTGGGCTTCTCATTGTGGTGGCTTCTCTTTGTTGTGGAGCACGGGCTCTAGTCCTGCCAACATCTTGATCTCGAACTTCCAGCTTCCAGAACTGAGGCAGTAAAATTCTGCTGTTTAAGCCACCAGCCTGTGGTACTGTGATGCGGCAGCCCTAACAAACTATCTGTCAGGTTCCAATTCAGGAGCAAAGTGCCCCTCTCTGACTCCTTCTGTGAGGGACATTTGTGGCCAACTGATGCTTCTCAGATTCCACAGGGCTTGTTCTCATATCTTCATCAGGTATGTTCATAAAACTGCACATACCCTATTTGTCAGGTCCAACAGAGAGCCAGCTCTGGGGGGACAGGGCATCAGTACTGGCTCTGCTGTGCAGTCTGGAGCCTGTAGCAACTGTCACAAACTCAGAGCTCTAACATATCTGCAAGTTCACCAGCAAGAGCCAGCAAGTGGTTTTTCATTCTTATAAAATTGTGCAAACCTGCCCTGCACAGCCAATCACTCTCCCTTTTCCTCTGTCCAGGCAGCACCCATGGCCAGCTTCTCACTTCCAGCTGGTTTGAGAGCTGGTAAGTCACCCTCAACATGCAGGTACCAAGAGGCCCTAATCAAGAGCACCCATAAAAACCCTCAGGAGATGATTCTCTCAAACTGAGTTCAGCTTTCATTCTTGCCTAAGTAGTTCAAAACACACTAGGGAAATGCCCCCAAAGAAAATATAAAGCCCTTCCAAGATGCATTAAAACTGTAACCCTGCAGGGTCTGACTCAGTAACCAGAGGGAGTGTGGGAGAGAGAGGGGCAGACCGGCCTGGTTGAAATGATTGTCCAGCATCAGGAAGGAGCCATGTCTGTCCAGAGTACAAGGCCGGCAAGTATCTCCCATGCTGGGCAACTGTCCCCAGTGCCCTGGCTGATTTTACCTCCTACACACCCTTCCTGGACGACTTCTCCTAGGAGCCTCCCTAGGGAATTTTAAAAAACAGTGTCCATGGCTTCCCTGGTGGTGCAGTGGTTGAGAGTCCGCCTACCGATGCAGGGGACGCGGGTTCGTGCCCCGGTCCAGGAGGATCCCACATGCCGCGGAGTGGCTGGGCCCGTGAGCCATGGCCGCTGAGCCTGCGCGTCCAGAGCCTGTGCTCCACAACGGGAGAGGCCACGGCAGTGAGAGGCCCGCGTACCGCAAAAAAAAAAAAAGAAAAACAGTGTCCAGGTCCCGCTCTCAGAGATTCCAAATCAGGGGATGGTTTGGGAACCAACACAATCAGCAGGTTTAAGGAGCTTCCCTGGTGGTTCTGATGCACACCCAGAGCCCAGAATCACAGTCATGAATTAAAGTCGGGGTCCACCCAGACATCCCAAGAAAAGAAGAGAGTGCCCAGTGGTGGTCAGGAGAGTGGGACTCCAGTGCCAGCTTTGCCAAGTGGCTCCAGTCAGTTTTATCCTTCTGGGACTCGGTTCCTTCCCTGTCAAAGGGAGAGGCTGACCTAGAACCATTCAGGCTCCCTTTTTAAAGAAATAAAACACTGATGATAAAAATAAATATGTCCCACAAAGACATCTACTCTTTCTTCCTGGATGTACTAGACCCGACGGCTTTGTGGCTGCATGTCAGGCTGCCCGTCGCTGACATCTTACCCAGAGGGAGAGCTCCTTTAACCCTGAGGGAAGGGCCCAGGAGTGACAGGTGCTGAGCCCAATGGAGAGCCCTTTAAGGAGAAAATTAAGCCTCTTAAAGTGCCCTCAATGTAACCTCTCAAACCCAGGAATAATCTACACTCTCCCTGGAAGATTTGCAACACATGATCTCAGGCCACACTCAGGAAATATCTCCACTTACATCAAACTGGGTCCCAGACACGGATGCCAAGTAATTCAATGGGCAGTCCTGAAGCATGCAAACAGAAAGAGAAGAGAGGGGTCTTGATTTAAACACACGAAGTTTGGAGTCTGGGTGCTTGTGAGAGTAGTTCAGAGGGCAGCAAGGCACACTTCACCCACCTGCAGGAATTCACTCAGCCAGGGCCTCAAACATCGTATGAGGAAAAGGAGACATGTCTCTGTGTGGTCAAGTGGACTCTGGGGACAAGTGATGCACCAACAATTCACCAGAACATTGAGGTCAGTGATAAACACTTAAGACAAGTGAACTTAACGTCTTCAACCCAGCGGCAAGTTACCAAGCAGACTGTTTAAGAGCCCCTCTTCAGAGATAAAAGCGAGAGGCAGCCATTTGTCTCTGTCTAGCTGTCCTCAGCAGGTGCCTTCCACCACTCAACAAGTATTTAACAAGGACAGGATTCATTCATTCAGTGCTTGAACCCCTAACTCTCAGCACATGACCTAAGAAACACTGCCCCCAAGGGACAACACTTTTCCACCTCAACATTGCTCTCTTCCTTAGCTCCAATCTGGAAAACAATGACTTTACCTCGTGGAAGGCTAACTCTATAACCAGCAAGTTTTCCTCATCAATTACTCACATTAAAATTTTTTTGTTGAACGAACCTATCTATGAAACAGAATCAGACTCACAGAGAACAGACTTGTGGTAGCCAAGGGGAGGGATGGATTGGGAGTTTGGGATTAGCAGATGCAAACTAGTATATATAGGGGCTTCCCTGGTGGTGCAGCGGTTGAGAGTCCGCCTGCCGATGCAGGGGACACGGGTTCGTGCCCCGGTCCGGGAAGATCCCACATGCCGCGGAGCGGCTGGGCCCGTGAGCCATGGCCGCTGAGCCTGCGCGTCCGGAGCCTGTGCTCCGCAACAGGAGAGGCCACAACAGTGAGAGGCCCGCGTACCGCAAAAAAAAACAAACAAAAAAAAACTAGTATATATAGGATGGATAAACAACACGGTCCTACTATATAGCACAGGGAACTATATTCAATATCCTGGGATAAACCATAATAGAAAAGAATATGAAAAAGAAGGTATGTATATGTATAAATGAATCACTTTGCTGTACAGCCGAAATTAACACGACATTGTAAAGCAACTATACTTCAATTAAACAAAAATTTTGTTGATTATCTATCATGTGCCAGACGTTGTTTTAGACACTTGGGGACACAAGTCCCAGGGATGTTTTCTCTCATGAGCTTACATTCTAGTGCTATGAGACAGACAGTAAATGAATCATGTATGTAACACAGGCAGACCTCATGTTACTGCACCTCACTTTATCGTGCTTTGCAGATACCACTGGTTTTACAAATTGAACGTCTGTGGCAACCCTGTGCCAAGCAAGTCTAACAGGACCACTTTTCTATCAGCATTTGCTCATTTCCTGTCTCTGTGTCACATTTTGGTAATTCTCACAATATTTCAAACTTCTTCAATATTATTATATTTGTTATGGTGATGTGTGATCAATGATCTTTGATGTGACAACTGTAATTGTTTTGGGGGCGCCACAAACTGCACCCATATAAGATGACGAACTTAATCAATAAATGCTTGTGTTCTGACTGCTACACTAACCTGCAGCTCTCCGTCTCTTTCCCTCTCCTCCAGCTTCCCTGTTCCCTGAGACACAATACTGAAATTAGGCCAGTTAATAACCCTACAAAGGCCTCTAAGTGTCCAAGTGAAAGGAAGGGTCACACATCTCTCACTTTAAATCAGAAGCTAGAAATGATTAAGGTTAGTGAGGAAGGCATGTCAAAAGCCCAGACAGGCCAAAAGCTAGGTCTCTTGTGCCAAACAGCCAAGCTGTGAATGAATGCAAAGGGAAAGTTCTTAAAGAAAATTGAAAGTACTGCTTCAGTGAACACACAAATGATACAAAAGGAAAACAGCTTTATTGCTGATACGGAGAAAGTTTTGTCAGTCTGGATAGGAAGGCTGAAAGAGGTGAGGAAGCTGCAGAAGAAAAGTGTGAAGGCTTAAGGGAAGAAGCCGTCTCCATAACAGAAAAGTGCAAGGCAAAGCAACAAGTGCTGATGTATTGGGTTGGCCAAAAAGTTCATTCGGGTTTTTCTGTAACATCTGGCAGAAAAATCCAAACGACCTTTTTGGCCAACCCACAGAACCTGCAGCAAGTTTTATCCAGAAGATCTAGCTAAGATCATTAATGAAGGAGGCTACACTAAACAACAGATTTTCAATGTAGATAAAACAGCCTTATACTGCAAGAAGATGCCATCTAAGACTTGCATAGCTGGAGAGGAGAAGTCAATGCCTGGCTTCAAAGGACAGGCTGACTCTCTTGTTAGGGGCTAATGCAGCTGGTGACTTTAAATTAAAGCCAGTGCTCATTTATCATTCTGAAAATCCTAGGGTCCTTAAGAATTATGCTCAATCTACTCTGCCTGTGCTCTGTAAATGGAGCAGCAAAGCCTGGATGACAGCACATCCAGTTTACAACATGGCTTACTGAATATTTTAAGCCCACTGTTGAGACCTACTACTCAGAAAAAAAGATTTCTTTCCAAATACTACTGCTCGTTGACGATGCACTTGGTCACCCAAGAGCTCTGATGGAGAGGTACAATGAGATGAATATTTTCCATGCCTGCTAACACAACATCCATTCTGCAGCCCATGGATCAAGGAGTCATTTCAACTTTCAGGTCTTATTCTTTAAGAAATACATTTTGTAAGTCTGTAGCTGCCATAGACAGTGACTCCTCTGATAGATCTGGGCAAAGCAAATTGAAAACCTTCCAGAAAGGATTCACCAATCTAGACACCATTAAGAACACTTATGATTCACAGTAAGACGTCAAAATAACAACATTAACAGGAATTTGGAAGACATGGATTCCAATCCTCATGGATGACTTTGAGGGGTTCAAGATTTCAGTGGAGGAAGTAACTGCAGATGTGGTGGAAAGATCAAGAGGACTAGAATTAGAAGTGGAGCCTGAAGATGTTACTGAATTGTTGCAATCTCATGAGAAAACCTGAATGAATGCATGAGCAAAGAAGGTGGTTTCTTGAGATGGCATGTATTCCCGGAGAAGAGGCTGTGAAGATTACTGAAAATGACAACAAAGGATTTAGAATATCACATAAACTTAGTTGATAAAGCAGCTGCAGGGTTTGAGAGAACTGACTCCAATTTTGAAACAAGTTCTACTGTGGGTAAAATGCTATCAAACAGCACTGCATGCGACAGAGAAATTGTTCGTGAAAGGAAGAGTCAATCAATGGGACAAGCTTCATCGCTGTCTTATTTTAAGATGTGGCCACAAGCAACCCAACCTTCAGCCACCAGCTCCCAAACTGGTCAGCAGCCATCAACATAGAGGCAAAACCCTCCACCAGCAAAAATATCATGACTCTCTGAAGACTCAGAGGATGGTTACCACTTTTTTGCAATAAAGTATTTTTTTTTCTTTTTTTTTTTTTTGCGGTACGCGGGCCTCTCACTACCGTGGCCTCTCCCGCTGCGGAGCACAGGCTCCGGACGCGCAGCCCCAGCGGCCACGGCCCGCGGGCCCAGCCGCTCCGCGGCATGTGGGATCCTCCCGGACCGGGGCACGAACCCGCGTCCCCTGCATCGGCAGGCGGACCCTCAACCACTGCGCCACCAGGGAAGCCCTGCAATAAAGTATTTTTTAATTAAGGTATGTACATTGTTTTTTTAGATGTAATGCTATTGCACACTTTTAATAGACTACAGTACAGTCTAACTATACACTGGAAAACAAAAAATACGTAAGACTCTATTTTGATATTCATTTTATTGCCGTGGTCTGGAACGGAAGCTACAATATCTCCCAAGTATGCCTGTATCAGGGAATAATAAATGATATGAAAACAAAGAAGAGGCTGAGAGCAGGGGCTGGGGGATGCCAGGGAGACCTCTAAGGAGGTGATACTGGAGCAGACTCCTAAGTCAAGTGAAGTGTGAGAGAACAGCCCCCTCCTTCGGAAGCCAGGAGGGGGAGATCCAGCAGCAGAGCAGGAGCTGGAACGGCCAGAGTGCAGGAGGAGAACCAGGTGAGGACTGCAGTGCAGAAGCCAAGTGAAGACAGCCAAAGAGAAAGCTGGCTAACTGCTGCCAAGAGGCTGCAGGCGATGACAACCAAGAGTTGGCCATTAGGTATCACTGGTACCTGAAGAAGCATGGTTTTGGTGAAGGGGGGGTGGTGGCAAGAAGCCAAACTGGAGTGGGTTCAAGACAGAATGAGAGGGGAAAGGGGGCAAAATGTATGACGGTTCTTTTAGAAAATACTTACTCCAAGGGAGAATGAGGAATTGGGAGAACAGCCGACTAGGATATTGGGTTGAGAGTGTTTTGTGGTTGCTGCTTTCTCTCTTAAGATGAGAGATACTAGAGCATGCTTCTCATGGAGATGATCCATCAGAGGGAGAAAACTAATGAGGCAGAAGGGAAAGGAGATTCGTGCATGAGTGAGAGCCTTGCATGCCAACAGGGAACGGGCTCCAGTTCACATGTGGTTCCAGTGCTGTGTGATTACGGTGCAGGGAGGCTAGCAGATTTAGCACGAGGAGATGATGAAACTAGTTCCTAATTGCTTCTTTTTTTCTCCGTGAAATAAGCCAAGTCATCAGCTGAGAGTAGGGTGGGGACAGAAACATAGTGGGCTGGGCAGTGTCAAGAGTCTGCCTTGAGGTTTATGGTCATAAATCAAAAGCAAGACGATGCAGATGGCTGGTTTTCTCCAGCCAGGTTCATCAGCCTGAGGCAGGAGCACAGTGGGCAGAGGGTGGGGTTTTCCCAGGAAAGTAAGATGAAGGGAGAAATGGTCAAAGAGGTTGAGGGTGTATGGAAGCACCTGGGGGTAGGGGTGGAGGGGAGAGTGGCAGGAGGTAATAAGTATGATGGACAATGAAGTGGAAGGGTCACCAGGTCAGAGGCCCATGTAGGGTGCAGGATAGGTGGAACAGGGTAATAACAGGAATAAGACAAAAGAGAAAAGGTGAGGGTCAGACTGGAATGCTTGTCAAGATTTTGGTGGAGGTACAGTTACTGGTAATAAGGTCCACAACTGTGGCTGCAAGTTTAGTGGGTAATAAAATCAACTTAGTGGGTCATGAGCAGCAATTTTTTTTAATGACACAGAATAAAAAGTATGCAACTACATTATACCTAGTAAGGGTAAACACTGTTTCGTGAAACTTGTTTCAGTTGTATGTGTATTTGCATTGGGTCTCACATAAGATGTATTTCTCCTATGGATCGGGGTTAAAAAAAAACTCGCAGGACACCAGGGCAAGGTTCTCTGTGGTCAGGGCTCTCTGGTGCATCGTAGGGTGTTTAGCAGCATCCCAGGCCTCCCCTCACTGGACGCCCATAGCACCCCTAGACATTGCCAAATAGCCTCTGGGTGGCAAAACTGCTGAGAACCAGCAGCCTAGAAATAACCATGGGAGGGATGGCTGAAGTAGCGAGGGGAAAAGATAACTAAAAGAGAGTTGGTCAAAGGACTGAATTGGGGGAGACAATCTATATAGATGTCCAAGTTACCAAAAATGTTGATGGGAGGAGGGACTGTGGGCCAGATGAACAAGATCTTCAAAGAATGAGGCAAAATAACTACTGAAGCCCAGGCGCCTAGAGCCCGTGCTCCACAACAAGAGAAGCCACCGCAATAAGAAGCGCGCACACAGAAACGAAGAGCAGCTCCCGCTCGCCGCAACTACAGAAAGCCCACGGGCAGCAACGAAGACCCAACGCAGCCAAAAATAAATAAATTAAATTAATTAATTTATAAAAAAAAGAATGAGGGAAAGTGACCCAGAGGGCTGTAGATGAATGTTCTCTACCCTGGCTACACATTAGAATTACCTGGAAAACTCACCCACCAATGCCCAGGCCCCACCCAGACCAACCAAATCAGAATCCCCAGGTGACCCCAATGTGAAGCCAGGGTGGAGACCCCTACAGAAGATGCCCACCCTCCAAGGCCCAGCTGAAGTATGACCTCCTTCATGAAAATTTCCTTCCTATTTCACTTCTTTTCATACACCCCACTCATCACAACGAACCTTGCTTTGCTTATAACTTACATGTGAAATCATCAGAAAAGAAGAAAAGCACTAAAATTAAGCAGCTAAAAACAGAACAAGTGTTTATCTGCTGAAGAATTTTAGAATTAGAAGATCTGCTAGCGGGGAGTCTTTCAGGGAAACTTCTTGAGCTTCAGGTTAGCCACTCCTCTGGAGGGCATCCAGACAAGTGAGGGTCCCCGAGCACAGCCCAGCACTTATGTGTCACTGATAAGCACTGTTAGAAATATGTCCCCTCTGGAGACACTAATAAACACTTGTTGAAATTAATGACTATTGTACTTCATCCCCACCCCACCCCAAATGCACCAATGACTAGATTACAACAATTTAAGCACCATTTATTATCTGATCACCATTTTCTTCACAATACCCTTCACATGTAGCCAACTTTTTATTAAAAGCAATCAGTGACATCAAATCTTGAATACGTATATACGTATGATGAAAAACAAAAAGACAGGAACCAGAGACTAATAGTCCTCTCTGCTTTCCCATGAGAAACCGTTATAGAATATTTAAAATATCCCTGAACTCTTAACGTTCACTGTTGATTAACCACATACAACCATGTATGAAACATCACTACATCCCCAAACACCTACAAAAGATACAGAAAACAGTTAAGTAGGGCCTCCCTGGTGGCGCAGTGGTTGAGAGTCCGCCTGCCGATGCAGGGGATACAGGTTCGTGCCCCGGTCTGGGAGGATCCCATATGCCGCGGAGCGGCTGGGCCCGTGAGCCATGGCTGCTGAGCCTGCGCATCCGGAGCCTGTGCTCCGCAACGGGAGAGGCCACAACAGTGAGAGGCCCGCATACCACAAAAAAAAAAAAAAAAAAAAAAAAAAAAAAAAAAAACAGTTAAGTAAAATAACTCAAATATTTCTTTTTCCCAGCTTGGTGAAACTGATAAAACTGAGTTAACTTGCCTTGACTGGCACCCTAACTTTCATCCATGAAAGGGCAGAGCACTGGCTAGACAAGAACACAAGAGCTGCAAAACAGAGGAAGCTGGGGCTTCCCTGGTGGCGCAGTGGTTGAGAGTCCGCCTGCCGATGCAGGGGACATGGGTTCGTGCCCCGGTCTGGGAAGATCCCACGTGCCACGGACTGGCTGGGCCCGTGAGCCATGGCCGTTGAGCCTGCGCGTCCGGAGCCTGTGCTCCACACCAGGAAGGGCCACGGCAGTGAGAAGCCTGTGTACCACACACACAAAAAAAAACCAGAGGAAGCTGGTTTGTAAAGTGTGGTCCAGGACCAGCAAGATCAGCATCACCTGGGAGCTTGGTAAAAATGCAAATTATCAGTCCCCACCTAAGACTAACAGAATATGAAACTGTGCCCTAACAAAGTGGGTTTTAACAAGTCCTCCAGGTGATTCTGAGGCATTCTCTCCTGGAAAGCACTGAATCTAAACCATGGTTTTCAAATTTGCAGCACAGCCCTGGCTTCCAGGGGGGTTGAGATTCTGAGCCTCCCACTAGCATTCACAGAGTCACGTGAATCACGTGGTATGTACTTTTTAAAATGTGAACAGAGATTCCACTGCTTTTGAAAGTTTCATTTTTTTGTAGTGACTGCCAAGATCTGAAATACTATCAAGTTTCAAAAATCACATCAAGGGGCAGGATTGAAAATGGTACACAGGGAGAGCAATCAGCTAAGCTAATGTGGATGGAGACCAGGGTTCAAATGCCAGCAGAGCCATTTAACAGCAACTTTCTGGGGCTCAGGAAAACCAAGTTTGAGGAGATGCTGCTCCTCTCTAGGAAGACTCTTCAGTTGGTCAGAAGACCTCCCCTCCGCCTTCAGAATGGGATCAGAGAAAGTCAAGGAAAAGGAGACTGCTTGCTAAGACCTTTCATGACCTCTTATTGTCACTCTCCTGGGAGACAGAGGTAAATAGCTCTTCCAGAAGCCATGGCTTACCCTGAAGGAATTTACTTAAACTTGGGAAATCTCAGAATTTTAGAAGATAATTAACTGAACGTTTCCAAAGAGACAAGAGGTTGCTACAGAAGGCATCAGATAAAACATGATATTGCCCAAATCTGTTTCTAAAATGGTTCCAGACAAATTTCCTATTCATTAACCAAATAATACTTTAAAGAGTTTTCATACAGAAAAGCCTGTATGTTTGAGCAAGTAAACCATTCAAGGTGTATAGGGAGCAAGTTAATCACCCCTCTGCCCCAATGCTAATTTTAAACAATATTAAATTTTATGTGTCTTTCCATATCTTTCTCCAAGGTCATACACCTACTAGTGCTTCTTTTTTAAATCGGAAATAGGATCATACTATTGATACATATGATACGCAGCAATTCGATTTTATTTACATGTAATGTATCATAGACATCCTTCACAAAACAACCCATAGTAGCTGTACCCTATTTTATTCATCCTACTGATGGACATTTATGGTGCTTCTAGTTTATTTACTGTAGTAAGCCTGCAATAAACATCCTCACACACAGATCCCTACATGCTGATGTTTTTACTTCTGTAAGAAAGGATTCCAAATATGCAACTGCTGGTTCATATGGCATACACGTTCCAAATTTTCACCCAAACTGTCTGCTTTCCCTAAAGGCTGCACCAGTTCATACTCCCCACAAGAGTCTGAGGGTTGCCCCCAACCCACCTAATGGAGGCTGTTACCAATCTTTACAACATGAATTAATTGAACAGAAAACTAGTATCTCTTTGTTTTTTAATTTGCATTTCCCTGACCATTATGTACGTTGAGAATCTTTTCACGTGTTTATGACCTTACCTTAGGAATTGCCTGTTCACATCCTTTGTATATCTTTGCTCATGCTGCACTGTTCAAGTACTGTTTAATCTCACACTAATCCCCCTCACCCCCAGCACCTATGAGATGTGTCAAGTATAAAAGAATATCACCCTCTAGGAGCTCAGTGTGTGGGGTGAGGCCAGGGGATGACTTCTTAGCTTGAAGTACATGGTAAGCCCTCAAAAACAATTTCTGAATAAGTGAATAGCAGGCTTAGAGAATTCTGTTTGTTAAGAGTGCAGCTAAAAGAGTGAAAAGGAAACACAAATATTCACTACTTGTTCTGCATATTCAGAACAGCATCACTTTGACTGCAATTAAATTGTTGGTTAAGGGAGAAACAAAACCATGGTCTTGGCACTGACTCTGACAATGCACTGTGAAACGGGTGGCAAAAGAGCCCAGTCTTAATTCATAGCTCTGGGTGGTACATAAACAAAGGCTCTCAAAACCAAGGGACACCTGTGACTAAGCCACAGGTTGTTAGTTTGGTCAATGGACAGGAGAAGCCTACCTTAAACATTTTGTTCTTTTTTTGTTTTTTGTCTCCAACACCATCCAAGATTTTTTAGCCTTTCAAAATCTCCTGCTTATTGGGGAAGGGGAGCAAGGAGGGCCTGCAGCGGGTTTGACAGAGTTCAGATTCCTTAACTCTTTTAACTTTAGGCAAAACATCTGGTTATACCCAGCATTTATCCCCATTATTTGCAATAGTTCTGTTTGGCTTATGTCTTAACTAGTCTCCTTATTAAATATAAAAGTAATAGGATTAAAAACTTCTGGGGGAAAGTACTGTAATTAAAAAGGAACCAGTTGGGTATGGTAAGCTGTAATTCTGGTCCTTCTTATTAAGTTTTCCTTCTTGGCTTTAATTGTTTTTTGTACCCATAAAAATAACTTTGTATTATTTAACTTTTTTAGTACTTCCTGTATTGGCTAAACACCACCCCAAATCTCCAAGAAAACATTATTACTCAAAAGTTCTGGAGTAGTAATGTCACAGAACACAAGTTTAGATACTGTCCCAAGAGTCAGGCATGCCACACACACTACAACACACACACACACACACACAGCCTGGTAAATTGACAGGCAACTCTCCAAAATGAATAGGCATTTTCTCACCTCCTGAAGTTACAAAATCTTCTTAATAGGAAAAAAATTGCAGGAACTTTGATCAAGCCATGAGGTTATAATAAGAATCTGGCAAGAGGCAACAAAGCACAATTTATAACACTTTGTTAAGAGAGGCATAAAAAACATAAATAAATATTGAGGTAGTATACTTGGGAATGAAAACTGAAGGGTTTGTAATAAAACTTCTCTTTTTTAAATCTTTTACTTTAGCATTATTGAGAAAACTCCTTTAAGATTTTTATTATGTAATGTTTAGCACATGCACAAAAATATGTGACACATATATATAAAGCAAAATCCTAAGATGAATAAATACATCTTTAGATTTTCTTTTTTCCTGAGCATAGTTGGTAAAGATTTAAATTGTTCATCACCTGTAACCATCCTTAACTGTTCTTAGGAACAAATGATCTGCTAGGAGCCAGGAGTGGAGGAATGGGGGAATCAGTATAATTTTGAGCTATAAAAGAAACTGGGCTAAAGCAAAAAATAACACACACACACACACACACACACACACACACACACACACACACACCCCTATTTCTAAAACCTGACTTTGCTTAAAAATACTCTAGGGAACAGTGTTTGAAAAACCCTGAACAAGTAGATTTAACAGTAAGTGAATTCAAGACCCATATAAATAAACCTTTGCCTAGGAAGAATTTCCCCAATAACTAATTGAACAGGATCATTTTAAAAGTGCACCTTCCCTTTGGAGGTAGAAGCACAATATTAATGCCAAAAACAGAAACTCTAATAACTCTTTAGTATCTCCTTGATGACCTAAGTGGGTACAAAGGCAGAGAGAAACCAGTGACTTCCCCGATCTGAGGAGCCCTGTGTTTCTGGAATTCAAAGTACCACTTCTAAGACTGGGAACTTTACAAAAGGGATGGAGGCTTTCAGCAACTGATTTGATTCTCTCCTAAATTAATTATGCTAATTCTAGATAAATGTATCTTAGGCTCAGGGTGTTCTCCACAATTCTAGGGCTCAGTGAAAACAAAATTAGCATTCTTGCAAGTATCCCTCCTCTCTCAAGGCCATTTGTCTTGTCACACCACCGAACCTCCAGGGTTTTTGCATGGATATCCCAAATCAGCCAACAAGGAAGATAAAATCTTGGAAACCCAATGGCTGACATTCCCACTAGAGGCATTTATTGAAGTGGACCGACGCAAGAGCAGCCTAATCCCTGACAACAAAGGGCACATCTCCGAGATGAAAGCCTCCCCCCATCCCCTACATCCCTTCTGTGATCCCCTGAAGCCTCTCCAATGACAAAGCCCCAAAGTGCTGACATGACCTCAATAGTATGGCATCATTTCTCTCGCCAAGGAGAACGGCTGGCACGTTCCTGCCAGCGAACTGTAGGTCAGCCAACACGCCCTTCCCCTGACCCTTCGCAAAGCAGAGATCACAATCTATTTCAAAAGTGGATTCCCCACCGTCCACTCCTGAGGAGTCGCCAACTCCGAGCTCTGGAGGAGGGAGGATAGCGCGCAACCTGACGAATGCCAAAACTCAGCACCCCGGGTACTATCAGAAGCCAAAGTAAGTGGTACCAAGAGCACCAGGCTGCTTGTAATTTATTACATTTGGGGGGTCCAATTCTCCGGAACATCACCCCTACTCTCCCGTCTTTAATTGTGTCTTGCACAACGCCAACACTTCAGCTCATTCCTCTCTCATCGTCTGGAAATAGCCAGAGGTTAGTTTTCACCACGAGACAGGGACTGTGAATCAATCTCCTTTCCCCAGGTCACCTGGGCTCTTCACGGGCAGCAAAAATCCAAGTTTCCCCACGCGTCACCTGAAGCCCCAACTTCTGGAAACGCCCCCCCTTAACCTCGCCCCCACGAGCTGGCACCGCGGCGAGAGACGAGCACGCAGCCGCGGGCGCTGCTGCTGTCGCGGCCGCAGCCAGGGAGGCGAGAGGAGGCTCGGACTGGTGTTCCGCCCCGGAGCCCCCGCAAGCCAGGCCGTCGGCCCCGACGCGAAAACCGGGCTCCTCCTCTCCGCGGGGAGTGAGATCCCGCGTTCTGCGGAGAGCCCAGGCGGATCCCGGCGCCGGCAAAACGCTCCGCACCGGTGCCCGGCCGGGGGACGCGGCCAAGTGCACGGCTCCCGCGGAGCGTCCGGGCAGCCGCGGCGGCAGAAGAGGGGCGTGTTCCTTGCGCCTCGGGGCCTGACCGCCGCGTCTCGGCTGCACCGGGGAAGGAGGCGAGCCGAGCGTGCAGTCCCAGACGGCGGCTCTCGGCCTCAGCCCCGGCGGGCCGGCCTGGCGACGCGCTACAGCCCGCGCGCCCTTGCGGGGACAGGCGCGGTGCGCGCCCTGCGGGGCCGCCTCCGTGCCGGCCTGGGCGCGCAAACTTTCCGAGCGAAAACCGCTCCAGCCTCTCCAGCGGGGGCGCCGCGCTCTCCCCCGGGCCCACCAACTGTTCGCCCCCTCCCCTCCGTAGCCAAGACCCACTGAAAATATGGCGCCCTCGAACGTCGCTCCTCGGTCCCCTCAGGGAATCCCGAAATGCCCGTCTCCAGGACCCCCAGCTCCCGGTGGGCGCGAAATTTCAGCTCCTGGGGCCGAGGAAGGAGAGGGCGCCCCTGGTCCAGCGCGAGGCCAGCGGCACTGAATCCCAATCCTCCCCTAGCTCTAGGTCCCTCAGCGGCCAGCAGTTTGCTAGTGGCGAGATTGCCAAGTAAAGGAGGGGAGTCGTGGAATCTGCAGGTCTGAGAGTACGGGACTGGCAAAGGAGCTCGGCACCGGCCGGCTGTCTTTGCCTGGAGCCCGGCCGGAGACTTGTTTGCAAAGTGGCGCTGGAGTCGGGGCGACCAGTGCTGGAATGAAGCCGCTCCGCCCGCGCCAACTCTCCTGGCGCGGGGACCCGGCCGGGGCTGAGGGGACACTCCATGCAGGCGGGGCCGCTTTTCAAAGCCCAGTTACCGGAAACCCAGCGGGAGCCCCGGAGGGGACCGGCTGCCCACGACTAGGAATCCGCTCTCGGGCGCCGGCTGCGAGGCTGTTTGCAAACCGCGGCGCCCGGGTCCAGTGCAGTAAAACATACATGTGCGATAGACAGGTGCATTAATTTAATTTTATTTTTATTTTATGCAAAAAGCCCTCCTAGAACATCAAATCTGGGAGCTTTGCGGGGTTTTTTGCATCACTCACGAGATGCAAAAGGAAGGGAAAAACCACCCACATTTTCCTTCTGTAGAGGGGAGGGAAAAGACACGAGAAATTCATGCAACGTGCATGCAGCTGGAGGAAGAGGAAAACCCGAGTGAGTCGTGAGCCTTACCGGCGGATGCATTTACTGTCTCACTGCAGAGCGCCTGCACCGGAGTGCAGCCGGCGACCCCCCGCGCGCCCGGCGACTGCTCCGCTCCCGCAGCCACCTCAGCCGCTGCCGCCGCCGCTGGCTCCAGGCGCGGAACAAGAGCTGAGGGCGAGCGCGAGCGCACGGCCCGGGCGCGCCGGGAGGGCAGGAAGCGCGTCATCACTCGGGGACGGCGCGGCCCCGCGCGGCTCCGGTCCGGCGGCGGTGCAGCGCGGCAGCCGGGCTGGGCCGTCACGGGATCCCGCGGGCCCCTCCTGGGTCTCTAGCCTGCTGTCCGGTGGTGGGAGGGTCCGCGAGGCAAGGCGACGCGCCGGACGAGCTGTCGCAGAACTCGGGCTCTGCTATGCAAGGGGGGGAGGGGATGCACCGTATTGGGGAATAGGGCCCCTAGGTCCGCAGAGCGCTTCCCTTGACCGCTGGCCCGCCGCTGGAGGAAGCGAGGTGCGGTTCCGACGGCAAGACCCTGGTGGGCTCTGGGGTCCCACTGCGACTCTGTCGGCGGGAACCCGAAGCAGGATTGTCCCTCTCTGTAAATGTCGCACACGCCGACACCGAAACTCAGCTGGTCAGAGGTCATATAGGGATTTAGAGAACGGCTTTAGGGATGAGGGGCATATTCTGTTAAGTTCATAAAAAGAAATTTTTCTCCTGCCTACTGTGCCCTTAAATAGAGTCAATTGTATACCTTACAGTTACACAGCCCTTAGGAAATGTAGAATGACCTGAAACCATTTGAAGTTTAGGAAGCGAGGAAACAAATCACAAAACACCGTGTATTATATGATCCCATTTTTAAAAACTACGATGTGTGGAGAGAGGCAGAAAAGACTGGACACATAAACACTAAGATGTTAACTAGGTCTCAGTGATTGGTGAAATTGTGGGTGATTTTTCTTTTTCTGCTTAGTTCTAGTTTCTGATTTTTCTGTAAGGAACACATTACTTTTGTAATACAAAAAAAAGTTTTTTTAATAAAAGATCTTGCATTTTTTTTCCATCCCAATATAAAATGACCAGAATTAACCCCTTTTCCCAAGAAATAGGTAGCAAATCTCTTTAGTTGCTCATAAATGAAACTACTGCAACTTTTTAGTGTTTCTCAGAGCATGAAACTGCTATCCTTATGAAATGAAGATGATATAAATTGAAACTATCTTGAAGAAGTCCGTTGGGACATTGGATAAGCCTGGACACTCTATAAAAACAATAGCATGTTCTTGTCCCGGTTGATGGACTTGATTTTATCATGACCCCAGAGATCTTTATAACAGAGGATAGCTTTGTAATTTATTGCAGAGAATAAACTTTATAAATCAAAAAGCATGGTTAGAGAACCAATTAACAGGCAACTTGAGAAAGTTCTAAAAGTTGCAGGGCACTGACTGTTTCTAATTGCCCAGGAAAAATGGTTCTGTTCACAACTTTTTAAACATTCCCCAGTCTAACAATGACTGGTAGTGGCAAGAAGCCACCTCAGGGGATGGTAAAAAAGTAAATGTTTATTGATTCCTATAAGAGATTGGTAATAAGCTCATTAAATTAATGCCACCTAAATTGTCCCTTGGTTTACTGACCATATTTTTATAGTTCACATGACAGGTTTATGTAAGAAGCTCTTCAAGACAAAGAGAAAAATTGATTGCAACTAAAGTAATTTCCCCCTTCCACTTAGTCCTCAGTTCATGGGACCCAATGGCTTCACATCAAACATCTCAAAATCGGATTTTTCCCCAACTTGGATTTCAAGATTTTCCATCACTTAATTCACCATTCTCAAAGTATCCCATGCTCTTCCACTGCCTGCCAACGAGAAGCCGCTTAATATTAGAAGGTAAGCTCCATGAGAGCAAGGATCTTACCTGTATCTCTGTGCCTAAAAGAGGGCCTGGCACTTAGTAGGTGCACAATAAATACTTGTTTCATGAAAATAGCACATTTGTTCACTGTCTACTTGGCTAGTTCCTGAGATATTGGAAAAATCATCTCTCTTGCTAGACTGTCAGTGTAATCCTGGGAAACTAACATCTTGTAGAGTTATACATAGCATTGGTTTAGTCCAGTAATTTTACTCTTTTCAAAATAGCAGCTACATCTGAGACATTCAGAGCAGTGAGGTGCAGATGTCTGAATATCTATGCATTATGTATCCAATTAGCACTATTTTGTGGTTCTCAGAGATCAATCAAACCCTTTCCCCCAATGAGAACATCAGTCCTAGAATTCTTTGCTTTAGTCTGGTCTTTAACCAACTGACTTTGAACACTTCACCTATTTTTATAGTGTCTCAGTTTCTCTAACCTCTCCTATGACCTCAAAGCCATTTACTATTTCTTTAGAAAAACCAACCTTAACCATTCTAATGCCTTGCAGTATATTTTTCAATAGCTACCCCAGCAGAAGTAAAATTGATTTTACTAGTAACCTACAGTAACTGCTCCGAAATTGAGACTCCTTCTCTAGACCTTAAAAGATAGTTATTTCTAAATTTAGAGTCAGCTATTAGTAGTCTCTCTCTTTACTAGTTACAGTGATCATAATTCATTGTAGACCAGTAAAAAACCTGATCTAACAAGTTCGCATTTTTGGACTTTGTCTCCACCCAGCAGAGGAAAACATGGTGGCAGTTTATCTTTATCTTGGAGTATCTAGGGCCTGTGATAAAACTCATTCCATTAAGCAGTTTATCAAGTCTTGTATTGTCCCAGTTCCTGCCAAGCAGATCATTAGGAACTGAAAAAATATACATTTGTGTGACTAAAAGTGCAGTATTGGGGGAAGTGAATCAAAGAGGTAGCTTCCAAGTCACTTACAAATATATCTGGAACTAAAACTTATTTTTTCCACAAGCTGGAGCTATAAAGACCAAACCAGACTTGCTTGGTGCTAGAGAGCCAAATACTAGGAAATTGCTCTACTCACCCATTGCCCTATTAGCTATTAGCCTTAACCTCCTAACTTCCTGTTTGCACATGTATATACCTAAGCAAACCCAACTGTGTCCATATTGAAGAGCAAAAAGAAATTCCACCAAATATTTTGTTCTACTTTTGTTTATAAGATCATATTTTGTGCTATATCTTCTGAGGCTTCCTTTATACAATACACCAACAGTTCATGATATTTTCCCCCCTTTCAAAATTGTCTTACCCACTCCCAGGAACAAGGTACACGTGGGAACCATGTTTTCTGAAAATTGTCTGTTACCCAGAACTGAAAACCAGATACTTGGGCTTCTATTCTCATTTGACATTTTTAGGTTTACAGAAATCTCTCCATCTGCTTTGTAATTATAAGTTCTAGGAGAGAATACTACGTAATAATTATAGAGAGAATATTATCTGAGTTTCAGTACAGCATGTATGTAATTGATAAGTTACTTTTATTTGAAGGGCAGATATATGACATTTTGTCAGAATTAATATGTTTTAGTTTTGTAGCTACCTCTAAGCATGGGACCTTACCTTATTCCTGACATTCAGTATGAAGTGGTAGATGCAGATTTAAATGTCTTCTTTTAGAAGAGGAAATTACTCATGTGGATTCAGGAAACAATTGTTATTATTGTACCCAACACAGGACATGCTTGAGATTAATTTTTCTTTTCCTATGGTATATAAAACACACCACTGAAGGTTCTTTAAATGTCTCTGAAGAACATGCTGTCTAGAAGAATTCCAATAATTATGATTTTAAATTGGATTTATCTTTAATCCAAATCACATGGTTAACATCAGCAGTACGTGAGGCAGGATCTTTCTCTTTTGGTTGCTTGATAACTGAGTTAAGAAGACTTGTTTGGGGTTATTATGCTTTGGTTAAAAACATTTTTAAATATTTTTATTGTGGATTATCAAAAGTCTTTTACTATTAAATATCTAACTTTTAAGTCTTCCTGGTCATTTGGGATTTTTTAATGCCATATATATATATATATATGAACATATTTTCATGAAATGTTCTCTAATACCAAGGTATTGTAGAAAGACTTTTAAACTAAAAAAAAAATTTTTTTTTCAATCTGTGATCATACTTAATTTCCCCTCTATCACTAAAATATGTTGAATAAGAATGGCTTCTTTGACTCTGGAGATGTATTGACTTATACGTGCCACAAAATTCTTTTAAAACATTTTGTTTAGGCATCAGACCAACTTTAATTTTAAAATAATATGTTTATTGTCATGTAGGAAATATTCTAAATCACCCTCAAATGGAATAGATTTGTTCTAAACAAATAAGATGATTAAATCATGCCTAAGTCATTAATTGTTTTTATTACATAATTGAAAGTGATGAACTGAAATATAGTTAATGTAGGTAGAAATTACTTAGATTTTTTTTTTTTTTTTTTGCTGTACGCGGGCCTCTCACCATTGTGGCCTCCCTCCTGTTGCGGAGCCCAGGCTCCGGACGCGCAGGCTCAGCGGCCATGGCTCACGGGTCCAGCCGCTCCGAGGCATGTGGGATCCTCCCGGACCGGGGCACGAACCCGCGTCCCCTGCATCGGCAGGCGGACTCCCAACCACTGCACCACCAGGGAAGCCCTACTTAGATATTTTTAATGTAACTTCAGAGAGATAAGTGATGGCTTTGTGTCTACATAAAAGACAAAATAAATATATCCAGCACAATTGTTACTAGCCTATTTCTTTAAACCAATTTAACAAATATTTATTGGGTTAGTGCCAGGACACATTATGAACAAAACACTCTCCCTCCCAGCTGTGCAGAATCCAACAGAACAAAATACAACCCTTGCCTTTCAGGAAGGTTGGAAAGATTAGAGAGTACACACCAGATATTCAAATTGATCCTGTTGATAAGAGGTCTTTAAAGGTCTCTTTTAATCAGTCACTTCCCTCAGAGTTACAGGATCCTAAGGTTTAGAATGCACCCCAAAAAGACGTTTTTTCCTGACAAGACCAGTCCTAGGCACAAAGGATTAGCTGTGATCCTTGTATCCCTATGTTCTGTTGCCCAGAGCAGCTCAAAGCAGAAGTCTTAGGATGTCAACCTGGCCTCATTTAGTGTTCATCTGAACCTTTAAGATCACCTAAAATGCAGGAGTTCTGATGAACTGATCCATACATCATTTGCCTCACCATGTTTAATATATTTTTACTTCCTACCAGATCCATCTCCTAGAGCGTTGTCAGGTTAAGAAGCTTTAACTGTTCTCACTTTGCCTCAAAAGGTGATTCCACTGAGATTTATCTGGCTTTTAGCATTATCATATTATTCTATCTTTATTTTGATAAAATCAGAATTTTCAGCATTAGAACCACCTTTGCAAAGACTGTAAAGTTGGCATAATACAGAGTCATGTACAGGGTTAGTGAGTTGGAAGGGAGCTGGAAAGAGAAGGAAAAAGAAGGAAATATCCATTCAGACGATTTGTAATGCATCAGCTCTTAACATTATTCTTTAAATATTTCCCCAATTCAATAAGAATAATATTAAAACAAAAACCTCCAGCATCAACTCAATTAGCTTAATTTTTTCTACCCAAAGGTGAAATAGAAATAAGGGGATAACATTTCATCTTCCCTAATATCAGAAAGAGTATGTGCAAAAACATCATTTTGGTCTCCTATGAAATCAAGTGGTTTTAATCTTTTTTTAAAATGTATTAATATATGGCTCAGAACCACAAGGCCACTATGGAAATATAGGGCTCTTTACAATAATCAGTGGGATGAAATGGTATTTTAATGTCATTTACCTCTCTAAATCCACTCCATGCCATTCTAACTTTTATTAATGATCCTTATTGCTATAGTAGCTAAGTACAGAGTACCCAACATAGAAACTTTCTGCATTCACTGGGCTTCAAACATACTGATACATCTCTTTCTTCATTATCCATATCACTTGGCACAGCTAAATAGAAATCTTAATTAACCATAAAGACAGTCAAAATTAGATAATGGTTATTCTGAGGTTCCTTCTTTTATGCTTAAAATTAAAGTATTAATGAAATTTTGTTAAACCCTATCATTTTGATGATGACAAGTGTCTGACTCATCTTTTTTTTTTTTTTTTTTTTTTTTTTTTGCTGTACACAGGCCTCTCACTGTTGTGGCCTCTCCCGTTGCGGAGCACAGGCTCCGGACGCGCAGGCTCAGCAGCCATGGCTCACGGGCCCAGCCGCTCCGCGGCATGTGGGATCCTCCCAGACCGGGGCACGAACCCGCGTCCCCTGCATCAGCAGGCGGACCCTCAACCACTGCGCCACCAGGGAAGCCCCTGACTCATCTTTTTGTCTCCTAAGACCCAGCGCCCATAGAAGCAGCCCCTGAATATATGTTTATTAAATAAATTTCTCTACTGTTATTTAGATAAATTAACTCTTTCAGCTGAATGTGGCCCACAGATGCCCAGTTTACAACCAATAAATGACTAGGGCATTGGGAGGAATAAAACTAAACTCATGAGGGCCAAGTCTGTAAAAACTAATTTATCTCCTTTTGTAATGTCTGCATCCTCTCTTCAAGTAATTATTTGAATAGTCTTCCTTCCATCCCTGTCTCCCAGTCACCTAGTTCGTCTCTTCAGAGGCAATCATTTTTACCAGTTTCTTGGGTATCCTTTCAGGATATACAAGCATAAACATATGTTCACTTTTTTTCCACAAATGGTAGTATGCTATTCTGCTACTTGCTTTCTTTGTTATTCTTTGTAGGTAGAGTTTTTTTTCTTATTTTAATACAGTATTATGAAAATCTTAAAACATGTAGCAAAAGTAGAGAGCATTGCATAATGAACCCCATGTACTTCAACACCCAATTTCAACCATCTCAAGATATCACCACTTGCTTTGTCTGTCTTTTATTTGTATGTGTGTATTTTACAGGAAATCTCAGACATCATGTCGTTTCATCGCTACTCCCTAAATACATACTATTCTCTAAATCATATGGACATTTTCTTATGTAAGTACAATGTCATTATCCCACATAGTAAAATTAATTCCTTGGTATCATCTAGTGCCCAGTCTATACTCAGGTTTCCTTAATTGTCTTTAAAATGACAAACAGGGTCTTCCCTGGCAGTCCAGTGGTTAAGACTCTGTGCCTCCATTGCAGGGGACGCGGGTTCGATACCTGGTCTGGGAGCTAAGATCCCACATGCCTCACAGCCAAAAAAAAAAAAAAAAAAAAGACAAACATTAGGTTTGTTTTCTGTATTTCTTAAGCCTCTTTCATCTTGACATCTGGAGTAGTCCATCCTTATTTTTCTGATAAGTTGATTTGAAGACAACTTCTCACTGTCCTGGAGAATGTTCCACACTCTGGATCTACCTGTTACTCCTTTGTGGTGTTGTTTATCTTGGTCCTCTATCCCTCTATTTCTTGTAAACTGGAAGTGGTCTCCATCAGCTTAATTAGGTTCTGGTTTAAATTTGGGCCAAGCAGACTTCATAGCTGGTACTGCATGTCTCATACTGCATCACACAAGGCGGCACATAATGTCAAGCTGTCCACATTTCAGTGAAGCTGAGATTGACCAGTGGATTCAGGATGTGCCATCCTGATCCCGATGTTGTAACGTTCCCACAAGGTTTTTATCAAGGATTTCACCATTGATGACTGTTGCCTGAATTGATGATTCATTAAGGGCTGCAAAATAGGAGTATTCTAGTTCTAGCAGTTTTGTGTGGTGAAAAATACCTTCTTTACCAGAAAAGATTCACAAGATGTTAGAATTCATTGTGAGTTGGAAAATTTACAACCAAGTTCATGGAAATACATGATCGTAAGAATTAGCACTAAGAAATTTCCAAATCCCCCTGAATTCCATTCAAATGAAAATTGAAAACCTGTAGCTCCAAAATCTTTGTTTGTTTTTAAGGTTTAAAAAGTCTAGGTCCATTTAGGAGAAACTGGTCTTGTACTTGGGCCGAGGGCGGGGGAGTGTTCCACAGTTATATAACATTATAAATATAATCTACTGGGAATGTCTCCCATATGCGTTAGAGAGCTCATGATATCTATAGAAAGAATATTCTCACCCAATCTGAAATTAATTATAGAATTATTCCCTTTATAGAGTGTTAGAAAGATGGAAACAATCCTCTCTGGGGAGGAAATCTCCAGGGAGATGAATATTTCCAGAACTGCAGACAAGGCCAAGCAGAGAACTACTGTGTGGCTTCGTGAGGCCAGAGAGAGGGAGGATTTGCAAGCATTGGGCATTTCTCTAAAACGAGGGTTGTCTCTCATCCAAACCTAGACTCAATAGGCTTGTCATTCAAATGCCTAGGCCCTGCTCCAAGAGATCCGGATTTACTAAGTTTCTTCCTTTAAAAGCTTCCCAGGTGAAAATGATGCAGTGGGTCCAGAGACCACATTCGGGGAAAACCCCACAATAAGTACTGAGGGTTCTGAGTCTCACACCTGTGCCCACTGAACATTGCCTAGTAGACCTGATGCACTGTAACACTATTTGGCTCTGAAGTGTTTCCTTCAGAATTATAGTTCATTACACTACACTGTGAAGATGCATGCATTTCTCTATAAAACCTTTGTGCAAGTTAAAGAGAGCCCTCTTAGCAACGCGCATCAGTGCATCCTGCAGCAGTGGCTGATCCAGGCCAAACAGGACTCTGCTTGCCATTGAGTTGAGTGTGTGCTGCAATGACTGCTTTTACTCCACGTGCCCCCCCTTTCTGCCAGTCTTTTTGTGCTGGAGAAGTCTTGACCCCCAATGTCTGATAAAATGTGTCAGTGGTAATGCAAGACCCATCATGGAGGAGCAAAGGCAGAGCCAATGTGGGAGTGAGAACGTAAGCTGTCGAGGGGCTCAAGGCCCTCCTGGTAAGTGGCCAGGGAAATAAGAGCAGTGGACAATTACAGGTTGGTGAAGAGAGATTTTATGGAAGGAGAAAGGTATTGAGGTGTGTAGCAACAGCATGGATGGGCCAGCGAGAAACTAGGAAGGGAGGCTTGAGGCTTCAGAGGAGGTTGGAAGAGAAGTGAGGAGATCCCACCAGTGCTAAGGTTGGGGACTTCCATCTCCATGGGGACTCTGCGATAACCCCATTCATCACTGAGTTAGTGAGACAACCTCACCCCAGTCCCCCCCACCATCTCCCCACAAAACAGCTTACTTCTGTACTGAGCTTTGGGCTGAATAATGAACCACTTAAGAAGGAAAACCTCCAAAGTGTCAAAGATGGGGACTTCCCTGGTGGTGCAGTGGGTAACACTCTGAGCTCCCAATGCAGGGGGCCCGGGTTCGATCCCTGGTCGGGGAACTAGATCCCACATGCATGCCAAAACTAAAGATCACATGTGCCACAACTAAGACCTGGCACAGCCAAAATAAACAAATAAATATTTTGTAAAAAAAAAAAAAAGGAAAAAAACCTCAAAGATGTGAGTGTGCCCATGCCTGCTACTTTCAAGCTCTCTGTAGAGACACTGAAGGGGCTTGGAAGATTGGTTTCCCCTAGAATGGGATAGGGTAACTGAACAAAGCCATGGAGGAGGGCTGGAGAGAAACACTGTGCAGGATGGAATACTTTTGTTTGTTTCTAGAGTGTATTGAGGAGCTCGGGTTCTAGGGAAGCGAGCTAAGACTAGAAGAACAACTGGAATGACTCAGTCGCAAAGAACTGGGAGAGTGTCCCAGGTCAGAAGAGTCAAGGGGCAAAGGAGCGGTTGGAGTAAGAGATGCAGAGGCCTGGGATCAGAAAGAAGCTAAGCTCTGGCCTACTCGAGTGATCTGAATAGGATGTGATATGGAATGGATGGGATGCCTGGGTTCCCTCGAAATATGTATGCTTCAAGAGACAAAGGACAAAAAAACAGAGAGAGAGGGCTCCCCTGGTGGCTCAGTGGTTGAGAGTCCGCCTGCCGATGCAGGGGACATGGGTTCATGCCCCGGTCCGGGAAGATCCCACATGCCGCGGAACGGCTGGGCCTGTGAGCCATGGCCGCTGAGCCTGCACGTCCGGAGCCTGTGCTCCGCAACAGGAGAGGCCATAACAGTGAGAGGCCCGTGTACCGAAAAAAAAAAAAAAAACAGAGAGAGAGAGATGTTTTAATTCATCAAAACACTTCATTATTAAGAACTTCCTAGCAAACAGTGCTGCGTCACTCAATTAGGTGTACTTGTAGTATCTAGTGCTATGGCAGGTGCATGGAAATCTCTCAGTAACTTTTTTGAATGAATAAGCAAATAATGGGTGGGACTCAATCCAAATGACGTTTTATGTCAAACAAAATAAATGGACTCTTTGTAGCACAGACAACTCTAGCGCCATCCCATCACCGATGTCGCCACTGTGGTTTTCAGCATAGCACTCTACTTGACTCATATTCACATCTCTGTCTTATCCACCAGATCAAGCTTCCTGATGGCTTGGTTCCTGAGGGATAATGTTTTACGCATCTTCAAGCCCTCAGTTCTTATAAGGGTACTTAGGACAAAGTAAGGGCTGAGCAAACATCTGTTGAAGGAGTGACTGGAGGAATGAACAGCTAGTAACTTACCAAAGGACTCGAATCTTTAATATTGACTCAGTTCAGTGTCATCTAAGCTGCCCTTTCTGTTACCCCCTACAATACACCCTACATGTTTGTAACTTACATGGAGGGGGAAAAAATGAGCTGGAAGGTTCTGGAAGAAAAGGAGACCCTTAGCAGGCCATGCTGTCATTTGGAAGACAGTGAGCACTACTACAGAGTACAGTTATGGTTTACCAAATAACCCTTTCAGAGGCTGGATATCACCAGTGCGGTCTGGTGTTGTCTCTGTTTTCCTACCCATATGTTCTTTGGTGTTTTGGGGGGACAGACTCAAAAACCATTTCTCATTTTTGCAAAATGAGCGTAGCTGGGGCTGGCCATTCCTTCTGAAGAGATGGTGGCCTCCCACATGGCCACAAACAGACCGGCAAGTGATGCAATGTGAAATTACTTGTAAGCCGAGGGCCATCATTTCTAGTCCCATTTCTTGACTGACAGTTGTTTAGATTAAGGCCAAAGATGTTTGTTTGACTTTAATTCTTCTGCAGGTGATGACCTATTTCAGGGGTTCTGTTTTCTGCCTTACCTGGATCTAGTCACAGGTACACAAGATCAGTCCTGTCAAAAGTAACCACTTCCAAAGTGGGAGAGGTTTACTGAGGAGGAGAATGAGAATTGAAATGGGAATCAGGAAACCTAGGTGGCTCCATGGTAGATATGTAGGCTTGGACGTGTCCCTCCACTTTTCACATCAGAGAAAATTCTTTGTAAATTGAGCTGGTTGAGTCCAATAATCCATAATCCCACTTCTAGCTTTCTGTCACTTCTCCGCACATCTATAAAACATATAATCAGTGCCATTCACTGGACACTTATAATCTATTGCCTTGTACTGTGGTTAATGCACATGTCTTGTCGCCTCAAAGAGAGCGTAAGCTCCTTAATGGCGGAGATGCACCTTTTATTTTGTGGTGGTTGCCGTGGTGCATCCACTGAGGCACTTCTTTCCCCAGTTGCTGGAAGTGTTGGTGGCTGATAGCTCTCATCTTAGTCCCTCCCCACCCCTCCCAGTATGAGGGATGTGTGTGTGTGTGTGTGTGTGTGTGTGTGTGTGTGTGTGTGTATAGGGAAGAGAAGATAGCCAGTATCCAACAACTGGATGGTTGATGTAGGGGGACCAGTAATAATGGCCAAGGGGGAACAACTCTGAAGAGCTGCCCCAGCAGCAGAGTATCCCTGCAGATCCCTGAGGTCTTTTTGTGACTGCAATGCAGTCCAGCCTCTTCCTCCATCTATCCTGCTTTCTTCACTCCCTCACAGGTGTGGTTCCTAAAAGCATTTCCCAGTCGACCTCCTGCATACAAATCTGAGTCTCAGAGTCTGCTTTCTGGGTGTTGTAACTATGTTCTTGGCTATCTTCCCGTCTCCTCCCATGTACCCACCACACCCCCTGTGCAAGGTGGGTTAAAATGAACTGGAGTCCACAGGGGCCACAGCAGGGCGGGAGAGAAGCCCATGCTGGGAGAAGCCCTGTTCTTTGTCTCCACAAATACTGAAACTGAAAATATTTCTCCCAGGGTCCAAATCTCCACAAGCAAAGCCAAGAACAGACGAAAGGCTCTCCGCGGGTAAGGCACCAGGAGTGATTTGTTTCTGCTCATCTCTTTTCTCGTGTATGTCTAATTCCTGGCAACAGCTAGAGTGGAGTAACTGGGTCCTACATAACTTGACTAAGACCAACCGAATATTTAAAAGTTGGCCGGGCTCCCTGTGCTTCTAAAGCCAGAGAAAAAACCTTGGTTTTCAAACTGCTTCCTCTTCCAAATGAAAACCAGGAGGAAACTGATCACACAGGGATGGTCTGGCATCCATCAGTATAGATGGTGTCAAGGTGTTTAGCAAAGCTTGTTGTTCCCTCCCAAAATAAAAGAGAAAATTGCTTTAGGCAACCCCTTGGATCCCCACATATTCTAATACATTTACTTTGTTGCTCATATGAGCACACTGTGTCATTTTTTAACTAGGTTAGTTCAGAATCTACACACGCAGACACACACACACATCTTAACTTGTGGAACCAACCGACTGCATTATATCATCTTGTGTTCACATAAACCTTTCAAACGAATACTCGCTTTTAATATGCAATATCATTTCCTTTCTGCTGTACGCTTTCCTTGGATAGCCAGGAGTATCTGTGCCTGATTTTTTACCCTTGCTTTTTTGGTTTGAATCTCAGACATTTGATATGATTTATAGAAGCACAATCCTTTGAAATGATAAGACAATGAACTGCAGATTTGGGGCATATTTAAATAATTCAAACATTGTCTGAGACGTTGCGGCTCCAAGAGGAAAGAAGAACAGTTGGCACCAGAAAATTTCCTGCTGGAATTCTGCCAAGGAATAGCTGGCCGTCCTGGGGAGGTCCGTCATTATGGGACTTCGCTGTTTGTAAATTTAATAAACAGCTCACATCTGCTTATAATATTATGGAAGTCTATGTTAGCAGTACTTCTTCCATAAAGCACATGGTTTGTTTTAGAAATTGATCGATGCTTTCTGTTTGTGGGATTTGTCAGGGCGTACTGGGGAAACGCCACACCTGTATTTACACGTGAGAGTCTAGGCCACCGCATCCGTGTCCTGCTTGTGTCTGAATCACAGCGTGACACAGCTGGAACTTTGGGAATCATCTAGTCCTTCCCCAGCACGTACGACTGAGGCCTAGAAGAGGGGAGGGACTCGAGGGCAGTTCACCCGGAGTTAGTGACAGAGTCAGGGCTCAGAGGGTCTCAGAGCCCTCCCTCCCTCCCTCCCTCTCTCGCTTCCTCCCTCCCTCTCTCGCTTCCTCCCTCTACCTCCTTCCCTCCTTCTTTCCTTTTTTCTTGCTTCTTTTTCATGGGCTCGGCTTACTTATACTCCTCATTTGGGGCACGTTTGAAGCACCCTTGGTCTGGGCGTGGTCCCCCTCACATCTGATCCCCATGCACTGCTTCCTCCTTCCCATACAGGCAACCCCTCTGATGTGTTTCATGTGCATCGTTTTCATTTTTATGAATATTGAAAAATGTCTATTCCTCCTCCCCGCTAGACACTGTGCTTTGAGATCCTCCCATGTCGTTCCATGTGTGTGTTACGTGTATGCATTACGTGTGAGAACTCAGTGTGCTGCAGAGTCCTCCAGGGCCACAGATTTTCCTGCTATGTCACCCTGCCTCCCTGTCACTTTGTCCCACCGTGGTTCTGACGCAAGTCTCGGCTCACTTGCTCTCTCTCAAGCAAAAAACACACACCTCTCCCTTTTATAAAACTTATAAGTCAGAACAAGTCCAAGGAATATAAACGATTTAGCAGTGGCTTCAGTAACCTTTCACCTCTAGATAAATTACTGGTTTGATTTAATACAATACAGACGGAAAGTATTCAAAAGCTGTTTTTATGCGATCAAAATGGGCAGAGTGCTTTTAAAATGTTTTCCCAGCACTAACTTCAGTTCTCAAGAGAAAAATATCTTCATTGTTAAAAAAAAGAAAAGAAAAGAACGTTGGCAGGAGGATGGGGGGAATGGGACCATTTCTCTGAAGGGCAATTCTCCAATATGTATCCAAAGACTTTGATCTACTAATTGCACCTCTAGGAATTTATCATAAGGCAATAATAAGGAGTGGGTGCAAAGATTCATCAAAGAATATTCGCTGCAGCATTACTTATAATTGTGAAAAAACTGGAATCAATCTCAATGTGCCACAATAAATGATAACTTATTCTACTGATTAATGTAGTCTACTAATGAATTCATTCAACACATATTTATTGAGTTAATGCTGTGTGCCAGGCACGGTGCTAAAGCCTGGGGATATAAGGATGATCAAAACAGACAGGGTTCCGGGCCTCCCTGGTGGTGCAGTGGTTGAGAGTCCTCCTGCCGATGCAGGGGACACGGGTTCGTGCCCCAGTCCGGGAAGATCCCACATGCCACGGAGCGGCTAGGCCCGTGAGCCATGGCCGCTGAGCCTGCGCGTCCGGAGCCTGTGCTCCGCAACGGGAGAGGCCACAACAGTGAGACGCCCGCGTACCGCAAAAAAAAAAAAAAAAATAGACAGGGTTCCATCCTGGAAAACACTGAGCCATTAGACCTGATACACTGGGAAAACTCAGATAGAATAAATGATAAGAGCAGGTTACAAGAAAAAACATTATTATTACAATGTGCAAAGTTTCATTTTTATATTTATAATCTCAGAAATCTATTCAAAAAAGAGCAAAGGTATTCCCATAAGTTAAGTACAAAATAACAGATGTGATTTTTTAAAAAAAATAATTACTCAAGGCAGCACCCTGTCAGCAGAGTGGCCAGATGCACCCTTGTAGGCAGTGATGACACCCAGAGGCTATTGTCCTTGGGGCAGGTTAGTGCTGACCCTGTCATTATGAGCCAAATAAGCCTTGGTCCACTGAGCTGGGAGCTGGGAGGTCTGAGTTCCACTAGGACATCGTGAGGGCAAAGACAATCTTCCATCTGTTTGTGGCTCCATTTCCTACCTATAAAATGAAGGTGCTGGACTTGGGGGTCCCCTCTAGTCCCCTTCAGTCCTAAAGTTCTTCCTTTTCTCATGATCGTATTCCACATACTGTCATTTTCCTATTTTCTTTTCCCATATTGTGACATGGTTGTGTTTTTTTAACTCTCTGAGTGACTGAATTGGGTCACTGCTCCATAAAGCCAATTGTCAGTATGTAACCTGTGGAAATGACTGGAAATACGTGATTGCCCATGCTGAGAGCAGCAAAGCTGGGCTGTACCCGTATGTCCTTAGGGTTTTCTTCTCCAAATTGCGTGTGTCACTAGTAAGCAGTAAAACTGATTCTGCCAATCACACACTGAACAGTCGAGATTTTTATTTTATATCCCACATACTCTTCTTACTAAAAATGTTTACTTATAAAGTTAATTTTCTTCTAAAACTAGATTAACAATTTTCTCCTTCTTATTTTAGAATTTGCAAGTTGAATGCTCTTTCACAGTAAGAGCATAGTATTTCATCAAAACCCACGGAAACATTTAACATCTTCCTTTATAATACAATTATTTTAAAACACACTCTCCAGTGGCCACTGTGCAATGATTAGACTTTGAACTGTTAAAAATCACACGTAGTTGCATTTTAGGAGATGGACAGTATGTAGGAGGGTTTGCAGCAATTGATATATCTGCTGGAAATGTCTGATGGACACTTGTCAGGGTGATATTTCACACTCTCCTTTGCCGTCCAACCTTTGCCTAGTATTTCTGGACATCTTTCCATTCATAATTTTAACCAGTACAATATTTGATTATACATATTATGTATATTAACTCATTTTTTCTTAAGGTGTAGTCTGCAGAATTTTGACAGTCAAAACAACTCATTATGCTCATTAAAAACATAGATTCCTGGACTCAGGGGCTTCCCTGGTGGCGCAGTGGTTGAGAGTCTGCCTGCCGATGCAGGGGACATGGGTTCGTGCCCAGGTCCGGGAAGATCCCACATGCCGCGGAGCGGCTAGGCCCGTGAGCCATGGCCGCTGCGCCTGCGCGTCCAGAGCCTGTGCTCCACAACGGGAGAGGCCACAACAGTGAGAGGCCCGCGTACCGCAAAAACAAACAAACAAACAAAAAAAACACCTCAGATTATTCAAGCTCTTCTCCAAAGTATTCATATGGAAGGAACCAGGGCTAGTAGCCAAAGCAGTAGACATAAGAATCAGAAGAGTGGTTCCGACACTTTTTAACTGTGTAAACTTGGACAAAATATTTACCCTGAATCTTTAGTTTCCTCATCTGTAAACTGCAACTGGTAATAGGTGTCACATCCTATGCACATTTTTTGTTGTTGTTGTTCTTTTTCAGTATTTTTTAATTAATTAATGGCTGCATTGGGTCTTCGTTGCTGTGCAGGCTTTCTCTAGTTGCAGCTAGCGGAGGCTGCTCTTCGTTGTGGTGTGCGGGCTTCTCATTACGGTGGCTTCTCTTGTTGAGGAGCACGGACTCTAGGCGTGCAGGCTTCAGTAGTTGTGGCACATGGGCTCTAGAGCGCAGGCTCAGTAGTTGTGCCTCATGGGCTTAGTTGCCTCACGGCATGTGGGATCTTCCTGGACCAGGGCTCAAATCTGTGTCCCCTGCATTGGCAGGCGGATTCTTAACCACTGCACCACCAGGGAAGCCCCTTTTGTTGTTGTTGTTGTTGTTGTTGTCCTATGCACATTATTTAACGTATAGGAATTCAAGGCTACAATTGGCACTAAGAGAAGTTTATTTATTATGCGGGCCCTGGTTGTATTTGTCCTCAGCTTCATTCCTCACTTTTTATCATCTCTATGACTTGGGCAAGAGGACTGACCCCCACAGGCTGCAGCTGACTCCCTCATACGCTGGCTGGCAGCTGTGTTCCACCAATGAGAGGAGCTAGTAGGAGACTATAGGGCAGGAAGAAAGAGAGACCACGGCACTTCTCCCTCTCCTTCTCTTCTTGGGTGGCATCTCCTTTATGGTTCCACTTCCTCCTAAGCTGGCCCACCTTGTTCCAGTTTAACTCCAGTAATCCCAGCCCCTGGGTCCTGGTTACACCTCCTCTTTCTGTTTTCCTTCATCCAAGGGGTGGTAGAGGCTTCCAGAAATTGGGAACCTCTTGGAGGCTTCACTGTCTTTTGTTTGGTTTCTCAACTCTCATCTTCTGAGCATTTCTATCACCTGTGTAACTAATTCCCTATATTTAAGCCCCCCTATTTGAATACCTAGAGTGGTTTCTATTTTCCTGGTGAAATTCTGACTATTGCAACCAAACACTTGGCAAAAGAGAGAGGGAGAGAATAAGAATCTAAACACGTTGGGCAACTCCACTAGCCATTCGTCTCAACGAACCAGTGCCCTCGAGTGAGGGTGGGAGACATGAGCCCTTCAGTCAGGCTCCAGTCCTTAGCCGTCCCCACTGGGCTTAAAGATGTAGAGGGTTTTGGTACATCCAGGCCTCTAAAGGCAAGCTAACTTATTTATATAGACACCAAACCATGTGTTCTGTACTTTGTGGTCGGGAGATGTTAAGCAGATGTGATTTGTCCTTTCCTGATGATTACAGATCACCACCCTCCCTGCCCCCACTGCCATGCAAGATAAAGCTCTGCTGAGAATCACAGGACAACATGAGGATCAAATAAAATAGTGTGAGTGAAAGCTCATTATAACTGTAAAGTTTAAAACAAATATAGGGCATTATTATTACTTATATTCCAAGGCCAAGTCTTCCAGGAAAAATGCAAATTAACACCACCTTTTTATGGGACTTAAGAAATTACTTTGGAGATTGTTCCAGGGTCCTTCATTGTTTTAAAGAAATGTTCTACAGGGGAGACAAGAAGAGGGCATTTAACCTAAGTTAACAGTTTTGAGACAAAAAACCAAAGGGACTTCCCTGGTGGCACAGTGGTTAAGAATCCGCTTGCCAATACAGGGGACACAGGCTCGATCCCTGGTCTGGGAAGATCCCACGTGACACGGAGCAACTGGGCCCATGCGCCACAGCTACTGAGCCTGTGCTCTAGAGCCCATGAGCCACAACTACTGTGCCTGCGTCCCACAACTACTGAAGCCCATGCGCCTACAGCCCGTGCTTCGCAACAAGAGAAGCCAGCGCACCACAACAAAGAGTAGCCCCCGCTCACTGCAACTAGAGGAAGCCCGCGCGCAGCAACAAAGACCCAATGCAGCCAAAAATAAATTTAAAAAAAAACAACAATCAAAGAGTGATATTCTTTTCTTTTCTATAAAATTCATTGGAATTTATAGAATCATTCAAAGGCCACATTGCTCTTTGTCTTGGAGGTGAAATTGGTTTGGGGCTAAGTATGAAATTTTTGACTTTACCTTGCTAAGTGCTCAATGCCAAATGAATGTTTCTTAGTATTTTCTTACATCTTCCTTCTCCAATTAACCCTAAACTTAAATTAGAAAAGGAAAAGAAGTTAAAATTCCATTTTCCTCTTTTCCAAGTCAGAAAGGTGATTTTTGACAACCACAGGATTTTCACATTCCTGCACTAAATCATAAATTATACTAATGTGAACTAGACCCCTACAAATTTCTTCCTCTGAAAATACGGATCTTATGGGCACCTGTTTTGAACAAGTAAACATTTTTTCTTAAGTTTTTGTTCAAATCTTTAAATTGCTTTACTGGCTTCTCTTTTAGGACCAAAGACTGAACCTTCTTTTTGATTCTAAGAGGTAATGAAGCTAATGAAACATTCATCCAAGCTGGCCTGTCGGTTACTAATTTCCATTTTACAGAATAATAATAATGATGACAATAAGCCCCATAAAATTGCTGTCTTGGCTTTCTTAAATTAGAATTGAGAAGGAGTCGCTACCCAAACATCATAAAATTTGTTCCCGGGATGCTGCATGTGAAAAATTTGTCTCTCTGGTGACACATACCCGGCTGGACCCAGAGAGTGATGAAATACCTTTCTTCTTGCCTGATCTTTGTTTTGGCTGCTAACTCAGCAATAGATCTGAATTTCTGTGTAGGTTTTCAGCTTTTAGATTATTCCAAGCGTCTCCAAAAATATAATAAAGAGTTTCAAATCAATTTTTTGAATAGTCTGAAATGCAGGTTTTTCAATTGAGACAAGCATTGATGGATGTTGCTAGATTCCTGCCAGCATGTGTGTGTGGGGGAGGGCAGTAGGGTGGGGCTGGGGAGGGATGGAGAAGGATGGCGAGGGACAAGAGGGATTTGTTCTATGTTACACAGGGCTGAAGTCTTATAGTACATGCCATGTAATCAGGCTAAGCACAAATAATCCCCATGAATAAATTTACAGCGAATTGACCTACATTTCACATTAGATAAAGCACACTTAAGCCATTAAATGAATTTCTCCCTCTGGTTCATTAGTTATCAGCATGCTCTGATCCTTTATCCATTTGTCATATAACTCAAGAAAGCTGAATATGGGAAAAAGAAACTAAATCATTGCATCCATCCCTTTACCCGGCCAGGACATGTTCCCCATAGAGGAATTATTACAATGTTGGAGATTGACTGGTTCTCCTCTTGATCTTGGCTAAAAGACCGAGAAGCTACTCTTGACGTATTGGCTTTATGGCACTCTGCTAAACACTGCGCACATTAGCCATGATGTGCGCATGCTCGCATTTACCCCGGAGTTCTAGTGCTAAGATCTGAGATTCAGCATTTTGAGAGCCCTTGAGAATGGATCCAGTGACAATCCTGAGCATCAGAGTTGATGATTAAAGAGGTTGGCCTTAAAAAATTCTCACTTACAGGCCATGCAATTTGGATCCAGAATTGCAAAAATGGAAAAGAATAATGAAAAGGCATCTGATAAATGTGGAAGGCTCCAAGTCATTTCCTTAGAAAACCTTTCTACTGAAAAAGAGATTAAAACGTAATATTTCCCAGTGTAACAACATTTACTGAATGATGATTTAAAAAAATACTCTGTGCTTTATTATTGTAAAAAAAAAATTCTCACTTGAAGCTCAAAACCTTCTCTTTCCTCTCTGAAGCTACTCACTGAATAAAGGTGGTGTAGAGAGGAACAATGTAGGGCTGCCTCGGGTAATATTTACCACACCAAGTGGACCTATTTTTTTTTAATTGAAGTATAGCTGATTTACAATATTGTATTAATTTCAGGTGTACAGCAAAGTGATTCAGTTATACATATATATGTATATATCCATATTCTTTTTTTCGATTCTTTTCCATTATAGGTATTACAAGACCTATAGTTCCCTGTGAATATAGTTCCCTGTGCTATACAGTAAATCCTTGCTGTTTATCTATTTTTTATATGGTAGTGTGCATCTGTTAATCCCATACTCCCTATTGATAACTCCCTGCTTCCTCTTCAGTAACCATAAGTTTGTTTTCTATGTCTGTGAATCTGTTTATGTTTTGTAATGTTTTCTATGTCTGTGAATCTGTTTATGTTTTGTAATTAAGTTCACTTGTACATTTTTTAGGTTCCACATATAAGTGATATCATATAATATTTGTTTTTGTCTGACTTACTTCACTTAGTATGATAATCTCTAGGTCCATCCATATTGCTACAAATGGCATTATTTCATTCTTTCTTATACGAGTAATTTCTATATATATATATCTCACACCTTCTTTATCCATTCATCTGTTGATGGACACTTAGGGGCTTCCATGTCTTGTCTATTGTAAATAGTGCCACTATGAACATTGGGGTGCATATTATCTTTTCGAATTAGAGCTTTTGCCCTTTCTGGTTATATGCCCAAGAGTGGAACTGCTGGGTCATATGGTAACTCTATTTTTAGTCTTCTAAGGAACCTCTGTACTGTTCTCCATAGTGGCTGCACCAATTTACATTCCCATTAACAGTGTAGGAGGGGTCCAAGTGGACATATCTTGTTTTAAGTGGCCTTATTTTATTTTATTATTTTTTTTACATCTTTATTGGAGTACAATTGCTTTACAATGCTGTGTTAGTTTCTGCTGTACAACAAAGTGAGTCAGCTATATATACACATATCCCCATATCCCCTCCCTCTTGAGCCTCCCTCCCACCCTCCCTATCCCACCTCTCTAGGTCAGCAAGTGGACCTATTTTTAAACGGCATTATCCTTCTTGGTGAGGAACTTGTGGTATTTCATGAAGTTGCTGGTCTGGCTTTGGAAAGTCTGAGAGACAAATCAACATGAACATTAGCAGCTGAGGGCATACATACATACATACAGTAATGCTCTAGGGTAGAGACAGGAGCTCTGCAAAGAGAAAAACAGGAAACCAACATAAACAAGACTCATTATGTGTCATCAGTGGCTGCCCTCAGAGTTCATGGGATCTTAGTTGTCATTAGTTAGAGATATAAACAATGGAAGGAAGGAGGTACACCAGGAAGACCAAACCTATGATATTTGTCCATAATTTTAGCTATTACTGTAAGAGGTACATAGGCAAAGTGGAGCATGTTCAGAAGTGACTAATACAAGAGATGCCATATAAAAATTTGATTCTATTTAAATAACATATGCTAAGACAAGTCCGGAGCTGGGGAATAGAGATACAGAGATGAATGACACCCTCCCTGCCCTGGAGGAGATCACAGCTACTAATGGCTGAAAAAACTGAAGATTGGTAGTTAGGTAAAAGGAAGACCCTAGGTGCTCAAATTCTTGAAAAATCATCATCTAGAAGAGGGATTAGTCCTGTTCTCTGTGTTACTAAGGGTAGAATTAAATCCACTGGGTGGATGGGACTTCCCTGGCAGCCCAGTGGTTAGGATGCTTCCACTGCAGGGGGCACGGGTTCGATCCCTGGTTGGGGAACTTGGATCCTGCATGCCTCATGGTATAGCGGAAAAAAACCACACCAAAAAACAATGGGTGAAAGTTCATTTTAGCTCACTATGACAATATCAGGTTGACATTTTTAACAGTGAGAGGTATCTAAAGGGATAATAGCCTGAAGAAATTGTGAAGTCCAAGTTCTTATGTGTTTTAGAATAGGCCTGATGACCTGTTGGCAGGAATGTAGGGGTAGTGAAGGTTCTCATTCACTATTTACCCTACTATGAACCAGTACACCAGGTACCCTACTATGTCCCAAATTTTATGGATATACTGGTGAACAAAACCAAAGATCCTTTTCTCAAGGAAATTGTGCCTAGCGGGAAGAGACAAATATGAATTGAATAATCACAAAAATACATGTAGAACTGTAACTGGGAAAAGTATTTGGATGGAAAGGCACATGGCATTACAAGAGCAGGTAAAAGAGTGCTTGGCCTTGTTGGGAAGGTCAGGGAAGACTTTGACGAGAAACTCTCAACTGAGCTGAGATCCAAAGGGTGAGTGGGGGTAGAGAAGGTCATTTCAGGAAGGAGAACAGATGGTGCAAGGTCCTATGGTGGGAAGAAACCACTCAGATGATGGAGTTTCTTGATGACCTTTAAGGTCCTTTTCTTTTTAAAAAATTTATTTATTTATTGAATGGGTAATATGTTTTGAAATTTTGAAACAAAATTCAAAAGTAGGAAAGGGGGGTCTTCCCTACTTGTGCAAGTGGTTAAGAATCCACTTGCCAATGAAGTGGACATGGGTTCGAGCCCTGGTCCAGGAAGATGCCACATACCATGGAGCAACTAAGCCCGTGCGCCACAACTACTGAGCCCGTGTGCCATAACTACTGAAGCCCACACGCCTAGAGCCCATGCTCTGCAACAAGAGAAGCCACCGCAATGAGAAGCATGCACGCTGCAACAAAGAGTAGCCCCCGCACATCGCAAATAGAGAAAGCCCGCGCGCGGCAACGAAGACCAAACGCAGCCATAAATAAATAAATAAATAAATATTTTTTTAAAAAGTAGGAAAGGGTATGGAGTGAAAATAAGTCTCTCTTTCCACTCTTGACTTGCCAGAGACAGTAACTGTCACAGGTTTTTCTGATCCTTCTGGAGGTATTAGATGCATCAACCAATATTCCCTTTTTTTGCCTCCACAAAGTTGTAGCTCTCTATACACCATTCAGCATCTTGCTTTATTCTCCAAATGGTAGATCTTGAGGCTTGAGAGAGCCTCCTTTAGAGCTACTTTGCAGTTTTTTTAGTAGCCATTTTTACAGCAATCCATCAAAGGAAGTACCATAGGTTATTTAACCTCTTCTTTACTGAACACATTTGGGAAGATGGCAAGCAATGTAGCAATCAATATCCTCATATGTACATAATTTTTCACATTTTTACTATATCCATAATGCAGATTTTTGTTTTATTCCTTAAAAAATCTTTCATTTCTCTTCCAATGACAAAAGTAATACATGCTTATAGGGAAATATTTAAACATTGCAGAAATACGTCACGCAGAATGTGAAAGTACCCAAGAATTCCACCCTCCATAAATAACCACTATGATTCTTAGCTTACCTAGATGATTTCTAATCTAGAGTAACTGAAAAAGAAGGGACATAGCACAAAGATCAGATAGTAGATGCCAGAAAATCTCTGTGTTTTGGGGTGCCTATGGGAGAGAAGTTGCCAGATAGGACTGATGCATTCCTCTGTAATATTAAGGGTTTGTAATCTGGCTGGGCTCCATGGATGGCTTTGGAATGAGGATTAATTTATCAACATAGGTGATTTTCCAAAGAAGAGGTTTATAGCTTTCATCAGGTTCTCAAAGGGATGTATGACCACTAAAAGTGAAGAGCGTCCACCTGTAGAGAGAGGCCATCAAGGTAGTTTCATTCTTGTTTAAGAACAATGTTAATCTTGGCAGGGGACTCTTCTAAGAGTTCCTAAATTCTTATAGAATCTGGACAAATTATTTAGCCTCATGTATAAAACAGGGATAATAATAGTAATTCTTAGGGTGATTGTGAGGATGAAATAAGTTAATATTTATAAGCACTTAGAAAAGTCTCTGTCAAATAACAAGACTTATATACATGTTCATAAATTAACTTTAGTTCCCATGTCCCCTGCCTTCCCAACCTCAACAAGAAAACCAAGGTCCGCAAGTAAAGAACAGCAGACTCTCGACAAGCAGCCCAGACCTCCTGAATAATTTCTACTACCGAATCTTCCCCAGGGCAGCATGCTATCCCTATCCAGGGATCAAAATGTATCTAGGTCATCTGAGGAAGTAGCTAGGCAAGAGGGCGTTGAAGCACTGCAATAAAACTCGATGTTAATTTTGCAGCTAGTAAAGATAGCCTTTTACCATAAAAATGCAAATTATGTGGGATAGATATAGACATACGTATATACATACATTCATAGCTATGCCATTCTTCCATAAGAAATTATTTAATTTTCAGCTGAGGGAATTTTTTTTTCTTGCAGAGCAAGAGAAGAAACTACCTCTAAATTAAAGTATCTGAAAACTCACAGTTAGGATACGGAACCAGCAAGAATTATGATTGCTTCACTCCTTCCTCACCACTACTGCCTTGACAAAAAAATAAATAAAACACACACACACAGATTTAGGTATTATTTTACTTACAGAATAATGCAGTTGAATTGTGTTATCTAGGAGGCATGTTATATATTCCAGAGGCTTGAGGACTGTTGAAAAAGCACCTGCACACTGGAATCCCAGATCCTTTCTTTTTCTCCTTCCGTCTCACGATGCAGTGCAGGAGGGTCCCAGCCTGACTAAATTTTAGGCAGGGGAATGAACCCAGTTCTGTCTCCCAAGTACTTACTGATCACCTAGACTGTGCCAGGAATCTTGCATAAAGCAAAGAGAAATCAGATGGAGTCTCTGCTTCTGTTAGCTTGCCTATAAAACAAGATGCTTGAATTAGGTGATTAAGTCATCTTTTCCCAGTTCTGAGTTCTGTGATTCCTGTGATGTTGAATAAAATCAAGCAGCTGTTTGCAACCAAAAATTCTTCAGATGTACTTATCAATAGCCTTCTTATGATCAAATTGCTATATAAATTCCATCCCCTCAAGGTGCTCCCTCCAGCACTTGAATCATTAATAATGTATCATTCATACTAACAGCATATCGTTAATAACGATGTGCTATTTGTACAGGGCTCCGTAGCACCAAGAACTCTTCACAACTGAGGGTCAGAGAGCACTGGTCATGTCATCCCTATTTTTACAGGTAAGGAAACTGAGGCTGAGAGAGCTTGAGGGGGCAGAAGAGGTGCTTGAACCGGTGAGGGCTCCTTCTGCCTACACTGCCTCTCCACTTATGAAACGCTACTGTCCCTGCTGTGTGTCCAGTCATTCCTCCCTTCCTCACAGGCAGAGCCAGCCCTTCATGTTTCCTTTATGGTACCCACACACCTTGTCCACATCTAGCGGACATATGCTTCACTCTGCTGCAGGCCACATCCCACATCTGTTTGCTGAGTTTGGGAGGCTGCTCTTGGGTGGATCTGGGCTCTGTGTACAGGCCTAAGAATAAGCAGTTAAAAAATGGTCCCACTTGCCTGTTTCCCTGGGCCCGAGCCTCCTGCACTGGCAGCTCTCTTCCCTAGGCTGGAAGCAGGAGCCCCGAGCTTGGTCCATGTTATCCCAGCATCAGCAGGCCCTGAATTGTTCATTTGAGACTCCCTGAAGAAAGCCTGTTATCAGCTGAACTTGTTCTCTTTAAGGTTTTGATCTCAATAAAGATGAATGAGTCATTTTTTTTTTTCAAGACATAGGATAAATTTTTATTGAGCCTTTTAGTTTACAACATGAGGTAAAAGGCAAGTCAGTTCTTTTTAAGTGATATTCTACACAGCTGTAGTAAAATATTTTAAACTTCAAGGATTTATAATGGATTACATTTCTTAGAAGTTGGGGTCAAGTAAACAAGTTCTAACTTAACTTCTTGAATTTTCCAGTTGACTCTTCCCTTAAAGTAGTAACCAGTTCTAATTAGACACCTAAGTTTCTTCAAGGCCGTGTTTTATTGTTGCTGATGTCTTTACTATTTCAGTCAATATCCACTAATTCCACTTCAAAAATAAGTTTTGCATTTGGTGGAATTTTGGCATCAGGCTGTCCTTTCTTTCCGTAAGCCCATTCTGGTTCAATCTCCAGTCGAGCCTTTTCTCCTTTACTCATAGTCAAGAGTGCTTCATCCCATCCTCTGATAACTTTGCCTATCCCAACCTTAAAACTTAAAGGCTTGGCATTTTTCTTCTTCTTCGAACTCGTTTGAATATTAGTATCAAAAACAGTCCCATCCTGTAGTGTTCCTGTATACCAGCAGTGAACAATATCTCCCTTTTTGGGAAAGTTGGTTTTATCTCCTTTTTTAAGAACAGATTTTGTATATTTTGGTGGACCCTCATCCAGAGTCTCTTCAGACTTGGTTTCTTTGGGTTTATCTTCATTAAGCTTCACATTTTTCACCTGCTCAGACACTTTGCTTATACTTTCAGTACCCTTGAAACGCTTACTTTCAAAAAGATGGTTATAGGCTGTAACCAAATGGTCCTTGTTAGCTGTCTTGGCCACGTTTTTAATGTTTCCTAATAACTTATGTTCTGCAAGAAACGAATCTGAACCGTGATCCTGCAGAAACTTGATAATGTCCTTCTTAGGGAGCTGCTCGCTGCGCAGCTGCTCCACGGTCCAGGCCCGCTGTGGAACGGCCGCCGCCATCTTCCCCCGCTGCCTCCGCTTTACTCTGAATGAGTCATTTTAAGTGCTTCTGTGTGAGGCTTGGAGAGACATGTAGCCAAGGCCGCAGGGCCAGCCCCTCACCTAATCTTCCAGGAAGAGCTCCTGTAGGGACCCACCTGACGCCAGTCCCCGAGGGACATTCCCAAGAATAATGATAATAAACTGTGCTTGTTCATTTTGTTTATGGCAGTGGGGCTATTTTTCAAAGCACAGCCCACTCAAACAGGTTGGGGCAGGCATGACTGAGAGAAGAGAGGATCAGGGCTGGGAACTCAGGGTTCATGGTGCTATTAAGTTGCAAAGGTCAGACTGGAATGCAGATCTCCAAACGCCAGGCCCTGTTATCTCCACATTCTTACAGCCTTAGACCGCCCTGTAGAGCTGGCCAGGTTTATCTCGGAGACTCTCCCTGCCCTTTAGGCGATCTAGTGCACTGCAGTAGCCAGCCAGGAAACCCCAGCCTCATCGTCAAGCTGAGACCTTCCTCCCCTCGGTGAAAGGCACATGTTCTGAAATTGCCCTTTTCTCCGTCACCTCATCCAATCCCTCACTGTCTTTCTAAATAGATCACAGGTCAAAGGGGAAAGTAATGGAATGTACTACATTTGCATATAGATGTGAATTAACAAATAGTTATTTAATGTGCACATCACATTAAATACTTTGGAATCCCCAAACATAGGCTTCTGGGAGGGTACAAGTTCAAGAGCTATTGCTGGGTGCACAAAATACATTATAAGGTATCTGCTTACCTCTTAAACTCCATCCTTGGGACTTCCCTGGTGGTCCAGCAGTTAAGGCTCTGTGCTCCCAATGCACCGGGCCTGGGTTCGACCTTTAATCTTCCTCAGAGGGATGTTGATTTTCCCTACGGTGCCAACATTTTTTTTTTTTTTTTGCGGTACGCAGGCCTCTCACTGTTGTGGCCTCTCCCGTTGCGGAGCACAGGCTCCGCACGCGCAGGCTCAGCGGCCATGGCTCACGGGCCCAGCCGCTCCACGGCATGTGGGATCTTCCCGGACCAGGGCACGAACCCGTGTCCCCTGCATCAGCAGGCGGACTCCCAACCACTGCGCCACCAGGGAAGCCCAGTGCCAACATTTTAAAATGTTTTTTTCTTAAAACACCTTTAAGCACGTCTGAGGTAAGGAATAGGTGAGTCAGGAGTGATAGTAAGAAATGGGGGGCTTCCCTGGTGGCGCAGTGGTTGAGAGTCCGCCTGCCGATGCAGGGGACACGGGTTCGTGCCCCGGTCCGGGAAGATCCCACATGCTGCGGAGCGGCTGGGCCCGTGAGCCATGGCCGCTGAGCCTGCGCGTCCGGAGCCCGTGCTCTGCAACGGGAGAGGCCACAACAGTGAGAGGCCCGCGTACCGCAAAAAGAAAAAAAAAGAAATGGGGCAGATGGTTGGAGTAAAATGAGGTTCTCTCAACCTGGACCTGGACAGACTCTGTTGGTGCAAGAGGCTGTCTCTGAGGAAGAGCGAGGAATCACACGGAACCCGGTGAACCACAATCTGTGGCTCAGAATCTTTGGTGATACTCAGTTTCAGTCCTGCTGTAGTGGGTGTGTCTGTCGCCAGATGAGCTGGTTTAGAGAAGCCCCACCAGGTCCTCCGGTGAGGCCTGCACTCAGGCCATGCCCCAACCTCCAGAGCCCTCCACGTCCATGCCCTCCCCATCCTCACCTCACCTAACCTCTGCCCTGCAGGTGAGGACTGTTGGCATTTTCAGAGCATCTGAGAGCCCACAGCTGAGAATGAATAGTACGCCTCCTTCCCCAACAGCTGTCCTGTTGGCCTCTTTGCCCCCGCCTCTGATTCAAGAGCCTGTTAAGATCAAGTTTCCTTTTGGTGATAGACGCTCTTCCTCTCGGTGTTGTTGAGCGTTTGTTTTAAAAAAAGGTCGAAAACAACGTCAGCGTCCCCTTTTGTGATTCTCCTGAAGGCTCATCACGATTTAAGCCCCTGCAGCTGACTCCTGTTTGCACCAAGATTCTAGAGTCACCACCACAGTGTATCCTAGAGGGGTGCTTCTCAGATGCTGGAGTGCTCCAGGATTGCTCCAGGGTGTTTGTTAAACACATGTGTTCCTGGGCTGCTCCCCACACCTGCTGAGTCACAATCTCTGCATGGTGGGACCCAGGTTTGTATATTTTTTAACTAGCTGCCCAGGGGGTTCTGTTGTGTAACCGAGGTCAAACCAATGACTTACAGGGGGTGAAAAGGTGGGCTCTGGGTGGGAGGCCTGGGCTATAATCCTGCTCTGCTGAGTGACTTTGGGGGAGTTACTTAACTGATCTGTGCCTCAGTTGTCTCGTCTATGAATTGGGGCTGATAGTACCTCCCTGAGGGATTATTAAAAGGGATGAAAAAGGAAATGCGTGCAAATTGTTTCTAGAACAGCGCCTTCACACAAGTGCTTAGTAAAATTATTCTCAAGCCCCCAACTGGAAGAGCAGGAGCTCCCAGGGTCCTACATGCTGTGTCTCTGACCCCAGAGTCTACCCTTAACCTCCACGGTCCTCTGGGCAGGCACCTGTGTCCTCTTGAAGCATCTGGCCAGTGAGCCACGCTGCAGGATGTCCCCTGCTTGTACTCTCCATCCTTTCTTTCCAGGCTCCCCGTGCAGCCTCTGCACTCTTGTCAGTGTGACACAATACTTGACATAGACTCTGAGTGAGGCTGAACTCTTGCTGGCTGTGTGATCTTGGCCAAGTTAGTTAGCCTCTCTGGGGCTCAGTTTCCTCATCTATAAAATCAGACTCAGAAGGCAACCCAATCATGGGGTTATTGTGAAGACTGTGTACAGGGCTTAGCTCGGTGCCAGCACTAGTCATTGATATATGACATCTCTATATTCATTTATAATAATTAGCCTACACCTTCATCTTTTAGGGCAGCAGTTGGTAAACCACAGCGTGTGTGCAAAATCTGGCCCACCACATATTTTTGTATGGCCTGTGAAGATGAGACAGTTTTTACATTTTTAAATGGTTGAAAAAAAATTAAAGAATAATAATATTTCCTGACACATGAAAATTATATGCAACACAAATTTCAGTGTCCAAAAATAAAGTCTTATTGAAATACACCATGCTCATTTTTTGTATATTATCTGTGGTTACTTTCACTCTACAACAGCAGAGCTGGGTAGTTGTAGAGACCTTATGGCTGGCAAAGCCGGAAATATTTACCCTCTGATCCTTTACACAAAATGTTGGCCAATCTCTGTTCTAGGGAATAAAGGGCTTATTCCAAAGCTTCTGCATAGCCCTAACCTGGGCTGTAAGTAAGGAGGAACCCTCTGAACTTGAGCCACTGGCGGTAAAGAAGAAGCAGTAAAGCTCCCATGTAATTGCCGACCACATTCGAAGGAGCAGTTATGGGGTGTCACTGCAATGTCGTCTTGGACAGTGAGGCAGCTCACAAAGAAAGTGTGGGCAGAAAAGGTAAAAAGAAGATCAGGTTGTTAGCTGGGATTCAGAGAGACTCACCGACCATACTCTCCCAGGAGACACACTTCATCACCCGGCTTCCAGAACTTCTCAGCCTGCCTTGCATCTAGTGGGGCCATGTGATTAACCTGTGGACAAGGACCTGTAAGCACAAGAGCTGTACCAGTTTCCAGAGCACTTCCTTAAAGATAGCTAGCACATGTTCTTCACTCCCTCTTGGCTCTCTCTTTTACCCTGTTGCCTGGGAGATGGCTGGAGTTCTAGCATCCATGTTGGACTATGAAGATAAGGACCACATCCTAGGGATGGTGGAACAGTGATCTGGAAGCAGGCAGGATCCAGAGGACTTTAAGGAACAAGGTCCCCACTCCAGGCCTGAATTGCTTACCTTCAGACTTTTACAAGGGGAAGAAAAAAACTTCTGTTTGCTGAAGTCACTCTTATTTTGGAATTCTTATCGTGAGTCAAACTTAATCCTAACTGATACAGTCCTTAAGGTGTCTTTTGGTGATACCTTCCTCTTTTCTGCCAGTGATTCTCGACTTTCATTTTAATAGACTTTCCCTGTGTCCTAGTGTGGGGAGCTCTGGAGGGGGAGACAGCTATCCCTGCTGATTGAGGAGGTGGGGAAGGAGGGCAGGGGCCAGTGCAGGCTTGCTAAGGGCCCTTCACCTTAGCTGATTCCTGTGCTTACCTCCCTCAGCCTGGGAAAATGATAGCAGTTCCTTCCCTCAGCTTAGCATCAAGACGGGCACATGCAAAGAGGTTTTAATTTATTTTTATTTTTTATTTCTTAAGCCAGCTATATGCATTTTCATCATTTATCCTCTGATAATTACCCAAGTACTGAAGGCAAGCCTTGCCTTATACGATGGGTCACTTCCACCCCTACTTTAAAACGTGTTTTGCCCAATGTCTCACATTGCCTGTAAAGCAAAGAGAAACATCTTTAGTCCAGCCATAAACCCCTTCACCATCTGCCTGAAGCCAACCTCTTCATTTCATCCCCTACCTCTCAGAAAACCGGAAGTGCAGCCGCTGTGAGGTACTTTAATAAAATGTCACCCTTCCAGCAGCATCCTGTTCCACAGGGTATTGTACAGATTGGCCACTAGAGGGACACTTCTCAGAGTCGAAAACGAGAGTGTGTGTGCGTGTGTGTGTGAGAGTGTGTATGAGTGTGTGTGTGTGTGTATGTGAGAGAGAGAGAGAGTGTGTGTGTGTGTGTGTGTGTGACTGTGTGTGTGTGTTTGGGTAGAGGGTGGGCTTCAGGGCTTCATTAGCAGCTTCCTCACCCAAGACCAGGTGGTAGAAGATGCTGACCTGGACTGCGGCCTGCCTTGAGCATTAACTCAGGCAGATTGGATCAAGCCCTGGGGGCCAGGAGGAAGTGGGAGAGAGAACACTGGAAAATCTGGCACAGACCTGCCTTGCTGTCCAAACGCTCTCTACAAATCCAGGCACTGCATAGACTAGGATACATTTTTTGAATTAGGACTCAATTCCTTTACTTTCCGAACTCAGGAATCAAATAGATTTAGATATCACAGTATCCCTCTCTATCTCAACGCACTTTCCAAACTCAGGAATCAAATGGATTAGAATGGTGAGGGATATTTACACTTGACATTTCAGGAGAAAATAATACATTGGGAAGTAAGATAAAATGTTTTCCACTTGATACCCAATGAGTCAGTATTTAATAGAAATATAATCTTTATTAAGTCAAAGATTTCTACCATATCTCCTAGGAAATATAGAATGAATCGAAACTGAAACCTGAAAAATGTAAGGAAGCTGAACTGAAAGGCTGCTAAGGATACAAAAACAAAGCGAGAGTTTTCCTGGCTGCAGACCGTGCCGCCCTCCCCAGGTGACCAGTGGTGGAGAAAGGCCAGCCTTTCCCAAAGTCAGAGCGGTGGATGAGCCTAGAGCCTGCCCCACCTGTGCAGGTGTGGCCTCTCATTCCATGTTTTCCTTTGGTTTCTGTTAACATTTGAACCCTCTGCAGGTGAGAGGCTAACTGGAGGGTGCTCTCCGGAGCAGCCAAGGCTAAGGGCCAAAGACCACATAGCAGGTCCTGTGTCTAGAGCAGCACTCTGTGGCTTTGCATGGGGGCCGGCGGCAGCAGCGGCGGGTTCAGTGTCCAGACTACATCTCTCAGACTGCCAGCTGCTCTTGGTGGTAGTCTGCCTCTGAGAAGCACCGGCAGAAGCCAGAAGCAGGAGAAGAAACCGGCCTATGTCATCTCTTGCTCTTGGTGGGGCCTCTAGCAGCATTAGCAGTGGTGAGCAGGGTGATGAGCAGCCCCATCAGTGGCAGCAAGTGGCAAGGAGTCCAGCAGGCCAACAGCAGTGAGGGCTGGTGGGCTCCAGCATCCTGATGTCTGGGTCATCCCTCCTCCCTGTGTTCCCCCTACCCCTTCAATATCTTTGCAACTAGTTCTCTCTGCCTGAAATAGGCAGAGCAGGTATTGATTTCCCACCTAGACCTTGCTAATACAGATGTCAGATTAAACAGTCCAAAACCTGGATGCTGTGGACAGGACAAAGGGCATGGGTGTAGACCCAAACTGGGCAGAAAAGTGAGGAAATGCAAGGTGGAAGGCATACTGGACCAGGAGGACAGCCACCTGAAAGAAGTTTCCTCTGCTGTTCACAGGCCAGTGAGTGAGCACTGGATGGTCAGCCAGGTGTCAGATCAGCCCAAGTGTAATATTAGGGACTATTCCGAGAAGAGGTTCAGAAGAAAGAGGGAGGAATGGAGAAGACACAGTGACAGTGGGTGAAAGAGAGGGGCCGCTAAGAGGTGAAGGGGTGGCCAGATTCCCAAAGACACTGCCATTTCACTGCGTGGCTTAGAGCTGGCCTCGTAGCATAGAGTGATGAGAAAACTGGCTTTCAGGCTGAAGACCACACATTGGAGTTAAGGTGGATTTGATAATACGCTCTACTTTGATGATATCTTAAAGTGGATTTGATGAGACTTTAAGAAATCCAGACCTTGTTTGGGCCGTAAGTTTGGTGTTACCTCAATAGAAGTTCTTTCCTTTCTCAGTGTTTCTCAGTCCCTAGGTTGGACTTGCTTCTAACAAATGACATGCTGTAAAGGTGGTGGGATGTCAACTCAAAGAACAGGTTACAATAGGCTGTGATTTCTGTCTTGCTAGTGCCATCTCTCTTTGGCTCTTCTCACTCGCTGGTTCCAACGCCGTTGTGAGCTGCCCTATGGTGAGGCCCACGTGACAGGAAACTGAAGGTGGCCACCGACCAACAGCTCACAGGGAACTGAATCTTTCTAACAGCCTCATGAGGAGATACCCTCCCAGCTGAATCCTGAAAAGTCTGCAGCCCCAGCTGACATCTTGATTATAGAGAACCCAGCGAAGCCACACCCAGATTCCTGACACATAGAAACTATGCAATAATAAATGTTGTTGTAAACCTCTGAGTTGTGGGGTAATTTGTTACACAGCTTAGATAGCTGATACAGATACTCTACCCTGAGTCTAGCGAAGATGAGGGCTGCTTGCCCCTTCCCCCTCTATCTGCAGATCCAGAGCATGGGCCCCATTCAGCAGTGGATGGACAGAGACAGATGACCAATGACTCACTTGAAGACTGACACCAAGGAGAGGCAGGATGCTTTGAAAGGAGGAGAAACATAGGAAATAAATAAAGTAAGATGGAGCAGTGGGGGTGCAGGGAAGGGGAAAGTGGAGGAGACGTTTCAGGAAGAAGTGTCCCTGACAGCTGAGAGCTAGGCTTACACCTGTTAGAGGGGCTGGGGTAGAGGTGAGCATACATCAGGCCTGAATCTCAGCCACAAATCTCTCTATATAGAGAGAAAAGTCTAAAAAGGTATATGCCAGTCTCTTCACAGTGGAGACCTCCGGCAGATGGGATTAGAGAGGACCTTTTTCTTTCTACTTTGTATATTTCCATCTTATTTAATGATTTTAAAAGTTCTTATACTATTTTTATAATCACAAAAATGATATTATTGAAACTATAGAAACCCCTTGAAATTTTGATTTGGATTGCATTAAATTTCTACATTAATTTGATAAAGACTTATCTCTAGAATAATTTATCTTCTCATCCTATACATGGTATACAGTGTTACTTTTATTTGGTTTTTTTTTTTTGTATTTATTTATTTATTTGGCTGCACCAGGTCTTAGTTGTGGCATGCAGATTTTCCTTCTGGCACATAGGATCTTTAGTTGCGGCATGTGGACTCTTAGTTGCAGCATGTGAAATCTAGTTCCCTGACCAGGGATCAAACCTGGGCCCCCGGCATTGAGAGTGCAGAGTCTTAGCCATTGGACCATCAGGGAGCTCCCCAGTGTTACTTTTATAGTTTCCAGTAACATTTGGTTACCCTGGCTTGTGCCGCGCGGGTGCATGTAAGAACAGAATAACTCTAAAATATATCAAGTGCCTTCCCTGTGTTTCCCATTGTTTATTCATAGACCTCACTTTAATACTAGGACTAGGAAATAGGTATTTATAGATGAGGAAACAGGCTCTGGACTTGCTGGGAACTGGGCTCCCAGTCTGGATACAGATGAAACAGAATCATGAGCTTTTCTCCAGGTTCCCTGTACTCTAAAGTACATAAACTGGGTGTAGACGAGATAAACTGTATGATATCTATTACATAGTTCATGCAGTTCTTTGAGCAACTAATTACAACCTAGAATATACAACAAAAGCATACATTAGTATGAAGTTGTAAATTGTCCCTTAAAATATTAAAACTTAAAATATTAAAACTAAGTTCATTCTATTGACTGTACTAGCCTATGTGAAATACTTATTTCAAGGATCCAGAATTTTAATCAGCATTAAAAGTAATCATCCTCAAGCACTTTCGGAATGTAACATAAATTTTTCCATTTCACACACCAGTAATCATTTTTCTTTAAAGTTATTTGTTTTTAATGGGTATAAAGATTTTTTTTTTTGGAACAGGCTTTCTTTTTTAAAAAATTTTTATTGGAGTATAGTTGATTTACAATGTTGTGTTAGTTTCAGGTGTACAGCAAAGTGAATCAGTTATACATATACATATATCCACTCCTTTTTTAGATGGAACAAGCTCTCTTGAAGAAACTTAGGACCAGACGGGTCTCTTTTCTCTTGGAGGCTCTAAGCCAGTTTCAGAGACGATCTTAGTGGGGTCAGGGAGAGCAGGCACTCTGGAGTCAGAGGGAACTAGGTTTGAATCCCACTTGGCCATTTCTTACTATGTGTCCTTGAGCAACTTATTTAACTTCTTTATCAGTCAGGAAAATATAAACCCACTGCCTGGGCTTCCCTGGTGGCGCAGTGGTTGAGAGTCCGCCTGCCAGTGCAGGGGACACAGGCTCGTGCCCCAGTCCGGGAAGATCCCACACGCCGCGGAGCGGCTGGGCCCGTGAGCCATGGCCGCTGAGCCTGCGCGTCCGGAGCCTGTGCTCCGCAACGGGAGAGGCCACAACAGTGAGAGGCCCGCATACCGCAAAAAAAAAAAAAAAAAAAAAAAAAAATGCTGGAGAGGGTGTGGAGAAAAGGGAACCCTCTTGCACTGTTGGTGGGAATGTAAATTGATACAGCTACTATGGAGAACAGTATGGAGGTTCCTCAAAAAATTAAAAATAGAACTACCATACGACCCAGCAATCCCACTACTGGGCAAATACTCTGAGAAAACCACAATTCAAAAAGAGTCATGTGGGTTTCCCTGGTGGTGCAGTGGTTGAGAGTCCACCTGCCGATGCAGGGGACACGGGTTCGTGCCCCGGTCCGGGAGGATCCCACATGCCGCGGGGCGGCTGGGCCACAGAGCCATGGCCGCTGAGCCTGCGCGTCCGGAGCCTGTGCTCCACAATGGGAGAAGCCACAACAGTGAGAGGCCCGCGTACCGCAAAAAAAAAAAAAAAAAGAGTCATGTACCACAATGTTCATTGCAGTACTATTTACAATAGCCAGGACATGGAAGCAACCTAAGTGTCCATCAACAGATGAATGGATAAAGAAGATGTGGCACATATATACAATGGAATATTACTCCGCCATAAAAAGAAACGAAATTCAGTTATTTGTAGTGAGGTGGATGGACCTAGAGACTGTCATACACAGTGAAGTAAGTCAGAAAGAAAAAAACAAATACCATATGCTAATACATATATATGGAATCTAAAAAAAAAAAAAAAAAGGTTCTGAAGAACCTAGGGACAGGACAGGAATAGACACAGACATAGAGAATGGACTTGAGGACACAGGGCAGGGGAAGGGTAAGCCGGGATGAAGTGAGATAGTGGCATGGACATATATACACTACCAAATGTAAAATAGCTAGCTAGTGGGAAGCAGCCACATAGCACAGGGAGATCTGCTCGGTGCTTTGTGACCACCTAGAGGGGTGGGATAGGGAGGGTGGGAGGGAGACGCAAGAGGGAGGAGATAGGGGATATATGTATACGTATAGCTGATTCACTTTGTTATACAGCAGAAACTAACACACCATTGTAAAGCAGTATACTCCAATAAAGATGTTTAAAAAAATTAAAATATTCAACAATATGATAATGGATAAGTAAGTTATGGAACACCCACTCAGTAGAACTCACAAATTCACTAATAATTTGAATTAACATGGGTCTTTCTTAGGTTATAATGTTAAGCTGAAAAACAGATGTCCAGAATTGAGTAAACTGATGGACAACTATATAATAAAAAGCCTCTGTGTCAATAGTTTTCTTTATATGAAGAGATTTTCAGTAATTTAGTTTTCTTTCTCAACTCAAGTTTTTTGTAATGAACATTTGTTTCTTTCATGATCAGAAAAATAAAGCAACTTTTTCTATGTATATTCATAAAATCCCACTCTGCACAATAAATAATTTATCTCAGTAAAAAAAAATCATTTCCCAATATACATTGAAAAGAAATATCAAATGAGATTTTGAGTCTTATCTAGTGATTTAAATCAATGAGGATAGAAAATAAGATCATTCAGACCCAAACTCATTTTGTCTTCAATAACAATTTGTTTGAAACTAAAAAAAAAAAAAAGAAAAAAATGAAATGCCAATAGTTATCTTTGAGTGTGGGACTTATAAGTAATTTAAAATTTCCTCTTTGTTAATCTACATTTTTTTAAATGTATACCAAACATATTTAGTTATCAAATTAAATTTAAGAAGTATGATTGTCTTTGTCTGTTTGTGTGCTATAAAAAAGGTACCAAAGACCAGGTAGCTTATAAACATCAAACATTTATTTCTCATAGTTCTGGAGGCTGGGAAGTCCAAGACCAAGGTGCCTACAGATTCAGTGACTGGTGAGAGCCCAATTCCTGGTCCATAGATGGCTGTCTTCTCACCAGGTCCTCAACAAGGAGGAAGGGGTAAGAGAGTTCTCTAGGGTCTGTTTTATAAGGGCAGTAATCCAGTTCATGAGGGCTCGGCCTTCATGACCTAATCACCTCCCAAAGGCCCCATCTCCTACTACTACCATCACATTTGGGGACTAAGTTTCAGCATATGAATTTTGTGGGACACAAACATTCAGCTTATCACAATGACTTTATAGAAAGGAATGGAAAAGCTATGGGGAAGCAGAGTCTCATGTCGGGTGGGGAGAAGGGTGTTGGCAAGCCCAGTTCCCAAGTCTTTGCACAGACATAAGATAAAATTGCATAATTTATCAATATCTATTTGTTGGTTGACTTGTGTAAATCATAAGGAAGAAATCAGAGGAGGAAATGTCTGAGGTGCACATAAGGAAACCATCCTTGAGTCTTTACCTTCATGTTTCACTGCAAAGCATCTTATAGGGCTCTGCATATAGTCTTAGATAAAACACATCTTTCATGTGTTTATCTAATGAGGAAGAGAGAAATTTTAAGTGGTAGCCCTTCAAAGAGAGGGCTTATAAAATGCAGTATAAGTTAAATATTTGTATTCTGGCAGGGGCTTTTATTTTTCTGAAAGAAAAGATAGAAAAACAGAGCAAACCTCATCCACTGTGACACTCCCCAAACGAGTTTTAATCTTCACTCTTCCAAAGAAAAAATTTCCACAGTTTAGTCCTTTCTCCATTACATTTTGAGGGCCTTTGATCTCCTCAAATCCACCCTTTAGGAATAACCAACTAATTAATCTTCTCCCAGAAGCAGGTGCTTTGGAAAAAATGATAATTAGGAGGTGAGCAAAAAAGCTTTCATCTCAAATATTTACTAATGAGTAAGAATGTTCATCTTACCTCAAAGAACGGAGACAGACCCCAGAAGACCACAGAGTTCATCCACCGCAGGTCTGGCTGCACAAAGCTCTTCTTGAGTTTTTTCTTTTTCATCTAAATTTCTCATTATAGCATTATGTTTTGGTAAGCGCTGGATTTTTGAAGTGGTCTTTGTTTTGAGTTAAGGTTTGTAATTCTAATTGTAACGATCAAGCCAGGCGACACCACGCTGCCAGATGAGAATGATCACATCGACTACCATACCTAATTGGGTAGCACCTGCTAACCAGTTGGGTGGCCCCAGGAAGAGACCTGTCACCCCCCACAAGGCCCAAAGATGGGGTAAGGGTGGGGTGGGAATGCAAAGGGTGGGGAGCAGGGGGAGGTAGAAAATGATGTAAACCATACAGAGTGGGAGGAACTCCTAGCCTTCTGAACATTTAAAAAATTAATTATTTTTTGAATGGATAATGCATGCATGAGGCCCAAAATTGAAAAGGTACAAAGGGACATACAATGGAGCTAAATGTATTTCATGCAGGCACGTTGCCTGTGGCTATGCACGTAGTTCACTGCACAACTCCTGGGAACCCCGTTCCCATAGTTTAAAATTTTTGTGTACTTATTTTTTCAAGATAAACTCTGTTTTCTTACTATATAAACAATACATCTTCTTGAAAACACTGAAAAGTCCAAAGCCAGTAAAAATAAACTGTCATCTGAGCCAACTAGCGATAACATCTGCCTGCATTTGAATGCAGTTTCTCTCAGTTCTTTTAAAAACACACACATTTGCTAAGTGCATTAAACAACACAATTGCATTAACTAATTACATTTGTCCTCCCATCTGCTAGTCACTTTAGCATCCTCCCAAAACCCAACTGTAGCCAAGGCCCAGAGAAGACTTTGTTTCACACAAATAAAATAATATTTAGATTGGGGATGCCTCGCATAGTCCAATCTTCCAATTGTTCTGTCCTGATACATGCTCCCCAACTCCAGTCCTGTGACTGTCCGGGAGATGGAGGTGGGGCTTCAAGGTAGGGTTAGCACACCTCAGGACTTTCTGGCAGTTTTAAGCAACGACTGGACAAAACCTATCCCTTCTTAGCCTTCTGGGGTTTTAAAAGGGAGTGGCTACCAAATGCCACAGGTCCATGAAAAGGTTTTCAACTATTCAGATCGTGAAAACAAAAGGACAAAGCAACATTTTTCAAGGAGTTAAATTTATTCAATATAAAAGGATTGTCTTTCATAACGTCCTACTTTTTGGTGTTAAAATAGGTTTTTCTTTTAGAGACAGTGAAAGTGTAAAACCGATTTTCTTAACAATAGCCCAAAGTTGGCAACTCTATATCAGTGCTCCAAATTATTTTTGAAGTTGTAATGACCTGTGAAATCATTGAATTCCATAGGAACCTCTTATTGGTTGAAACCATTCTAGGGAACGCTCTTATGTATTCACTTGCCAGGCTCACCCAAGGCACTCCGTATATGTTTGTCAAGTCACTGTTCACAAAGCCAGTGGGGGTGAGGCTGGGATGGGGAGAGGGGAATTAACTGGGCTGAGGCTCCCTGAAACACTAGGTCTGAGAAAGTTATTCACATTTGCTGCAATGACATTATTGCCCACCCCAAAAGAGGTGCTTTAAAGTCTTTATATCTCTGAATTGCTCCTGAGGACATTATAAATATCAATCAGTATTCTCATTTTATGGAAGAGGAAATGAGGACTCTCAGAGATTAAATTGCCCCAAACCACACAGCTGCAGAGTTTAGATTGGAACCCAGGCTAGTTGGACATCAGAGACCTGACATCTCCCCTACCCCACATCCAGATCACAGACCACCATTTGAGGACCCCTGAAATCTGAAATTTTCTATATCCACCTCCTTCTCCTAAAACAAGAAAAATGTTAAAGGAGAGGAAAGAGGGGTGCCTTCTTAATTCTCAGTACCACTTTGGTTGATGACTCTGAGCACCTTAGACCTGAGTCATAATGGCTCCATTTAAAAATCAAATTGAAGAAAAATCATAAAGAGCTAATCCAATTTTATGCAAATGTAGAAGATGAATTATCTCTATTCACCCCTAGGTTTCCTTTCTGCATTTTTCCCCTCTCTAAATTTACTGGCTTGCACCCAAGCAGCCTCAATTTGATTTAACAGAATCCCTTAAGGCTGAGTCATAAATGTTTATTCACAATTGTACGTGCAAAGCACACAGATTTGAGCTTCTTGAACTTTAAGGTGCAAACAAATCACCCATGAATCTGGTAAGCGTGCGGAGTCTGATTCAGTGGGTCTGGGGTAGGGCCTGAGAGTCTGCATTTCTAAAAAACGCCTAGTAGATGCTGAAGCTACTGGTCCTTGGAGAACCCGTTGAGCAGTGAGACTTTAGGTGATAATAATTTTCCTAACTAGGTACTTTCTGAGCTGTGCCCCACAATTAAACCTTCTTTCAGGGAAGATTGTCTGTCATGAGCTCCATCCTGAGCTCTGTGAAATGAGAAGCTGTGTGCCCTCTCAGAGGAGCTTGGAGGCTCAGCAAACAATTGCGCGGTTTCTTTTTTTACGTAAGGAGAACTTCCCGGCTTTTGAAACCACATTAAGTCAGCTGTCAGCTTGAATTCTACATAAAGATGGCTCTTAGTGGAACCTCCACATTCACATTTGCCTCAAATACATAATTTAATTGTGAATTAGAAGAACCTAGGGGCAGGACAGGAATAAAGACGCAGACTTAGAGAATGGACTTGAGGACACGGGGAGGAGGAAGGATAAGCTGGGATGAAGTGAGAGAGTGGTATGGACTTACATATACTACTAAATGTAAAATAGATAGCTAGCGGGAAGCAGCCACATAGCACAGGGAGATCAGCTCGGTGCTTTGTGACCACCTAGAGGGGTGGGATAGGGAGGGCGGGAGGGAGATGCAAGAGGGAGGAGACATGGGGATATATGTATATGTAGAGCTGATTCACTTTGTTATAAAGCAGAAACTAACACACCATTGTAAAGCAATTATACTCCAATAAAGATGTTAAAAAAAAAAAAGAATGTGCAAGCTAGGCTTATCCATCTATGTGGTGGGTTATAGTTTAGATAATTCTTGTATTTGTGCTAGGCCTTCTTTCTTTTTTTTTATACTCAAAGTTTAACAGTTTATTCAATACTTAAATAAATATGTCACATAGTAAGTACAATTGGAATTAACTGGTTTGGAAAAAAACACATGTCTCTGGGTAAGAAAACTACTCAACTATTAGGAGCAGAAACATGCTAACATGCAAGAAAATAGTGACCTGCAGAGTACAAGGCCTTATTTCTTTATTTAGGATTACAGAATTAGATGCTGGAAAGAACTGCAGAGGTCATCTAGCATCACTTTACAGAACTGTGGTACAGAGAAGGTGACTGACTTGTCTGAGGAGACACAGCATCCAGGCTGTGCCAGAAGCCAGAACTCAGCCAAAGGCTCTGGGAATATGGGCCAGGTGCCCCGAACCAATTGGTGTAGGCAGTCCAGGGCCCTCAAGCTCTCCACTTCTGCATCCTTAAATATTTCCTATGTGGTGTCTTTGACATACCCACCTACATCTTCTTTATGTACTTTTTAAGAGCCTACAGACTACAAGGGGTGTCAGGAAGACCACCTGTTTATTAGTGAAGGTCGGGACACAGTACCAGATAATCTCAAGCTTGGCTGCTGAGGCTGGTGTCAGTGGCTGCCATGTCTGAGGTCTCAGAGGTGGGAAAGTCTGGGAAAGAGAAGACAGTAAAGGAACCCATGCTGCTGCCTAGGTGAGTAGAAAGCATGCATGAGGCTGGCTGACCACATGCCCGCACATTTTAGCCTCGTGAACTTTAGCACAGGAGGAATCAGTCTAATGAGCTTCCACTCGTTATGAATTAGAACATTCCCAGAACATGAGCAATGGTATTCTGGTAGGTTCTATGTTTAGCACTACATGTCAGGATATCTGGCAACTACTTTTCAGAGTTTAAAAAAGAAAGTGCTTGCGAAAGAGAATTGCCTTGTGACTGAAGCAACTTTCAAATAATTTTTAACCCTCAGACTATTTTTTTCTCTTTGGCAATTATATAATTGTCTGCTGCCTGTGAAATAAATACTAAGTTTTCCTTCCTCCCTCCTTCCTTCCCTCCTTCCTTCCCCCCTTCCCTCCTTCCTTCCTTCCTTCCTTCTTTCCTTCCTTCCTCCTTCTTTTCCATCTGTCCATCTGTTCATCCATCTTTCTTTAGGTAATTTGGAATTGTCTATAAATATAGATGTGCTGGGAAGCAAAGGTTAACCTGCATGACATGCATGGAGCTACAGTTTTTAGAAAACTAGAATTTAACAAAACACTCTTAAAAACTCTTCTCAAAGTATCTCCCATAGAACACGGATTCCATAGGGTGTGCTGGTAAAACCAATCAAAGGAAGAGATCCTGCGCTCTTATTTAATTGGGGAAGTGTCCTAAATGTTACATGTGGAATCTATCTCTTATAGATTTACAAGGCCCATTATTATATTGAAATCTCTGAGAAGTACTTAGGTAATAAAACATTTACATTTTGCTTAAACTTAAAATATGATCTGTGGGGCTTCCCTGGTGGCGCAGTGGTCGAGAATCTGCCTGCTAATGCAGAGGACACGGGTTTGAGCCCTGGTCTGGGAGGATCCCACATGCCACGGAGCAACCAGGCCCGTGAGCCACAACTACTGAGCCTGCGCGTCTGGAGCCTGTGCTCCGCAACAAGAGAGGCCGCGATAGTGAGAGGCCTGCACACCGCAATGAAGAGTGGCCCCCGCTTGCCACAACTAGAGAAAGCCCTCGCACAGAAATGAAGACTGAACACAGCCATAAGTAAATAAATAAATAAATAAATAAATAAATAAATAAAAGCCAAGCATTTGAAGCCCTTAAAAAAAAAAAAAAGACTAAAGGGAAAAAACTGCACAGTATTGTACTCTAAGTAGTAGGTTTGTTTAAAAAAAAAAAAAAAGAGGGGCTTCCCTGGTGGCACAGTGGTTGAGAGTCCGCCTGCCGATGTAGGGGACACAGGTTCGTGCCCTGGTCCGGGAAGATCCCACATGCCGCTCCGCGGCTGGGCCCATGAGCCATGGCCGCTGGGCCTGCGCGTCTGGAGCCTGTGCTCCACAACGGGAGAGGCCACGGCAGGGAGAGGCCCGCGTACCACAAAAAAAAAAAAAAAAAAAGAAAATATGATCTGTGGAGTTGGTCAGCTGAATGTTTGAATTGTTTTCTTCCTGGACTCTGATAAGTACTGAAATGAACAGAGTAAGTTAAGCATTTAGAAACTTTAGAGAAATTTGACAGAATAATGTTTGTTGATCATAACAATAAAAGAAATCAAGTCTCTGTGTGCCTTTTAAATTTCATTTATTTGGTGATTTGTTTTATTATATTTGACAAAAAATGGCCTGTGAACAATTGGAAATAAAAGAAAAGTGGGGCTTCCCTGGTGGCACAGTGGTTAAGAATCCACCTGCCAATGCAGGGGACACAGGTTCAAGCCCTGGTCTGGGAAGATCCCACATGCCGCAGAGCAACTAAGCCCATGCACCACAACTACTGAGCCCGCGTGCTGCAACAACTGAAGCCCATGTGTCTAGAGCCTGTGCTCCGCAACAAGAGAAGCCACCGCAATGAGAAGCCCACGCACTGCAAGGAAGAGTAGCCCCCACTTGCTGCAACTACAGAAAGCCAGCGTGCAGCAATGAAGACCCAACATAGCCTAAAATAAAATAAATAAATATTTTTAAAAAGTGGTTTTACATCACAGAGAGTTTGAGAAGCTTTGGTTTAAACCAATTTTTCCAGACCTATTTGACCAAAGAAACCCTATTATAGGTCACCCTCTTAGTAGCCTGAGGAACTAGAGTTTTGCAAACTGTATTTTGGGAAATGGTCTGCAGAAATTTAACCATGCATAATTTAATCTTTAATAATTTCAAAAGCACTTCAGGATTTTGAGTGCTTCAAGTTCATAATTTAGACATAATTTTTACCCTGCTGTATACAGATGGGTTATAGTTTTAATTACTAAACACGTATACTGCGCAGATGACCAGGCTGCAGTATTTGCTGTGTGACGAGCTTATAGGGCGCATTAAGGGCTACAGACAGTTCCTGACAGCCTGAGCAAGGGGTGAAATTTGCAAAAGGTAAAAACATTTAAAAAAAGGAGAGACATGAGATGAAGTACTTAGTGTAGTTAAAATTTCATTCTTAGTCAAATCAAGTGCCCACATTTTAAAGAAATTTAAGACTGCAATACGTTATGAAAACTTTATTTCATTTTATCATTCCTTCAAATCTGAGTTGAAAGGATTTTCTCTTTTTAAGATGTCCTTATTTCCCCCAAATTACCTTAGTTCAATGCTAATTTAATGTATTCTAATTTTTTTTTTTTTTTTTGGCGGTACACGGGCCTCTCACTGCTGTGGCCTCTCCCGTTGCGGAGCACAGGCTCTGGACGCGCAGGCTCAGCGGCCATGGCTCACGGGCCCAGCCGCTCCGCTGCATGTGTGATCTTCCCCGACCGGGGCACGAACCCGTGTCCCCTGCATCGGCAGGCAGACTCTCAACCACTGCATCACCAGGGAAGCCCTAATGTCTTCATTTTTAATTCAAATTTGCAAAGTTAAAGGAAATCAGTTTCTGTGTTACTGATGAAAGGAAAAAGAAACGACCTTACTTAAGTAAAGTACGTATACATACATACATATAAGTATATACTAATATACAATATATCTATATAGTATGTATGTGTATATATAATAATTATACAATATAATGTATTATATATGTACACATATGTTACATATAGTATATAATATATTATATTATACTTTAATATCCATTAACCCTTGAATATATTTTAAAATCCACTGACAAGACCTCCCTCTGCCAAAATTTGTACAAAGATGCAATTGATCACAAACTAATGAAATAGACAGACAAAATAAAGGTAGCTAAAGGTGGTAGGTGAATGGGAGTGAAAAATCTTCATTTCATAAAACATATAATAATAGACATTGGGTTTTAAAATGTATTTCACTTCTGAATGAAATTTCACTTCTGAATGGGTTGAATAAGAGTTTCCCAAAATGTGTTCCAGAGAACAGTCAGTCTTTACGTAGGAAAAAAGGGATTCTATGTTCATATGAGTCTGGCATTTAGAGGACATTATACCACTCCTCTCCAAGATTCACAAGACTCACGGTGTCTTAGCTATTGGGGCTGCTATAACAAAATACCATAGACTAAATAGCTTGTAATCAACAGAAATTTATTTCTCACAGTTCTGGAGGCTGCAAGTCCAATGTTGGGGAGGAAGAAAACTTTCCTCTACCCTTCTAGGTTCTTCCGGCTGATCTAAGAATTGAATTGACATGAGACAGATTAACGGGAGAAAATCAAATTTAATTTTGTGTATACAGGAACCCCATATACACGAGAGGTTCAGAGACTGAGAGGTAAAATGAGGTGTACATGCCACCCTGAGCTAAGGAATGGGATAGGGACCTGGGGCTTCCAAGGACAGAAGGGTCATTCACAGGACGATAAGAAGAAGAGCAGATGTTCAGTAATTAGCTGTTTGCCCTGCCATATAGATGGGGCCATTTAGATAAAAAGTTATCTCTAGAAATAATGATTTTCTGAGAAAAATCCCCAATTTAAGTTCTTCTAGGTTGCTAAGGGAGGGACAGTAGTTTCCCTGGAACCGCAGGGTCTTGATTGTCTTTAGCTCAAAATAATCCTCATGCAAAAGTGACACATTTGGGGGAGGCTTGTTCTGAACCTCTACACCAATATCAAGGTGCTAACATGGTCAGGTTCTGGCTAAGCCCCCTTCCAGATTGCAGACTGCCAACTTCTGGCTGTGTCCTCACTTGGTGGAAGGGGCTAGGGAGCTGCGTGTGGCCTCTTTCATAAGAACAATAATCGCATTCATGAGGGCTGCACCCTCATGGCCCAATCATCCCTCAATGGCTCCACTTCCTAACACTATCTCATTGGGCGTTATGATTTCATCAGTAAATGTGGGGACAATACAGACATTCAGCTGATAGGAATTAGCATATAAATGGCTCTGAGACACACTGCAGTAAAGATACCTGCTTAATTTTGTTTAAATAAAACTTTGCAAAATTTAATTGACCACGGGATTTAAAAAAATTTTATCTGTAGTTAACTACCATATTTTAGAACTTATTGTGGCCCAGGCATTTTGCAAGAATTATTTTCTTCAATCCATTGCTTCAAACACACACACACACAATTTCTTTTTTTAAATTGATATATAATTGACATATAACATTGTGTAAGTTTGAGGTGTATAGCATGATGATTTGATACACATATATTGCAAAATGATTACCACAGTAAGCTAACCTCCATCACCTCATATAATTACCTTTTTCTTCTTTTTGTGGTGAGAACATTTAAGATCTACTCTCTTAGCAACTTTCAAATATGTAATACAATATTGTTAACTATGGTCACCGTGCTGTACGTTAGGTTCCCCAGAACTTACTCATCTTATAACTGGAAGTTTATACCCTTTGATCAACATCTTGCCATTTCTCCACATGCCAGTCCATGGAAACCACCATTCTACTCTCCGTTTCTATGAGTTCGGTTATTTTAGATCACACATACAAGGGAGATCATACAGTATTTATCTTTGTCTGTCTGACTTATTTTGCTTAACATAATGCCCTCAAGGTCTGTGTATGCTGTCGCGAATGGCAGAATTTCCTTCTATCTCATGACTGAATAATATTCCATTGTATGTACACATATCACATTTTCTTTATTCATCCACTGATGGACACTTGTTTCCATGTCTTGGCTATTGTGAATAATGCTGCAATGAACATGGGAGTACAGATACTTCTTTGAGATAGTAGTTTCATTTCCTTTGGATATATATCCAGAAGTGAAATTGCTGGACCACATGGTAGTTCTATCTTTAATTTTTTGAGAAACCTCAGTACTGTTTTCCATAGTGGCTGCACCAATTTACATTCCGACCAACAGTGCACAAAGGTTTCCTTTTGTCCACATCCTTCCCAGCATTTGTCTTCTCTTGTCTATTTGGTAACAGCCATCCTAACAGGTGTGAGTGATATCTCACTGTGGTTTTTACTTGCATTTCCCTGACGACTAGTTATGTTGAGTGTCTATTCACTTACCTGTTAGCCATTTGGATGTCTTCTTTGGAAAAATATCTATTCAGGTCTTCTGCCCATTTTTAAATTGGATTATTTGGTTTTCTGTTATTGAGTTGTATGAGTTCCTTGAATATCAGATAGATATATATTTGCACATATTTTCTCCCACTCCATAGGTTGCCTTTTCATTTTGTTGATTGCTTCTTTTGCTGTGCAGAAACTTTTTAATTTGATGTGGTCCCACTTGCTTATTTTTGTTTCTGTTGCTTGTGTTTTTGGTGTCATATTAAACAAAATCATTGCCAAGACCCAAGTCAAGGAGATTTCCCCTATGTTTTTTTCTAGGAGTTTTACGGTTTCAGGTCTTACATTTAAGCCTTTAATTCACTTCGACTTAATTTTTGTGAGTGGTGTAAAATAGCGGCCCAATTTTGTTCTTTTGCAGATGATTATCCAGTTTTCCCAACACCATTTATTGAAGAGACTGTCCTTTCCCCATTGAGTATTCTTGGCTCCCTGGTCAAATATTAGTTGACTGTACATAGTTACTCACACTCAGTTTCATCACTATCCCTACACAGCCAGTGCTGGTTCTTTGGATCAAAAGAAATGTTAGGTGAAAAGATAAATATTTCATCACATATTATGCCTATCTCCTTATACATTTTACTCTATAATGTATTTGACTTCTTGATATTTTAATTATAAACATTTCCTTGTGCAGTATAAATTGCATAAGTAGCAAGTATATGGTTTCCCTTAGCCAATGCTGGCAACACAACACAATTAATAGCATCTACCCCAGAAACTGCTTTTCTTCACAAACTGTCTTGGGATTAAACCACAGAAAGAGGTAGGAGTAAAGAATTCTTTGGTGCTTTCCATGTTTGTATTTAAATGCTCATCCTAATGTGATAAATAAAAATAACCAGAGTCCTTCAGGAAATAAAAGAAAAGCACAGCATAAAGTCTTTGTGCTTTTGAAACCATGCACCTCGGGTTGGGACTTGAACCCACATGGCCGGGACTTGAACCCGGCCAAAACCCAGACTGGGACTTGAACTGTGGGACAAAACCCACAGTCTTCCAACTGAGATCACACACCTGGTTTCAGGACTTAATGAAGCTCAGGTTCTTGATGTTTCATCGCAGAAAGAATTCAGTGAGAGACAAAGTGATAGGTAAGAAGTGGATTTATTTAGAGAGAAACACACTCCACAGACAGAGTGTGGGCCATCTCAGAAGGTGAGAACGGCCCCAGGGTATGGGGCTGTCAGTTTTTATAGGGGTGGGTAATTTCATAGGCTAATGAGTGGGAGGAGTATTCCAGCTATTTCGGGAAGGGGTGGGGATATCCAGGAATTGGGCCACTGCCCACTTTTGGATCCTTATGGTTGGTCTTGGAACTATCATGGAGCCTGTGGGTGTGTCATTTAGCTTGCTGATGTATTAACAGTGAGTGTATACTAGGCTCGAGGTCTAGTGGAAGTCGACTTGTCCGCCATCTTGGACCCATTTGGTTTTAATCAGTTTATGTCATGTCCTCAGGCTATGTTATTCTTTCAAAGGTTGTGCTCTGCCCCCTTCCCTCCTGCAGGGTAATAACTGAAGCAGTACAATATCCTGTGTGCCAAACGGCCTCCTGAGTATCCAGCAAACCTAAGCCAGTTTCCACTCTGATCTCAGGACTTCTGTAACATTTCTAGGGTAAGGTATAGAACCACAGCCCCATCAGGGGAAAGGTTGCTTTCTTTTTTCCTCTTTTTTTCTTTTTTTTTTATGTTGAAGTTAAATCAGCTGTTGGAAAGAGGATTTTAAAATTTCGTTCATGTAGGAACAAGCTTTAGCACCTTCTGAAGCAGAAATGTAAACACAACTTGGAATTTGTATCTGGATGATTCCTAACAGGACCCATGATTTGGATTTGGCTGAAAATTCTCAGTCTGATTTTCCAGGACAGGCTGATGACGGCTGCTGGCCCACACTCAGGCCCGGCCTGGCAGGGCCTGCTCCTAACCCCTCCTGTTGCCCTCCCTTTGCTCGAGCGTTTGAAACGCCCACAAGCTAACAGCTGCTGGAGGCGCAGAAGGGCCTGGCAGGGACAGGTGGCCCCACCTGTGTCTCCATGGTGCCAGCTCCAACAGCTGGTCACCCGGCTGGGAGAAGGGCAGAGGGATGGAAAGACAAAAACGAGAGTGGGAGGACGGGGGAGCCACGGTGACAGAGTGGGACATAGAGGCAGGGGAGAGGAATGAACGCGGGGCGAAGCCTGTTCAGCAGCTTTAGCGTGAGGGGCTTCGCTCCTCTCAGGGATTTGCTGGAATCACTTAGCACCAGTGAAATCAGGAAGCCTCACGCAAAAGTGAAAGTGAACAAGAATTCTCTTTGAAAAATATGGCCACCTAGGTAGTATTCTTAAATCCTCTGATCCTGCAATCCCAAGCAGGGTTTGAAACTTGATGACCTTTACTGACTCCACCAGAGGTAAACAGACCACACGCAGGATCCAGGCTGGGAGGTGAAGCTCCACTTGGTGCTCCCCTCAGATGGGCAGAGCATCCCAGGAAGCCCAGGCTTCAGAAAGCCATGCCGAAGGCCTTGGGGGGGGGAAGCCACACAGCCAGGGGCGGCATCACAACTGAGGGGCAGTCTGAGCAGACTCAGGCTCTTCAGGGTCCCCAGCCCAATCACCTAGAATTCTCCTACCACTTCTTCTTTTTTTTTTTTTTTTGCTGTACGCGGGCCTCTCACTGTTGTGGTCTCTCCCGTTGCAGAGCACGGGCTCTGGACGCGCAGGCTCAGTGGCCATGGCTTACGGGCCCAGCCGTTCCACAGCATGTGGGATCTTCCTGGACCGGGGCACGAACCCGTGTCCCCTGCATCGGCAGGCAGACTCTCAATCACTGCGCCACCAGGGAAGCCCTCTCCTACCACTTCTTTTCAGGTAAGGCCCTGCAGGGCAGGGTGGCACACCTCTGGTGATCCCCTGTAATGCTTTTGCGAGCCCCTCCCCCAGGCTCCGGGAGCTATGACTTCAGGTACCTGTGACTCACATGTGATTCTTCTTTGGAGGACTGCCCTGGGCTACCGGAGACACCTGGCCACCTGCTCACAGAGCCTGAAAGGCCTGGAAATTTCTGCCTGTGCAGCCCTTAGCCAATGACACTGGAACCCGGTTCCCTTGCCTCAGATCTGGACAGACTCTGTCCAGACTGAAGCCACCTTCTGTAGGATTTTGTTTGAGCTAGCACCTGTAGGGCAGGAGATATAATTTTCCCTCTATCCTTCTAGTTTCTTGGCTGAGACTTCCCTGTAATAAAATACAGATTAATGGGAGAAAAAACAGTTTAAAGTACATATGGACATATATACCTATGGGAGCCCCACAAAGATATGAGACTCAAAGAAGTGAACAGACCAGGAAGCTTTTATACCTTTTAGACAAAGAAACGATGAATTTGTGAAGAATTGACAAGGGCTTCGGGCTAGGGATAGTAATGTGGTGAAGAGGTAACAGTGGTTTGTTTAGATAGCCTTTGGCCCTAAATTCCCTGTCTCTGGTGATAAGGATGCCTCCCTCCCTCCCGGCACAGGGAGGGCACCTTTCACATGGGAGATTTATCTCCTGCTTTCAGGGAAGAAGGGTGAGTTCAGAGCGACCTTCCTGTTTCTGCCGGGTTCTCAAATTCCTTTATCTTAAGGTAGTCAGTGTGCTAAGATGCCATATTTGGGAGTAGCGTGTCCTGAACCCCACCCATACCTTTCACTCTCCTGCTTCCCCATATCTTTACCAGTTTCTTCTGGAAGCCCTTTGTTCATAAAGAATTTGCATCTGAATTCTCCTCTTGGCGTCTGCTTCTGAGGAAACCGACTTAAAACGGGCAGTTTTCTTTTTCTGCTCAATTTTTATTATCAATGCTTTATTGATTTATTTTTTAAATTAACTTATTTATTTTGGGGGCTGCATTGGGTCTTCGTTGCTGCGTGCAGGCTTTCTCTGGTTGTGGCGAGCAGGGGCTACTCTTCGTTGCGGTGCACAGGCTTCTCATTGCGGTGGCTTCTCTTGTTGCAGAGCACGGGCTCTAGGCGCGCGGTCTTCAGTAGTTGTGGCACACAGGCTCAGCAGTTGTGGCTTGCAGGCTCTAGAGCGCAGGCTCAGTAGTTGTGGTACGAGGGCTTAGTTGCTCCACGGCATGTGGGATCTTCCCAGACCGGGGCTCGAACCCGTGTCCCCTGCATCGGCAGGCGGATTCTTAACCACTGCACCACCAGGGAAGTCCAACGGACAGTTTTAAAAATCTGGGTGTCCCTGAGAAGAGTAGCGCCTTTAAGACATGAACGGGCTAGCTCTGATTATTTAATAAGGGCAGTCCCATTAAAAAGCTTCCCTTGATAAAACTGAGCTTCATATGGGTGAGTTTCAGCCATTCGTTTACCCTTCTCTAGTCTTGCTGGGGTGGGGCATTCTCTCAGGAACAGCCAGAGGCTCTGATGACTTTGTGGACTGGAGGCTAAAATGACACCGTTGCCTAGGCTTGCCTCTCCCCAGGGGCACTGAACACAGGCAGTGTCCCTGGTACAGGGGAAGGGCTCAGTCAATTATCTGGGGACCACTGGGCTGGCCAGTCAGGGTTCTAAGCTATGACTTCAAAGAAAAAGGGCTGCCCGCATTTCTGGCTGTCTTTTACCATGACTCTGATTCTCTGTATAATGAGAATGCAAACTGGGAGAAGTTGAAGGCTGTACCATCTGTACTATTTTAATGATTTTAGCAATGTTTTACGCTGTCTTAAAAGCGTAGTCTATAGCAGTCACTCAAAAAAGAGAAATCCTTGCAAATGGTGTTTTCCGCTAGACACCCAGGTATTTGGTTTTTAACTATATGATATTGCTCTGTTATATATGTGTAAAAGTTATGTATAAGCAGGCACCATTTACTGAATATAAAGGGAAACCATTTGATTTGAGCAGGACAGGAAATATAAACAATTTATACCTTGAGACACAAGTGAGAAAGAATGGTAGAAATTGTAAAGTCGGAGTAAATGGAATAAATTCATGTTGATGTTCAGTAGCCTGGGACCAAAGCATAAAGAATGGGATATGAATTTAACGTAAGTCCGTCCTAGGGCTGAAAATATAGATTATTGCTTCAACATTTCAAATTCTCCTAGGCTGTTCTAAATGGAAAGAAATGGGTAAACCTCAGCTGAGCTAGTTCTTTTTAAAGCAAGTAATGAGTGAACAGGTAAGGAAAACCGTTTGTCTGTAATGAGTTGTTCTATATGAATATCTGGATTCTCCACACAGCTGAAGTTCAGACCAATTAAAGGTCTAAAATTTAAAAATAATTAACTGATTTCTCTCCCTATCCTTTTATTTTGAAAAATTTCAAACCTATATATATTTGAAAGACTAGTATAATGAAAACACATGAACATTTACACCCTTCTTCCAAATTCACCAGTTAATGCTTTGCCAAATCTGCCTCCCCACTCCCTACATATATATATATATATATATATATAATTTTTTTTTTTCAGTACGCGGGCCTTTCACTGTTGTGGCCTCTCCCGTTGCGGAGCACAGGCTCTGGACACGCAGGCTCAGCGGCCATGGCTCACGGGCCTAGCCGCTCCGCGGCATGTGGGATCCTCCCGGACCGGGGCACGAACCCGTATGCCCTGTACCGGCAGGTGGACTCTCAACCACTGCGCCACCAGGGAAGCCCCCCTACATATATTTTTTTAGTTGAACCATTGGAAAGTAAATTGCAGACATCATAACACTTCACCTGTATATGTTTTAGCATGTGTCTCCTAAGAACAAAGATATTTTCCTAAAGAACCACAACACCATTATGACATTGAAAAATTTAATATTGATTCAACAGAATTACCTAGGATATAGTCATATTAAAATTTTTTCAAATGAAACCCCAAATGTCCTTGGTTAGTCATTTTTTATTTTAAAAATGAGTATTAAAGTTCCCATTGCATTTGGTTGTCATGTTTCTTTAGACACCTTTTCTTTTGAACAGCTCTGCCCTCCCATCCTTTTTTTGGTCTTTCAATATGTTGACATTTTCAGAATCCGGGCCCCTTGTCTTGTAGAATGTCCCATTAGCTGGATTTGTCAGATTGTTTCCCAGTGGTTAGATGTAGGTTATTTTTATTCTTATTTATTTTTTTAAAATAAATTTATTTATTTATTTTTGGCTGCATTGGGTCTTCGTTGCTGCGCGCGGGCTTTCTCTAGTTGTGGAGAGCGGGGGCTACTCTTCGTTGGGGTGTGCGGGCTTCTCATTATGGTGGCTTCTCTTGTTGTAGACCACAGGGCTATAGGCGTGCAGGCTTCAGTAGTTGTGGTTCGCGGGCTCTAGAACTCAGGCTCAGTAGTTTTGGCGCACGGGCTTAGTTGCTCTGTGGCATGTGGGATCTTCCCGGACCAGGGATCGAACCTGTGTACCCTGCATTGGCAGGTGGATTCTTAACCACTGTGCCACCAGAGAAGTCCAAGATGTAGGTTATTTTTAGCAAGAATACTACAGAGGTGATATTTCCTATACTTCACATCAGGAAGCACATGATATCATTTTCCCACAGTTATTGGTGATGCTAATTCTTTAGTTAGGTTTATTAAAGTATAACATACGTACAGTACAATTCACCCTTTTTAGTATAAATGTATACATGAGTTTTGAATAAATGTATACAGTTACATAACCATCACTTCAATCTGGATATAGTGTTTCCATCATCCCCCAAATTTCCCTCATGCCCCTTTGTACTCCCTCTCTTCCACCATCCCCAAATCCATGAATATAAAATAAATGGAATCATACAGTATATAGGCTTTTGTGTTTGGCTTCTTTCATTTGGCCTTGTCAATAGTTTGTTTCTTTGTAATGTTGATCAGCATTTCATTGTATGGATGTAGCAAACTTTGTTTATCCGTTAACCAGTTGATGGATACTTGGGTTATTTCTAACTTTTAGCTATTAGGAATAAAGCTGCTGTGAACATTTGTGTGGACTTGTTTATATTTCTCTTAAGTAAATACCCAAGGAATACCACAGTATGGGACTGCTGGGTTGTCTGTTAAGTGTATGCTTAGGTTTATAAGAATCTGCCCAACTGTTTCCCAAGTGACTGTATCATTTTGCACTCCCACCAGTAATGTATGAGAATTTTAGTTGCATTACATCGTGGGCAGCACTGGGTATTGTCAGTCTTTTTAATTTTAGCTATTTTAGTAGATGTGTAGTAGAATCTCCTGGTAGGGTGATGCTAACTTAAATTACATGGTAAGGCAATGTCCATCACATCTCTCCGTTGTAATTATTCCTTTTTTCCTTTGCCATTGATAGGTAATTTGTAGGTGAAACTTAGAGATCATGCACATGTTTTCTTTCACTCAACAGTTTTGGCATTTATTGATGAAATTTTCCTGAATTGGTTAATGATTATTAATTATTACATCAGTGATACATTGGCAAAATAGTGATTTAAGAAAATTTTATAGTTTTTCTACATTTATTAATGGATATTCTCTTGTACAAAAGAGTTTCCCCCCTTTTCCTCACCCTCTCTATCTCTCTGGTTCAGTATCTACACAAGTGGATTCTTTTTTATATAGTCTATTAAAATCCATTACTGTCACTATTCATTTTCATGCTCAAATGGTCCTGGGTTTGACCACGGGAGCTCTCCAAGCTGGTTCCTGCATCCTTCTGACATGTCTCCATCAATCTTTGAGCATGTCCTCGCTTTCTGGAGCAGTAAGCTTTCCTAGGCTCATCTCTACTTCCCTGGAATCAGCTGTCTTTCTAAAGAGCCCTGATTCCTTTTAGTGAGGAATGATATTTAAACAACAAATTCTGGGCATCCAGTTACTGGAGTGTCATGATTTCTAAGCCCATTTAGTGGGCAGACCTGGAACATATATTTTTAAAAACAATATTGAGTTTTTATAGATGTCTCCAATTCAAATTCATTACAATATTTTTTCTCAACTTCTCACATTTCAAATTCTCCCACAGCAAGAGTCGTGGTTCCAAAAATATCAATACATTTACTTATTTGCTCTCCCATACAAATATACACAAAATAGTTTCAGAAGTTGTAAAACTGGTTGCTTTACTAAAACAAACCTACTGAGTAAATTCAAGATTTTTTGCAGTTCTTTTTGTCCTCGGGATGTTTTCAACTCAGATTACATTGTTTTCAATAATTACTTGAATTAATTATTTTTCTCTGGTGTTATGTTAGCAATTTGATATACAGTTATTATTTATTTGTTTAATTTACTTTTGGCTGCGTCAGGTCTTAGTTGCGGCACGCGGGATCTTTCATTGCTGTACGCGGGCTCTTGGTTGTGGTGCACGGGCTTCTCTCTAGTTGTGGCATGCAGGTTTTCTCTTCTCTAGTTGTGGCGCGTGGGCTCCAGAGCACATGGGCTCTGTAGTTTGCGACATGCAGGCTCTAGTTGAGGTGCGTGGGCTCAGTAGTTGTGGCACGCAGGCTTAGTTGCCCCATGGCATGTGGGGTCTTAGTTCCCTGACCAGGGAATGAACCCACGTCCCCTGCATTGTAAGGCGGATTCTTTACCACTGGACCACCAGGGAAGTCCCTGATATACAGTTAAATGATTTCTGTCTGGATTTAATTTTAGGGTTTGATTCATCCTTTTTAATTTAATTTTTGAATGTGGAAGCCATTTTCCTGGTTTAATAATGTAGGCCTTATCTTGTTTTCAACAGGGCACCTGATAAATTTTGGGAAAGTTATCATCTGATAGGACCATCCCAACCAAACAAGGTTGGGGTATGGGTCAATTCAATTTTGGAGGAAGATTTCTAATGACAATCTTAAGGCCCTGTGATACTATGAAAACAATAATCGACGTCCTCCTATTAGACAGTGAGCTCCCATGGAACAGGGACAATGTTTCTGAATTCGTGGAACCTAACAAATGATCAACACATAAAAGTTGTTCAATACATCTTTATTGAACAAATGGAGGGATGAACCAAGAGGTGGGTGGAAGGAAGGGAAGAGTATCTCAATTGGCTAAAATGATGGGCTAACACCAGCTAAATTAACCTTACTGGGACTGAATAAAGTGTGATGTTCATGTTATAAAAGAAAAAACAACACATATACAAAGGTATAGATTGTGGGGATATTGGTTGTTTTTTTTTAATGTATTATTTATTTATTTATTTGGCTGCATTGGGTTTTCATTGCAGCGAGTGGGGGCTACTCTTCACTGTGGTGTGCAGGCTTCTCATTGTGGCGGCTTCTCTTGTTGCGGAGCACGGGCTCAAGGTGCGCGGGCTTCAGTAGTTGTGGCTCGTGGGCTCTAGAGCTCAGGCTCAGTAGTTGTGGCAAACGGGCTTAGTTGCTCTGTGGTATGTGGGATCTTCCCGGACCAGGGCTTGAACCCATGTCCCCTGCCTTGGCAGGTGGATTCTTAACCACTGCACCACCAGGGAAGTCCAACAACATTGTTTTTTGTTGTCTTTTTGACCTGAGAGATTTCACTGACTCAGGATATTACTGTTCAGAAAGCTCAAAACCCCCAATAAATTTTTAGACTTCATTAACATAAATATTTTTTATATTTGTACAATATCCAGATTGTCCTATTGCGTATTGCTCTGGTCAAATGACCCCTGAAGTGCTGTATCCAATTCCAAGCTGCACACCCTTTTTTTCTTTTTAATTAATTTATTTTATTTTTGGCTGCATTGGGTCTTCGTTGCTGCGTGCAGGCTTTTTTCTGGTTGCGGTGAGCGGGGGCTACTCTTCATTGCGGTGCATGGGCTTCTCTTTGCGGTGGCTTCTCTAGTTGTGGAGCACCAGCTCTAGGTGCGCGGGCTTCAGTAGTTGCAGTGCACGGGCTTAGTTGCTCCGCGGCATGTGGAATCTTCCCGGACCAGGGCTTGAACTCGTGTCCCCTGCATTGGCAGGTGGATTCTTAACCACTGCGCCACCAGAGAAACCCCAAGCTGCACACTCTTGAAGCAGGACATTGATACAAAGGAAGGATTTTTAGGATGGTGACTATGAGCCTGAGGGGTCTGAAAACCACCTCGAGTTACCAGATGGTGGAAGGTACTAGGGAAGCTTCCCTTGGAAGAGATTTCCAGATGAAATAACAACTCTGCAAATATGCGAGAAACTGTCATGGAGAAAAAAGATCAGGCACTATGAGGAACTTCAAATAGCAGAACTAAGACCAATTCATGGAAGGTACAGAGGCTAACTTCAGCCCAGTATGAGAAAATATTTTCTAAAAATAGAACTACCATATGATCCAGCAATCCCACTCCTGGGTGTATGTCCAGAGAAAACCATAATTCGAAAAGATACATGCACCCCAGTTCATTGCAACACTATTTACAATAGCCAAGACATGGGAGCAACCTAAATGTCAATCAACAGAGGAATAAAGAAGAAGTGGTACATATATACAGTGGAATATTACTCAGCCATAAAAAAGAATGAAGTGGGCTTCCCTGGTGGCACAGTGGTTGAGAGTCCGCCTGCCGATGCAGGAGACACGGGTTCGTGCCCCGGTCTGGGAAGGTCCCACATGCCGCGGAGCAGCTGGGCCCGTGAGCCATGGCCGCTGAGCCTGTGCGTCCGGAGCCTGTGCTCTGCAACGGGAGATGCCACAACAGTGAGAGGTCCGCGTACCACAAAAAAAAAAGAATGAAGTAATGACATTTGCAGCAATGTGGTTGGACCTAGAGATTATCATCCTAAGTGAAGTAAGTCAGACAGAGAAAGACAAATATCATATGATACTGCTTATATATGGAATCTAAAAAATGATACAAATTAACTTATTTACAAAACAGAAACCAACTCCTAGACTTAGAAAGCAAACTTATGGTTACCAAAGGGGAAAGGTAGGGGGAAGAGATAAATTAGGAGTTTGGGATTAACATATACACACTAATATTTATAAAATAGATAATCAACAAGGACCTACTGTATAGCACAGGGAACTCTACTTAATATTCTGTAATAACCTAAATGGGAAAAGAATCTGAAAAAGAATGGATATATGTATAACTGAATCACTTTGCTGTACATCTGAAACTAATATAACATTGTAAATCAAATATACTGCAGTATAAAATAAAATTTCAATTAAAAATTAAAGGAAAAAAAAGGAGGGGCTTCCCTTGTGGCGCAGTGGTTGAGAGTCCGCCTGCCGATGCAGGGGACACGGGTTTGTGCCCCGGTCTGGAAGGATCCCACATGCCGCAGAGCGGCTGGGCCTGTGAGCCATGGCCACTGAGCCTGCGCGTCCAGAGCCCGTGCTCCGCAGCGGGAGAGGCCACAACAGTGAGAAGCCCGCATACCGAAAAAAATAAAATAAAATAAATTTTTTAAAAAAGGAAAATATTTTCTTACAGAGTTGAACGGAAAGGGAACAAGTTACCTCAACTTGGTGAGCTCCAAAGATGGTGAGGTTCAAGGCATGTCAAACACAGGCTGGGGCCATCTTTCAGGCATGTTTGAAGGGAATGCCTTGCTTTGAGGTATTCCAAATGTGCTTGAAGAAACTGTCCAACTGAAAGATTCCACAACCTGACACTTTGAGTTAGTGTTATCATTAAAGACCGTTGTTGTTCTCTTATAATTAGATTTCTCTAAGATTGGAGGAATACTCTCACATATAGATAGGTGTGATTTCTGTCTCATTCGCCATGTGGCTCTAAACTATTTACCAGATTTAGATCATAAGATACGAATCCTTGAGACACTTCGTATAAAAAAATGGCTCCCTGATCAAATCATTTTTAATTGAAGTAGAGTTAATTTACAATGTTGTGTTAGTTTCAAGTGTACAGCAAAGTGATTCAGATGTATATATATATACACACACATATATATGTGTGTGTATATACATGTATGTGTATATGTGTGTGTGTGTGTGTGTGTGTGTGTGTGTGTATATATATATATATATATATATATATATATATATATATATGGTTGGCCAAAAAGTTCATTCGGGTTTTTTCCATACGATCTTACAGGAAAACCTGAATGAAGTTTTTGGCCAACCCAATATATATATATGTATATATTATTTTCTAGATTCTTTTCCATTATAGGTTTTACAAGATATTGGGTACAGTTCCCTGTGCTAGACAGTAGGTCCTTGTTGTTTACCTATTTTATATACGGTAGGGTGTATATGTTAATCCCAAGCTCCTAATTTATCTCTGCACCCCTCAAATCAATTTTTAAATACTGCCTGATTTACTACTCTGAGAGAGGACACACTAGAGGGTCAGAGAAGATATTTGTTTTAACTTTAACTCAGCATTTAAACTTAGTTGCCAATGGAACCCTACTCTTTTTTTGGGAACACAATAAATATCTCTTCTCCCAAGCTTCCTTGATACTGAGTCCTGCTTTCCAGTCTTTTTCCTCTCTCCTGCCTCCAGGGTCATCCTCATTTAACGTTTTTTCTTCAAGACCGCAGCCTCAAACACAATTTTCTAAATCGACCACAAGGTGGCTCTGCTTGTCTTACAAAAACTTCTGCTGGGCAGGGCCTTAACACAGGAAGGGTTTAAGTCTGTGCTACACAGGGTAGTCAGGACTTGGGAAACCTGGGGTGTTACCTGTGTGCACGGGTTAAGTTAGAACTATTGTCTTCTGATCCAGATGGGGCAAGTTTTCAGAAGAAGGTTGTACGAACTGGAGTTTTCTGGTTGTCCCTTCCAAGTTTCTGGTTTGAGGGTACATTTCCATAGAGTTCATGAATGGGACGCTTTTCTTCCAGGTCAGTGACGAGCAGAGCACCTGAAATCTGGGAAGAGGCTTTTCCTGCTAAGCCACTGTTTTCAACTAAGCATATTTTCATTTGCTTTTAGGTCTTTGAGAACAAAGCCATGTTGAAACAGGAAGATGTTGGCACTGAGCTCTTTTGCATCCTAACCTCCATCCAGCTTAACCCTCAGTGCTGAGGAATTCATTTTAATTAGCAGCAGCAGGAGCAATTCAATGGTGCTTCTGTCCTGATTGTTTCGTTTCCGAAGAATTGCTTTTTGCAGGTGTATGCCTTTTTAATGAACGGGAAAAATAATTATTGTCCTTAAGGCCAAGAAAGGGATATTTCTCACTGAGTTGAAAGAGCTTATAAGGTAAGCTGTGCTGTGGGTGGACAAGAAGTGTTAGTGATTTCCATGGGCTGGCAATATCCTTGTGGTCACCAATTCTAAGAACGTCTGTGTCCATAGATGTTACCTTCAGGTATCTTTAGGAAAAAACTCTTTATATCAGCTTGTTCTCAGTTACCCACTCTGTTCTCTTTCAAGTCCTCGCTCACTTCAGGTTTTCATTCATTCACTCATTCACTCATTCATGCAAAAGATTTAGGGCTTCCCTGGTGGCGCAGTGGTTGAGAGTCTGCCTGCCGATGCAGGGGACACGGGTTCGTGCCCCGGTCCGGGAAGATCCCACATGCCGCGGAGCGGCTGGGCCCGTGAGCCATGGCCGCTGAGCCTGTGCGTGCGGAGCCTGTGCTCCGCAATGGGAGAGGCCACAACAGTGAGAGGCCCGTGTACCGCAACAAAAAACAAAAAACAAAAAACTGAAGGAGCAAATACCCTATTACCAGCTAGTCTATTCCTAGAGATGTACTCTAGAAAACCTTTGCACGGTGACTAAGAAGACCTGTATACCAGTGCTCATACCAGTAGTGGAAAAACTGGAAATAATCCAAGCGTCCATCAGCAAGAGAAGGAAGTACGTTTACACAATGGAATGCTATACATCAGTGAAAATAAATGAACTAGAGCTATACATGCACACATAAATGAATCTTACAAACAGTGTAGAGTGAGGAAAAGCAAATTGAGAAAGAATATTTACAGTATTATCATTTTTATAAACATCAAAAATAGAAAATGAACAATAATTTTTAGGGAGATATATGTATATATGTAGTAAAACTAATATTTAAAGAGAGAGGGAGGGGGGAGAGAGAGCGAGAAGAGGCGCAAGATCAATAATATGTTCACTATATTATGCTTTGAGTTTTTTTCAGATATAAAATGTAACATATATTTTAAAAATATATATTTATATATATAAAATATAGGGACTTCCCTGGTGGTCCAGTGGTTAAGACTCCACACTCCCAACGCAGTGGACCCGGGTTCGATCCCTGGTCAGGGAACTAGATCCCACATGCCACTACTAAAAAAAAGATCCTGTATGCTGCAATGAAGATCCTGCATGCCACAACTAAACCTGGCCCAGATGAATAAATAAATAAATAAATATTTTTAAAAAGAATATATATATACATATATCTGAATCACTTTGCTGTACTCCTGAAACTAACACAACATTGTAAAACAACTATTTTTCAATTGAAAAAAAATATTATCCCCAGCCTTCCCACTAGAGCTTCTTTAACTGCTTCCACACCTTGTTCTTCTCATCCTGGGGGCATAGGTATTGGTATGTGTCAATTTGTGACCTCACTCAGGGTTCTTTACTTAGCTAAGTGCACTTCTTTTCCATCTTCACCGTGTCAGGCTCTAGCTGACAATAAATTCCCTGAGTCTTTATTATGTAAATCACCTCAAGTCCTGTTTTGGAACAAGGTATGGTATAAACAAAGAGAATCAGTACACTTCCTGAGAGGACAAAGATTCTGTCTACAAACAGTACAGCACTGCTATGCATAACCAGTAGTTTCCTGCTTATAACAATTGCATGCTTTAATCATTTAGGTGCTGGTATAATCAATAAGGTGTACAGTTTCAATTCAAGGCCTTGCGACAAGGGTCTCTTTTTCTTTTATCTAACCACCTAAAGAGGAGATGGAGTCAGGAGAAGTAGCTTTGAGGCAGGCACTGTGGGGAAGTGGTTATAAGCACACAAAATAATGAGCCAGATGGATATGGGTTTGAGTCCCAGCTCTGCTCTCACTGGATGGGAGACTTTGGACAAGTTGTTTATTCTCTGAGCTTCACTGTCTACATCTCTGCCTTCTTTAGGGAGTTGTTTAGAGATTAAATAAGACCCCAGTATATAGTGAGAGATCAGTAAACATTATTAATGGTGTAGTTTCTTTAAAATAACGGTTTCAGAGCTTGAATACAAACGAGATGATAGTGAACCTTTTGTGGTCATAAGGCACAAAATAATGAAACAACTGGTGTGATCAGAGTTTCCACTGAGGGGGTTGTTTTTCACTTTTTCCTATTGTGATTTAAGAATCAGGAGGGACACCAGGCCTCTGGCGGTGGTTACAGTCTGCAGCTATGGGTTTAGATGAATGAATGACTGGAGTGTATCCCTGCGTAAGTAAGTTAAGTTCCCTGTATCTTATTTCTCTTCTGTAGAATATTGATCCATGGAAAACTAATAGTTTTGGAAAACCCTCTGCATAGAGATTGTGTTTATAGCCATGCTTATGGTCTTCTGTGAACATGGATGTGGTGGTAGCACAGTTTCTCAAATCCCATGTCCTGCTTCCAGTGGATTTACTCACTGCTGAAATGTTTGTGTGTTCGTGTCACGAAGGCCCTTTTCACTGAGGTCTCGTTGGAAGTGGGCTGGCACTTGAGCAGGATATAATGCTAGTTGCTCTGCTTCAGAGAAGACCATTGGCCCACGGATTTGCAGGCCGGCCTGCAGAAGCAATAGGAAAGGATCCGGTCCGAGACGCCCTGGGGACTCCTCCAATTGCAGGTGTGGCTGCAGCGGGTCTGGTTGCTGCTCCCTGGCTGCATAGGGATTCATGCTTGCCGTATCAGAAAGCACACAATAGAGGGCAGCAGTGATCAAATTAAAAAGAAAGTATTACTTATTAATCCATGGAAAACACTCACTCTCCTTACCTTTAAATATTTGGAAATTATGGTACTTATTCCAAAGCAGAGATAATGGAAAATACTTAGCACACTGAGTTGCTTTAAGAATTAACATTCCGGGTGTCAAGTGCAATACAAACCATGCACACATGCCCTGACACACAGTGAACTCAGTGAATGATATTGCACTGAGTGGACGGATGGAGGGAGGAAGGCAGGAAAGAGAGAAGGAAGGAAGAAACTAGCAAAAAGCTAGGACTTACAATACATGGGCTGTGACTCATAATTTGAACGACCTTAGACAAGTCTCTTAACCTGAGCCTCAGCTTCTTATATCGTAAACAGAAGCAATGTCCACTGCACTGGTTTGTTGTGAGAAAGACATTGAATAAAGCAGTTAGACAGATATGTGGTTAAAAGCACATGACAGTCATAAGACCTGGATTGTAGATCAGGCTGAATTCAACATAGTATAATTCATGAAATATTTACTGAGCAATTATTATTTGCCCGGCACTGTATCTCCAGGTGCTGAAACTGGAGGAGTTGAATAAGACAGCCAGGCTTGTCCCTTAGAGAGGTCTGCTTTGGGATGGAGGCAGACCCAGGTTCTGGATCACAGCACTTCTATTTATTTTACATGTATTCATAGTAGGTCCGCCAGACTCCTCTCCGGTTGCGTTACTGCAGTCCTTGCCCTCAAGAAACTCACAGTCTAGTAGGGGAGACAAACCTGTAAACCCAAAATTCCAGAGCAGCCTGCTAAATGCAGCAATGGTGGTTCATAGAATGTGTATGAAGGGAATGAGAAGCGGCTGAGAACTGTAGTGGGGGAGTTGAGTAAATGTTCTGAAGGGGATGATGTCTGGCTGAACTAAAAAAAAGGAGTTCCTATAGAGAAAAAAAGCAGAGGAGGGCATTTCAGATAACAGGAAGCATCACATACAAAGCCAATTAGACAGGCAATTGCTAGTTCCAGCTTCTGCCATTTACTAGCTCTATTGAACTTTTATGGAATTTCCTCAAGTCCCACTGGACTTCAGTATTCTCATCTTGGAAAATGAAAGTTGGGGGCGGGGGTGGGGAGAGAGGCCACCTGGGTTTTCTGTGAAGTGCTTTCTAGCTGGATACTTCCGTGCTGGAGCAGAGAGAAAGGGGTAGCTTTGGAAATACCAAGTGTCATTTTTAGGGTGTGAGCTGGAAACCCCACCTTTTGTGACCATCAGGATGATAGGTAGAGCCTGTAGTCATTCAGAAATTTTTGCATACATTAATTCACCCACTCCACCAATATATATGGCACTGACTGAGCCAGGCCCTATACTATTAAGAAGGCCATTGTCTAGCCGAGGGGGACAGATGCATAAATAAGTACACGAGTACCATGGGAACTATATGTGTCTACATACTGCAGGTTCGTGGGGGCACTAAAACAGAAGACGCTAGTGCGTGTAGGTCACCTCCGGGGGGGGGCGGGGGGGCAGGATTTAGCTCCCAGCAAAAGGGAAATTCTTGTTTCCGTATCCAGCTGCACCTTCTCCAAGAAACCTCCAACATTTTCAGCCGCCGATTCTCCCTTGGCAGGCCGACGAGGCAGCCTCCCTCCACCGGCAACCTTTCACGGGCGATTCCCTGCACGCACAGCGGATGCAGGTCCCAGGGCTGAGCAGAGAGTGCCGGCTCTCGCCACAGCTTCGCTCCCACGAGAGCCCCCGCGACAGGGACCGGCGCTGGCGAGAAGGGGCGGCCGGGAGGGCGGGCCGTCCAGCGACTCCAAGGGTTGGGCTCCGGGCCAGCTGGGCGGGGCTCAGCCTCCGATATAAGTGAGGAGCGCCCGTCTCGCGACTACAGTGCAGAAGCTGGCGCGCCTGCCTGGACCTCAAGGCGACGGCCACTGAACTTGCAACTCAGGAACCAGAGGGACTGAAGAAGAGGCAAAGGTCTGATTTCTACTTCTTCGTTTATTTAGTAACAATGAACGGAAGGCGGGTGGCTTTGTGGGCGCGCGAGAGCTCGGCCCGAACTGGCAGGGGGTCGTAGGCGCATTGGCACTCCCAGAGGGCTCCGGGGAGGGTCCAGGCACTCCCGAGAGGCCCCCGGGCGTCCAAACTTAGCAGCTTCTCTCCCTCGCAGGAGCGCTTCTCCCCCCCACTCCCAGCCTCAGCCTCGGAAGATGCGGCTCCTCGGGAAACTCCGCGCCTCGGCCGCGGGCCGCGCGGCTCTGGAGCCTGCCTTCTCCAACGTGCTCACCCCGGACCGCATTCCCGAGTTCTGCATCCCGCCGCGGCTGCCCGCGCCCTGCGCGCCCGTGTCCTCTCCCCAGGCCGCCGCCCTGCCCCGGCGGTGCGCTGCAGAGCCGGACCTTTGGCCTCGAGGAGCCTACGACGGCGCGGGGCACACGGACTGGGACCCACGCTCGCAGGCCGCGCTCTCGCTGCCGCACCTGCCCCGGGCGCGCACCGCCTACGGCTTCTGCGCGCTACTCGAGAGCCCGCACACCCGCCGCAAGGAGTCGCTCTTCTTCGGGGGCTCGGGCACCGCCCCGCTCCTTCCCGCGCCCCGCCCCCGGGCCCGCACCTACGGCGGCGGCGGAGACACCCCCCTCGTGCCCCCGGGAGGAGTCCCTGCTGCGCCTCCCGCGGCCCCCGGCGGCCCCCGCCCGACCCCGGTTGCGCTCGCCCCGCGGCCCCACGGCCGCCGCCTCCTGCGCGCTCCCGAGGGGCTGCTGCGCCGCGCGCTGCGGGCCGGGAGGAGCCGAGGCTTGGCCCGCGCCCGCTCGGTCTCCAGCGGGGACGGGGATGACGACGACGACGACGGGCGCCGCGCCGGCTCCTGGTCCCCGGCCCGGGCCCCCGCCACGTCCCCTCCGCCGCCCCCCGACCCTCGGCCCGAGCGCCTGGAGGCCGAGGGCACCGTGACTCTGGACCGCGCCGGCAGCGCCCTGCGCCTGGCCGTCGAGTACAGTCGGGACAGCGGGCGCCTCCGCGTCCGGCTGCTCCGCGCCGAGGGCCCGGCCGGAGGGGCCGCCGAGCCCCGCGCCCCAGTCGGCTGCCGCGTCAGCTTCGTCCTGCAGCCGCCGGGCCAGACGCGCCGGCCGCGGGGCGCCGTGGTCCGGCGGAGCCGCCGGGCGGTCTTGGAGCAGGACTTGTGCTTGGACGGGCTCTCGGAGGACGAGGTGCGCCGTCTGGCCGTGCACGTCAAGGCTGAGAACCGGGGCCGCGGGCTGGAGCGGGGCCGCCTGCTGGGCCAGGGCGAGCTGCTGCTGGGCCCCCTCCTGCTCCTCTGAGGGCGCGCCCTGCCCCTGGGGCCTCTCGGACACAGCCAGCCGCTTTGTGCCAAATAAATGTTATTTATTCATTTTTCTAATCATGTTCTCGCTTTGTTGCCGTTTTAGTTCTTAGGTATCTGCTTTTGTCATCGTTTATTGGTAGGGAAGGATAAAATAATGACGCCCTCCTCTATTCAAAACACTCAATCCTTTTTTCCAGACCATTTTTTACATAAAAAGGTTGTCTTGCGTCTGAAAGAGAGAAGAAAGAAGTACACCCCGTCTGCGTTGTTTTCCCATTCCTGATTTATATCAATGCCAAACGGCTTATGGGTTTAAAAAAATGTCATTGCTTCAGAATCATGCCCAACGCTAAGATGCGTATAGACAGCTTTCCATATTTGATGTGGTGTGGATTCATATCCTCATTTGTGCACACGCACATCAGGGTGGGAACCTTCCTGTAACACGGATACCTTGATGGGAAAATAATTCCTTTCCCATGAAGAAAAAACAAGATTCTTTTGAAAGTGAAGTCTTCAAAAATTGCGGAGGAAAAAGAAAATGAAGTGAAGGATCTTCCAATGGATTGTATGTGGGGAGTATATTCCTGGCCTCTCCCTCTACCTTCTCCAGAAGGAGCCCTGGGAAATCTTGCTATTTCAGAAGGGAAATCATTCCTATCTCTGTAAACAAGGTGATATTTTTTGTGGCTTTATTTCTACTCAGCTATGTATATGTACATAGTAATTAATGACTTAGCAATAGGATTTCCCAGATGAGTTGAAACGTAAACTGTCAGTTTTTTGAACACGGGCTTATGAGAGAGTGTTTCTTAATCCAACTTATTTTCATTTGTTGATTCAACAAATAGACCTGAGTCCACTGGAAACTGATTATACCCAAGGGGGTATGCCCTTTATTAGAGGCATCTATGATGTGGTGGAGAGCGCAAGGAGGGTGGGGGGAGATATAGATTCCAACCTTTTATCTGCCACTTGTCACTTGTCTGAACCATGGCAAATCAGTTCATCTCCCTGAACCTCATTTCCTATATCAGTGAAAAGGGGGGTATTAATACCCACCTCACCCAGTTTTGTGAAGATATGCCTTAATACCCAAATAACCCTTAAATACATGTGAAATATGCTAGCATCCCTGAAAAGGCTTGAACTGGGCTAGTGAGCAGGTGCTCAATAATGTTCCAGAAAATGAACTCCTTCACTTATTCTCCTTCCTTTCCAATTGTTTCTCCCTGGTCTTGGAGGCTAACAGAATGGATGGCTACCTGAGACTGAGGACTTCCGGTGGCCGGGAGTGGGATTACAGACCCTCCAGGATCTCTGTGGTGAATTTCCCCAGAAGCAGTAGTTTGCACTGATGCTACTTCAAAAAGCCCTTCAGCATTGTTATTACCAGAATGAAGTTCTGGGTACAAATTTGGTTAGAGTAAATACATAAAAATTCTGGATTTTAAACATAATTTCAAAGTGGACAAATTAACCCTTAGAAATCATCTAATCAAACGACTTCTGAAACTGAGAAAGTACCACAGAAGTGACTGGTCCGAAGCCACATATCTAGTGACTAGCTGGGCTCAGACAAGTACGAGGTTGTCCTGACTTCTCCAGAGGACTGACCTACCCTTTGTTTTTTCATTCAACAATTAGTTGTTGAGTTCTTCCATTGTGACAAGCACAGTACTAAGGCCTGGGGATAAAGCTATGAATAAGGCAGACAACATTCCTGTTCCCCCCAGGACTTAACTTTTGTGAGGGTAGCCAAACAATAGCCAAGTTTTGTTATTACAGATTGAGGTGACTATAATGAAGACAATAAACTAAGGAAGGTGCTAGAGATTCTGTGGGCTAGGGAGGTGGCCAGTAGGATGTTCTCAGAGACAGAGTGGTCAGGAAAGGTCTCTCTAAGACCTGAGGAAGGAATCATCCACACCAGGAAATTAATCTATCCAAATAACCACTTAATGTGTCCCTATGACCTATCGATGCATCCAAACCAGAATTCTTGATTTTCCCCTCCCAAATCCCTTCCTCCCCTAGGCTTCCTTATTTCAATAAATGGCACCATCATTCTTTCTTTCACTCAGACAAAAAACCTGCAATCATCTTTAACTTTTCTCTCTCACACTCCACTTTCCACAGATGTAAATGTTACCTCCTTATCACATCCTCCCCTGGCCATCCTATTTTTAAAAAGCATCATTGTCACTGGCACTGCTTTATTCTTCTCCCTATCACTTATCACTACTGGACATTATATTATACACTTATTGTTGTTTTTGGTTTGTTATCTCTTCCACTAGAATATATGCTTTATAAAGGCAGGGATTTATTTGTTTATTCATTGCTCTATTTCCAGTGCCTAGAACAGAGTCTGGCATATAGTAGATATTCGATAAGTATTGATTTAGTGTTGAATGAATATAGGAAGAGATGGAGTAAGTAGAGGAGAGTAAAGGACCTAGGACAAAGCCTTGAGACAGTCCAACATTTAGAAATTTAATAGAGGAGGAAAAGTCAGTCTAGGGGACAGAGAAGCAGCAGCCAGTGAGGTAGGGGAGAGGCCAGGGTAGTGTGGAGTCCTGGAAGTCAAGATAGGAACATATTCCAAGAAAAAGGGGATGTTCAATTCATTTACATCCTGCTGGAAAGTCTAGATAAATGAAAACAGAGAAATGCCCATTGGCTTTGGGAAGGTGAATGTCAGTGATGAACTTGACAGGAACAGGTCTAGGAGAAGAGTGATGTCAGGAATCAGACTAGAATGGGTTAAAACATGAGTGGGAGGTGAGAGAGTTCAAAGTTTTGGTAGAGTGAAGGAGAGAAAAAGGGCTGTAGCGGGAAGAGAATACAGAGTCAAAGGATAATCATTTTGTTTTAAAATGAAAGAATCCAACACATGTTTGGAATATCCAGAATGGTGGGAGACATTGATAATAAAGCAAAAGAAAAGCAGCAATAATTATAAGAAGAGAGGGTCCAGAACACAAGTGAGTAGACGCAGGATAAAGAACCCACATTCCCGATGCATATCTTTTTTCCATCGCTCCATCTATGCATCATTCCATCCTGGGATGGCTCACACTTGTAGTCCTAGGATGTCCTCCCCCTACAGTTTCTCATCAGAGACCAGGCTGGAGAGAAGACCTTGCTTCTACAAACATTCCCGTAAGACCGAGAAAGAATTTCCTTGGAAAATCCCAGCGAACTTCTCCATGTATTTTATTAGCGCAAATTGCATCTGTAGCTGAGTGTGAGGTCGGCGTCTGCTGAGGCCCATGCTTCTTCCTGTTAGGAAGTAAGATGGGAAATGATGTGATGTCTGATGCCAGAAAGACATAGCTTCAAATCTTGGCTCTGCTGCCAACTAATTGTATGACTTGGGGCAAATGTTTAACTTCTTTGAACCGAGGTTTTGTCTTTTCTAAAATATCGGGTGTGAAGATGGCCAGGGTTAAATACGAGAATTGCATTTAGTCCCAGCAAGCTTCATATTAACAGGGGAGGTGCCCTTCTGTTTTCAAATATGATGTGAACACCCTTCTTTAGCGCATGCAGATGAATATCATTTTGCCGAATGGCTTTATGCTCACCTGTGGTTCTAGTCTTAGGTCTGTACAAAGGGCAGGCTACTGAGAACTTGTCTGGGTGGCTGCACTAAATGACACAAACACAAATTGCATCTTTCCTTTCCACTGGTTATGCCCTTCAGACTCCATCTGCCGTGTTCCTGACAGGGGAACTACAGCTCAGCTGATGTGTGCTTCTAAAATCCAGCCATTACCATGAGGAGGTTTTCATCATCTGTGAACATGAAGGCCTTGATAAATATCCCTGAGTGATCACAGTAGTGTTTGTGCTCACAGGGAAAATCCATACTTTACTTGGCAGAAAGAATAGGATTTATTTTGCAGATTGATAACAACTCGATGTAAAAAAGAACCAGTGTCTCTTGTCTTCACCTGTCTGTCAGGAGACGGTGCCTCGTTTGTCAGCACTGTCCTCACAGCACTCAGGACCCTTGTCTGTTCCTCCTCCCGGTCCCCGGGCTGGAGCCACCCTATCTTCGCCTGCTTAATCTGCTCTACACTGCCTCTTCACCATCATCAAATTTTTAATTTTTATTTTGAAATAATTTCACATTTACAGAACAGTTGGAAAAACAGTACTAAGAATTCCCATATACCCTTCACTCAGATTCTCCAAGTGTTAACATTCTCCATATTTTTTATCATTATCTATCTATATCTATATATTTATATATCTACGTATCCATCTGTCTATCTTTTTTTTTTTCATGAAGGATTTGGGAATAAGTTGCAGATATGTGCCCTTTTCCCCTAAAAGCTATTGTAAGGGCATAATATGCTGAGAGCTAAGTGCTGAGGAGGCTCCCACGCAGCCCCTCTGTGTACAGAACCCATGTTCTTTCCTGAGAACCTCTGACACCTGGACCAACGCCAGACACCAGTGACAGTGCTTACAGTTCATGTTGGTAAAACTTTATTTCTTGCTTTTAAGATGAAAATATAAACAAGTGTATTGATATCTTCTTCCCTGCAATGGATTATCATGCCCCTAGGGCAGGGGTCCCCAACCCCTGGGCCACAGATGGATACCGACCTGCCTGTTAGGAACCGGGCCTCACGGCAGGAGGTGAGTGGCGGGCAAGCAAGCGAAGCTTCATCTGCCGCTCCCCATCGCTCTCATTACCGCCTGAGCCATCCCCAATGTCCCCCCCACCCCCCACCCGGGTCCGTGGAAATATAGTCTTCCAGGAAACCAGTCCCTGGTGCCAAAAAGGTTGGGGACCGCTGCCCTAGGGTGCATAGAATACATTTTGAAGACCAGTACTCTAGATTTTCAATTATCAAGGAGACCAAGTACTGTCATTAGGGAGATAAATCTACCCCTTGAAAGAAATGAATTTGATCTTTAATAGAGAAATTGAAGAATTTGAATATGAGCAGATGAATTCCTAGAGAATGAGCAGATACTTAGTGTAAATGTTGGCCCTTTTTGAGGCTGCTAAACATGGTAATTGTTTGAGACCTTGTACTTGTGACTTGTCTGACAAGTGGTCCCTGGCCATTCTCTTCTTTTTTTTTTTTTTTTTTTGGCTCTACGCGGGCCTCTCACTGCCGTGGCCCCTCCCGTTGCGGAGCACAGGCTCCGGACGCGCAGGCTCAGCGGCCATGGCTCACGGGCCCAGCCGCTCTGTGGCATGTGGGATCTTCCCGGACCGAGGCACGAACCCGTGTCCCCTGCATCGGCAGGTGGACTCTCAAGCACTGCGCCACCAGGGAAGCCCCATTCTCTTCTAATGAGCACTCTGTCCCTTATTTGAATCAGTAATGGATATTTAGTGGTCTTGATCACCTGGTAAGTAATTACTCCTTGTAGCAGCAACATCTTGATTTTCTTAAGTGGAATCACTCTATCAATTCTCTCAGTTGATACGTTTCAGATGATAGCGATTCCGTATCGTTTCAGGGACGGGTCTAACTCAGGCCTGGCCAATGAGAATATTTCATACTCTTGGCCGCAGTGATTGGTTCAAGGATGTAATTGTGATCCAGTGAGATTCACGTTCGGTTCAGTGAGATTCAGACCCGGTAGTTGTATTGAGAAAGAGACAAACTTTTCTGCTGAATTTGAACCTGACGGGTGCAGTCCTGAAGCTCTTGTTTGCTGTCTTGCCAGTACATGGAACCCAAGGAACCAAAGCCAACATGGAGAAGAGTGGAGTGATACGTGGACTCAGCGTCCCAGCGACATCACTTGCATTCTGAAGCTAACTGTGACTGTAGTCGGGTTACCCTAATCTCTTTTCAGTTGAGCTGGGTTTGAATTGGACTTTCTGTCACTGAATCAAAAAAGAGTCTTGGGCTTCCCTTGGTGGCGCAGTGGTTGAGAGTCCGCCTGCCGATGCAGGGGACACGGGTTCGTGCCCTGGTCCGGGAAGATCCCACATGCCGCGGAGCGGCTGGGCCCGTGAGCCATGGCCGCTGAGCCTGCGCATCCGGAGCCTGTGCTCCGCAACGGGAGAGGCCACAGCAGTGAGAGGCCCGTGTACCGCGGGAAAAAAAAAAAAAAAAAAAAAAAAAGAGCGTTGACTGGAGCCTTCACGAGAACCTGAGCTCACCTTATTTCCTGTCTCCTACCCGTTGTGGACGGCACTCGTATCCTTGATTTCTAACCCAGGAAGTCAGCAGTGGAGTGCGGTGAAGGATAGAGCAAGACTCAAGGATGGGGTAAGTATGTATATTTCATGCATTGATTAGTCACTAAAAAAAACGTCTAGAAGCTTAAAGATTTGTTTTGTGGGCCAGGTCAAAACATGCCCACATCAAGATGGCTGTCAAAATAGCAAATACTTTTCAGGTAAGACTGCACCTGTCAGCAGCTTACCTGAATTGCATGCATCACATCTTGTAGGAAACAGGTCTCTGAAAGGATAATCTTGGAAAATTCGACTTGCAAAGTGACAAAAACCTGAGAGGTGCTGTTTTGAGTTGTGAAAACATTTTGTATGAATAATAATAATAATTTTCTGAATATCACTTTCTAGTCCGTAAAGTGCTTTCACAGAATTTATTCCTTTTGATCTGAACAGCAACCCTTTAAGTCAGGTGTAGGTACTATTATTATTATTGCTATTTGCCCTATTTTACAGATAAAAAATTGTAATAAATTACTCCTGCAGACCCAGTGAGTAAGTGAGGGAGCCAGGAATCAGTCCCAGGTCATCTTATTATTACCACCGTGTCGCAGTGGAATTGTAAGTTCTTTGAATCAGGGTCCACTTCTTATACGTCTTTATATGTTCCTACCAACACCCCCCAACCCAGCTGTATGTGCAGGAGGTAAGCCTTCAATGAGTACAGATGAAATGTTTCAGTGCTGGGCATTTGGTGACTAAATCAAAGAAGGCTAGAATGGAGAAAGATCACATGGAGCTTCAGGTAAACAACAAAACTACCTCCAAAAAACAAACCCCACCCCCCCACCAAAAAAAAACAGACTTGATATGCTTGGTTAATAATACAGGGGAAAAAAGAAAGAGAATTAAAGTTCATATTTTAACTTTGGTTTTGAGTTACTGAATACATTAATAAATATATCACTGGATTATATGCTTACATAATTTTAGCAGTTCACATAGAGCCTTTGGCTACAGTGTAGTTCAGATTAAAAAAATAATGGCTCAGGGACTTTCCTGGTGGCACAGTAGTTAAGAATCCACCTGCCAGTGCAGGGGACACGGGTTCAATCCCTGGTCCGGGAAGATCCCACATGCCGCGGAACAACTAAGCCCATGCACCACAACTACTGAGCCCGCACTCTAGAGCCCACGTGCTACAACTACTGAGCCCGTGTGCTTAGAGCCCGTGCTCTGCAACAAGAGAAGCCACCGCAATGAGAAGCCGGCACACCACAACAAAGAGTAGTCCCCACTCGCCGCAACTAGAGAAAGCCCATGCGCAGCAACAAAGACCCAATGCAGCCAAAAATAAACAAATAAATTTATTAAAAAAAATAAATAACGGCTCAGAGATACTGATCATAGGGTTCAACTTTCAGTTATAAGATGAATAAATTCTGAAATCCTAATGTACAGCATGGTGACTGTAGTTAGCAGTAATATATTACACACTAGAAATTTGGGAAGAGAGTAGATCTCAAGTGGTTTCACCACACACACACACACACACACACACACAATAACTGTGGGAGGCAATAGGTATGTTAATCAGTTTGATTGTGGTAATTATTGCACAATGCATACATGCATCAAAACATCACCTTATAGGGAATTCCCTGGCGGTCTAGTGGTTAGGACTTTGGGCTTTCAGTGCTGGGGCCTGGGTTCGATCACTGGTCAGGGAACTAAGATCCCACCTGCCACACGGTGCGGCCAAATTAAAAAAAAAAAATCACCTTATATACCTTAGATATATACAATTCTTATTTGTCAAAAAATAAATTAATTAAAATACTTTAAAAATTAACAGCTCAAAGAGACTGATTTGTATCTAAAGGGCCGCTTGCTTGATTCAATTATATATCCATGTTTGATTATATATTTTTTTCTCCCAGGGTCAAACTGGAGTCATTCTGGATTTATTCTGTGGTCACTCTAGAATCCTCAGGGAGTCTTTCTGGGCCAACCCAACACTACGGTGAGCAGTGCTCTGAGCTGCTCCACGGAGACAGTGAATCAGGAGAAAAGTCAGTCTTTGCAGAGATGGACAAAACTTGGTGAGTAATGCATAACATGAATATCACTGCTATTAGGAAAGTGGCATTGTGGTCATGCTGTTCTTTATTCATAATACTTTTTCAAAGCTGAGTTTATAATTAAAAAACAATTAAATCAACTATACATCCACAAAAAATAAAATTATTAATAAAAAACAATTAAAGCACTCCACTCGATTTTAGAGATCTGTCTTAGAACCTGAAAGAATGATCTTGAGCAACGTACTTTTAATCTTGCTAAGCTTCAGCTCTACTTACGTTCATAATAGCCTGAAAACTAAGGTGGAGGCAGCCTGGGAGTAACTGTGAGCTGTCAGAGGCCTACCTTAGTGCAGGGAACCAGGCAAACCTGGCAACATGGACCTGTGGGCATTTGGCACTTGGTAATAGTAATGATGACGATGTTGTTGATAGCTCACATTGGTTGTGTTTACCAGTAAGGCATCATGCTGAGGACTCTACATGCTGAGATTTATTTAATTCTCACAACAAACTATGAAGTATGGGTGTGAAGAGAAAACTAAGCCTCAGAAATAAAAGCCTAGATTTTCAAGCGAGGCAACTGCAGGGCTGGGCCTCCGAGCCAGGTTGTACAAGGTAGTGGTTAAGAGCATGGATTTTGGATTTCAACCCTCTCTCTTCTACTTATAAGCCATGTGACCTTCAGAGGTTTACTTTTTCCCCTGTGCCTTGGTTTCCTCATTTTGAAATAGAGATGTAATATCACCTACTCTGGAGACTTCTTGGGAGGATTATATCAATTAATATGTAAAGTACTCGCCTATTCAGAGCACCTGTCAGATGGTTCCCTTATACCAGGGCTGAAATGAAAGGACGTCTGCAGACTGAGAGTCCCAGTAGGCTCTCCTTCTTAGCTTCAAGTCTAGAAGCTCAGCTCTGCTGGCTGACTCTGCCCACGGTGGACTTGCGTTTTGGCACCCAGCCCTGTCCTGATGTATCCCCCCATCCTCTGACTCTGGTACCTCTGCTATGGAGATGCTGAGGCTGACTCTGCATATCCTGTCAAGTCCCTGCCCCTGGAGTGATCACCAGGGACTACAGGTGTCAATCACGTGGGTGCCTGTGCCTGCCTTTGGGAGAACAGAGTGTGGGGAGAGAACCCCTGTGTGCTCCCCACACCAACTGCATCAGGACCTCAGGCACTGGATGGGGATGGGAAACAATGCCGGGAGAAGAGACGCTGTTACTGGACAAAACCCTGAGCTGGGTGCGGGGCAGATTTTCATCTATGGAGGGGTGTGATGAAGACATAGAGAACATTTTCCCCTTTGGGGTGTCCTGGGCTGTGCCCTCCTCAAAGCCAGGAGAAAAAAATCAGTGATGAGGGATCTCATGCACTGGGATGATCTAGTTTCTCCCCAGCATCTGAGCAAGGAGGCCTTGGACTCTGTCCCACTTGGCAAAGGCCAAAACTTTTACCTCTGGAAGTGAGGTTCTCTGAGTAGGAGAAAAAGGGCAGTGCTGGGGAATCTCTCAGACTCCCAGAGCAGAACCAACCTTGGCTTCAGAGGATCAGGCTTCCAGCTTACCTCATTCCCCTCTGCCAGCTAGCAAGCCTGTCCTGAGACCTTATCAAACCCCCTGGGGATGAAAGCCTTCTGTGGTGGGTACCTTTTGGGATGGGCTGCAAGCTTCCTGGTGAGCCTGGCAGGAGAGGCCCAGCTGTGGCTGGTGCATGTAGCCCTTACCCAGAGCTGCCTGGGAGCAAAGAAAGACAAGGGAGCGAGGGAGCCGAGGGCAGTAGCAAAGGAGTGGGTGGTGCCAGTGCACAGGGACGTGAAAAGGGGAGGGTTGATGGGCAGAATACAGCAGCCCTGGAGCCGCTGTGTCCTTCTCCAGCTGCCAGAGCGTGATCGGAGGAAGGGTGAGAAAGGAAGGAGAGGAAACTGTGATCAGGGGTGGGAAGATCAGGACTCTGTCGAGATGGACAATTCTTGGCACTGCTTTGAGAGGTTTTGTTTGTTTGTTTTGCAGTACGCGGGCCTCTCACTGTTGTGGCCTCCCGGTGCGGAGCACAGGCTCCGGACGCGCAGGCTCAGTGGCCATGGCTCACGGGCCCAGCCGCTCCGCGGCATGTGGGATCCTCCCTGACCGGGGCACGAACCTGCGTCCCCTGCATCGGCAGGCGGACTCTCAACCACTGTGCCACCAGGGAAGCCCCCTTTGAGAGGTTTTATTTGGGTGGAGGGTCACAGTTTATAAAAGTAGTATTATTTATCAGCTCATTCAGAGTACAAGGCATTGTTCTAGGTGCTTGAAATTTATTCAGATATTTCATGCTCATTGGCAACCTATTATTGTTCCTGCTTTGCAGATGAGCAGACTGAGTGACCGTGGAATCTAGTAACTTGCCCAAGGTCACACGACTAGGAAGGGGTAGAGCTTGGCTTTGAACCCAGGCCGGCTGGCATGAGAGGTCAAGCTCTTAACCCTAGTTCCTCTCTATGGAAGACTCCAGATGTGGGCTAGGTTGCCTGCTGCCAGCAGGGACATTGGTTTGGCAAAGGAGAGAACATTTGAAAACAAACTTGACCCACCTCCCAACTTTCTTCCTGGCACTAACCTGAAAAAGTAAATCCTGCAGAAATCAAGGCTTAGAGAGAACATCCTAACGCAATTTACCCTGAGATATTAGTGCTATAACTACACCAGGAATCAAACATATGTCCACATTCCAGAAATTTTTTCTGAAGATGGATATCCTAAGGACGCTTTAAAAGAAATAAAAAGTAGATACATTCTTTGAAAGGGGGACAAATAAAAATAATTAGTAAAATAACTAATGTGCAGAAGAGGAGGCTAAAAAACTTCAAGAGGCGTGAATGGAACATTTGATGTGGATTTGTTTCCATGTACATCATTTGACAGGAAACTCCAAACAGTTTAATCAATTCTGTTCTTTGTGTTTCCATTCACTGTAATGTGGTCATGGTCACAATGTCATTTCTGTTCCAAGGAACAGAAATCCAGAAAGGGAAAGGATCAGGTGAGGAAAAGAGGAGAGGGTGAGGGCAGAGAAGAAGGAAGTTTCCTGACGCCCTGAGCTTACCCTAAAGTGCGTTAGTCTGAACTGAGTTTTCCTTTGACAACAGGCCACCGTTGGTTCCTCCTCTTCTAAAGAGGAGAGCATGTTTATGGAAACTTAGAGGTTTATGGAGCGCTTCCTCCGAGCTGCCTTCAAGAAACTTATAATCTTATGGAAGAGAAGGCATGTCTACAAGTCAAGACAAAGGGAAAGTCCAACAGGGGCAGAGGCCAAGATTCTGAAGGGCTGATTAGCTCCAAGGCCCCCTCAAGGGCGGAGCTGGTCTATGCTCTTACCTTCTGCTTTCTCCCTCGGGGCTTCCCAAGTGGGAACACAGCACCCAGGACTGGCCCCGATGGAGTTTAACTCAGTTCCCAGGGTGCTTTCCTTGCACACACTGGAGGGCACCACAAAGGAAGGGAATACAGGTGGAGAGTTTGATTTTCATAGAGCTTAACCCAGGACATGGGGAGGCCTGGGCTAGTGAAATAGCCTGGGGTAACCTGCATGTGCCTGGGGGGCTGAGACCAGGGCCAAGACCAAGGATGCAGGGACAGAGGTTGCCATCTTTTTGGGACACTGACTTCCTGGGGGCTGGAGAGGGCACGCTCAGTTTTGGGGTGTGAGGAACAATGGAAGAGAGCATGGTGTGGACAAGGGTTGTGAGGTAAGGCCTGGTGCAGGATCTGTGACCACACAAAGGTTGCCCTGGGTCAGCTTTCTTATCTCCTCTCCCACCTCCTCAAGATCTGGTCCCAGAAGCTTATATGGGAACTGAATATTTGCAAAATGGATTCTATTTTTACGCCTTCCCGTATTATGCTTCCTAAGATGTTTTACCATTTCTGTTTCATTCTCAGTTGTCAGTGTTTCCACAAACTTCAGCTTTAACAAACTTTATTTCATCCTCTCCTCTCCAAGCCAAATGTCTCCCTAATTCTTCCAGTTCACATGTACACGCTCTAAAATATAAAGGCACAGTTTTGTTTAAAGGAACACTCCAAGAATTCCAACTTAGAATTTTTCCTTTCTTTTTATGCATTTCCCTACTATTTGTATGGAGGCAGAGTGATGTCAGACCATCTGAGTCCCATTAAGGCTCATCCACTTAATACCTGAGTGACCTCAGGTAATTTGCTTAACTCATATCAGCCTCAGTTTTCTCATTGGCAAAGTGGGGCTACTAATAATAACAATACCCACTTAATTTAGGATTGCACTGAGAATTAGAGATAATACATGCAAAGACCCTGGCATCGTGCCTGGTACATAGCAAGCAGTCAGTAACGGATAACTATGTTATCTCAAAAGAGGTCATTTCTGTACTTTTAATACCTTGGTAGATAATCCACAGCACAATCCTGGGAATTTGTAACTCTTACATCGTGAGAATTGCTCAAAACTTACAGAGCTTTTAGGCATGTCCTGTTTGGGGGGAAGTTTAATATTTCATGGGTTGTTTAGAGGTAAGAATTAAAATAAGCTCTATTTTCACTGTGAAATGAGATCCTGTTTATTGTCTATCTTGACACATTAGAATCTAATTTCCATGAGATCAGGATTTATGTCTTGTCTTGATTATTACTCTATCCCTGGTACCTAGAATAGTCCTTGGCACATAGTAGGCACTCAAAATATTAGCTGAAAGATGCATGTCAGGTGATTTCCAGGAAACTGTTTAGGGGAGCAAGGAGACGTGTCTATATCTGTATATCTATATGGCCTTCCTTTTTCGATCTCTGACAACATCGGTCATCACTTTAAATGTTACTGGATGAATGCCTCATCTTGAGGCCTGCTTGGGAAGACGGCAGAAGCTGATAGAGGAGTGCCAGCCTATGGAATTGGGGAAAGCTCACTATGTGTGAAAAGGCACAAGAAAACACACAGAATTCCCCAGGGCACCCAAAGAGGGGCTCAGCAGTGACTGAGGGCCATCCAGTCCACCCAGAAGGGCCTGGTATTGGAACCAGGAAGAAGCAGAGTGAGTGGGCTTAGTGAGCAGAGGCCATGGTGAGGCATGACCATCTATAGAGAGGTCAGTTCATAAAAACAAGGACCAGCTGAGGACCACGAAGCCACCACTCAGCACAGCCAGCCACCCCTGACAACAATTCTCGGTGCAGATAACTCCCTGTTGGAAAGAGGAATGAAGGGTAGAAAAAGGTGGGAAATTCTGAACTGATGGAGTTTAAACTCTGAATTCATCATGTTTAAACATGGAATTGTGGAGTTATCTTCAGCCCAACACACATGTACACGCACTATGCAGGAATCCCACCAGACAAAAAGCTTTCATGGTATCTAAAGTCAATGTTTAAAATCATGTGATTTTGAAAATAACAGGAGTAACAAAAGAAAATCTCAAAACATGAGCTTTCTAAAATCCTTGTGAATTGGTTGGGCCTGGCAGGTGTCAGGGTCACAGTTAATTTGATAACTAATTATTTATTGGAAATGCAGCTGCTTTTGGGAATTATAAACTGTTTGAACTTTGGTCTGAGTTGGCAGTTTCTAAAGAAACAGGTGGCTGAGGTGAAAACCTAGGGTTGGGTTACACAAGCCAATGTCTGGCTTTACTCTCTTTTTTTTCAAATTGAAGTATAGTTGATTTACAATATTGTGTTAGTTTCAGGTGCACAGCAAAGTGATTCAGATATCACTTTGTGTTATATATATATAGACACACAATATATATATTTGTGTATATATATATATACATTTTTCCAGATTATTTTCCATTATAGGTTATTACAAAATATTCAGTATAGTTCCCTGTGCTGTACAGTAAATCTTTGTTGTTTATCAATTTTATGTATAGTAGTTTGTATTTGTTAAACCCATACTCTTAATTTATCCCTCCCCCATCCCTTTCCCCTTTGGTAACCGTGTTTGTTTTCTATGTCTGTGAGTCTGTTTCTGTTTTGTATATAGATTCATTTGCATTATTTTTTAGATTCCATATATAAGTGGTATCATATAATATTTGTCTTTCTCTGACTTACTTCACTTAGTATGATAATCTCTAGGCCCATCCAAGTTGCTGCAAATGGCATTATTTTGTTATTTTTTATGTCTGAGTAGTATTCCATTATATATATGTACCACATCATTTTTATCCATTCATCTGTCAATGGACATTTAGGTTGCTTCCATGTCTTGGCTATTGTAAACAGTGCTGCAATGAACATTGGGGTGCATGTATCCTTTCGAACCATGGTTTTCTCAGGGTATATGCCCAGGAGTGGGATTGTTGCACCCTATGGTAGCTCTATTTTTAGTTTTTTAAGGAACCTCCATACGTTTTCCATAGTGGCTACACCAGTTTAAATTCCCCCCAACAGTGTAGGAGGGTTCCTTTTTCTCTACTCCCTCTCCAGCATTTATTATTTTTAGACTTTTGATGATGGGTTTTACTTTCAGTGGAATATTATGACTCTGAGGGCAATGCCCTGCAGCTCTGCAGGTGTTATGATGCTCACATGGGTGACATGAGACCCTTGAGGTTCAATAGCTACTATATCTTATCATTTTGTTGCTCTTGCTTTTCCACAAGAGCCCCACAAAATTCATTGTTCAGCTGTAGATAAAACATGTGGACTGGGAATCTGGGTTGGGGGACACTCAGGAGGCCACAAGGACAAGTGGATGGTATGAATAGGGGCCTGGAAATGGAGGAAACTTCCATGCCTTAGAGTAGAATGGGAAATACACAAGAAATGAGGGCTGAGTAAGAATTGGGGTGTTCCAAAAGGGGACTGGTTGACACCAACAGTAACCCAGTTATCAAACCTGGGGCTAAACTAGTTGCCAGGAAGACTTGGTGCTGAACTCCATAATGTGTGGTTGGTCTGATTAAATCTTTTTGCATTGGATCAAGATAGGGCCCGGGATCTGGAGGAAGGGTGACCCTGCTGGTGCAGATCCTGCAGCTTTGGCCAGGAAGCAAGCTGTGTCCAAGAGTCTGTACCAGCATCTGCTGCCTTGAATTGCAGTGTAACAATGTGATAAGAGTCCTGCAGGCCTGTGTCCTATCACCCCAGCTAGACTGGAAGGCAGGGACCATGCTGCATACTTCTTTCCATGAAGCCCACCGCTCATCTTGTCGTTGATGCTCAGTGAATGTGTGCTATGGACTGATGGGTCTTGGTTCCTTCAAGTTACAAAAGAAGATTGAAAAATCACCTTCTAGGTAGCTTGGCTCTGGTTAAAGAAGTTGTTTTTCTGGTTTCCTGCATGGCAAATGACGAGACAATAATCATGGAGCTGGAAGCAGGGTCTAGGAGGCCTCCCTGGGGAGGGGAAGTATGTGAGGCAGCAAGGCTCACAGTCAAGCCAGGGACACTTTGCAGATGCTCTTAGTGTTTCCTGCCACAGACCCCCATGGGCTGTATTCCTCTGGAAGTTGGATCTAAAGCCCCTGCTGGACTTCAGACTCTGCCTCACTTCTCAAGTCTCCAACATTTACAGTCTTGGCACATGTGCCTTTCATTTTGGGTTTTGCTCACCGAATACTTCATGTCCCCTGTCTCCCAGAATCCTCATGCTCAAGGACCCCCCCTCCTCCCCTGAAACTTCTGGGTCCCACCAGTTTGATTGCATAGAACAAGGCCCAGGCGTCCTTGATTCCCCATGATTGTCATTGTAAGGGAGGTCTAAACTCGGGCTTGGTGTGATTCAGAGATAATGGGAGAGAAGGCAAGATTCTCCATCCAGGCCCAGGAAGTCCAAAGAATTTGGTGCTGCCCTCTCCTCGGAAGCCCCTTGAAGGGGCCACGGCCAGAAATTCCAGAGCAGAGTTGGGGAGGTCAAGAGAAGCTAATGGGCCCTGAAGTGCTGGAGGCAGAAGGAATCAGGGAATGGATGTGGGTCTTAGGGAGAGCCTGAGGTCAGACCAAAATCGGGACAAGGGTTGGAATGGAGGGTGGAGTTGGTCAGGTGGGTTGGCTTGATTCAAAGGCAAAGGTGCAAAGAGACACCAAAGCTCTGACAAGATCACGGTTGACTTTTGAAACACTTCTGTCCTCAGAAGGGGGAAAGAAACTATATGAAAGTCCCAGTGGAGGATATTTAGAAATAGTTGAGATTTACACCTGCATCGATTCTTTTACTGTTTGTAGCCTCCATGTTATTGCCATGATAATGCCTAACTATGCCCAGTGTGGCAGTGTGGAAACAGTCCTAGCCAGGTTTTGGGGGGACCTGGTCTCTTTAACAGAAAGCCACTTATCTTTCTGAGCCTCAGTCTACTTATCTGTAAAATAGGACAATAATAATGCTTTCAGGGGCTTCCCTGGTGGTGCAGTGGTTGAGAGTCCACCTGCCGATGCAGGGGACACGGGTTCGTGTCCCGGTCTGGGAAGATCCCACGTGCCATGGAGCGGCTAGGCCCATGAGCCATGGCCGATGAGCCTGCGCGTCCAGAGCCTGTGCTCCACAACAGGAGAGGCCACAACAGTGAGAGGCCCACATACTGCAAAAAAAAAAAAAATAATAATAATGCTTTCAATGTGCTGTCAGAATTGGAGGTAATTAAAGTTATTTCTTAAGAAACCCAAGGGCCAATACCATTGAAAGAGAAAGAGTTTTAATTATTTATTACCCCAGCTATGGAAAAATGTGGATTGAGAGGGGCTGTTATGCATGGAGATCATGGACAAAATACTAAAATTTTAAATTTATTTCACATGTTTGGTTTTTCTTTTTTGTGTCAGATACTAGTTGGGGCCTCTGAGGCCAAATTTTAAAAGGTAGAGAAGGACATCAATAAAATGTCTGATAGGCCGTGAGCACAGCTCAGTCTTCTGATAAGATATTTATATTTCCACTGGATATTAATGGACATGTGTTTTAACAGAAAAAAAAAAAAAAAAGCACTTTTCCACGTCTTAATAACAGGCTACTTGAACCGTATTTCTTAACCAACTGTATTTCTGCTTGCCCAGAGAAACAAGATCTCTGTTTTGTTGGTTGTTATTGATTTTTTGCTAACTTTGTTGATAATCCTGTTACAATTTCACCTCTTTTTAGTGTTTTGTAAATAGTATCTTTATGACATATTTTACACTACAAAGGTTTCAAAGAATTCTGATGACATCGTTGTGCAGCCAGTGTTTACAGTGTGGACCTGTATCAAAATGAGGATTTGTGATGGAATACAGGGTTTAGGGGCTTAATCATAAATTGTCAAAATGCAAAAGAGAGTGAAAGAAATTGTCTATTAATTAAAATAAAAATAGTTCTTAAAGAGCTGATTTAACCCTAATGAGAAAAATTTTTAATGTGACACCAGGGGGAGATCTGGTAAAAACACGAGGAATCCTAGTAAAAATTTGAAGAATTAAGAGAGCAAATTGTGCCCCGGTCTGGGAAGATCCCACATGCCGCAGAGCGGCTGGGCCCGTGAGCCATGGCCGCTGAGCCTGCGTGTCCGGAGCCTGTGCTCTGCAACAGGAGAGGCCACAACAGTGAGAGGCCCGCGTACCGCCAAAAAAAAAAAAAAAAAAAAAAAAAAAAAAAGAGAGCAAGAGTGGGAATGATGCCCAGTAGAAAAGCTTATGAAATGGGATCAGAAGTTTCAAGGCCCCCAGCTGTAAATAATATGCCTTTGTCTGTACTGTTTTATCAAAAGTAACTTATTGAAATTATTTTAATTTGAAGGCTGGGCTAACATTTCAGGAAGTTAGAAAACAAAGAGGCGATATCAGCCACAATTCTACCACCTTACAACAGTTAGAATCTTTTCATATTTCCTCTCCTCTCTATTTGCTTACAACAAAATTACAGTTGTACACTTCCTACAGTATTGTACATTTCCACATTTTACAGTCTTCATAATTATAGTTTTCATGGGCATGTTTTGCTTTTTTTGTTTTCTTCACTGCTTTCTTTTCCTTGTCCCACAAACATATTCAGATTTCTTTTTTGTTGTTGTTGAAGTATAGTTGATTTACAATGTTGTGTTAGTTTCTGGTATACAGCAAAGTGATTCAGTTATACATACATATATATATATATTCTTTTTCGTATTCTTTTCCATTATGGTTTATTATAATGGTTTATTAAATATAGTTCCCTGTGCTTTCCTCAGATTTGTTCATCGTAAAAAGAAAAAAAAAGGTATTCCCTAACTCTTTACTTTAAATAGAAAGATTCAACATACAGTATATTGCCAGGTGAAGAAAAGCAAAGCTCAGGGGAAAAAAATGTGTAAGGAATGCTCCTTGCCCCTTAGAAGTAAGACATCCTCTTTGATTATAGCCAGTATTGATTTTTGAGATTCCTCTAGATAGGAAGTGTTATAATTCTACCAACAGCAAAGCTTTTATGCTCTTTTTAGCAATTCTTTGGCAGCTTTCTCTTCCCCCTAGGAATTCCTATGTTTCCCATATTGCTTCTTGATTTAATGAAATATTATTTCCACGTTCTGCCTGGGGAGCCAGATCCATAAAGTCACAGCCTCAACTTCCTGATTCAACATCTAGTAGGTACCCATTGTTAAAAGATAAAGTGAGGCATATTAAAACTTTGAAGAGTTTATTTGAGCAAAAGTCTATTCCAGTTGGGCAGTGCCAGACCGGAAGTGGTTAGGAACCCTCTACCGACAGGAGCTCAGGGAGAGGATTTTATAGAGAAAAGGCGGAAGCAAAGTAAGGAAATCATTGATCGGCTCTAACTGAAAGCCTCCGTGGCTGTTTGTGATTGGTTGTCCTTAGGTTTCAGTTTTGTAACCTGGAGACGTTCACCCGCGTAGACTTCGGTTTGCTTACATAGGCTGCCGTGGCATTAGAGCCACCTCAGTCTGATGGTCTTCCAGTTTAATTAGCTTAACACCATTTAGAGGACCCAAGGGATATAAACCCCTTAGACCTGAACCCAGAACTTCACCTTACTACGGTACTTCTGTGTACTAAATTGCTTCCAGACTGCAATCATCGCTCTGCCTGCGTCCCTTTAAGCCTCAGAATTACTCTCTACAAACGTCTAAGGCATGACAATACTTTGCATTTAAATTTCTGTATCCTATTAGTACGTATACTTAGGCCAAATTTTCTTTCTTTTTTTTTTTAACATCTTTATTGGAGTGTAATTGCTTTACAATGGCGTGTTAGTTTCTGCTGTATAACAAAGTGAATCAGCTATACATAGGCCAAAATTTCTTGAAAAGCAGAGATGAGCCAAGTATTTTAATGAGATACCCCCACCAGTTAGATCAAGTATCATCAGTACTTGATAGAATCAACCAGGTATGGCTTCACTTTTCTGAACCATTTTTCCAGTTCCAGAACCTACTCCTTTAGAACAGCCAAAGCCCTTGCTCTCTCCTGCCTTCCCCTCTTTTTAGCAATGCGTATTTCAGCACTCTGAACGCTGCCTAGGACAGAGTATTTAACAAATTTATCAAGTGAGAGAATGAAAAGTATGAATTCTTACAAAGCACTTACTGAGGTGCTATACAGTGTTTCACATCAGACCTCCTTTAAGTCCTGTAATCTTGTAAAATAGGTATTATTATCCCCATTTACAGAGGAAAAAATGATTCAGAAAATAAATTAACTTTTTTCAAGTTCACTTGTCTGCTTGTGGTAGGCTGGATAAGGGCCGCTCAGAGATGTCCACATCCCAATTCCTGGAACCTATGAATATGTTCAGGGGTCTCCAACCCCCCCGGGCCACAGACCGGTTCTGGTCTGTGTCCTGTTAGGAACCGGGCCGCACAGCAGGAGGTGAGCGGCGGGCGGGCGAGCGAAGCTTCATCTGTATTTACAGCCGCTCCGCATCGCTCGCATTACCGCCTGAGCTCCGCCTCCTGTCAGATCAGCGGCAGCATTGCATTCTCATAGGAGCGTGAACCCTACTGTGAACTGCGCGTGCCAGGGATCTACGTTGCGCGCTCCTTATGAGAATCTAATGCCTTATGATCTGAGATGGAGCTGAGGCGGTGATGCTAGCGCTGGGGAGTGGCTGCAAATACAGATTATCATTAGCAGAGAGGTTTGACTACACAGAGACCATAATAAATCAACTGCTTGTAGACTCATATCAAAACCCTATCAGGGAGTGGCAAGTGAAAACACGCTCAGGGCTCCCACTGATTCTGCATTATGGTGAGTTGTATAATTATTTCATTATATATTACAATGTAATAATAATAGAGATAGGGACTTCCCTGGTGGCGCAGTGGTTAAGAATCCGCCTGCCAAAGCAGGGGACATGGGTTCGAGCCCTGGTCCGGGAAGATCCCACATGCCACGGAGCAACTAAGCCCGTGCGTCACAACTACTGAGCCTGTGCTCTAGAGCCTGCGAGCCACAACTACTGAGCTCACGCGCCTAGAGCCTGTGCTCTGCAACAAAAGAAGCCACCGCAATGAGAAGCCTGTGCACCGCAACAGAGTAGCCCCCGCTCACCGCAATGAAGACCCAGCACAGCCAAAAAAAAAAAAAAAAAAAAAAGTAAAAAAATAAGAATAGAAATAAAGTGCGCAATAAACATAATACACTTGAATCATCCCCAAACCATCCCCCCACCCCCAGTCCATGGAAAAATTGTCTTCCATGAAACTGGTCCCTGGTGCCAAAAAGTTTGAGGGCCACTGAATATGTTACCTTACAAGATAAAGGAGACTTTGAAGAAGATTTACATGAAGGGTATTGAGATGGGGAGATTATCCTGGATTATTTGGGGGTCAATGGAATCACAAGGGTCCTTTTAAGAGGGAGGCAGGAGGGCTAGCTAGATGGAAGGCAACATAATGATGGAAGCAGAGAAAGAACCAGAAGCGGTGATGTGATTTGAGACCACAAGCCAAGGAATGTGGGCAGCCTCTAGAAGCTGGAAAGGGTAAGCAGACAGATTCCCTAGAACCTCCAGAAGGAACATGGCCTTGAGTTTAGCTTGTAAAACCCACTTTGGACTTCCAGTGTCCAGAATGGTAAGATAATACATTTGTGTAGTTTTAAGACACTAAGTTTGCAGTCATTTGTTACAGCAGTCATAGGAAACTAGTACACTGCTGTATCTGGTCATCAAAACGGCAGGACTCATAAGAACAATGCTACAGCAACTTAGTCTTTTCTCACCACACATGAGATAAATCTCATGCCAGTGCCATAACTTCTCCTTTGTAATAAAAGTCCCTAGTCACCTTAGCCCTTTAAATGGTCTCAGATAATAATTAAAATGTCCAGTGCTATGTAATTTAATTATTAAAACACAAACCCTAAACTTTGAACATGAATCTTCTCCCTTTCCCCAGCCAGGACCTACGGTGGGTGCAAAGCCTGCTGTGGATGCTGGCTGTCCTGATGTCACGCTTCTTCCCGCATCAGACTTGCTCCAAGTTCTGATGACTGCAGAGTTGCAGTGGTGAGAAGAAGGAAAGGCAAAGGACAGGAAGGGTCTTATTTGACCAGCACTTGTCTGATCTCAGTTTCTTCTGACCTGGCAAGTGTTTAAGGATGATTTTCTCTTTGGTGGATTTCTTGGAGATAGACTTCCAGGCTGAAAATCCTTTCCCTGCCATTCCCTTGTTGGCAGTGGATATGTCTCTTCTGGCTGGTCGCTTAGTAACTCTTCCCTCCACCCCTCTGTTGCTCAGTGCAACTTTGGCCTCCGTTCTTCCAAGGTGAACCCCTGGGGTGGAACCCAAAGGTCTCCAGGCAAGGTCTTTCTGCCAGGGCCCCCATCTGATCCTGGGCAGATGCCAACACATCTGGGGCCTCCAGGAGTGCACTGACACCATAACAGCAGCCCCTTCTGCTGCCCCAGGCTGCTTTCAACACCTTTCCTCTTTCGCTGTCTGTCTCCCTGGCAAATGCAGCCCTCTGAGCAAGCCCGTCAAGCCCCTCTCCCCCGCCAGCCATCACACACACACCCCTTCCTCTTTGGCGTGAGGGCTGGGACTCACAGCACACTGGCAGTTCTCCAAAGAGATGCTCCAATCTCCAAGTTCCCTCCACCTCTCCCATGTTAACTTTTTGGTTTTGCAAGTGGTAACAGAATTTGAGCTACCTCCTTTAAAAGCAATATTGACACTTTGCCCTGCTGACATTTTAAGTAGTGTGTACCTCATTTTTTCCACAGACCAGGAGGGAAAAAAGTACAAATCAGGTTGCACTGGGAGATAAAACAAAAATAAATAGGTCACCTCCAGTTCTGCTCCCTTAAATAAAAGAAGCCTTGACCTTCTCCAGTAAAGACAGGTTTCCAGCCTCTGTAATCCCTTCCTCTCCCAACAGAGGTAGGGCTGTCATTTGATTCTTACCTGACTTGAACAAAAACTTTACTCTGCTGACATCTGACCATAAGCTATGACTTTTGAGGATATGACAATCACGTGAGAAAGCTGCTGCTTTTCCATCATGACAGCTAATGTAAGCTAGGTAACTTTGCTGATACTGAGGGGTTTTTTCTCCTTAACTATCTATATGTATTTTTTTAAATTTTTTATTTTTGCCAGCCTGTCCTTCTGAAGCCTGACTCCCTTGAATTCTTTTTAAAATAAACTTCTTTCTTAAATGCTTTTGCTCTGAATTTTTTCTCAAATCCTGCATAGGCTGTCTATGCAGCGTATGTGATGGGCACCTATTCTCTTGGACAAACTGTCTTGTCTTAACCGGAACTGAGACTGACATTATTGCATTGTTAAATCGGCCCACGAGTCGGGTGCAAGCCTGGGGTTCATAGCTGGGTAATCTGAAACCAGTCCATTTTCTCCCACACTTTGGTCTCCTGGGCATCATGGAGAGCAAGTGCCCAAGTCTGTCTCCTCGGTCTAATTGGGTTTAGACTTTCATCCCTCCTGGTGCTGGACAAGGTGGGCTGTTGTCGCCAATGCCTCCATTTCCCTTAGGTGACCTAATAGCTTCATCGGAAACACACATTTGCTTTTCGAGCTCTGGGCTGAAGGGGGCAAGGCAACTTCGGGATGATGTGCAGTAAGAACGGACCAGAGAGAACCCTCCCCTGATGAAGGGTCACCCATTGGACCTTAGTGAATGCAGGCAGACTGCCTGGCATGGTGTCTTCCAGGTGCTGTCACACCACTGCCCTCTCAGCATTTCCCATCAGTGCTGCCATTTTGCAGTTTGGACCTCTCCCCTGTGTCTTCCAAGACGTCTCCTGTTGAACTTCCTGTCTCAGGACTGGCTTTGCCCCCTGCCCGCCTCCCCACCCTCCGCTTGGCACCCAGTCCCCCGATGCCCCTGCTCTTCTCTCTGTCTCTGCTCACCTGCTCAACGGACCTCCATCATACTGGCCTGACCTGAGGGGCTGTGAGTGTGCTGTCAACTGGGCAGCATTAGCATTAGCACAATAGCCTGAGCAAGGTGACCGAAGTGGTGGCAGTTTACCTGTCCTCATGACTTTCGTTCTCATAACTTTTTTTTTTTTTTAATGTGTTTTTAGGATCAGTGGTATGCTGGGAACTGTGGAGACCTGAGTAGCTCACAGCCTGGTGAGGGGAGCTGACCTGCAGACAGATAACTGCCATTCAGTGTGATAAAATATACTGTCAAGTTCATTTGTAAAAAATTGATGGTGATCTTAGGGTGGTCTCCTTCCCAGATGAAGGCACTGTGCTCAGTTCTTTGGCTCATTCAATATGAGGGTTTGTTTTTTTTTTAAGATTTTTTTTTCTTTTGTTTGATGTGGACCACCCTTAAAGTCTTTATTGAATTCGCCACATTGCTTTTGTTTCATGCCTTGGTCCCTTGGCTGCGAGGCATGTGGTATCCCAGCTCCCCGACCAGGGATCGGACCCGCATTCCCTGCACTGGAAGGCGAAGTCTCAACCACTGGACCACCAGGGAAGTCCCCAGTATGAGGTTCTTAAAGTGGAACAGGTACCATGATAGTTGTGAGTGTGTGTGTGTGTGTGTGTGTGTGTGTGTGTGCCCCACGTCTCCTGGGGCTTCTCAAAGCCCTCCATCCTCTCTGTGATGCCAAGGGTAGGGCAACACCCACAGGATTTAGGCAGAAGTCATAAATGTAGGTCATCTGCATTTAGCCAGATGACCTGGGGAAAGCCATTTAAATACTCTGAGTTTCAGTTTCCTCACCTTTGAAACAAAAATCGGATCCTGCCTGGCAGGGTTGTTGTGAGGATAAAGAGAGGTAATGTATATGACAAGAGCTTTGTAAACTCTGAAGCGTTGAACACATACGACTTGCAGTGACTCCAGCCAAGGTTGGAAGTGTTTATTTAGAGTAGGCCGGAGGCTGGCTCCCCAGGCCGGCCTTGTAAATGCCTCTGGCTCTTGGAGAGCTGGGAAGAGCCCTGCTATGCCCGCCAGGGTGTCTCCTCCCACACGCCTCGTCCTGCACACACCTGGGTAGAACCCGCCTGCTTTGCTGCTCAAGTTGCTAGGGATATTGGCCGCTGCTGGGAAACCGAGGTGAAGAAGAAGAGACAGCAGGCCAGGGAGAATAGAAGTTGGCGCATTTGAACAATGATGGGGATTTTTTTTGGGGGGGGCTGTGAGATAAGGATGTTTTTGTTAGTTTAAGAGGGGCTGGGGGCTCATGGCCATGATGTGAACGGAACTTGTTTGTGATGGCTCTAGGCTCCAGAGCTGGCAAGTGCTGGCACCAAGTGAAACTGAAGTGTTTTGAACCCAGAGGAAAACCCCTGAAGTCTCCTGATTATTGCTACAGCACTGAAGTCTGCAAAGAGCACCAACACTCAAGACAGGTTATACCCACTGCGGAGGTCGCAGAGATGCTGCAGAGGCCCTGGCACTTGTGTTGGGCTTTTGCTAAGATGAAACCAGGAGTTGTGCGGAGCCCGGAGAGTGTCAGGGTTGAGGCCTCTCCTCTCTCTAGTCTGCAGTGAATGAGCTGTAGTAGCTAACTAGGGGACCAGGTAAGCATTTCCCGAGGCCCCAAGGCTTCAAGGGTGAATTCCTAGACGCGGATACCCCTTTGCTGACTAGTTCTGCAGTCCAGGGTCAAAGCCCTCTGAGAGCTGGCACAGTCTAGCCCACTCTCAACCTCACATTGGCCCTCTCAGCTACATACCCTTCACTCTGAAATTCCCTGATCTTGCACGTGCCCTTCTGTATCCCCGTAACTTTGCCCCTGCTTGACATCCCCTCCCACCTCTCCTGAGCCTGTTGACTTTCTCATTTGCAGCCCAGAGGGGCTGTGAGGCCTTCGTGTTCTCAGGCAGAGCTGATACTCCCTACTGGGTTCCCGTGGGGCTTTGTAGCCTTTGCTGCAGCCCACACATAGGCGTCTGTCTCCCCCAGTAAGGCTGAAGGCACAGCCTGTGTCCCCTTATTTTTCTATTATTTCTCCAATAAATTAAATCTCTGATACATTAAACCTCTGAAGAAGTATTCTTATAAACAGTTAGAGATATGGATAGAATTTTATCTTTTTTCCATATGGCTATCCAGTTATCCCCAGTACTAGAATATTAACAAGCCCAGCTCATCCTCACTGACTTGGTATGCCTCTCTGCTAATTACAAAAGGATATTTAATTAACAAACAGATTCTAACGTTTACATGAAAGAGAAAATGTGTACACTAGTTTCCCCCTCCCGAGAATTTTTGCCAGAAAAGAACAACAAAGGAGGACTTACTAAATATCAAAATGAAATGAAAAATTATAGCACGTAAAACCGTATGATATTGATATTGGGCTAGAATTAGAGATCAAAGAATCTAAAAACGAAACAGAGTCCCGCATAGTTGAAAATTACGTGTTTTTTTTTAAATAAATTTTTTATTTTTGGCTGCGTTGGGTCTTTGTTGCTGTGCGCAGGCTTTCTCTAGTTGCTGTAAGCGGGGGCTACTCTTTGTTGTGGTGCGCGGGCTTCTTATTGCGATGGCTTCTCTTGTTGCGGAGCACGGGCTCTAGGCGCGCGGGCTTCAGTAGTTGTGGCACGCAGGCTCAGTAGTTGTGGCTCGTGGGCTCTAGAGAGCAGGCTCAGTAGTTGTGGCTCACAGGCTTAGTTGCTCCACAGCATGTGGGATCTTCCCAGACCAGGGATCGAACCCATGTCCCCTTCCTTGACAGGTGGATTCTTAACCACTGCGCCGCCAGGGAAACCCTGAAAATGAGGTTTTTGATGAAGGTAATATTTTAAATCTTTGGGAGAAGGATGCGTAACATTTATTAAATTTTGTCAAGACAACTGGCTATCCTTTTTCTTTTTTTTTCATTTTTATTGGGGTATAGTTGATTTACAGTGTTGTGTTAGTTTCAGGTGTACAGCAAAGTGAATCTGTTATACATGTACATATATCCACCCTTTTTTAGATTCTTTTCCCATAAAGGCCATTACAGAGTATTGAGTAGAGTTCCCTGTGCTATACAGGAGGTCCTTATTAGTTATCTATTTTATATAGTAGAGTGTAAGTGTCAATCCCAATCTTCCATTCTGTCCCTCTACCCCCTTACCCCCTGGTAACCATGAGTTTATTTTCTATTTCTGTAACTCTACTTCTGTTTTGTAGATAAGTAACCTTTTTTAAGATTCCACATATAAGCAATATCTCATGATATTTGTCTTTCTCTGTCTGACTTACTTCATTTAGTATGATATCTCGAGGTCCATCCATTTTGCTGCAAATGGCATTATTTTGTTCTTTTTTATGGCTGAGTAATATTCCATTGTATATATGTACCACATCTTCTTTATCCATTCCTCTGTTGATGGTCATTTAGGTTGCTTCCATGTCCTGCCTATTGTAAATAGTGCTGCAGTGAACATTGGGATGCATGTATCCTTTCGAATTATGGTTGTCTCCGGATATATGCCCAGGAGGGGGATTGCTGGATCATATGGTAGCTCTATTTTTAGTTTCTTTAAGGAACTTCCAGACTGTTCTCCATAGTGGCTGTACCAGTTTACATTACCACCAACGGTGTAGGAAGGTTCCCTTTTCTCCACACCCTCTCCGGCATTTATTGTTTGCAGATTTTTTGATGATGGCCATTCTGAACGGTGTGAGGTGATACTCATTGTAGTTTTGATTTGCATTTCTCTAATAATTAGTGATGTTGAGCATCTTTTCATGTGCTTTTTAACCATCTGTATGTCTTCTTTTGACGCACCTCCCAGAGTAATGAAAATAAAAACAAAAATAAATAAATGGGACCAAATTAAACTTAAAAGCTTTTGCACACCAAAGGAAACCATAAAGAAAATGAAAAGACAACTTTCAGAATGGGAGAAAACATTTGAAAACAAATCAACCAACAAGGGATTAATCTCCAAAATATACAAACAGCTCATGCAACTCAATGTCAGAAAAACAAACAACCCAATCAAAAAATGGGCGGAAGGTCTAAGTAGACATTTCTGGCTATCCTTTTATAAAGAGAATTTCTGATTTTTTTTGTGTACATATATAACTATACAATCAGAGGAAATTTGGGGCCTTCCCTTTTGGTCCAGGGATTTACTGGCTTAATGTGTCATATTGAGACTCCTTTTAGAGGGTCACCAGAATAAATGAGAAGGATATTAGGCTTAAAAATACAAACAATTTTTTATGATGATATATGATGTAAGAGTGAACGCATAAGTATGATTGATTGACCAGGATGGAGTAGAAAAGTGAGCTTGCTGGGCATGTCTGGTAGTAATCACAGTTATACCCTGACAAGCTCTTGACAAAACAAGTGTTTACCTTGGCAATGACCAGCTCTCTAGCTGTGCTGAGTGCTCGGGGGAGCACTGCCCATCCTGGGAGCTCCAGACATGAATGCTCCATGTCCCCCTGGCAGGAAGGAGCTGCTCCTTACATTTAGGGGGCCCTAAATTGTTCTGGCTGGGAACACAGCAGAATGGGTATAACTGTACAGGTGGCTTCTAGTTTCCTTGCTCCTACTTGCAGCTCTCTGGATCAAGGGTAGTAGAAGGCAACAATAAAATACACTTGGGTTTTTATTGACACACTTGGTGTAAATATGTGCTCTTCGTGTTAGGTCTAACCCACATAAACAAAAGCAAGACACATTGTAGTGGAACTGCAGAAGTTAGAGGATACAGAGAAAACCTTAAAAGGAGTGAATGGGAGGAGAGGAAGGAAAGAGGCAGGTGGTAACTGGAGAAATATTTAGGAAAAGGGGAGATTTTTTTGGCTTGTTTTCTTGATTTTGTTTCTGAAGATGAGAGTGATTTTGTTTCTGAAGATGAGGCTATTTATGCTGAGGGGAAGAAACTGTTTTTAAAAGGGTTTAAGATAGAGGAGAAAATTCTCTCCAGAATCTCATCGATGGTCATGTCTTCAGTGACCACTTAAGCTATTATTCCCGGTCCCCTCCTTCAAAATCCATATTCTCAACTACCAACCTGACTTTAGCCTTACCTGTAATATCTTAATTTCTTAAATGGAGAATCCATTAGTGTAGTTAATGAATAATTGGAAATTAATTAAAAACCCCCAATTCAGGAGGGAGGCAAGCTCTTCTAAAGGATGAGGTCCAGAGCATAGGGGATACAAAGTTTAGTCTTGGATAGAGAGGAGTCAATGCGGTATTGATGAATAAAGAGAGAAGAAAACTAACATACAAAATACAACAAAAGATAGCATCTTTCTGTGGGAAGCAAAATGCACCTCCTTTCACACGCTGGGCACCAGTGGGAATGCCTTTCTCTAACCTTGGCAGGTTGGGGGAGGTTGCTTCTCAGGTTTCCATGAAAGGAAATGTGACTGGGTCCCATGTCCCACCTATTGGTCAGTTAAATTTGGGGAAACTGGTCCTTTATAGCCATCTCTGGTAATTCATTGTGCTAAATGGTGTGAAGCCTCTTCTGAGCTGAGCCGAGAGAAGATGCTAGCAGGTGAGGCTTGCCTTGATGGGCTGACTGACAGGGTCGTAATGCATGGGTGAGTCTACTTGGCCTAAAAGACTAGGAACAAAGTGAGCAAATTAGAGTGGGGATCATCTGCTGAGAGTCACGGAGTGTGGAACAGAGAGGGGCTGAGGATGGTGTGTCAAGGAAGTTGCTAAAAGAATTACCTAATAGCATCAAAGCACCAAGTGAAGTTCTTAACCCTTCTCTCCATATGTAAAAGGGAGATAAGGAATGATTTCCTGTTTCATTTTACCTAAAATATCACCACTTCTTTCACTCACTAGTACTACTGCAAAATGATTATGTGTCTGAATTTTCCCAGAGACTCATGCATTTCAAACAGCTGGCCTGTAATATCAGGGATTCAGGAACAGTCAATATTTGTACAGCCTTGTGTTACTTAAGGTTGCAAATCATTGCCTCTCAGAAGAATACAAGCAGTTTCCTAATCTCTGAATGGGCTTATTTTTTTCTTATTGCAGACTTTATCTTAGTCTTCTGTTGAGAAAGAAGCTAAAGTGGAAAGGCCCCCTTGACTTAGTGATTAAGAACACACTTTCTGGAGAGAGACTCTCGGAGTGTGAATCCTGATTTCACTATTATAGCCCTGGGATCTTGCAAGCCACTCAGCTTCTTTGGGTCTCAGTTTCCTCATCCTGCATAATGTGAATAATAATAGCATGGGCCCCATCGCATTGTTGTGGGAATAAAATGACATAATCTAGACAAAGTGCCTTGCACAGTGCCAGGATCTAGTAAACACTGAATGTATCCTGGCTGTATGTAACATGTGTATTATTAATGTTAAAAGATGCTGGGTAGTCTATGAATTACTAAAAAATAAATCAGAAGTTTAGAGCTTGAGAGAAGAGATGCTTGAGATCATTTATATGAGGATGGTAAATATCTAGCTTATTTTCCACCGGCAACACACAGCAGATATCTCTAATCAATCCTGAAATTCTTTCCTGCAGAACTCAATTAGGAGTTCAGAATCCTCCAACCTGATATTTTATGTGATCGCTACCAACTGATTAGAGTTGACCCTTAAAATGAAACCCATTTGCCACCCCTAGTTGTACTCAACAGGTGAGGAAGTGACCTTCCTAGTGTGACCCAGGTGTTTAGTGTCAGAGCCTGGACAAAAATAGAGCCTCTTCTTGCGTTGTTGACTATAGCCATCATTGTATAATTTACAGCCTTATATAATACAAAATCTTAAAAGGATCTAAAGAACCTCTTTGAAGGAAAAGAGCAGTTGGAAGAAAATTTGGGGGCTGAAGGAAATGGGAAATGGGAAGTTATTATTGTCTATACTTGAACTCTTTTCAAACTTCATTATTGGTTGCAGTTTGGATAATCGAAAAAATTAAGGTGACTGCAGAAACCATACATTCTGCACCATTCCAAGAAACTTTGTTTACTAATTCAACAAACATATATTTGGTAGAAATGAGATTTCATGGAGAAAGAGGTTCCTCTCTATCCTGGACAGAGAGAAAGAGAAAGAATTCCTACAAGAGAGATATGGACAAAACTGGGTACATCAGTAATGTTCATTTCAGTAAAGGCATGTACAGGGTACCATGCGGAACAAAGTGGTCAGTTCTACGCAGGGGAATGGGAATCAGGAAGACTGTTTGACCTGAAACTTCAAGGAAAAACTAACCTCATAACCAAGAGATCCTGGAAAATGTTAGCAACCGTTACTGGCAAGACAGAAGTTACATTTTTAGGTGATGAAATATTTGTGGACTTGAATTTACTTTGTTAAAAGTGACTCGTAATAGTCCATGTGGTTTTGTTAAGGAGAGGTCATAGTGACTGCTGCTGCCTGCCGTAAGACTAATATCACAAAGCAATGTTTGCCACGCTCACATCTTCAGGAGCAGATTTTTTTGCATATTTGCCTGAGGGGCAAATACACTTCCTAGTCTAACTGACTCTCCTTGCGTGTCTGTAGGGCTGATGTCAAGGAGTTCACAATCTGACACAGCGTGGTGTCGGGGTTCACATAGGTTTGAACCCTGTAGGCTCAAACCTGCAAGACCAAACTGATGCTTTACCCTGTTTGACGTCATGGTCTTAAAATCAAATTTGCTTACCCTCATTCTTTCATTGTTAAACACTCTCTGGTTATTGTTCTGCTGTTTACATAAGGGAAGAAGATAAAGAGCCTCTATCCTGAAAATCCTGGTCTATAAACAAACTCATGGTGGCTGCAGACCAGCCATCCAGATGCCCTTGGTCAACTGGTGGACAATGAAACCTAGGGCCAAGTAGGTTACCCAACCTGTTAAGGCTAAAATTGTTGGACTGACTTCTAAAAGTGTTTTTCCATTCTCTTTGCCAGGGATAAGGGGAAATGCATTCATTTAGAGAGGTCGAGAAAATCAAGCTTGCCTAGAGCTTCATGGCTAATGAAAGGCTCTACCCCAATGTGGACCATGGCCAAATATCATTGACCCAAATCCTATGCTGAATCAACACCACTGAGGGATGCTGACCTAGCTTCCACGTGGCCTTTACTTTCTCCTTTTACATTTGGATTTAGGTTGCTGCAGATGCCAAGAGACAAAGGTTCCTCTGGGTCAAAGACTTGGTGTGAAATGTGCAATCACTCCATTAGGAGCCATTTACATGAAATTTGAGGCTGAGCCTGGGATGCCCTTGGATAGTATCAGATGTAGATTGGACTCTTTCAGAGGAAATTTAGCTAAGACAAGTGTCAGTTTTACCCAGGGGTAGCTCTGAGTGCTTGAGACCACCATGGGGTTGGGGGCAAGATTGGAAGTTAAGATAGATTAGGAGGAATGGCGCATTTCAGGGTACAGTATGAGGGAGGGGGCAGGAGTGGACAGAGGTGCATGGATACTGTGAGCAGGACAACAGTCTAGAGTCCCTTCAAGTGTTGTTGAACACTTATTTGGAGGAACAGCCTGCCTCGGGGAAGAGCAATGAGGCAGGTCTGTCACCACCTAAAGCCTCTCCTCTCTATTCTGGGCAACGCAGATGTGCATCCAAATTTTTTTTTTTTTTTTTTTTTTTTCGGTACGCGGGCCTCTCACTGCTGTGGCCTCTCCCGTTGCGGAGCACAGGCTCCGGACGCGCAGGCTCGGCGGCCATGGCTCACGGGCCCAGCCGCTCCTCGGCATGTGGGATCTTCCCGGACCGGGGCACGAACCCGTGTCCCCTGCATTGGCAGGCGGACTCTCAACCACTGCGCCACCAGGAAAGCCCTGCATCCAAATTTGTAGACCCCTCTCAGCAAAACAAAACTCTAAGGCAGCCGAGGTATTTACTGCCTGTTGTTACCAGAGCACACCTCTTGGGGCTCTACATCCTACATCAAGCAGTTTATAACGACATACAGTACAATGCTGCAGTAACTAAAATGTTCTCCGCATCACTGCGTTTCTGGTGGGCCTTCAGTACCTTGTATAAAGGGTTGCCCTGGGGGGACGACTGGCTGGCAATTCCTATTAGAGAGAAGCAGTAGTGCCCAGGAAGAAAAGCCAGGATGGTTGCTCTGAGCCCGCATGCTGGCCCAGCTGCCAGAGAGGAGGGGTCTCTGAGGCCCCTTTCATCCAGCTGAGCATGGGTGGGCAGGGCTGAGAGCTGAGTCCTGAGAACAGAAGAGCAGCCAGGAGGCTGAAGCAGCCAACTCTGGCTGCAGGGCTGGGCTCACCAAACGATGGTCCTATTGTGCTAAGTGTCCTGAAGTAGAACATCTTAAAACGTGATAAAAATATAATTTTTAAAGAAATATGAGTCTCAGTATTCAGAGCTTCTCATATTAGTGACAAACTCTTCTGTGTTCCATTTTGGCCTTTGACCTCATGCCACTTTTCTATGTTCCTGACTCTCTCTCCTCTGTTTATTCAACACATTCATACAGCATCTAATTTGTTTAGGCACAGTTCTAGGCACTGGAGGTGAGACCAACTCTCCGCTCTCTTGGATACTATGTTCTAGTGGAGGAACAGACAAAAACAAAGACATAAGTATATACTACATATATTATGTTACACCATACCACATCACACTGTATCATATCATATCACACCACATCACATCATATCATATCATATACACAGTTTTTAAAAAGGTGGTGCTGAGTCTCTCCTCCTCTGGGGAGGAGAGAAGGAGGGGTCAGAGAGAGGTGTCTCTTGCACATTGCACCTTCTCTGGCCTAGAGCATGAATTTCCTCCTATGGATGAAAACTTGGGCTGGGGAATAAGTGTTCCCTTCAATAGGAGCAACACAGGAGGCAGGAAATGTGGGTGGGTCCCGTGAGTGATACTTCTGCCCTAGGCAAGGGGCACTGCCGTGTTCATATTCCCTGAGGCTGACTTGACGGATGCTGGAGAGTCCATTTCTTGAGTGTGGCTGGGTGGCAGAGAACCATGTCAGTAGTCAGGGCCAGCTCATGCTCTGGGCTTCCCATCCCGCTCTGACTGCTTCTCTATCTGTTCACCTGAATACCAGTTGTAGCAAGGTGGTGGAGGTTCTCTGCCGTCAGGGATGACAATGTGCTAGACAGCAGAGCCATCCTTATGGTTAGTGAAATGACAATGATCCTGGCCCTGTGCTCAGCCAGAGGGACTTCATCCCTGGTAACCTGGCTGGTGATGACAGGGGGGATTCAGGGCCAGAGGGCCAGAGAGAGAAGGTGAGGGGTGCGAGCAAGTCTAGGTGGTGTTGGCACACAGTAAAGGGCATGGGGAGTGACTACTAATGGGTGTGCAGTTACTTTTTGGGATGAGAAAATGGTCTGGAATTAGAGAGGGCTGTTGGTTGGATGTATTAAAAACCATCCATAAAGGGTGAATTTCATGGTGTGTGAACTATATCTAATTTTTTTTACATTTTATTTTATTTATTTATTTTTAAAAATTTTATTGGAGTATAGTTGATTTATGATTTTGTGTTAGTTTCAGGTGTACAACAAAGAGACTCAGTTATACGTATAGTGTGACTGTTTCTTAATTAACAAAAACAACTTCACATTCAGTAGAAAGAGGGGAGGAGACCTGGTCTCCTGACTTCAGCTTTTATGTTCTTCCCATCAGGCTGCAGCCACCTCTTAATTATATTATTATGTTACCTTATTTTCCATCAAAGGAAAACATCATAAATTCAAAATCATCTGACCAATTCTGCCCCAGGGTTGCCAGGGACTTTTAGTTCCACTTTTGCTATAAGCAAAGTCATTTAATCCCAGTTCACGCAAAAATAAAAGCAGTGCACTAACAGGAAGTCACGGCCAACCCCTGTACACGACAGCACAAGCATGAATTACCATAAGAACAGCACGTTTCTGAATCACTGGTGTGATGAGTAAGTGGAAAAAAGGCAAATGGGGTCACAGTATTGCTGGAGGTGAGGGCTGAATTACGTTTCCTAAACTGTTGAATTCTGGAGAGGCCTGGGGTGGGGCTATGATTAAAATCAGTAACCCCGTATTCTAAACACAAACTGACAGCACCGGCTTGACAGGAGACAGAAAGGTAGCACACTGTGCAGAAGGTGAAAGCTTTTTGGGGAGAATGAAAGGGTCTTCCCACTGCTTCCTACAACCATAGTAACACCTAGAATCCAGCGGGGGTGGGGAGCCTCACAACCATCACCCCTCGACTTACTGGGAAATTCAGCAAAGGATTATCCCACTTATGCCACTTACACCTTTAAGACCTAAGGGATGTCACATGCCCTTCCTGAGCCTCAGTTTCCTTATCTGTAGGGTGGGGATATTAATTGCTCATCCCTGGTAAGGTTGATATGAGGGTTAAATGAGATACTGTCTGTGCACCCTGCCTGCACACAGTAAGATGTCAAAAATAAGGTAGCTCTTCTTGGCTAGGAGGTAGCTGAGGAGGTATTGTGGCCTGATTTAACAGACAGAGAAACTGCAGCCAGAAAGAGTGATTCACAGCTTTTCAGGGACAGAACTGAATAAATTCCTGTTTTATGACCTAGCCTAACAAGACTGCCCATGTTATCTTAAAGGTAATATACAAAAAAGGTATAACAGAAGCAAAGCAGAACATGGAGCCTCCCAGAGCCACTCCCCAGAGAACTCATGTTGTAAACTGTCCTCTGCCTTGTCTTTTGAAATCACAAGTCAGCTCAAGACATACTACCCAGAAGGCTCACAAATCAAGTTAGTTCCCCTCTCCTTTCAGGAGAAATTCTAGGCTCCCTTCTGGGACATTTGAGGCCCTTCAGAGATGGGCCCAGCTCCACTGCCTGGCCTTCCCTCGGGCTGCTCCTTCCCTGGGTCAGCTCTTGGCGTTTCTGTGCCATGTGGGTTACCCTACATGCCTTAGCACCGGCCAGGGCCTCTGCCCAGATCACCCCTTCATCTCCCGCTCACCCGTGAAGGTCCATTTTGAATGCTGCTGCCCCGAGAAGCTTCTTCACTCACTGGGCTCTCATCAGTTTCTCCAACTCCCGTGCCCACATGGCTTCGATGCATCAGTGACTCCTTACACCCAAGGACTAGGGCCTGAAACCCCTGGGATGGGATAGGATGGGACAATTTTGCTGTTAAATAACTTAAGGCCTTAAGTGAAATGTAGAATTGGAGACACTGAGGTCACAGATCTATATGACACCCTTATCTTAATTTTTATGGTTAACTAACCAAAATAACAAGAAGTAATATTATTACTAAACCATCGGTAATATTTTTGCACATATGAAGTAATAATTCCTTAGAAATGTTTCAGAATCTACCTCTATTGCAGTTTCAGTGAGAAGCTTGTGTATGCATTTACTTTACACGCATGCCTAGAGATATTTTGTTTTTCTCGTCTGATTTTATGACTTGAAACTGGTGATTCTTGTCATCCACCAGAAGAAATCCACTTAAATGCCAGCTTTAACTCTCTTCCTTCTCATGAATGGGGGAATGTGGTTTAAATGCTAGGGTTTACTTTCCTTGTCATTCTTAGTCTCTCCCCAGGAGGCATTGTAAATACCTTTGCTCCTGCCCTGCCATATGGACTATACTTCTTTTTTTCTCCAGCAACCTTTTTCCCCCTAATTATATCCAAAGGAGTGACATGTGATATTCTGGGTGCTGAGAAAGTGTGTAGAAGCAAATAATGCAAATACCAAAATTTGGCAAAAAGAGAATGCGTCACTAGGATGTAATTACTTTAACTATCTTACTTGGGGGCAAGATATAGATTTCCTAATAAAAGTTCATCCAATGGATGAATGAATGAATAAATTTGTAAAGATAGAGGCAGGACGAATAAAGTGCAGCGTGAACTTAGGCTTGAAGAACTAGAATAATGACTGTTTTTATTTGGTTCAGAGCAGGAAGAACTACAAACGCATGAGCCTATTGTTTGGGGTAGATGATGTCATGTTTACAGATGACAACGAGAAAATGCAACTGTTTTTTAACTTTGCCATTGTATCAAGGTTAATGATCAACACAGTGAACAACATGGAGACCAGGAAATGGAAGCCCAAGATAGGGGAAGGAATGGGGAAAAAAAAAAACCTAACTGTTTTGAATAAGTTCATATCCTCATTTACCCGCAAATTGTGGGTAAATGGACTAGAATGCCTGTCAGTCATCTCTGAGGAATTATGGAAAACAGGAAAGTACTAAAAGACTGAAGGTCAGAAAACAGTGCCCTAATTGTCAAAAAAGGAAAGAAGGTGGAATCTAGAAACTCTCTAGGTAATTGTTAAATGAATGTTTTGTGAATTCTTAGTAGAAATTCACCAAGAGACAGCAGTGGCTCGCTGTAAATCATGCTCAGTGATCATTTCCCCTTTCAAAAGAACTATTGGCCAGTCAGATTGGGGGTGTGCAACAGGTATGGTGTATCTGGATTGTAAGTAGGCATTAAATGGACAAGATGAAGAAATGCTGATTGAGTTATGAGAGAGTTAATCTGTGACTTTTTTGAAAGATGGATCCTAAGGCATTATTGATTGAAGAATGAGTGACAGACTGGAAGAAGGTTTCTAAATACACTCTGTAGAGCTTTGGTCTTGAACAGTCACGTTAAATGTTCATATCAATGACTCGGGTGCACACAGTATGTCTTATCAAATTTGAGGTTTATATAAAGATAAATGATAGTGAGTTTAACAGTAGAATTAGGACCCAAAATAATTTCAGCAAGGTGGAACAGCAGCCTGATGTCAACAAAGTGGAATGTCATGGATGGAAATGTAAAGTTTTGCATCGATTGATGAGTGGCTCTGTGAGAGCCAACAGTACGTTCTGGATACCAGAAAACTGAATACAAGCCTTGGAATCTTGTTGGAAGTATTTGTATCCAATAACCAGAAAATAATTGATAATATATTTTTTTAAAATAGGAATATGGTGTTTGGGTGAAAAATATTCCATCCTTCGTTTGCAGGGCAAACAACGTCTGGAGCACAGGGTTCAGTTTTGGGTGCTGAAAGTTAAAAGGGACTTTGATACACTGGAGGATATCCCAGAAGAGACACTGGGATGTCCCGGGGTCCTGAAAACACCCTACGAGGGAATACTGAAGGTCCCGGGAATGCTTAGCTTCTAAAGGAGAAGACCTATGGGAAAATAAAGAGTCATTTTCATAAATCTAGGTAAGAAGGTCAGGACTACAGATGAGTGAGAACGTTAGTGTGGTCTTTCTGATGGTGAGAGTTGTCTGGCAGTGGAAAGAGGTAGTAAGCTCCCTGTCACTGGAGCTATCAGATCAACAGGGCTGAAGAACCCCTTACAGATGATATGGCTAAGTGATTTCCTGGACTGAATAGGGGTTGTGCTCTGTGGCCTCTAAGGGGCACCAGGGCCAGGCTCTATAGACAGGGAGTCGTCTCCCACACAGGCTGAATGGGCCCCAGCCATGGGGGAGGAAGTCAGCAGAGAAAGCTGGGAAGACAGACTTCTTGGGCTCCAGGCCCTCTCCTCACCGTAGGTGCTGTCCCGCCATGGGCGGGCCTCTTAGTTCCCACGGATTTCTGGGGTGCTGACAGTTTTGTTCACTGTGTATTTCTTGTACCCTTAGCTGTCTTCTTTGGCTATCGGGAGTCCAGTGGAGGTGGGACCAGAGCAAAAGCGAGTGGGAGCCAGAGGTCATGGGGATGGCCTGGGTCATCTTATGGGTGGAATGGATGGGATGCGCAGGTGGTGTGCTGACCTAAAGGACCAATAGTGGGGCAGCCATCGGCAGGGGGTGACTGCTGCCCATGGGCTGGCAGAGCCTGATCTGTGTTGCCGTGTGAGGGTGATGGTAATGGAAAGAATGAGACGTGAGGGAACTGCAAGGTCTCCTTGATAGCCAGACAAGAAAGACGAGATAATGCCCAGGAGTGGGGACAGTGATGAGTGTTCACGAGCTTTAAAGTCAGAGAGCCTCAGGGTGGAATCCTGGCACTGCCACTAGTCAACTGTGTGTCCCTGGGCAAGTCATTTAACTCCTTGAGCCTCTCTTTCCTCTCCAGTCTGAAGGGCAGAGTAATACCAACTGCCATGTTGTCAGGACAGTCGTGGATTCTCAGGTGCCTGATGGGAAGCATGTGCCTGGCACAAAGGGAGTCTTGAAAGGAAGTTCATCTACGCTCTTCTCCTTTCCCTGGCTTCTTTGTTCTCCTTTTTTTTCTTTTTCATTTACTTTTCTTAACAACGATAGGCTGGCCGAAGCCAGATGCAGTGCCCCATTTCTAAGCAGGGTTGGGGCAAACACTCCTGTGAAAACCTGACAAAGAGGGTGGGTCCAGGGTTGACAGCTCCATGGCTGGCGGGTCAAAGCCACCAGATGTCCTTCCAGGGCCATTACTTCAATAGAATATTCCCTTGTGCAAGAGATGAAATACCATCTCCAGCAACATGGTGGTTGTACCTAACAACCCCCCTACCCCTCAAGGAAACCACCTGGAGCTCCAGGGATATTAGTTCAAATGAGATGTGTCTGTCTTTCCTATTCACATGGCAAGTTGTGCTTAGACGCTAGCCATCTTCCTTGTGGCGGCAGCCATTTAAGCCAAATTTCTTGCTCTTCCCATGTCCCCTTTCTTTTCAAACTACCCCCATATCCCTCGCCCATCAGACATCTAGGCAACTACTCCACTCTCTTCCACTCATGAACATTGTCCATTTATATTTTTAGTAGTATCTTGGAAAAATGCACCCATCTTTTGAAGAAACAAAACCTGAAATCCAAATGTAAACATGGGGTATCCCTCCAAGCATGAGGGAACATGCCACAACAGCACTGGTGTGTGCTGCATTAATGATGGAAAGCTTCCTTTTCATCATATACAAGCCTTAGGTCTTCCATTTTGGGGGCAATCATAGAGCAAGGCTACTTGTACATGAAGTCATAAAATTGCCCCCCAAAATGAGCAGGACATGGCAAGCTAATAAGAAACGATTGAGAAAAGTAAAGAGAGAAGCTAACTGGATTCTAGGCAGTTTGGGGGTTTCTGGGGACCAGAGTGTAGCCACAGTCTAACCCTGGGGAGCACTAAAACATCAATAAGCCTGGCACTGAGTGTCTGATGGTGAGCTTGGGGCCTGGCTGAGTGTAGGCCCTGAAGTGCTGGTGGGTGGATGTAGGTACATTGTGTATCACTGTTTGACCACCTTCTCTACAAGCCACAGGTTTGACCATTGGCATGTCAGTTGTTAGACAGTATTTTGTTGTTTGTGGTGTTTTTTGGTCTTTTTTAACACAAACTTCTCCAACAGATTTTTTTTCCCTTAAAGTAATGGGTTTTGAAGAGAAAAAAACGTGTGTCAGAAAAGTATAGAATAGAAAATAAATACAAATGTAAGCTGTTTTGTTAATTGCTTTATAACCACAACAAATTAGTACAGAGAATGCCCTGTACAAAGCAGCACAATAGGGACTTCCCTGGTGGTCCAGTGGTAAAGAATCTGCCTTCCAATGCAGGGGACACAGGTTCGATCGCTGGTCAGGGAACTAAGGTCCCACATGCCATGGGGCAACTAAGCTCACATGCCATAACTCCTGAGCCCACGCACCTCAACTAGAGAGCCCACGTGCCACAAACTACAGAGCCCACATGCCCTGGAGCCTGCACGCCACAACTAGAGAGAGAAAACCCACATGCCACAACTAGAGAGAAGCCTGTGCACCACAATGAAAGATCCCACATGCCCCAATGATGATCCCGTGTGCCGCAACTAAGACCCGATGCAGCCAAATAAATTTAAAGAAAACAAAAAAAGCCCAAACCACAATAAAGGTTCGAGGATCGAGCTGTTCTCTTAGGCAAAGCTGAAGATTTCAGTCTCTGGTATTTGGAATTTAGGCTGCAGTCCTTGTGTTTGGATGGATCACTGGGTGTGTGGCACAGTCCATGCTTTTAACCAGATTTGAACAGAAGAATGGCCACGTGGCACAGGTGGAAGTAGATGAAGTGTTGATTTCACGTGTCACATAACTACCTCCCCATGATGCAGTGCCAGGTGGGGTTGTACTCCTTGTCAAACTCTTTCTTGATATCACACTTTTTCCTCTAACCTTCCAACACAAGCTCAGTGACCCTCCTACCAACAGGTCTCCTTAAATTGTTGAAAAGGTACCTCTTTAGGGAAGGAACTCTTGCTCCCCCAGGTATGCCCTGTCTTCTCATGAGCTCAGCTTCCCGAGAGAACTCCAGTTTCCTTCCAACACAGTCCCTGTTTTTTGTTGAGCTAGTTGGAGAGGGTTTCTGTTCTTTTTGCCTGAAGGAAGGGGAGTCTGAACAAAGTGAAAGGTGCCCAGTTGCTTCCTGAGCCTGGGGCGGCGAGAAGATGCCTGTGGGTAGGAGGGAAAATTGGCTTCACTGAGGCAGCACTAGAAAGGCCTTTGCAATAGTTGAGGTGTGGACAGAGGTGGAATTTCTTTATTAATTCCAAGTTTGGTCATCGTTCCTTTGTTCCATGATTAGAAAGTGTAGGTTGACCCTTTAACCACAGGGCTTCATAGCCATCGTTGGAAACGCTTTGCATTTTATTCTCATGTTTACCATGTCTCAGCTCAGCCGAGAGAAAACAGAGCCCATCGGTGACATTAATATTCACATGGTCAAAGAGACACATGAATAATGTTTGGCTCTGGGAGAGAACATACAATAATGATGAGAGAGTTGTGAGTAAATTATTCTGACAGTGACTTAGTCATTCTGCTGCCCCACATGAATCACTTGTAGAGGCCAAACAAGTATTAATACAGATATGTGTCCCAAACAGAGGGACAGATTTGACATTCTGTAATAGCTCTCTTTGTCATTTATGGTCCAAAACAAATGAGCTTTGGAACATGTTATTTTATTGCTGAAATCAATCAAGGCTGGCCTCAGGCCAGTGCTTAGAATAGCTGTTGCAACTGTCTGGCAGATGGAGAGATTGCTGCCCCAGGCCTTCTGGGCTTGCCCTTCTGTTGGCCCAAACTCAAAACCGGCCCCCAACCCCCCACCTTCCGCTCCAGTCCACAGTGGTTGCATCCCCTCCCCACATTTACTGAGGGGCCCAGCGCAGACCCAGCATGACCACACCTTGGCGTGATGTAACTTGGTTCCCTCTCTTTCTCAAAAACTAAACCAAACCAAACAAACCATGCTTTTTCCATACTCCACAGGACAGGCTGAGTCATAAAAGCCACGGGTCATTTCGAGAATTTTCTCTCCCCTATGGGAAAGGATTTCACGCTTGGCTACATGCTGTTGTCTACCGCTGGCCTTACTGTGGGACACAGGGAGCCTCCCAGGACTCTAGTGTCGTGCTAAGAGCACTGACCGCCAAGGAGCCTGAAATTTCAGGTTCTTGTTGTAGTTGTGCCACTAATGGGCTGTGTGAGCCGGGCAACACCCTGTGCTTCTCTGGGCCTGGTTCCTCCAACTGTATTGGACTCAGCTTGGGCCGGGATTGGGGTCCTGCAGAGATGCTTCGGGGACTCTGCAAACTCTTGAGTCAAATTTCATTAAAAAATGAAAGTGCCTTTAAACAGTAATAAAAGACAACAATCAAACAGATTTATTGTCATTTTAACCATAGGAGGTATAAGCACATTAATTTATAGTTCCATGTGAACTTCTTCTGTGGCCTTGGAAAAATCTTGTTGGAACGTCTCCGCTGAAAAATATATATTTTTTCAATTTTATTTATTTATTTATTTTTGGCTGTGTTGGGTTTTTGTTGCTGCGCACGGGCTTTCTCTAGTTGCTGCTAGCAGGGGGGCTACTCTTCCCTGTGGTGCACGGGCTTCCCATTGCGGTGGCTTCTCTTCTTGCGGAGCATGGGCTCTAGGCGCGTGGGGTTCAGTAGCTGTGGTGTGTGGACTCAGTAGTTGTAGCTCGTGCACTCTAGAGCGCAGGCTCAGTAGTTGTGGTGCACGGGCTTAGTTGCTCTGCGGCATGTGGGATCTTCCCGGACCAGGGATTGAACCCATGTCTCCTGCATTGGCAGGTGGATCCTTAACCACTGCTCCACCAGGGAAGTCCCCTCGGCTGTGCATATATTGAAATCTCTTGTCGATGTGTATTGACCTGGAGTTGTGTATTGACCAGCCACTCCTCACTGGTCTTGTGTGAAAGTCAAGGCTATGCATGTGTCTTAGCACAGCCCCATGGACCATGCTGGATTCAAGGCTGGACCAAGCTCAGATGCATCATTACAGAGTAATTCTCACTTGTGGGATAACTAGTGAATTGCAAACATGTGGCAATGGGAAAATATTATGTTATAGATAATTTAAGCAATTACTGTGCTTTCTGGGTGCTTTTTGCTATATAGGTATTTATGTCTTCAAGCTTTAGGGACAGTTTTCTCAAAGGGTCTCCCAAGATTGCCAGAAGAGCTGTTAAAAGCCTGGGACCATTAACAGTGTGCAGCAGGGTTTCCTTGATACTGAGCAACCTAAACAACAAGTTACTGAAGATGATAGAAAATGTAACTGTCATCTAATGTCCTAATTTGAATACAGTCTCCTGTTCATACATTTTTGGGTTATAATGAGCAAAGCTTATACATTTGCACTGAAATTTTTTATATTAATGAAATAGGATACATTTCTGTTTCATAAATATCAGTATCTAGGGTAAGATTTAATTTGAAAGAAGAGAGATGTTTCCTACTGGAAATGTTTGCAGTCCCCTGGGGTGATGACCCTTCCTATTTCTACTGCCATTCCATCTGCGGCCACCCTTGTATGAGGGGGACGCCTATTTGATGTGATTTGAGGCCACCAGAAAGGTCCTTGCTATTGATGTGGTTTTCTTTACCAAGAGGTAAAGGCTTTCTTTTCTCTGATGAGGCTAAATAGTTATCATGCCATGCTTCTGGAAGGAATGTCCAGAGAAGTAGAAATTCACATGAGGTTGAAAAGATCGACATTAGGACCTTCCCGGAGAGTAGGTTTTGGCTGCTGTGGAATCTCCCAGCTATATAAATGGGGTAAAAAAGGGAGAATTTCAAGGACAGTGGAAACTGGAGTTTTCTGATTTCCCCAGTGGTTTTGACAAGAGAATTTTTGTTCTAACTCTAGAGAAAATAATTTTCTGATGATTGGGGTGGGGGGCTCAGTATTCATAAAGTACCAACTATGAACTCACTGTGGTAGGAGACATTCTTACCTGTGTGATCTCTTTAATTCTCACAACAACAACTTTGCAAGGTAGTTACTATTACTTCCAAATTACAGGTGAGGAAATTGAGATGTTGAGAGAGCAAATAATTTGCTCCAAGGGGTCTGCCTGGTAAAAGGCAAAACGGGACTGAAAAGCCTGGTGTTTCCTTCACGTTCCACGTCAGGGCAGAGGCTAGAGGCTGTAGCCTTTCTTCCCTTTGCTATAAATAGGAGGGGAATGTGCTTCCATGACATTGGAGATTTGTGAACATGGCCAAGATGGTAGCCACCAGATGAAGCTGGAGGGCAGCTGGGGACGCACTGTAGGAATGAATATGTTGGTACTGGGGTTTCGCCTTTGCAGGGAATCACACGGCAATCTGAGTTGAGTCATTTCTCCTGGTTTCAGCTGGAAGAAGTATAGATTAAGCTCGCGGCAAGGGAGAACTGAGGGAGAAAGCAGGATGAGCGTGAGTCTCTGAACTTATCCTCTTGGGACTTCATATTTGTTACTGATTAATAAGTCATAACAAGTCTTTCTTGCCTCCAGCTGATTCTAGTTACTGATTTAACCAGGGCATGGTAATGTGGCTGCTATTCTGTGCACGAGGCTTTTAAAGATGTCACTTTCATCCACTGGCCCGGAGCTGCTAGTGGGCAAAGGCTGTCCTATTCAGCACCCTCCCCACCCAAGCCCCTGGCACACCAGCTCTCAAGCTCAGTGACCCCCTGCAGAGATGGGGCCCAGAAAAATGCACTGGAAAACAAAATCTCCACTGCTAATTTTGTCATGTAATCAGGGTTGAGACTCACTCACCTAGTACCTAATAGGTGGTCAATTTATTTTTCTTGAGCAATTTAGTAAATGAAGATTGAAGGTCGCAGTGACCATGGAAATGAGCCACAGATCTCCTGCCAGCAGGGGGATATTTAACTGACGGCCCCAGCTGCAGCCTCTTTGAATCCACCATGGTGTTTGCACAAGGCCAAGCTTCCTGTGGGCTGTTTCCAGCCAAGGACAGAACATGGTGGGGATATTCATGGAGTCCCATTGCTGTGAGATGCATGGCTCCTCTAATGGGCAACTTTGGCTTGAGGACACCCTACCTGTCTGTTACAGAGTGAATTGTGTCCCCCCAAATTCATGTGTTGAAGTCCTAACCCCAGTACCTCAGAATGTGACTTCTTAAGAGGTAATTAAATTAAAATGAGATCATGATGGTGGGCCCTAACCCAATATGACTGGTGTTCTTATCAGAAGAGGAGATTAGGGAACAGGACTATAATGCCCTGCCCAAGATTTCTACAATTCCTGGGTAGGTTCTTCTATACTCATGGCAGTTATTTTAGGGTAGCACAACATCTATTCACCCTATTTCTAGTGACAGTATTTTTGGTCTTTCCTCTCTTCTCCCTTTATTAGTCTGTATAGTGGAATGGGACCTACCTCCAAAATTCAGGGTTGGAGTACCTGTCCCATATCCAAGACCTCCTGGCCACCACCTTTGGCTCTGGGATGGGCACGAGACTCAGTCCGAATTCATGATATTCAATTAGTCTTTTGTTGAAACTTTTGGGAAAGAGATGTAGGTGTGAGGTCTGATAAAGTATTAAAAGTGTCCAAGGGATTGCAGCACCGTGTGACCTAGTTCAGAGAGAGGGAGAAAACTTGGCTAAATTCAGCCTTCTTTGCTCCTTCGTAATATGTGGGAAAAGGGAATTCATGTTCCATTGTTCAATTGAAAGACATCAAGATTTCTACCAAAGGAAAGAAGACACCAGAAAGGGAAATGAGGAGGATGAATAAAAAACTGAATTTGACTCTCTTAAAAAGGGGAAAACATCCAGCTTCTTGACCTTTAAGAGTAAATAATGAGCCCAGCCAAGGGCGAGACAAGCCAGTCTCTTTATAGCAAAAAAGGTTCATAAACCTTAACCCAGTGACCCATCTATTTCGAGTCACATTTCATACATAGAATGTTTGAGTTGGGAGGGCCCTTCTTATGAGGCAAGGCTTGGAAATACTAGGATTTCATTACTAAAAAATAAAGTTCATATTCAATAGGAGTCTGGCTTGTAATCTTTCACTTTTTTTTTTTTTTTTTTTTTTGCGGTACACGGGCCTCTCACTGTTGTGGCCTCTCCCGTTGTGGAGCACAGGCTCCGGACACGCAGGCTCAGCGGCCGTGGCTCAGGGGCCTAGCCGCTCCGCGGCATGTGGGATCCTCCCGGACCGGGACACGAACCCGTGTCCCCTGTATCGGCAGGCGGACTCTCAACCACTGCGCCACCAGGGAAGCCCTGGCTTGTAATTTTTATTAATCTTGCTTCTCAAACCTCTCACAACACCAAGAATCCCTATATATAAATAGAGACAGAGAGAGAGAGAGAGAGAGAGAGAGAGAGAGAAAGAGAAAGCACAAAAACTCATGACAGAATTAGTCATTCAGCCTTTTGATCTCCCACACTACTTTGCCCATTCCATATTCATGAGAGCTCTTTTTTTAGTCTATGTCAGTGTGTTTATGGACCTATCTCCTCCTCCACTAGACTTCAAAGTCCTTCAAAAGTTCTTTTTATATTGCATGTTCCCCAACAATGCCTGGCCACATAACGGGCTCTCAAAATAAGCAAGACAGACTTAAAATCTCAGTTCTTTCATTGGCTGACTAGATATCCTTGGAGAAATTATTTTAACCTTTATGTAAGCTCTCAGCACATGCTTGGTGCAGAATATATGCTCTTCCCTCTGAATGAATGAAGCTGAGGAAAAAACTGATGATTCCCAGAAAACTATTAAGGATATGTGTGACAAGAATCCATGACTTTTGCACTCTTGGCCCAAGAGTCTTACCTGCGAATCTTTCTTCAGTTAAGAGGAAGCCATTGCAGGAACTCATCTCCCAAATCCAGCTTTTTCATGTTTGACAGGAGAGCTGTAACACATAGCAACTCCTCGCCATGGTGGATAGAATGCTATACAGAAGGAACCATGTGGCTGGGATTTATGCACAGCTGATTAAATATTTGAGCAACTCATTTTATAATGTGACTTCACTAAGTGCGTACTTATCGCACCAAACCTATTGGCAATTAGGGGGCTCAGAAATCACCTTGAATGCAAAGGCAAATCCTTCACTGCTTAAAACAGAAAAATCACTAACACTCTCCTGGTGGATGCAAATAGAGATGTTGGGACATATGCCATTTTTAATGACTCAGCCAGAGACAAGTCCTTGTCAATGGGACTCCTCCAAGCTTGCCCAAATGTTACATGACAAGCAGTTGTAAAGTGTGATTTAGAACTTGTATTCTTGTAGTAAAACCCAGTGAATGTAGCTAAGGTTGGGGTTTACATTCATGTTAAGCCCCTGGCGAGCAATAACTTTCTTTTGAGTTGTCCGTGGCTGCTTGACTTCCTCTGACATCAAAGAATTAGGCAGACTTCCTTCTAAACACATTTTTAAAAAAGAATGCATAGAATAGAAAACATCAGCATCCTTCACATGTAGTAAGAGTAGGAATGTTCCATGTAGTATTTATTTTAGTTTTCATGCATGAAATATATTATGATATAAATGTATTATTTATTGTGGGTCATGATAAGAAAAAAAAATTGAAAGCCACTGGGTTTGACAATACAGGATCTTAGGTCCCCGACCAGGGATTGAACCCGTCTCCACTGCAGTGGAAGTGTGGAGTCTTAACCACTGGGTCGCCAGGGAAGTCCCAGGACTCTTCTGTTTTTAAGATGGTTTTACCAAATATTTGTTTTCAGCTAGTGCCACAAATCTTTCAGTGAAAATTAAATACTGTCACAGATCATTTTGGTAATAACACCTACTATTTGTTGGATACCCACTATATCCCTGACATTGTAGTAGAAGTTGCTTCCCATAACTTATTTGCAAGGTAAGCTTTAATATTCCTATTTTAGCACTGAGGAATCTAAGGTTTAAAACTATTCATTGGTGTGCCCACCATAACACCACTTGCAAATATCTCACTTTAGGACTCACCTCCTTTTACTTATGCATAGCATTTTAATGAAAAAATAATAAAAGAATAGTTAAAGTGCTCCAAAAATCTGTTAATTTGGGTTTGGAAGAGATCTGAAACTCTTTGGATGCAGTTGTTTGGGAATTTGCCCTGCACACACAAAATCTGGATCTATTGGGAGAATACTGGGAAAGAGAGAGGCAAAAGAATGGATGTCCAGCTGCCTACGCTTCCTAGAAACCGACTCAGATGATCTAAGGAAGATAAAAATAGAAGACACTCTGCATCAACTCTGAAACCACAGAAAGTGTCCTCTGTATTGTCAGCTTGGAGGAATTTCTGTCACATGTAATCATCCAGGGCCAAGTCACAGCTCTGTTTACTGAGAAAGTAGTACTAAGTCATGGAAAATCCTAGTAGTATCCCTGGTCCCTGGCTCAGACATCCTTAAATTTAGAGGGTTGATAAACTGTCATCTCTAGCTCTAATCTCTCTTACTCTTCCTCCCAGATCTTCTTCTTCCAATGCTTATCAACATATGCAAAGAGATACCAGGGTGGGTTTGCCTCTCCTGAGCTTGCTTGTTCTTAGACCACTTTCTTCTGTTGGCTCCTTGCTTTCCCAACACCTGTGTAATTTTTTTCCTTGCCTTAAAGTCCTGTGATTTTAAGTACTCAGGGTTGTTTCTGTTTTCCTGGTTAGACCCTGACTGAATCAGTGGGGTGGGTGGGGCACTGGCCCACCGCCATTCTCTGAATCCCAGTTTGGTTAAGCTGGAAATCCTTGCTACATGTTTACCTGAAGACAAATAAGTATGGCCGAGTGAGTGGGTAAACAATCAAGTGTCTCAGAAACTACCGACATGCAGGTGAGATGGAGAATGCAGGCTCTGGATCTCAGGTAACCTATTTCTTACTTGTTTTTAAATTTTTTTTTTTAATTAGAGGCTTCCCTGGTGGCACAGTGGTTAAGAATCCACCTGCCAATGCAGGGGACACGGGTTCGATCCCTGGTCTGGGAAGATCCCACATGCTGCGGAGCTATTTATTTATTCACTCATTCATTCATTCATTCATTCATTTATGGCTGCATTGGGTCTTTGTTGCTGTGTGCGGGCTTTCTCTAGTTGCGGCGATCGGGGCCTACTCTTCATTGTGGTGCGCGGGCTTCTCATTGTGGTGGCTTCTCGTTGCGGAGCATGGGCTCTAGGCGTGCAGGCTTAGTAGTTGTGGCACAAGGGCTCAGTAGTTGTGGCTCATGGGCTCTAGAGCGCAGGTTCAGTAGTTGTGGCGCATGGGTTTAGTTGTTCCGCGGCATGTGGGATCTTCCCAGACCAGGGATCGAACCCGTGTCCCCTGCATTGGCAGGCAGATTTTAACCACTGCACCACCAGGGAAGTCCTTAGGTAACCTATTTCTAAAGCAGCATCATGACTGCTCTCCAGGTCCAACTTTGCAGTAGACTCCCATCTACTGCCTGGAGCACTAGCTGGACCTCGCTAACCATGGGGAAGGAAGGAAGTGCTCTACCACCACCTCCACTGCCCCATACTTAATTCCCGTCCAGTGACAGTGGGCCAAATAAAGGTCTTGCCTGGTTGTAAGAAGGACAAGGATCCAAGATACTCTGGGATTTCCAGCCAAAGTGTATTCTTCACCTGGCCTTGGCAGTTCATATCTTTAGATTTTATAGCAAATAAAATAGGTCCTGAGGGCTTCCCTGGTGGCGCAGTGGATAGGAGTCTGCCTGACAATGCAGGGGACACAGGTTCGATCCCTGGTCTGGGAGGATCCCACATGCTGCGGAGCAACTAAGCCCGTGTGCCACAACTACTGAGCCTGCGCTCTAGAGTCCACGAGCCACAACTACTGAGCCTGCGCGCCTAGAGCCCATGCTCCACAACAAGAGAAGCCACCGCAATGAGAAGCCCGTGAACCGCAACTAAGAGTAGCCCCCACTCACTGCAACTAGAGAAAGCCTGCATGCAGCAATGAAGACCCAACACAGCCAAAAATTAAAAAAAATTAAGAACTCTTTTAAATAGGTCCTGAAATAAAATTCATAAATAATAAGACCTACCTATACTTATAACTTTAAAAAAGTAATATAATATCACAACTATACTAGAGAAATAAATGTAATAATGATAAAATTTATTTCAACATTGAAATGGTAAGGAACAATTTCACTAAAAGACATAGTGAATTGGTCAGATGGTTGCACCTATGCTTGATAAATGAGTCAGGCTTTAAGAGAAGGAAACAGATAAGATACCACCCAATATATAAGATATAAGGGAGAATGAAAGAGCAATAGTAGCTGGGCAGGACGCTGAAGGAGGAACTAGTGTGAGGATACATAGTAGGAGACCAGAGTCATTTGTCTGTGATAAGAGAAAGCAGGAGGTAACCTTAACTGAAGTAGGGATAACATGCCAAGATAAACTACATACTAATATAGTGCAGAAAATGAGGAAGTGTGACACCATCTCCCTAATAAGCTGGGACTTATTCATAAACGTAGTATCAATTGTTGCTTTTGTTATGAGATGAACTGAGGAGGGACAGAGTTTTATGGAAACCTTCCTATTTTGAAATCCTGCCACATGGTGAGTTGTTTTGGTTTTTTTTGGTTTTTTTTGCGGTATGCGGGCCTCTCACTGTTGTGGCCTCTCCTGTTGTGGAGCACAGGCTCCAGATGCGCAGGCTCAGCGGCCACGGCTCACGGGCCCAGCCGCTCCGTGGCATGTGGGATCCTCCCGGACCGGGGCACGAACCCGCGCCCCCTGCATCGGCAGGCGGACTCTCAACCACTGCGCCACCAGGGAAGCCCTTTTTTTGTTTTTTATAGATTCCATCTCTAGTATGTGAGAACAACTTTGAGGACGATATACTTCAATAGTGTTGGAGGGTAAAATACTGGAAGAAGAACAGTCATTCAAGGGTAGACATTGAAGGTCCTTGTAGAGTAAGATGGAAAAGAACCCAGGCAACCCTAAATGTATAATTGCAATACTAGGTTTCTTATCATTGTTCTAAAAAATTATAAATAAGTGATAGTAAAACTGTAAATAATAAGAAAAACTTTTATTAAGGAAATTCCATGATGTTTATGCATTTAATATATATCCATATGTTAATAATATTTGGATCTAAATCTGCTTAAGAATCTACTAAATTCTGCAAAAGGGAGTCTCAAATGTCTTCTGTTACATTTTTACATGAGACAATTTTAAGTACAAACTAACACAGGTGTGTGCAGTACAAAGCCAGCAAGTGGAGTGATTCTCCACAGTGATGAACAACTTTTGATATATTTCCAAACAAAACAAAGCACTGATTTGCGTGGTAGTTGTACCCTTGGAAGAATCAGTGTTTCTATTAAAACAAAGCAAAACCTACTTCATGTTGGATGGACCTAGAGTTTGTCATACTGAGTGAAGTAAGTCAGACAGAGAAAGAGAAATATTGTATGATATCACTTATATGTGGAATCTAAAAAGAAATGATACAAATGAACTTATTTACAAAACAGAAACAGACTCACAGACTTAGAGGAAGAACTTATGGCTACCAGGGGGAAGGGTGGAGGGAGGTCTAGTTAGGGAATTGGGGATTGACATGTACACACTGCTATATTTAAAATGGATAACCAACAAGGAACTACTGTGTGTAGCACAGGGAACTCTGCTCAGTATTATGTAACAACCTAAGTGGGAAAAGAAAAAGGATAAAAAACAAACAAAAAACCTACTTCATGTTATATGTAAAAACAGAGGTAGGTTCTAGGCTTGTATAATGATAAAGAGGTTTTTTCAGTATGTGAATACCTGGTGGAACATTCAAACGTCATGCCAGACTTGGGAAAATTCTTCGTTGTCTGGGACTGTCAAATTGCAGGTCATTTAGTATCCCCAGTTTATCCACCACATGTGGACAGTGTTCCTATGATCATCGTGCTGACCAAAAGCCCTTCTTCAAATTACCAAAATGCCCCCTGAGATATATCACCCCATTAAGAACCACTGCTTGAAGCCATGAAATGATCTAATCTGCCTGTTCCCCAGCTGTTCTGTCAAGAGCCCGCCTTCCCTCCCCACGCTGATGCGGGTGCGACCTCAGGGCCTGAGCTGAAGGCTGTTGACCAGTGCCTGCCCGGATGATGTGGCTTTCCTGGGCCGTGACCCAGCTGCTGTGGTTCTGAGCGTCACTAACATCCCACTCTCTCACCTATCCCCTCCTTCTAGAGGCAAGTGGCACAGAGTCCACTGACTGGGATGTGAGCCAGGGAGAGTGAGGAACAGAGGTTTCTATCACGTACCCCACGAGAGGATGAATATTGATTGACTCCTAAACTTTTCACCGCAAGTGTAACAACTGCTTATTCAGCAGGATTCCTCTTGCTGTTCCTCCCACTTGCAGTGATTTAAAGATTCAAGATCTCTTCAAGGTTGAATGCCCATCCATCAATTCCTCTGTCCAGGGCCTTGCTAACCCATACGATGGTGATGATGGTGCCTTCCTGTAAATTACTAATAGGCACCCCCTAGACACTTCTGTAGGAAAATGCCGTAACATGCTGATTTTGTCCTAATAAATCCACAGATCTGTACTGTCTACAGTGTGAATGTTCCCCTCCCCCACCCCCAGTACACAATAGGCTCAAACCTAGAGGCAGTCCTGGACTTTTTGGTCTGTATGATTCAGGCCATAGCCACCTCCTGGTCACTGCTGATTGTAATCATTCTGACTCTGAATTAAATCAGCAAATGCCGGGACTTCCCTGGTGGTCCAGTGGTTAAGACTACACGCTCCCAATGCAGGGGGCCCAGGTTTGATCCCTGGTCGTGGAAGTAGATCCTGAGTGCTGCAATGAAGACCCAGCGCAACCAAATAAATCAATCAGCAAACAACTATTAATCACCTATTATGTGGAAGGAGGGAAATATAAAAGGGATTAGGACATGGCCCCTTGAGACACTCATAATTTAAGTCTGTGAAAAGAAAGTGTGCTGTATATTTCCCTGGCTGCTGCTTTTGGATTAGCAACTTGTAGATAATTTACTTAACTTTATTGCATATGGTTTTCCAATAGGGATTCAACTGGTCTCCTACCAATATCATAGTAATCATGTGAGTTATGAGGATTTGGAGAAAGATGCACGCACCTTAGACACTTGAAAAATTGGGGCTTACATGATTTTCTCCTACATAAACATGACTGCTTTGGAATCAGAATCTTGCTTTTGCCTTGAAAGAGACTCAATTTTATCTTGAGGCCAGTTGAAAGATATATCACTTTTTAGAGTGACTACTGAGCATTTTTTTTCTAGTGATTTCCGGGTGAGATGCTTTTATTTTTCAGCTGACAATGCACATAGGATGTGACCTTCTCAGAAACTAAGAAAAAAAACTATGGCTTTAATTAGTTCTTTGACATAAATACAACAATCATATTTTCCTTTAGGAGCACTTCAATACTGTTCTCATGATTAAAGTGCACTAATAAAGTCAAAGGACCACTCAGAAAGTCATAAGAGTTCAAGGGTTAGAACAGTACTGACTTGTTCACATTCCAGACTCCAAATGATGTCATTTAAATTGGTGAAAACAACATAGTTTAACTTCAAGAAAAATGCACTGAATCAAGCAATACAAATTCGACAAAAGGTATGAGATATATTTCAAATAACCTGCACATCATTATCATTTACCCAAGATCATCAAAAAGAGAAATTGAAATTATCTGTAAATGTGCTACGATAGCATTACATACCGTGAAACAAGGGCAAGGTTTTTTGAAGCATATTCTTTGCAAGTTTTATTTTTGACAACTTGCATTACTAGCAGAATAGTTTCCTTCTTCCCAAATAAAAATTCTTTAAGGAACTCTGGAGGACAAGAAAATTTAACAAGTTACCGCAACTTAGAATTAAAAGCTAGGCAGCTGAAAAAAGGAAGTTAGAAAATTATCAGTGATCTGATTCACATTTTAAAGTTTGTTTTGTATTGACAGAATATCTTCTTTACTTTTTGCTGCTGTTGGTTTCAAGCTTCCAAGTTGACAAACATAGTAATTTTTCCTTCACCACAAATAATGATATTTGGTTATTAATAAAGTTATGTTCCCATGTGTGGCAAAGTAAGCCTATTTTTAGGTACTAGGGGTGGGTGTGGGAGGACTAACATCTGTTGTTTTTGCTTCGCATCCCTGTGCTCTCTCTCCTGAGATAACACCCCCTTCCTTGGAGGAACTGCCCCTCCACTACTCCGTGAGGTTCTTGGTTCTACTGCCAACAGTGGTACCCTTCCTTGGCCATGGTGATTGGCCCAGGGAGGGTCCCATGACTATGCTGAGCCAATCAGAGGCTTCCTTGGGGACTGTGTTGCTCTTCTTTCCTCTGGGGTCATTAGGTTAGTTGAATATATGCTGAAAATGTTGGCATCCATGGCCTCTACCCATCATTTTCTCCACTCCATGGAAGAAACCTGATCACAGTAGGAGAGTTGGAGATGGAGAGAGAGAGAGAACCACAGATTGTGGCTGCTGTGGCCAAATATCTTTTGAAGATCCAAGTTCCCATCCTGCTTGACAATACCCTGTGCACCCTTCTTGCCAGCATAAGGCAAAAGTTATCTGAACCCTGTACCTAACTGTAAACAATAATAGTAATAGCAATAACAGTGAATACTCCCTAAGCTTGTATGATGTTTAAAGCTGTGCTAAGCCCTTTACTCCCAGTGTCACATTTTGTTCTTACGACCACTCCAGAATTTGTATAGCCTAATAGAAATAGTACCCCCAGTTTATAGTTGAGGAAACAGACACAGAGAAGTTAAGAAGTGTGTCCAAGGTCACAAAGCTAGTAAGAGGTAGAGCTAACATTCGAAGTTAGGAAATTGCACCCCAGAGCCTCAGTCAGGTTTCCAGGATTCCAATATGAGAGATGCAGACATAGGAATTCATGCCTCCTCCTTGAAGCCCTCCTGCATTACACAGGCTACATTAAATTCCCCATTGTCTCAGCTTTATTTACCCTTCTGGCCACTTCATCAAGCAGGTAACATAAGAGGCAACACAGAGTGTGGTTAAGAGTCTGGGTTCAAATTCTAGCTTGACCTCTGCTAGCAGTGTGACCTCAGCCTCAGTTTCCTTGTTTGTAAAATGGGGATAAAGAATAGTACCTAGCTCTTGATGTTGTTGCATGTATTAACCTGTTAATATATGTAAGGCATTTAGAGCAGGATCTGTCTCTTACTGTATAGTGTTAGTGGTTATCAACCTGACGTTCTCCAAATGTTTTCGGTGTCCATGTTGCCTCTCCGGGTAGAGTTTAAGGTCTGTAAATCCTGGGTCCTTTGTCCCCCTTGCAACCTCTAAAGAGGCTGATGACTACATCACACAGTGTGTGAGGAAGAGCACATAGTAGGCATTTATGGGTTAAATGCTTGTGGGTGAAGCCTGCTATATTTTGACTCAGTGATCCCTCTCACAAGCTTTATTAAAGATGTATAAGGCAAAAGTACTCATTTGGAATTTTGCTTTTTATGCCCTAAATTCATATTATCTGTGACAGTGGAAACCTGCAATTAAATGTTTCTGCCCTATAAAATCAGAACTGTAGACCTGAATATCAGGCACACTTTCTGGGAAATTTCCCAGTCCTGGCTCAGCATCTGGAAACCTGACCTTCTTCCCAGCAACCATCCAACAGGTGGTGGCTTGGGGAGGAGTGGGGAAGGGAGGGGACCGGAGAGGAAATATGAGCTCTGAGAAAACAGTCATCTCTTTCAAGATATCACCAGCAGAATGAGGTGCGTCACATCCAGCTGACATTTCCATTTTATTGAAGGATGCAAACAAATGATTGGGTAAGGGCTTCAGCATTTATTGAATCAGTGTTAACAGCCCTTGGGGCTTTACTTAGTGAAATCAAAAAGATCATCAGGCTTATGCTACTAGAGTCATCTTTGAGAGGAACAACTTCGTCATTTTGTCAGCTGGTGACATCCATTAGTAGATAATTTGCCTCTGCAAATTATGTGCATGAGCTCATAGCGCCAATTTCAAATTTGAGAAGAAAGAGCAAAGCATTGGAGGTGGGTTCAGAACCTTTATCTGCCACCTGTACCTGTGTGACCATCCAGAGTCTTCTCTGTAAAACAGACATAAGTCACATCTACTTTGCTGGATTGTGGTGAGAATTTGAGATAATATATGGAAAGTACCTAAATCGTGCCTTGAAAACACTGGGTGCTCAAAAAGTAACTTCTGTGAAAGATATGATGCCAAAAGGCAATAGACAAAACAGCTGGGTTGAATGTTATCAGATTTTCATTCAACAATTATTTCCTAATCAAGCAGATTTGGGCCAGGCTACATCCAATTTAAGGATTCAGATACATACTTAAGAAATGGAGTTTACGCCTCAAAACATACATAACATGTGAATGGATGTTCAACTGGTTTCATTACTAGTAATTTTTTTCTGTCCATTTCTATTTTAAATGGTACCTTCTAAATATAGGGCTTTTTTTGGTTTGTTTGTTTGTTTTTGCGGTACACAGGCCTCTCACTGTTGTGGCCTCTCCCGTTGCGGAGCACAGGCTCCGGACGCGCAGGCTCAGAGGCCATGGCTCACAGGCCCAGCCACTCTGCGGCATGTGGGATCTTCCCAGACCGGGGCACGAACCCGTGTCCCCTGCATCGGCAGGCAGACTCTCAACCACTGCTCCACCAGGGAAGCCCTAAATATAGGGCTTTTGAACATAAGAGAAAGGCTTAAAATAGGAATAAAATATGTAACAATACCTTCTTACCACATCCATGGCAGACACTATTAATCAATTACAGTTCTTTTTTACTTCTTGTTGTTGAACCTGGATGTGGCTTCACTATCCTTCTCAACACATTGCTCCAGATAATCTTTACTAATTGATCACATTTGATATTTGAGATAAATTCTATCTGTCATTCTGGCTTAAATTTGGATAATTGTAGAAATAATAGAAGCCTATGGGATAAATAATTTAGCCAGGTGGGCCCTATGTGCTCCTCAGATCAATTCACAAGCAGCTTATAAGGTTCGACTAAAGTGGACAGAACCCAAAACTCCATCCTCCTTTATGACTCTGCAATTTTGCTGCTTATAATGTTGTTTTTATATGGAGCCACTGGTATGGATTTGAGTCAACACAACCTATTTCCTTTGAGAACTTTCTGTATGTAATACATGGAGTTATTACCAATATGACAGTGCAGAAAGCCCAGAGGACATCTGCAGAGGGATCTGGGTCTTGAGTGCATGAGGGTCCCTTTCTGTCATTCACAGGAGGAGGAAAGATGGAACACGTACATGAGGGCCTACTGCACATTTGAGGCCCTCATTGGAATTCTTGCCTGCAGTGAGGCACACGAGCCTGTCCTCCAAGCCAGAAGGGCTGGTGTGGAGGCTTGAGGTAGACTCCAGTGATGACTTATAAGCCAAAATATTTCTCATTATCCAAAATTTAAATGTTTGGGCTAGAGAAAAAGTTAGGTCCAGCAGATGACACCATTCCCTGGGCAGCTCTTTGAACATTCGTGATTAGTGCTCTGGCTCTATTGGAGATAGGAGCCAGGGCCAGTAGGGAAGCTGGCAGGTCAGGACGCCCATGGATTTGCAAACTGTGCTCTAGAAGTCCAAGGGATTCCAGGAGGACCTCAGAAGCAGCTATGGGAGTGAGTAGGAGGCTAAGGGGTGGTGCCTTGAAACTATGTCCAGACCCCGGACATATTTCTCACCATCTCCAACGCTACCGCCCTGATCTGGGCCACCTCATTTCTGACCTGAATTAGTCTCTTTGCTTTCATCCTCATTGCCATCTAGCTTATTTTCAATGCAACAGCTACAGTGAGCCTGTTAAAACAGAAGTCACATTAGGCAATTCCTCAGTTCAAAACCCTGCCGCGGTTCCCCATTTCACTCAGTGTAAAAGCCAGATTCCTGGCCAGACCCTTCAAGGCCTTGCACAGTCTAGTCCCCTTTATCTCTCCAATCTCTTCTCCTGCTCCTCTCCTCATCACTCACTGCCCTCCTGCCACCCTGGCATCGTTGTTGTTGCTCCACTGTGCAGGTGTGCTTCCATGCAGGGCCTTTGCTCAGGCTGCTCTCTCTCCTGGATGCTCTTCTCTCAGACACCTTCTTGGTGGTTTCCTCGCTCCCTTCTCAAATCTTTGTTCAAACCTCACTTTCTCTGTGAGAACTTCCCTGAGTACCTTCTGTATTGCAGTTTTCCCCATATCAGCTGGGCACTCTGGATTCCCCTTCCTCTGGTATACTTTTCTGTTTCCTGTTATATTTATCACCTTCTAATATATCATACATATTTACTATATGTTGATTTACTCTGTTTATTGTCTAAACAATTTACTCCCCTTGCTAAAAAGTAAGTTTCATAAGGGCAGGGATATTTATCTGTTTTGCTCACTGATGTTTTCCAGGCAGCTAGAACACTGCCTGACACATAATAGGATTTCAAAAAATATGTTGAATTAGTGTCTGCATGAACAAATGGGTTTCTGGGTCCATCACTTCTTCATCAACCAGAGCAACTTCATCTTTAAAATTGGCATTGATGTTAGGTTTCTGCATAAGATTATATTTGAAGAAAAGATTCAGCAGCTAAAAAGTCCATTTAGAAACCACTGCTCTGGTCCAATGCTCCATTTACGTATATTAGGGGGCCTGGGCCCAGAGGACTCACACATCCAGCTGGAGCAGAACCAGAAGAGGAATCATCTCTCCTGATTTATGATCTCAGCCTTCTTCAGTCTCTTTCACCCTCATCATGCCTGCCTAAAGCCTTTCCTACTTCTTCCTTAAATTTTTACCCCTGCTTTGAAAGAAGAATCATTTCACAGTTATTACAATCAAAGAGTTTCACTGCTAAGAAAGAGTAACAGGAGCTGCTCTCTGAAAAGCTTTCGCCTTCCCCCACCTTCTTTTTTAAGCTCTGGTTACCACAAGTGACAGGTTTACAAGTATGTGATAGCTGGGTTTTCTGCTTCCAGCTCAAGCACCTCAGGTGTGGTTAGGTTTATTGATGCTGTTATTACTAGCAATTAGCTTATATATATATATTTTTCTTCTGGCAATGCCCGGTTCCAAGAAATTTCGCAAGCACTTCTCACATATGCAAACGTTAATGAAGTAATAAACATCACCATCTGTTCTGTATTTTCCTCCCCAGGATTTTTTTGGTTGCTTTTTTTTTTTTTCCCCTTCTCTTCTCCATTATGGTATCTTATGGGAAAAACAGTTGGCTAATCAGCCAGCCAGACACTTTCCAGGCTTTGTCCTGTTTCCAACTTTAAAGAAAAAGAAAAAAAAATCCACAAAGGAATTGTTAATGCTTATCTCAGTGAGATTTTGACGTTTTGGAGTGAACAATTTGACCCAGAGGGACATCATGCTGCTGGTGGCACAGCATTATAATGGTAGTAGGGTTGGCCTGAGCTGCCTCAGCCTCTGTATTATCACCTTCACCTGAGACAGGGCTTCCCTGACCCCAATCTATCACATCACTCTGTTGTGTCATTTCATGTTACTTCCTGTACCTTGTTTAGCTATTTTAAAAAACTCATTCACTGTTTGTTCTCAATCCCATGGGAGCTGGGATCTCTCTTCCTTGCTCCTTTCTGTATTCCAGTGCCTGGAAGAAGGGTTGGCATGAGTTACATTCATGTAACCAATCTTTTAGAAGCTTGTACCTCATCTAGAATTCTTCATCTCTGGGTCATCTCAACATCCCTTTTTTGCAGACACAATCCTTCCCACCCCGTGGAAGCAATCCTCTGTATTTTCTTACCTTTGTTTGAAATATCCAAAGCGGCTTTGTTTTGACTGGACCTCGTCAACAAGTGATGAGTCCACCACTCAGTATCTGAAATAAAGAACAAAGCCGAGGGCTTCCCTGGTGGCGCAGTGGTTAAGAATCTGCCTGCCAATGCAGGAGGCAGGTTCGAGCCCTGGTCTGGGAAGATCCCACATGCCGTGGAGCAACTAAGCCCGTGCGCCACAACTACTGAGCCTGTGCTCTAAAGCCTGCGAGCCACAACTACTGAAGCCCTCGTGCCTAGAGCCTGTGCTCCACAACAAGAGAAGCCGCCGCAATGAGAAGCCTGCGCGCCGCAACGAAGAGTGGCCCCCGCTCGCCACAACTAGAGAAAGCCCACATGCAGCAACAAAGATCCAACACTGCCATAAATAAATAAACAAACAAACCAAAGCTGAGATTATTGCTTACTATAGTAAGGTAGGGATACGCTGGTCAGGCACATTCATTTTGAGCTAGAAGTCTGCTAATATCTTTTAGGGGTTTGGAGAAGCACGGAGCTCAGGAATTGGAGGAATTTTAAAGGCAGAACTGATGGCGTTCTCCGCAGCAGCTTGGTTACTCAGCTGAGACTGTTGTTGATTGGCTGTCACTCAGAGGTAGGCTTACTGAGGTGAGTCCATCTCTCATTGGCTGGCTTCCAGAAGTGAAGGTTGACACTGATTGGTTGGCTTGCAGAAGCATGTTCAGTGAGGCAAGTTGCTTCCAAAAAAGAAGTTTTTGCGACTTCTCATTACCGTAGTTACATACCAGTCTTTTCCTAAGTTAAGGGGGAATTTTTTTTTTTTTTAATGCTCAACCCTAATCAGTACACCTCCCTTAGTCTAGTTCTAAACTGTGGGTAAGGTAGGTTTGTTTCCCACTATACCCCTTATTAACTTTGTGACATTTCTTGAAAAGTCACTTAACTTTACTAAATGTCAGGCTCCTCATTTGTAAGATATGGCTAATGATACCTACTTCTAGGATTATTGTGAAGATTAAATGTTACAATGGTTGTGAAAACTCTGTAAATTATCAAACATCCTGAAAATATGAAACACACTTGAAATCTTCTCAAAATTTGATAATATATGCCAAGGTGATGTGTAAATTCTAAAGTGCTAGAATCATAAATATATGATGTTTTTTAGTATTTATGTTAGTATTATCTTTCCCTGTTCAAGACCCAGTGCAAGTGTTCTTTCCTCCAAGAAAATATCCCTAACTACACGAGTCTGAATTGATAAACTGATCTTTGTATTCTCTGAATTTTGACATTTATCATCTGTGCCACACAAATTAGCCCTCATATTTATTCCACCTCGATTTATTCAATTTATTTAATTTCTGGTTGTGGGTCTTACTTCTACAAACAGATTTTAACTTACTTAGGGCAAGAATCTTATCTTCATTAACATCAAAGAATATCAGAGTTGGAGAGCTCATTTGCCCAGGGTCAATAAGTAGTAGCACATGTGTCCATACTTCAGTGTGAACCTATACAGACATAGCTAATCAGTGAACCTATACAGACGTAGCTAATCAATCACAGAGCTCTCTCTCCCTAAGCCCAGATGTTGTCTTAGCATTCTTTTCACTATAGCACTCCAGACCACCACTATAAGTTCAGTGGAGCTTACACCTGAGATAAAATCCATTTGCTATCCTGGATCTACTCCAAGCCTCTCATTTTCCAAATGAGGAAATTAGGGCCCAAAGAGGGAGTGACTTACTCATGGTGTGCAGAGCCAGAACTAGAACCAGTGTCTCCTATTTCTTGTCATCTTCTTTCTTCAGCGTCACTAAGCATGCTGTGTTGTTAATATCCCCAAGGGTGCCCAACACAGTTGCTGGGTTCATACTGGGTGCTCAACAAACACTATGACCATCTTTATTAGGGCTGAGTTTACTCAGGTATTTGGAAAGCAGAGTATTTCACAATGCTATTGACATTGTAATTTAATATCATTGGGTCTGCCTGGGGTGGCAGCTTAATTCATGACTGTGAATTATCTGACATTTCAGTTCAAATTTGTAGTTTTCAAACTCTTTTCCTTCTGTAATGAGATCCACAGAGGATATCCCAAACCTATTAAAGTATATGCCCCTCTCACCACTTGCCATAGTCTATACCAGTCATACACATGGAAAGAGTCTGTAGTTGTACAAAACCTTCCTGGTTAAATATGGCAGGTTAGATATAAAAAAATACATCAATCACATTCATAATGAAAATTAGATTTAAAAAGCATAAGTCTAAAAACATATTTGCATGAAATCAGTTTACTGTCCTCCAAGTTATTTAAGATGGATGCATCTGAGCAAATTGTTCTTCTCGGTTCTTTCTCCAGGCACTTAGAAGGGCTCTTAACAAAACAGTAATTAAAGAGAGTAGGGTTTTTAAAATCCCAACAGAAATAACATTTTTGTGCTTTGGAGGCTCTTGCTGCAAACTAGACCCTGATACAGGAAAAAGGAGACTGGAGAGGAAGGGGACCCTTGTTCAGAAGCAGCCCAGGCCAGCAAATCCTTTGAGAAAGAGTCCTTAATATCAATAATTAATATGTAACAATAGTGTTACTTACCATAGCAACCAAGCCATACTCATTCCTTTTCACTTGCTATTTTATCTCTGGAAACACTGTGCCTTCTACAAACATGTTCAGTTCTTTAGTTACAAACCTATTAAATTTCGCGTTTTTCTCTCCCTTCCTCACAGTACTTCTCTTCCCCATTTCACTTTGTAAAAGAAAATATTAACAAACTGGAAAAGGCAGTTTATTAAGGTGTATTAGGAGACATAACCTTGTTCATAGCCTTTGATCCTGAAATCACATCACTTAGAATTTATTCAAGAAAAAAAATCAAAAGAAGAAAAAAAATTGGGAAGAGTGAAAAGTGTTCAACAATAGGGACCTAGTGATATTTATTATTATATATCTACTTCAAGGGCTATGATACCAAAGGCCAATGACAACATGAACAACTCAAATTATAATCATAAATAAAAAATAGAAAAAAATGCTATGTGTATATACACTATTCTTGAAGCTATATAAGTACTGGTATACTTATGAACAAAGACTGGAAAGTAGTGAATAAAGACAAAAATAATTTACATCAGAGTGGCAGGGGAATGTTTGTGTTTTGATGGTGATCATTTTTCAAAATGTTCTTTAATATAAAAAATTGAGAGTTCACCAGTGTAGTTAGTATTATGGCAGATGAAGCAAGAAGGGGCTCTAATTTGGGAGTCAGGATATGTCACTAACTGGCAATATGACCCTGCAAAATCTTTTCATTGTTTGATCTCACTTTTGTCATCTATAAAATGAAGACACTGGGGCTTCCCTGGTGGCGCAGTGGTTGAGAGTCCACCTGCCGATGCAGGGGACACGGGTTCGTGCCCCGGTCTGGGAAGATCCCACATGCCGCGGAGCGGCTGGGCCCATGAGCCATGGCCGCTGAGCCTGCACGTCCGGAGCCTGTGCTCCACAATAGGAGAGGCCACAACAGTGAGAGGCCCCCACGTACCGCAAAAAAAAAAAAAAAAAAAAAAAAAAAAAAGAAGACACTGAGCAACTTTTTTCTAAGTTGATCTAAATTCTATTATCTTCATGGACTTACCTTCTTCTTTATTTAAATTGACATTTGAAAGTTTTTACTACTATGTATAAAGTAGATAAATAATAAGGACCTACTGTATAGCACAGGGACTCTACTCAATACTCTGTAATGACCTATATGGGAAAAGAATCTTACAAAAAAGTGGATATATGTATATGTATAACTGATTCACTTCGCTGTACAGCTGAAAGTAACATAACATTGTAAATCAACTATACTCCAATAAAAAATTTTTAAAAATTTTAAAAATAAAGTGTTTTAAAATGTTTAAGGATGGTAAATACGTGTCAAATTTCAGGGCCTTGGTCCAAAAAAGAAACTTTCAAGCCTCACTCAAGCTTAGAGAACTGGGTTACCTAAAATAAAAAGTAATATATCTGTCTTGGCTCAAAACCAGTCATTTTTTCTTAAGCAAAAAGCTGTTATTTATCCATTTTTCAGAAAAGCTCATACTTAAAACCTACTGCTGAATACATAGTTAATCATGCAGTAAAATACCTTTAAAAGATGGAGAAATAGTGTTGTCCAAGGGCGATGTGATATTATGAGTGAATAAATCATAACTGCTAACATAGGATGAGCTGTTCTCTTCTAATTGTTGCAAGGCACAGTGATATCTATACTTTACTTTTATGTGCCAGGAAGTCGGCAAGTCAAAGTTCTCCACAGGTGGGACAGGATCACCAAAGATGATCCCAGGGGCTGCTGGAGATCTAAGAAGCAGTGTTTCCACAACACAGTTTATTAATTCTTATCTTGATCCAAAACTTAGTTCCTTTTCTAAGGCTGCTCTTCTCCCTTTTCTCTTTGCACCTAAATCCAGCCCACCTTGAGCAAAGGCTGTGTGGTCATATGTATCCCGGCCGTTCCAAATCCATGTCTTCCCCTTTACCAGCCATATGACCATGCGTCTTCTCTGAGCATCAGAATCTACTTTTAAACTCTTTCCTCACTTGGCAGTGGCACAAAGATGCCTAATACTGAGTGTGTCTCTAGTATAATGTCTGGAACATCAATATTAAATAAATGTCAGAGCCTTTCTCATATCCAAATACCCTTTTTAAAGAATCCTTGTCTGCTTGCTTTGGCACTTTGTATTGTTCCTGAAATGACTCATATGTGTATAACTTATCTCCTAAATCCCTTAGATGTAGGGTCCCACCTATAGGGTAAGCACCTATTGAACATGCTAAAAGCTTGGAGATAAGTCCAGAAACATCATCCATTATGAAGAAGCCAAAAATAGAACTAGGATTTATTGAGTGATTCTACATACCAGGCCCTGTGTGGAGGACACTGAATTCATTACCTCCTTTAATCCTTACACAAATCCCATGTGGTAGGTAATATTACTACATCTTTACTAATGAAGAAGTGACATTTAGAAAGGCTAATTGACATGACTGAGAGACACGGATAGAAAACAGCAGCTGAGATCTAGAACCTACATTCCTCTGATTTTGAATATAAACTCCTCTTTTAAAAAATGAATTTGCTATCAGCAACCAACACTTGGAGAGTTGCTGCAGAATATCCAGGCCCAGATTTGAATGTGGAATGGCACCTTGGAATAATGATTGTCAGAAACTGGCTCTGCTCTGATGTCACCAGATAGCTCATATTTCTGCTCCCCAAGCTTCAGGGTGATACAGATAGGAAAGAAGAGATTGTCAATTCTACCTAGAAGAAGGATAAATACTAAAAAATATCTATACCTAGGAATATCACATTCAAACTGCAGAAAACCAAAAACAAAGAGAAAATCTTGAAAGAAGCCAAATGGGGAAATACCTTACCTATAGAGGAAAAAGTATAAGAATTATATTAGAATTCTTGTCAGGAATCATGCAAGTAGGAAGCCAGTGAAATGAAATATTTAAGTAATGAAAGGAAAAAAACCCATTAAAGTAGAATTGAATATCCAGTGAAATTATCCTTCAAAAGTGAAGAAGAAAAAAGTGAAGAAGAAATAAAAATAAACAAAAATTAAGAGAATTCATTGCTAACAAATCTTCCCTGCAAAAAAAAAGTCATAAGAAGTTCTTCAAGAAGAAGAAACATTTTATATATCAGAAACGCAGATTAACATAAAGAAAGGGAGTGTGTCAGAGAAGAAATAAATGATGACAAAACAAAATATTTTACTTTTTCTTAACTTATTTGACAGATAATTTGACAGATAATTTTTTCAAAGTAACAATGGTAATAATATTTTGGATGATTAAAGTATATAGATGAACGAGATGAATGAGAACAATGTTATCAGAGATGAGAGAGAGGTATTGGGAATGCTCTTTTATAACATAACTTTACTACCCACAAAACAGTAGAGTGTTATTTGAAAGTGGATTTAGAGGATGTACAGTTGTAAATGTATACTGCAAGCAATAGGGCAACCACTAAAGAATTTTTTAAAGAAATATAATTGATATGCTGAGAGAGAAGAGAAAATGGTATCCTATAATATGTTCAATTTAAACTAGACAATGCAGAAAAAGAAGGGAAAGGAAAAAAAGAAACAAATAACAAGAGCAAGGAATAGAAAATAGTTACAAACAGGTGAATGAATAGAAGAATTGTGGTTTATCCATTCAGTAGCTCTTCGTTCAGCAATATAAAGGAACACACTACTGATATGGGAAAAAAAATATGGATACATCTTAGAATACTAATGCTAAGTAAAAGAAGCCAAAACCCCCCTCCAAATATACATTTTTTCCATTTACATAAAATTTTATAAACTGCAAACTAATCTGTACTGAAGAAAGCAGATGGTTCCCTGGGGACCAGAGAGGGGACATGAAGGGGACAGGAGAGAGGGATTACAAAGGAACATGAAGAAACTATTAGGAATCATGACTGTGTTCATTGTCTTGATTGAGGTATTGGTTTCATGGGTGCATGTGTATGTCAAAACTCATGAAATTGTATACTTGAAATAAGTGCAATTTATTGTATGTCAATTGTACATCAATGAATTCGGTAAAGTATCAGGATACAAAATTAATGCACAGAAATCTCTGGCATTCCTATACACTAATAATGAAAAATCTGAAAGTGAAATTAAGAAAACACTCCCATTTACCACTGCAACAAAAAGAATAAAATATCTAGGAATAAACCTACCCAAGGAGACAAAAGACCTGTATGCAGAAAATTATGGCACTAATGAAAGAAATTAAAGATGATACAAATAGATGGAGAGATATACCATGTTCTTGGACTGGAAGAAACAACATTGTGAAAATGACTCTACTACCCAAAGCAATCTACAGATTCAATGTACTTCAAAAAAGTAGTTTTTTGTTTTTTTTTTTGCAGTACGCGGGCCTCTCACTGTTGTGGCCTCTCCCGTTGCGGAGCACAGGCTCCGCACGCGCAGGCTCAGCGGCCATGGCTCACGGGCGCAGCCGCTCCGCGGCATATGGGATCTTCCCGGACCGGGGCACGAACCCGTGTCCCCTGCATCGGCAGGTGGACTCTCAACCACTGCGCCACCAGGGAAGCCCCAAAAAAGTTTTTAAAAAATAGCTTACATGAGGAAAGATGGTGAGGTGAAAAAAGCAGTGAGCATGGAGTTTTGAGAGGTCTGTAATTAAATTCATGATTTACTTGCATGATCTCAGGCAACTTATTTAATTCTTCTGAATAGAAGTGTCCTTCTCTGTAAAATCGACACTGTCTCTGTCAGTTAAGATTGTGTTCATATACATCTGAAAACTTAGCAATGGCTGAAACAAGTAAAGGATGTATTTGTCTCATGGACATGAACTTTGGGTGTAGGCTGTCCAGCACTGGCATGGAGGATCAGTGATGTTACTGGTGAACCAAGATCATTTTACTGTCCTTAGTGCTGGCTGCCATTCCTCAGGCAACTTGTGTATCCCAGCAGGGAGAGGGAGGAAGGGGAAGAGGCACCATCAAGTGACTTCTCCCCATCTTTCATTGGCCACAGATGAGTCGCATGGCTATCCTTAGCTGGAAAAGGGCCTGGGAAGGCAAGTTTTTGTTCTCTAGCCTCTATAGCACAGAAAAGAAAGCAATAAGGGGTTGGATTGTGCGTTGAAGGAGCCAACCTACAGCATCTACCCCAGGTACAATAAGAGAAACTAGCCCAAACTGTCGTTGAGAAGATTTAAGCATATACAGGATTAAAAATTTGCTTGAAAACTACAACATTGCAAACAAAACAAAACAAAACAAAAAACATGTTGCTATTTGCTTCCTAATGTCCTGAAGGCCTAATCTGACCAGAGTTTGTAATCCTCTCAAAGTAATGCCAGAGCCATCATGGCACCATAATAAAATTCTTAGCTATGGGATGCACGGTAGTGAAAACTGGGTTTGTAAACCCCATGGGCTGTCTCAGGTCAATTCCATCTATTGAAATAGTAAATTTGGAGGCAGAAGATCTTCTACATAGCAGGGCTGAACCCCACAGGAAGTATTTCTCACTAGTGATAACATACTAGCAGAATTCCTAGGAAAACCGTTGTCAGGTTTCCCTGGGAGGTCAGAAGTCCCCAGATCAGCACACTGGATTAAAATATGATAGCAGTATGTACATGACCATATAAAAGAGGCTCAGTGTTGGGTCCTCATACAGGTCTTTCTTAACCATCCAATCTAAGGTGCCCCTTCACCCTAGTCACACTCTTTCCCATTAGCACATTTAATTTTCTGAAGCACTACTAAAATTATTTGTTTGTTGTCTATCTGCTCCCCTGCCTTTGAAAACTTAATTCCATATGAGCAAGGACCTTTTGTGTCTTATTTACAGCTATAAATCTAGAATCTTGAATATGATAGGTGTTCTAAATTAACATTTTGGATACCTTTCTATCCACTTATATATTTTTATTGCTTTAATGTCATAGAGATCACATAGTACCCACATTGTGCTCTGTCTTTCAAATATCTTTGACCAAAAGAGTATTTTTACCTATGTCCTGGGGATGGATATGGGGAAAATGTTTAGAATTGTTGAGTGTGGGTAAAAGAAAATTAGATTCTAAAGAAACAATCTTCTAGGCAGATTTCAGTCATATTAAAGCTAGTATTTTAGGTGTAGACTGAATTATCTTTGTAAGACTAAGTGACAAAAATGATTTGATTTTAAATTTGTACTTAACACTATTTAAACTGACATATTTCCCATTGTTGTATAGGGTGTTTCTTTGAATATGTTCAGATATTTAAACCTCAAAGAGACAAGATTGTGCTGTGTCATTTGTGGAAAAGATATGGGTAACTAAAGCCCAATGGGAAACATGAGAACTCTTAAAGCAGTTTTCTGCAACCAACATGCTGTTTGCCACACACGCCCAGCTTCATTATTACTGGGAAAAGTTTTTTTTTTTTAATCTAAAATATTTTGGCACCTTTGCTCAGATAGCTATATTTAGTTATTTTGTGATGTGACTCTTCCTGTAATCTGATATTAGCACACATCTTCAAGATCATTGGGTCCTGGCATTAGATTGGTTGAGATGGTCTAATAGGAAGAAGACAGACCCACTGACAAAACACATGAGGGATCCACTAGAGGGCAGCAAAATGCAAATCAAATTTAAATTTGCCCCCAGAAAGGCTGCTACTGTATTATCACAAAAATTTGTACTGCAAGTAAGATTTCTTAAATGCAAAAAATTCAGATTAGATCAGTGATGTAAAATAATTTATGCACAAGTATTTCTCCTTTCTTGGAAGTAGTGGTCCAAGAGCAAAATGAAAATAGAATTGGTTTCAGTCCCAGCTCTTTCACTAACTGCATGATATGGGGCAATCTACAGTTTGCCTCTCTGGTCCCCTTCTATGATATGTGGATTTGTACAAAATGATTCTTAGCATTCTTTTCAACTCTGAAGTTCCATGGTTTTATGATTAATGATTCTATTTAAGTAATTTAAAATCTTGTTGATTAGGCTATTACATTATTCAATCAACCGTAACTTGATATTAATGGAGATTCTGTTTGGGAATACCCACCGTTATTTCATGGAAAACTTAGGTCCGTGATATGCATTGATTTTCCTTCTTAGTAAAATGACACTTCTGCCCCCAAACTTTAAGACCTCTCATGTTTAAGAGCTTTAAGAGTTCTCATGTTTCCCATTACTTGTATATAATCTAGTGACAATAGTGGTTGCAATGTTTTCTGCAATAAATTTTATGATTTAAGCTATCAATACAATCTGTTTTTATTAATACAAACAAACAAAAAACCCCACAATGATCTTGTGCATACCCAGGTTGTTCTCACTCTCCATTTATTTTCCTTTTAAAGCACTACACATGTGAACTCAGTATTAGTTACTCTACCAAACTTCTAAAATCATTAAGAAGGTTATATGTGTGTGTGTGTGTGTGTGTGTGTGTGTGTGTGTGTGTGTGTATATATTTAAAAATCGTTGGCTTGAAGACCAAGGAAACTGTGACTGAGAGTAGATAAAAAAGCATGTTAAATATCTGAACTACTGTGATGTCATCATTCATTTGGTCAACCATTTTGAGCTTCTGGATGTGACTGATTTTGACAGTCAATTAATTCAGTTACTCTTCGCATTTGTTCAATGAATGTCATTATAAATATCTACCACAATAACCCATTTTCAGTTTATGCTTGAGCTGTTATTAAAATTGAAACTCTTTTCTAAGTAGCATTTTTCATGAGCACCAATGGATAAATCTGTCAGCAGGTTAGTGAAAGCAGAAACCATTTCTGAACCCAGACTGGTAAACTAGTCATATTTAACAGTGCACCACATATTTAAATATTTTCAACCCTCATTTAGGACACATTTCCTTCCTATATGCCTAAGAAAGGAAGAAATATGCCTGGCTGGCAATGAATCTGAGGGATGAAGGAAAATCATCCTTTAAAACATAGTAAACCTATTATTACTATCAGAAGCCAGAGGAGGGAGAACAGTGTTACAGGTACTCTTGACTCTGCCCTGGTACATTAGCTCATCTGGTGCCAATAAGGCTGGTACCCCTTTTTCTATGACTCTGAAGTCTTTAGCTTCTGCCTCAGTCAGTCGTAGACCCAGCTCATCTCAATGCCTGAAGTCAGTAGCTTGAGATGATAAATCACTCATTTTAATCTATTTGCTTTTCTATTAGAGGGTGAGAAATGTGAAGAGACCTCAACCCCAGAGACAACAATTGCAGATATAAGTTGCAGTTTCACGGCTCTAGTAAGATGAGCCTTTCCGACATTGTAGTGTTACTAATACAGAGTAAAGAGTAAAATACTGATTACCTAGGTGCAAATCCTGCTTCTGCCTTTATTCTGTGCCTCCATATCCTCCTCTGTTAAATGGGGATAGCTGTATCAATTTTGTCGGTTGTTTTAAGATATAAGTGGATATTTGTAAAACTATTATAATAATTTTTAAGCTTATAATATTAAAATGGTTTCACTTCTTCCTATGCTCTTCCAACAAGATGTAGCCAAGAGTATCAGATTGGAGCTTCTACTCATAATTCACTGTTGACCTTGAACAAGTCACTTCCTCTCGGTCTCATTTTATATTCAGGATCTAAAACAATGTTTCAAAAGTAATACATGTTCTAAGATTGTCTCAATGGATGTTGTGGAATGAACAAACTTCAAAATGAGGATATTGGAGCAAATAGATCACCAAGAAACCCTCTAATTTTAATACTTCATGTGATTCATTATCTCTCAATAGTACCGTGGGGAACACCTGAAATGCCATTGGCTATCTACATTGGGAAACGCCACTGCAAAACAGCATACTGTTTACTTAAAAAGAATATTGACAGTATGTACGCAAAATATAACACCCTTTACAGTGGTAATTAATACAGTATTTTCTCTGCCAATACTAGACTGAAACAAAGGCCAGAGTAGAAGAATAAAAACACGTTTATTTTGTACATATTTTGTACAAATCGGCTGTGTCCGAGGGGCAGAGCAGGGGCAGGGCGCGCCCTCAGAGGAGCAGGAGGGGGCCCAGCAGCAGCTCGCCCTGGCCCAGCAGGCGGCCCCGCTCCAGCCCGCGGCCCGCGTTCTCGGCCTTGACGCGCACGGCCAGGCGGCGCACCTCGTCCTCCGAGAGCCCGTCCAAGCACAAGTCCTGCTCCAAGACCGCCCGGCGGCTCCGCCGGACCACGGCGCCCCGCGGCCGGCGCGTCTGGCCCGGCGGCTGCAGGACGAAGCTGACGCGGCAGCCGACGGGGGCGCGGGGCTCGGCGGCCCCTCCGGCCGGGCCCTCGGCGCGGAGCAGCCGGACGCGGAGGCGCCCGCTGTCCCGACTGTACTCGGCGGCCAGGCGCAGGGCGCTGCCGGCGCGGTCCAGAGTCACGGTGCCCTCGGCCTCCAGGCGCTCGGGCCGCGGGTCGGGGGGCGGTGGAGCGGACGGGGCGGGGGCCTGAGCCGGGGACAGGGAGCCGGCGCCGCGCTCGTCGTCGTCGTCGTTCCCGTCCCCGCTGGCGACGGAGCGGGCACTGGCCAGGCCGCTGCTCCTCTGAGCCCGCAGCGCGCAGCGTATCAGCCCCTCGGGAGCGCGCAGGAGGCGGCGGCCGTGGTGTCGGCGAGTGAGCGCGTCCAGGTGCGGGCGGGGGCCGCCGAGGGCCGTGGGGTGCGGAGCAGGAACTCTTCCCGGGGGTGCGAGGGGAGCGTCTCCGCCGCCGCCGCCGCCGAAGGTGCGGGCCGGGGGGCGGAGCGCGGGCAGGAGCGGGGCGGCCCCCGGGCCCCCGAGGAAGAGCGACTCCCTGCGGCGGGTGTGCGGGCTCTCGAGCAGCGCGCAGAAGCCGTAGGCTGTACGCGCTCGGGGCAGGTGAGGCAGCGAGAGCGCAGCCTGCGAGCATGGGTCCCAGTCCGTGCGCCCCGCGCCGTCGTCTGTCCCTGCTTTTTCGCCCCTGGTGTCTTGGATTGCAGCCAGGGTCGGGCAGGGCGCGAGTCGCGGTGGGATGCAGAACTCTGGGATGCGGTCCGGGGTGAGCACGTTTGCGCACCAGGAGGGCCTGAGAGCAGTGGCTCGGCCGGCCTGATCCTGGAAAAGCCGGTTTCTGCCCCGCAGGAAGTGCTCGGGTCCCAAGCGGAGCCGCTCCAGGCACCACATCAGGCAGCAGGTGCCGGTTCCAGAGGAACCTCTGCTGGAGCTGGTCAGTCTGTAATGCACAAGCACACACGGATCATCATAGTGAGCCCTGCAGGGCGCAGCAATGCCCGTCTCTTCTACTCATGGGGTGCTTCCTCCTGCCTCCTCCAGACCAGGCAAATTGCCCCTCACGCTGCTGTTGCAAATGTTTTAGTGTTTCCCTGGCGGTAAAACAATCGTTCTTCTCTCTTCTGTAGTAGTGTACACTTTGGGTTTGTTGCCTTACTCTAGACCTGTCCTCGCTGGCCTAAGGAGGAGATTCTCAAAATGTTTGCCTCGCGCTGTCCTCGGTGCCAAGTGGCACTATGCTTGTGCAATAGTTTCCTGAATCCTTGGATTATTGCACTCAAATCCTCAGAGAGAATTAAAATAATTATTATCCTTTCCAAGATATTCGTCTTGCTCCCCGCTTAAAGCGAAAAGAGCCTCAAACGAGTCCCTGGGGGAGTTAAGCAAGGCTATAGGTCTCTCATAATGTACCTGGGGTCCAGCGTCATATAGGTCTCCGCACCGATCCGCCTGGGGCACCAACCTCTAGAGGCGCACAGCCTCTGGGAAGATCAAAGCTCGTACGGCGGGATTCTGTACAGCTTAAAGGCAGTCGGCTTGAGCCTTTATACCTGGGGCCTGGGACGCCTGCCAGTGGGCGGGCCGGATTGGCACTGATAGGTAACCTGACGACAGGCCTTCCAACTTTCCCTCTGCCACGTGGCTGGATCCGCAGCGGAAATTCTAGGCATGCAGTTCTTTTTCTCTCCTGCTTCAGGTAGGGATGTTTCTGTTTACTCACGTGCAAAAGAGGGCTAAGTCTTTACTATATGGCAGAGTCATTGTGAGGATCGATGGACATAATGAGTGTGAATCACAGAAGCACTCTACACCCACCAATAAGAGGAGATAAAAGTCGAATCTGTCTTATTCTTATTTAATATCCTCCCCCAAATCCAGCCTTTAGTTTGCCCAGCTTTCGAAGTTCCTTACCTACCTTCTGGTTTTCTGTTCTGATTTTAAATCGTTTTTGTTTGTTGATTACAAACCACTCTGGATACAGGGAACCCTATGGACTGCTGTAAATATTCTGTATCTTTTTTGGGGGGGGGTAGGAGTTTATTAATTAATTAATTAATTTTTGCTGTGTTGCGCCTTCGTTTCTGTGCGAGGGCTTTCTCTAGTTGTGGCAAGCGGGGGCCACTCTTCATCGCGGTGCGCGGGCCTCTCACTGTCGCGGCCTCTCTTGTTGCGGAGCACAGGCTCCAGACGCGCAGGCTCAGTAGTTGTGGCTCACGGACCTAGTTGCTCCGCGGCATGTGGGATCCTCCCAGACCAGGGCTCGAACCCGTGTCCCCTGCATCATCAGGCAGATTCTCAACCACTGCGCCACCAGGGAAGCCCAATATTCTGTATCTTGATCTGGGTGGGGTTACTGGGGTGTATCCATATGTAAAAAAAAAATTATCTAGCATACACTTAAGATTAGATATAAGATTGTGTCTTATACCTCAATTTAAAAAATAACAACCCACTTCTTAAACCTTGTGCGCTGATGTTTTAATTGGGAAAATATACTCCTGCATACAACTGGGCTGTTGGAACCATCCTTTGACGGCACCTTTGTAGGCTGTGCCCACCGGAGACATCCTTTTCCTCTCTTTTGAAAACTGACCTGTGTTCACTTTGTAAGAGACCTGCTTCCAACTAGCTTAGGTTGAAAGAGATCTGAGGCATTTTGTTCAGCGTTTGGGTGTACACTATTTCTGCCTAAGATACCGCCTTGCAAATTAATTGCTTATCCAAATGATGTTCAGTAAATTAAACTGAACTCATGCAAAGGTGATTTTAGGATGGGGCATGTGCATTTTGTTTCCAGGATATATACGTACACAGCCACTGTACTTGATGATTTACATATAGTCTCTGGAATAGTCACATAAACCCTGCAAATTATGAATATTCCTAGTAAGGCATCCAAGTTCACATAATGATGGGAAATGGAAGAAAAATACACACTGATGGGCATAAATGAGTTGTTTTGGGGATTAAACAACTCTTATAAGGTAAAATACTTAGCGCTGTGCTTGGAACATGGTAAGTGCTAAGTACATATAAGCTGTGATTATTATTATCATTAATAAAAATAGAAGGGAGGGACTTCTCTGGTGGTGCAGTGGTTAAAACTCTGCGCTTCCAATGCAGGGGACATGGGTTTGTGCCCTGGTCCAAGAAGATCCCACATGCTGCGGAGCACCTAAGCCCGTGCGCCACAACTACTGAGTCTGCGCTCTAGAGCCCACAAGCCACAACTACTGAGCCCATGTGCTTCAACTACTGAAGCCCGCGCACCTAGAGCCCATGCTCCACAACAAGAGAAGCCACCGCAATGAGACGCGCAGCGCAACGAAGAGTAGCCCCCGCTCCACACAACTAAAGAAAGCCCACGTGCATCAACGAAGACCCAACACAGCCAAAATAAATAAATAAATAAATAAATAAATAAATAAATAAATAAATAAAATAGGAAAAAAAAAAAAGGAAAGAAAAGAAAATTAGGTCCGAAATCAGTGGTTTTGACTCTAGAATGGCCGCTCACTATGTGACCATGAGCAAGTTACTTAACCTTTCCAAGCCACAGTATCAAATGTAAAATTAGGAGGTGGGGCCTTCGGGAGGTAATGAGATTAGTGACCTTATAAAAGAGACCCAGGAGAGCTCCCTTGCCCCTTCTGATAATAATAGTATCTATCTACCTATTTATCTATCTATAAAATAAGATAATGCAGGTGAAAACTTTAGCATAGAGCCTGATATACACAATGTCAGATATTTATTGTTATTACAGAAGAGAGCAAATATTTGTTAGTCCATTTATTCATTCAAAGCAATATTTACTGAATGCCTCCTGGGTTCCAGCCACCGTGCTAGGCAGGTAGATCCAGGCTGTACAGGATCATATCAACTATGTACATCTGTCAGAAGAGAAATGAAATGATGAGGATGACATATTTGAACTCCATCTGGCTGAGGCAGAAATGAGAAGAGACTATTGCACACTATTTATATATTTAGTCTGGGGGCAGGGTTGGTGTGTCCCTGGGTTTGCCATGCCCTTGACTAGCTACTTGTTTGTCTTTATATGAGCTCCACTCCTGGCCAAAATCCTTGGTCCAGTGCCAAATCTATGGGAGAATGATTACCAAATTATATACCTGAGGGTCAAGTGAATGTGTTTTGACTCATCTTCTCTCAGGAGACAAGATGCTGTTAGCCCAGCAAATGAGAGCCCAGAGACCCCTAGGTTATAATGGTGAGGCTCACAATCTGAGAAGTTGTCTGAGAAGTTGTTAAGCAGAGCTGTGTCGTGAAGGGAGAGATAATTTAGGGGTAAAGAAACACAAACTTTGGAGTTGATCTATCCTAGGTTCAAATGTTATGCAACTTTTTAACTATGGAACTGTGAGCAAGTTAATTTCTTTGAGCCAAAGTTGTATAATAGGGGTTATAATACCTACCACACAAGATTGTTGTGAGTGTTAAAAATGCATGAAATGCCTGGCACACAGTAAGTGTTGGCTATCACTTAGCTGTTATTATTATACAGCTCTGCTTGGCTAGGAATTAGGTGATTCACACATGGATTCCCTTAAAAACATTTCTCTTTCTTGCCAAGCCAAGCAGCATTGCTTTGTTTTTATTAATAATTCACCTTCTTTAATAACACTATGGAAGCATTTTCTATATAAGGTTTCTTGAAACAGCAGAGACATGCCCTCGCATGGCTGGTCCCCTGTGACCACATTAAGCCTTATGTTTTACTTACCTTGGAAGCATGAGCCATGCAGTACTTGGGAGGATGGTGTAACAGGATGAGGCCCTCTGCCTGGAACACCCAAATCTACTCAGAGGAAGACTGTTATCATAGCTTCATCACAGCTATGGGAACATTCACTGATGGAGCTGATAAAATTCTGCGAAGTAAGCATAAATAGATAACATACCATCGAGGTCAGAGGTGCTCTTGGAGTAGAAGGATATGGAACCACTTAAAGCAGAACTGCAAAATAATATATAGGAGGTTGGGTGTCAAGGAAAGCAAGAAGAAGAGAGTTTATAACCCAATAAAATACTGGTGTTCTGACTTATCCATCTCATTCAACAGAATTGGAGTGTGGAGTAATGGAAAGTAAACAGACCAGGGAGTTGGGACACCTGGAGTTTAGCACACTGATAGTCACTAACTTCTTGTGGGACCCTGGCAAGTCCCTTAATTCTCTCTCGCATTCAGTGTCCCCTCCATCAAAGGAGAAGGTTGGATTAACCATATGATATTTGATTGCCTCTGTCTCTGACATTCTGCAATCCACTCCTGTGTTTTCCCCCAGTTAAACTTCCTAACTTTTCTGAAAACCCATGCTGTCATGCTTATTCTCTAGCTTTCTCCTCCATTTCCTTTTCCCCCCAAATCCCTTTTGCTTTTCTCAGCAAACTCCAGGGCTGGGGAATGGGGTGTGGGTATGAGGTAGTAGTGTGACATCGGAATTTCTTATTTTTCAATTTTTAAGCAAGAGTGTTAATTTTTAAAAAGTGTCCCTAATTTTGACTTTTGTTTTTAACAGGAAGAATATTTTGCTCATCTGTTTTTATTGCTCAGTCCCTCCTTGCAGTTTAGCTTTGCAGTTGCCTTTGTTAACCTTCTCATTGTTCTGAAGCCAGAATGAATGTAAGAGCCATAATTACTAGAATGTTCATTTCCTTTAGTTAACCTTTGTATCCAAATTCCTTTTGGTATCTGTGCGTTAGAGTGCAAATGGTATTTCTTTTTTATTTTATTTTATTTTACTTTATTTTAGGCTGCGTTGGGTCTTTGTTGCTGAGCACGGGCTTTCTCTAGTTGCGGCGAGCGGGGGCTACTCTTCATTGTGGTGTGCAGGCTTCTCATCGCGGTGGCTTCTCTTGTTGCAGAGCATGGGCTCTAGGCGCGCAGGCTTCGGTAGTTGTGGCTCATGGGTGTTAGAGTGCAGGCTCAGTAGTTGTGGCACACAGGCTTAGTTGTTCCGCAGCATGTGGGATCTTCCCAGAGCAGGGCTCGAACCTGTGTCCCCTGCATTGGCAGGCAGATTCTTAACCACTGCACCACCAGGGAAGCCCTAATGGTATTTCTTAACATTGGTTATGGTTTGTTTTGGATTAGGAGTTTTTCAAGAAGTATGGGATATTTGGGGCATTACTCTGTGCACATAATAACCAATCCCTCAAAACATACTTAAAAAGTAAAATGTTAAAACTTAAAAGCTCTTTATCCTCTATGGTCATAGCATTATTTGTACTGACAATTTTGAGCTGAATTTTTCCACCATGAGAGTTTCCATTCTGTCATCTACCTTTCAGAGCAAGAAATCACCTAGTGGTGATTTAACTCTACTTATTAAAAGAGAAAAAGTGGCAGTGCTCAGGGAACTGAAGGAAAGAAACACTTGCTGTGTAGTTTTATGTAAATCATTTAATTTAATGTAAATCACTGACTTTAATTTTCCTATAAATGAAGACAATACTACTACCTGCATTACTTGTCTCACAGATCTTTCATGAGGCTTACTTGAAAATGCATACCTTGGCATAATAATGGCATGATAGCTCATGAGGTATAACTGGAGAAGTATTAATAAGATGGAATAATGCTTATAAAGGCAGACACATGCATTATTCTTTCAAAAGTGTAAAGTACCATAGAAGTACAAGAAATTATTACACAAGGATCAGTACTGCCCACTTTTCCCCAGCAGATTACTCCTCTGTTCCATTTGCTTGGCCATACTCTTCTGCCCGTGGCATCTTTCATATCGTCTTGCACTGTTATTCATATATCTTTGCATTGTTTGCTTTTTATCTTTTTCTGGTGCATGCCTATCCCAACAAGAATATATATATATATATATATATATTTATATTTATATATACACATATACATATATATATATATATTTTTGCATTCTCCTTAGTACATAGTTGGTGTGCACGTACAAGGGGAGAGGGGTTGTTGGGGAAGCATGAGCCATGCAGTGCTTAGGAGGATGGCATAACAGGATGAGGCCCTGTGCCTGGAACACCCAAATATTTATCTATCTATCTATCTATAGATAGATAGATAGATATTTTTTTTGGCATCCTCCTCAGTGCATAGTTGGTGTGCATGGGGGATGTTGTGGGTAGATTAGAAACAAGTTTGGTATAGGTTGAAGAGGGCTTTCTAAACACTGGAAAGTTATTGGGTCTTTTTTTTTTTTAGGTTAATTTTTTTTATTAGTTTCTGCTTTATAACAAAGTGAATCAGTCATACATATACATCTGTTCCCACATCCCTTCCCTCCTGCGTCTCCCTCCCTCCCACCCTCCCCATCCCACCCCTCCAGGCTATTGGGTCTTTTTGAGCAGGGGACTAACCTGAGCTCATCTGTGCTTTGGGAAATTAGCTCCGGTGACAATGTGAAGATGGATGGAGAAGGGAAAAACTGGAGCCCAGGAGGCCAGTTAGAGGGTGATTGCATGGTTCGGATGAGATATAAAGAGAATTTAGGAAATATGGCAAAAGCAGAATAGCCAGGTTTGGCTGTTAATTGTTTGTGGATGGTGAAGGAGGGAAGTATGAAGTGCTTCAAAATACATCCTAGGTATTTTGTCAGGGTGACTAAGCTCGGGTAAACAAACGGTTAAGGTTTTATATTCTGTGTGCTGGAGCGAAGGATGCAGGTGGTTACTGATAGCACCAGTACTGGTTAGTATTGGTTTTTTCTTTTACATCCATTTTACATAATACCAATTGTAGACATTTTGACTTTTTTTCTTCTCCAATGGACTTTGTATTTAAGGAATGATTTTTCTTTTTGATCCTCTTTGTCTGTTCAGGCTGCTATTACAAAATACCATAGAGTGGGTGGTTTAAAAACAATAATTTATTTTTCACAGTTCTGGAGGCTAGGAAGTCCAAGATCAAGGTGCCAGTTGATTCAGTGTCTGGTGAGGGCCCACTTCCTGGTTCATAGATATCTGTCTTCTTCTGTATCTTCACACGGCCGAAGGGGTGAGGGAGCTCTCTGGGGTCTCTTTTGTAAGGGTACGAATCCCATCCATGAGGGCTCTGCTTAATTACCTAATGACCTAATGATCTCCCAAAGGCCTCACCTCCTAATACCATGACAACAGGGGTTAGAATTTCAACATATGAATTTTGGGGGTACACAATGTCCATAGCAGGTTGTTTAAGAGCAATTCACACATGGTTTTTCAGACATTATGTGTAGCAAAGCATTTAATAAACTTGTGACTACAAATAATCTTATTATTTCTTAGGTTCATGTCTGTTTACAGTATCTCAACAGTTTTTTGAAACAAATTTTAGAAAAAGAAGTCCCGTTCTCTAGGATTGGCTTGTCAAAGTGCAGCTAAACTTTACTAACGTGAAAGTCCTTGCATTATAAAAGCCCCACTTTCAAAGCCTTGCCACACCAGAAACAGTTCAATGACTGCATGAAAGATAAATACACCTACACCTAAAGGAAAAAAAGGAAGGACTACGTCGTTTTGTTATTTCCCTACCGAGGTATGTAACTAAGAAGTGGCTTATGAGTTAACTAAGAGCCACTTAGCAACAGAAGGGAGTAAAAGAACGAGTTAACGAAATACACATTCAGTTCCCATTCTATCTGCCATCTTATGATGCGGCTCTGTTCCTCCTCCTCCCACTTGTGAATTATTAGTGTGTTTTCAGGAAGCAAAAGTAAGCGGAGAGATGCTGCTAGGCGGAGCTGATATGTAGCAGGAGGACGGTGCAGCGTCTCCTTTTTTCCCCTCCTGAAGGGGTGGTTACTTAGGAGGCGCTCAGGGTGCACTGGAGGCCTGGGAAGCGCCGGGCACCCATAGGGTCGGCTCCGAGGCCGCAGAGCTGCTTCCCGCCGGGACGATTGAGCCCTGCGGACCCGAGGTCAACAGAAGGCGACAGCAGGGAAGCACAGCGGCCACAGAGATGTCACCGTGCTCAGTAACTCCCGCTCCCCCTTTTCTTTCTCTAACATCCCTTTCCTCTGGAGCAGGCCCCAAGCCGGCTCCTCCGCCCACCCTCGGTTGCCCAGAAAGCGGATATCACGAGGCCGCGAGTCGCCGGCGAGTGCACGCACATCCCGCTCCCGGCAGCAGCGGCGGCGGCGGTGCGCCTGCGCACAGGCCGAGTCACGCGCGGTGCGGCGCGGCGCGGGGGCGGATCGGCGCCCGGGGGGGCTGTAATTTGCCGCGCTGGTTGCCGCCCTCAGCTGTGCCGGGCGGTTCCGGGTTCTCCCTCTCCCGCGCCTCAGGCCACCATGGTGCTGGAGTCGGTGGTCGCGGACTTGCTGAACCGCTTCCTGGGGGACTATGTGGAGAACCTGAACAAGTCCCAGCTGAAGCTGGGGATCTGGGGCGGTAAGCGAGAGGGCGCGACCGCGGGCTGTCTGGGGTTGCCGGCGCTGGCCGAGGGGCCCACGCCGCGGGCTGCTCCTTTCCTGGCTCCAGCCTGGGCCGTGCTCCCTTCGCCGCCCGAGACTCCGCCTCCGGGGAGGGCGCTCGGCTGGGCCCCCTCCCTGGGCCGCAGGTGCGCGGCGTGGGGAGGCCTGCGTTGGCCTCCGCCGCCACGGGGTGTCCGCCCGGGCTGCCGGGATTCCCGGGTTTCGCGACCTTGAGGCCGAAGCCCCTGCCCCGTCCCACCTGCCCACCTTGGGCGGCCTCTCCCTGCCCTCAGCCTGGCCCCTTTGGCCCCGAAGCATAAAGAACCCCTCTCTGCTCCCCCACCGCGTGGAGCGAGGATGGCTGCGTGGCCTCACACGTTCAAAGTGGCACCAAGGAAGAAGAAAAAAGAAATTGTGTTTCGCAGTGATCTTTTTGGCAGTTGATAGCGAGCAGGACCTGGCTTCTCTTTAAGATTGCAGGGTTTGGGAAAGGATCGGCAGGCAGGGGACAATCATTACGAAAGGCTTGTCGGTAGGGATTCTTACTCATAATACTTTTGAGCTTCTGAGAAAGTGACAGCTTCCCTTAATATTGCTTATTCTCTCAACAGGAAGAGGACTTTCAGTTTTGTTTTGGAGCGATAGAGAGAAATTCAGGCCACGACCAGCATCATCATTAGGTGCTGCTTGGTTGCACGCCGAAGAATTTACACCAATGCTTCTACCCTAGGGGTTGTGTATAGAAGTAGACTGTAGTGTGCTTCTCCATTCTTCAAAAAGATTATTTGCACCATTTACATGTTAAGCTTTAGGGACATTGGGGATACTTTTGCACTCTGCAGAAGACTTTTGGGCATTTTGTCAGCTTTGGAGGGAAATCTAAAGAACTACTCAAGTGGATGGAACTGCTTTTAATTCAGTCAACAAGTAGTCCTAACCCCATCTGTCCTATACAGTAGCCACTATAGGAGCACTTGCAACGTAGTTAGTGCAAATTGAGGTGTGCTAGAAGTATAAAGTACTTAGTAGGAGAAAGAGTGTAATATCTCAACAATTTTTATGTTGATTACATGGTGAAATAATAATATTTGAATATATTAGGTTAAATAAAATATATCTTTAAAATTCATTCCCCCATTTCTTTTTACTTTTAAAAAATCTGACTCCTAAAATTTATAATTACATATATGGACCGTATATATATATATATATATATAGAGAGAGAGAGAGAGAGAGAGAGAGGGCAATTTTTTTGTGCTGCCCTAAATTACAGAGGAGCCTGCTTTTAGTAGTTTACTGATCTTTTTATTGGTTCTGCGTGGTTTGCCCAGCAATAACATATTTTGTTTACATGCCCTCCCCTCACACTTAGTGCAAGAGAAAGAGAAGTTAAGGAGACATTTAAGGAATTAAATGGCCAGTGCCTTCTGCAGGGATCAAGTGTTTCTTCAGACTACTGTCTAATAATACAAATTAATTCTTGTAGTTTGTAAACACTATTTGAAATCTGAAAAGGCTCTGGGCTAGCATTTAGGAAAAACCTGGGTTTGAGGTTGGTGTGTTCGACAATCCATTTACCTCACTGGTCCTTAATTTCTTCATCTTAATTTCACCTTTAATAGAAAAAAAATCATACCAGAAAATATAATATTCCTATGTAATCACTACTCAGAATTGCTTACCCAAGTTAAAACGTTTTGCCCTATTTATCTCAGATTTTTAAAAATTAAAAAAAGTTTATGGATACATTCGAAGATTCCTTCCCTCCCATATCTTATTTTCCTTTTTCTTTTTCTTTAAGACTTAGGGGTTGGACTAGGTAACACCTAAGGGTCCTTCCAGGGCCAATACTCTGTGATTCTAATTGTAAATATACTGTGAAATTGTGAAGTATACTGCCTGAGGATTTTGCATTTTTTCATGTTAGAAATTAAAATGCCATTATAATTTTACATCATTCTTGCCCTCTTTTTTGGTGAAGTGTAGGAAAGGAAACTTTCTTTTCTTGCAATTTATTATTATTTTTTTACAATAAGTTATTCTACCCATGGCCAACATCAACTTTATAACAGGCCAGAGCAAATAAACCCATTTCTTTTAGGAAATGCCTCCAGTGGAAGTCCAATCAGGTTTATCAGCCCATAGCTGTGCTTCTGGATATATAAAGGTCATTTCTTCTCGCTTTGAACTTCTGTGACTTGAATAAGGCCAGAGCAGCGTGAGCTCCTTCATTAAGTTGTACTGCCACTTGCTCTGCATTCATGGTGAGAAATGGTAGTCAGATCATGTTTCTTTCCTTTCTGTTCTTCACTTGGTACCAGTGAGCAGAGAGCCACAGTCATGAAATATGACAAGAAAAATAAAGTTTCAGCCTCATGCTGATTACTTGTGAATCCAAATCTATATATATATAGTCTTAACAGGTAGTCGAAGGGCAGCTTGAGAATGCAAGAAAAAACAGGCCTCTTTGCTTCTTTTTATCCATAAAACATAGCAGTATCTAAGTGTTTCTAAACCTGTTGAGGAATTTTTTTTTATTCCTTTCCTCCCAGCCAACACTTGGTGTAGTGAAAGCCACATTTCTTATTAGCTTGTCCTATAGTATGTAAAGTGAACAACAAAAAGTTCAATATTATAATGTACTTAGGCTTAGTTATCATTATTTAAAACAACACTTTAAAATTTTATTGAAAACAACTTTCCACATATTTGAATAGTATCATAAATTAAAACTTCACCTCTTTTCTACAAATAGAGCTGGAAGGTGGTACTTGGGTAACCATTCTGCTAGGAGGCTCTGCCATACTACTCACTCTTATGAAAGCCCTGAAATATACTTGAAAAGGAGAAAGTTCAGTGGTGACATAGCAGCTTTCCAACTTTCTTTGCCACAACAACTTCGTGTTTCAATACGGAAATGGAAGAGTGAGAGTCAGTTGTTTCTTCTCCTTCCCTTAGCTTCCCCTCCCAAGATAAAGTTACTGTGAACTCCTATTAGACTGAGTCTAGATGGGTTAATTTGGGTTAAATATTGAGTGAGCCAAAAGGTTTGTTCGTTTTTTTCTGTAAGATGGCTCTAGTAGCACTTAGTTCTTTAACTTCATTTGAAAACATTTTGTTAGATGGTATGTGACAGCTCTCACATCAGCATGCATTTAAAAAAAGTTTTCAAAATTGGTGAATTTTTGTGTAGCTGTTTTAATATTGAAGATGGAAGAAAAAAAGCAGCATTTTCGGCATATTATGCTTTATTATTTCAAGAAAGGTAAAAACGAAACTGAAATGCACAAAAAGTTGTGCAGTGTATGGAGAAGGTGCTGTGACTGATCGAACGTGTCAAAAGTGGTGTGCGAAGTTTCGTTCTGGAGATTTCTCCCTGGACGATGCTCCATAGTCTGGTAGACCAGTTGAAGCTGTGAACGTGTGAGGCCACGCGATCAAATCGAAACAATAATTGAGAACATCCAACGTTATACTGCACAGGAGATAGCCAACATACTCAAAATATCCAAATCAAGTGTTGAAAATCATTTACACCAGCTTGGTTATGTGAATCGCTTTGATATTTGGGTTCCACCTAAGTTAAATGAGAAAAACCTTCTTGACCATATTTCCGCCTGCGATTCTCTACTGAAACGTAATGAAAACGTTCCGTTTTTAAAACAAATTGTGACGGGCGATGAAAAGTGGATACTGTATAGTAATATGGAACTGAAGAGATCGTGGGGCAAGCAAAATGAACCACCACCAACCACACCAAAGGCCGGTCTTCGTCCAAAGAAGGTGATGTTGTGTAATGGTGGGATTGGAAGAAGTCCTCTATTATGAGCTCCTTCTGGAAAACCAAACAATTAATTTCAACAAGTACTGCTCCCAGTTAGACCAACTGAAAGCAGCACTCGACGAAAAGCGTCCAGAATTAGTTAACAGAAAATGCATAATCTTCCATCAGGATAACCGTTTACTACATTGACATAGTATTCTTAGGCCAGTCACTTAAGCTCTCCAAGCCTCAGTTTCTTTCTGTGTCCTGCCTCCTTCACCAGGAGGCTGTGAGGATCAAGTAATGTAATAGCTCTGAAAGTGTTTTCTAAAATAGAAAGGTTTATGTTCTTATTGTAGTCATTCCTATTTCAGTACAATATGCATTCTAATTAATTGAGTCAAGACTTATTGAGTACCTACTATGAGGAGAATCAATAAGGAGTTTATGATCAGGTTGGGGATTTAAATAGTTAAGTGTTAAGTGCCATAAGAAAGGTGTAGTGAAACTTCTGTGAAAGTTCAGATGGGTTATTTCTGACTGGAGGTATTTAACATCAGCACTATATTTCTTGTGTTTATTTTGTAGGTCATTTTGTGTTTTAAAAGCCATTCTTGGACTGAGGTGGGCTTGTTCCAAATTACGCCAGTACCATTTGATTCTTATTCATAAATATACTAACCTTGTTATTTTCTGTAATTTAGCAACCATTTTTCTATTGAACTTTTCTGAGATGGCTCCAACTCTGCTTGCCTTGGTTTTATTTGCTAATTTAATGGATTTAATTTCATTCCCCTCTTCTGGTTCATTTGTAAAGATTATTAGATAAATTTTGATCCAGGATTTACTTTTTTAAGATACTTCTTAAAATATCCTTCAAGATTAGCTTTGAAACTGTATATGTGACTCTAGTCATGTATGCTTATCCAAAATGTTTCTGTTTATTTATGAGTATCATACAGGGTTAAAAATTAGAAATTTTGTCTTCTGAAGCCAGACTACACTTACTGCTTGCTGTCATCCTTTAGGGTTGCCAGTCCATCATAGAAGGAAATCTTTTCACAGAACTTCTCTACTTGTCTCTCACCTTGGTTTCTTTAGAAATTCATGGGATTAGGGACACTTGATCGTGGGATTGGCTTTAGTGCCTTCCTTGCTGGCAGAGTTAAGTCTATCCATCTCCAATTATTAGTCATTCTCCCCTCGCCTTTTTTTTTTTTTTGGTTATTGTTAAAAGATTAGACATATTTACCCTTCGTCTAGGTTTTCAGGAACTTCCTATGGCCTCTTTGTGTTCTTAGCCCAGAGTGATCTGATTATAGTTATTAAAGTTATTTGCATGTGTATAGAATTATGTTATCTTGAATAGAAATGGAAAGCTAAATCTTAGCTTTTTCCTTAGTATTGAGTTAAATATAAGATGGTTGATATTTAGGAGGGAGTCTGCTTTCTGTATCTGCAGAAAAGCATGCATTTTAGTGGAAGAGTACTTCTTAGCACAGTGCCTTACTTAGATAAGGCACGCATCTACTGGTTGAATGAATGAATGCACTTTTACCCTGGTGTTAATCAGAAATACACTGCTGTTCCTCCCCTTTTCTTTGTGTTAGGACTAGTGGCTCCTCCTTCAGTGCAAATAATTCATAGACTGTATCATTCTTATTTCATTGTTATATTTACTGTTTGTTAGATAACATTCACATTTTTCAGAGAGGAAGTGTGCATTTGTTTGCTGGACTCTAAGTAGTATAAATAGATCTTTTTTATGTGTCTGTAGAGAAGGTAAATAGTAAATATAGAAAGAATTTATGTAATACATATTGAGGTCATATTGACATTAGAATTTACCTTGTTTTGTTCCCCATTTCATATTACAATTTGTGTAATAGTTTTTAACATGAAAGTAATACATGTTTATTGTAAAAACTAGAAAATACTGAAGAACATTAATAAAAAATCCTTAATTCTACCTCCTAGCAATAGTCGCCATTTCCGTTTTTTATCTGCCTTTCTAAATATACTTGTTTAGCTCTGTTAGCCATATTGGTAGTTTTCAGTATTTCACATGTTAAATACCATCTATTACTTCATTAAAGAACGAGAAAGTAGAAAGTGTGCTTTTTATGAGGGCACTTATTATGTTAGTGCCTTAATAATTATTAGAAAATGCTTCATATCTACTGCAGGTTACTTGTGAGCACTCCTGGTGACCCTTGACCCACTAGTTGAAAATTAATGGGTAGGACAATCAAAATTCATGAGCAAGTTTACAAGTCTCCATATGGTCTTAGATCATGTTAAATTGGTTTGGATTCCTTCAAATATGCACTAGCTTCTGTGCAGATCAATTCTTTTGGCCTGAGTAGAATTCCCAATTGTAATTTTTTGTAATTTGCCATCTGACAATTAAACCCAGGAATATTTTTCCACTTTATGTAATTTTTATACATATAATGCATTTTAAGGATTTTTTCGCAATTCTCAAACACATCAGTTTTCCATGACTACTGTATTATCCCTATATTTGGTCAGTGATGACATCTTGTCATGTCTGCCTCCAGAGTAACTTGTTGTTGGTGTTGTTGAATTGGTTTTTATTTTTACTTCTTTTTTAAAAAATTTATTTAATTAATTTTTTTATACAGCATGTTCTTATTAGTTATCTATTTTATACATACTAGTGTATATATGTCAATCCCAATCTCCCAGTTCCTCCCACCACCACCACCTTGGGGTCCGTACATTTGTTCTCTACATCTGTGTCTCTATTTCTGCCTTGTAAACCGGTTCATCTGTACCATTTTTCTAGATTCCACATATATGTGTTAATATACAATATTTGTTTTTCTCTTTCTGACTTACTTCACTCTGTATGACAGTCTCTAGATCCATCCACGTCTCAACAAATGACCCAGTTTCGTTCCTTTTTATGGCTGAGTAATATTCCATTGTATATAGGTACCACATCTTCTTTATCCATTCGTCTGTCGATGGGCATTTAGGTTGCTTCCATGTCCTGGCTATTGTAAATAGTGCTGCAATGAACATTGGGGTGCATGTATCCTTTCGAATTATGGTTTTCCCTGGTATATGCCCAGGAGGGGAATTGCTGGACCATATGGTAGCTCTGTTTTTAGTTTTTAAAGGAACCTCCATGCTGTTCTCCATAGTGGCTGTATCAATTTACATTCCCACCAGCGGGGTAAAAGGGTTCCCTTTTTTCCACAGCCTCTCCAGCATTTGTTGTTTGTAGACTTTTTGATGCTGGCCATTCTGACCGTGTGAGGTGATACCTCATTGTAGTTTTGATTTGCATTTCTCTAATAATTGGTGATGTTGAGCAGCTTTTCATGTGCCTCTTGGCCATCTGTATGTCTTCTTTGGAGAAATGTCTATTTAGGTCTTCTGCCCATTTTTTTTTTTTTTTTTTTTTTTTTTTTGTGGTATGCGGGCCTCTCACTGTTGTGGCCTCTCCCATTGCGAAGCACAGGCTCCGGATGCGCCCGCTCAGCGGCCATGGCTCACGGGCCCAGCCGCTCCGCGGCATGTGGGATCCTCCCAGACCAGGGCACGAACCCGTGTCCCCTGCATCGGCAGGCGGACTCTCAACCACTGCGCCACCAGGGAAGCCCTTCTGCCCATTTTTTGATTGGGTTGTTTGTTTTTTTAATATTGAGCTGCATGAGCAGTTTATATATTTTGGAGATTAATCCATTGTCAATTCATTTGCAGATATTTTTTCCCATTCTGAGGGTTGCTTTTTCTGTTGTTTATATAGTTTCCTTTGCTGTGCAAAAGCTTTTAAGTTTCATTAGGTCCCATTTGTTTATTTTTATTTCCATTACTCTAGGAGGTGGATCAAAAAAGATCTTGCTGTGATTTATGTCAAAGAGTGTTCTTCCTATGTTTTCCTCTAAGGGTTTTATAGTGTCTGGTCTTACATTTAGGTCTCAAATCCATTTTGAGTTTAGTTTTGTGTATGGTGTTAGGGAGTGTTCTAATTCCATTCTTTTACATGTAGCTGTCCAGTTTTCCCAGCACCACTTATTGAAGAGACAGTCTTTTCTCCATTGTATATCCTTGCCTCCTTTGTCATAGATTAGTTGAACATAGGTGTGTGGGATTATCTTCAGGCTTTTTATCCTGTTGCATTGATCTATAGTTCTGTTTTTGTGCCACTACCATATTGTCTTGATTACTGTAGCTTTGTAGTATAGTATGAAGTCAGGGAGTCTGAGTCCTCCGGCTCTGTTTTTTTCCCTCAAGATTGCTTTGGCTATTCGGGGTCTTTTGTGTCTCCATACAAATTTAAGATTTTTTGTTCTAGTTCTGTAGAAAATGCCATTTGTAATTTGATAGGGATTGCATTGAATCTGTATATTGCTTTGGGTGGTATAGTCATTTTCACAATATTGATTCTTCCAATCCAAGAACATGGTATATCTCTCCATCTGTTTGTGTCATCTTTGATTTCTTTCATCAGTGTCTTAGTTTTCTGAGTATAGGTCTTTTACCCCCTTAGGTAGGTTTATTCCTAGGTATTTTATTCCTTTTGTTGCAATGGTGAATAGGATTGTTTCCTTAATTTCTCTTTCTGATGTTTTGTTGTTAGTGTATAGGAATGCAAGAGATTTCTGTGCATTAATTTTGTATCCGGCAACTTTACCAAATTCATTGATTAGCTCTTGTAGTTTTCTGGTGGCATCTTTAGGATTATCCATGTATAGTATCATGTCATCTGCAAACAGTGATGGTTTTACTTCTTCTTTTCTGATTTGGATTCCTTTTGTTTCTTTTTCTTCTCTGATTGCCGTGGCTAGGACTTCCCAAACTATGTTGAATAATAGTGGCGAGAGTGGACATCCTTGTCTTTTTCCTGATCTTAGAGGAAATGCTTTCACTTTTTCACAATTGAGAATGATGTTTGCTGTGGGCTTGTCATATATGGCCTTTATTATGTTGAGATAGGTTCCCTCTGTGCCCACTTTCTAGAGAGTTTTTATCATAAATGGGTGTTGAATTTTGTCAGAAGCTTTTTCTGCATCTATTGAGATGATCATATGGTTTTTATTCTTCAGTTTGTGAATATGGTGTATCACATTGATTGATTTGCATATATTGGAGAATCCTTGCATCCCTGGGATAAATCCCACTTGATCATGGTCTATGATCCTTTTAATGTGTCGTTGGATTCTGTTTGCTAGTATTTTGTTGAGAATTTTTGCATCTATATTCATCAGTGATATTGGTCTGTAGTTTTCTTTTTTTGTAGTACCTTTGTCTGGTTTTGGTATCAGGGTGATGGTGACCTCGTAGAATGAGTTTGGGAGTGTTCCTTCCTCTGCAATTTTTTGGAAGAGTTTGGGAAGGATGGGTGTTACTCTTCTCTAAATGTTTGATAGAATTCACCTGTGAAGCCATCTGGTCCTGGACTTATGTTTGTTGGAAGATTTTTAATCACAGTTTCAATTTCATTACTTGTGATTGGGCTGTTCATATTTTCTGTTTCTTCCTGGTTCAGTGTTGGAAGATTATACCTTTCTAAGAATTTGTCCATTTCTTCCAGGTTGTCCATTTTATTGGCAAAGAGTTGCTTGTAGTAGTCTCCTATGACACTGTATTTCTGCGGTGTTTGTTGTAACTTCTCCTTTTTCATTTCTAATTTTATTGATTTGAGTCCTCTCCCTCTTTTTCTTGATGAGTCTGGCAAAAGGTTTATCAGTTTTGTTTATCTACTCAAAGAACCAGCTTTTCGTTTTATTGATCTTTGTTATTGTTTTCTTTGTTTCTATTTCATTTATTTCTACTCTGATCTTTATGATTTCTTTCCTTCTGCTAATTTTGGGTTTTTATTCTTCTTCTTTCTCTAGTTCCTTTAGGTGCAAGATTAGATTGTTTATTTGAGATTTTTCTTGTTTCTTGAGGTAGGATTGTATTGCCATAAACTTCCCTCTTAGAACTTCTTTTGCTGCATCCCATAGGTTTTGGATCGTCATGTTTTCATTGTCATTTGTCTCTAGGTGTTTTTTGATTTCCTCTTTGATTTCTTCAGTGATCTCATGGTTATTTAGTAATGTATTGTTTAGCCTCCATGTGTTTGTGTTTTTTACGTTTTTTCCCACTGTACTTGACTTTTAATCTCATAGCATTGTGGTTGGAAAAGATGTTTGATATGATTTCAGTTTTCTTAAATTTACTGAGGCTTGATTTGTGACCCAAGATTTGATTTATCCGGGAGAATGTTCCTTGTTCACTTGAGAAGAAAGTGTAATCTGCTGTTTTTGGATGAAATGTCCTATAAATATCAGTTAAGTCTATCTGGTCTGTTGTGTCATTTAAGGCTCGTGTGTCCTGATTACTTTTCTGTCTGGGTGATCTGTCCATTGGTGTAAGTGAGGTGTTAAAGTCCCCCACTATTACTGTATTACTGTCGACTTCCTCTTTTATAGCTGTTAGCAGTTGCCTTATGTATTGAAGTGCTCCTATGTTGGGTGCATATATATTTATAATTGTTATATCTTTTTCTTGGATTGATCCCTTGATCACTATGTAGTGTCCTTCCTTGTCTCTTGTAACATTCTTTATTTTAAAGTCTGTTTTATCTGATATGAGTATTGGTACTCCAGCTTTCTTTTGATTTCCACTGGCATGGAAAATCTTTTTCTGTCCCCTCACTTTCAGTCTGTATGTGTCTGTAGGTCTGAAGTGGGTCTCTTGTAGACAGCATATATATGGGTCTTGTTTTTGTATCCATTCAGGCAGCCTGTGTCTTTTGGTTGGAGCATTTAACCTATTCACATTTAAAGTAATTATCAATATGTATGTCCCTGTTGCCATTTTCTTAATTGTTTTGGGTTTGTTTTTGTAGGTCCTTTTCTTCTCTTGGGTTTCCCACTTAGAGAAGTTCCTTTAGCATTTGTTGTAGAGCTGGTTTGGTGGTGCTGAATTCTCTTAGCTTTTGCTTGTTTGTAAAGCTTTTGATTTCTCTGTCGAATCTGAATGAGATCCTTGCTGGGTAGAGTAATCTGGGTGGTAGGTTCTTCCCTTTCATCACTTTAAGCATATCATGCCACTCCCTTCTGGCTTGTAGAGTTTCTGCTGAGAAATCAGCTGTTAACCTTGTGGGAGTTCCCTTGTATGTTATTTGTCATTTTTCCCTTGTGGCTTTCAATAAGTTTTCTTTGTCTTTGATTTTTGTCAGTTTTATTACTATGTGTGTCAGCATGTTTCTCCTTGGGTTTATCCTGCCTGGGACTCTCTGCGCTTCCTGGACTTGGGTTGCTATTTCCTTTCCTGTGTTAGGGAAGTTTTCGACTATAATCTTTTTACATATGTTCTCTGGTCCTTTCTCTCTCTCTTCTCCATCTGGGACCCCTATAATGTGAATGTTGCTGGGTTTAATGTTGTCCCAGAGGTCTCTTAGGCCGTCATCATTTCTTTTCATTCTTTTTCTTTATTCTCTTCTGTACAGTGAATTCCACCATTCTGTCTTCTAGGTCACTTATCTGTTCTTCTGTGTCAGTTATTCTGCTGTTGATTCCTTCTAGTGTATTTTTCATTTCAGTTATTGTATTGTTTATCTCTGTTTGTTTGTTCTTTAATTCTTCTAGGTGTTTGTTCTTTAATTCTTCTTGGTCTTTGTTAAACATTTCTTGCATCTTCTCGATCTTTGCCTCCATTCTTTTTCTGAGATTCTGGATCGTCTTCGCTATCATTATTCTGAATTTTTTTCCTGGAAGGTTGCCTATCTCCACTTCATTTAGTTGTTTTTCTGGGGTTTTTTCTTGTTCCTTCATCTGGTACACAGTCCTCTGTCTTTTCATTTTGTCTGTCTTTCTGTGAATGTGGTTTTCGTTCCACAGGCTGAAGGATTGTAGTTCTTTTTGGTTGTTCTGTCTGCCCTGTGGTGGATGTGGCTATCTCCAAAATAACTTTTTAATCTATCTCTTCGACTCTGAAGTTACTGTCTACTTCAGGTTTTAATTTCTCTGCAGTATATTGTAGATGCTTTCTTCCTATTATTATGCTGTAGTATTTTCTTCCCATTTGTGAGGCGTCTTACCTCTTACTTTCCTTTTGAAGTTTTTAAGTTTATCTTAGGAAATTTACAATATACTTATGCAAAGGAAATGAACTTTATTATATGGCAATAACAACTGTGATTATTTTAGTATCTAGTCTTGTAGTTGTTATCTGTGCATAGGAAGCATAGTATTTTTTAAATAATAAATGTGTCATGAGTGATTAAGAAAATGCATAACTGCATAATTTATACTTGTATTTAGTGTTGAAACTTTAGTTTTAGTAATCTTTAGAGAATTTAAGTGAAATGAAAACTTTTTTCTTTTGCTTAAGTTTTTACATAAGCAAGAATACTTACATATTGTGTATCAACATATAAGTGCAGTGTTTAAAATTTGAGTCATGTAATTGTGTCATTGTTGCTTTAGTTTTTTATAACTTAATATCTGAATAGACTTTTAAAAAGTTGGACTAATGAAAGAATATTAGAATCATAAACAGTAATTACTGGGAAAGTAGGATGTTTGAAATTTTAAAAGATTAACAGTGTGGTCTTGTAGAAAAATTTCACTGACACCATGATTAAGGAAAGAATCCTGGGTTATAGGATAATTGATCTGTTATAATAGTCAGCTCTTTACTTCCTTCTTTTGAGATTTTGGCTTAATCGTTAAAAATGATGGATACTTTCTTTGGTTCTAAAGTTCTTTAGTCTGAAGTCTTCAACTTCTTTCTTTCTTTTTTTTTAAACATCTTTATTAGAGTATAATTGCTTTACAATTGTGTGTTTCAACTTCTTTCTCATTAAATGTTAGCCTGATTAACTATTTTGTAATTTGTTTTGCATTGGGCTAGCCTAAAATATTTACAATAAGTAGCAGCTCTTTTGTGCCAGTAGCTCCTTAAGTTCTTGAAGTTTGCTTTGCTGACTTCTTAGCATTTAGCATAGTATCGTAGTGTTTGGTTTTGCATTAAGACAGGGTAACTATTTGGTGTATTAACTTCATATTTTTGTCTTTTATTTTTTAAAGGTAATGTGGCTTTAGATAATCTACAAATAAAAGAAAATGCTCTGGTAAGTTTTTTTTTTTTTTTTTTTTTTTTTTTTTTTTTTTAAACTATGTTGACTACTCAGTTAATTCAGTAAGCTCTTAGAAACCCTGGTTACTAGGTATCTGGTACCAGGTGCCAGATGAAGTGATTGAGTCGCTCAGAGAAGGATTACTTTTTTAACTGTTTGCTCTAGGAAAATCTGAGATTGAAGATTTAGGAAAAAAGTATTTTTACTAATGATAGAAATAGTATCTCTTGGAAAATAATGTTTTTCCCTTTTATATATTTGACTGTATAGCTTTGTAGTAGGCATTTGTCTTAATGAAATAGTTTTCTTCAGAATTATCTTTAAATATTTTTCAGGTAAATAAGGACTTTATTTTAACAATGTATCTAATAAATAATTGTATTTTTTAGAAATATATTGGCAGTCCAGCCTTATAATACTATGGTAATGTTAAGAGGTAAAACAGATTTTTTTGGAATCTAGCTCTAGACAGTAATTTGGGTCATTTGCTATTGAGCTAAAAGCAAAACTCTCCCCATCTTCCAAGACTCCTACCCCCCTTTGTTTTTAGCCTCTTGGACTTAATTTGAGTTTATGAAATGTCTTAAGAATGAGTTTATTCTTTAATCAATAGGTCAGATTTATAATTAACCTACATTATGTTTTATAGTCCTAGCTTTGACCTCTGGTTGAATTTCTACATGATGAACTGTGTAATTAAGGAGAGCCTTATACACAAAGTTCTCCCATGACTGGTCTCATGGAAGCCAATTTTGGATGTTGAAGATCTAGGAGTAGAACTCAAGAAGTAACAGTTTATTTTGTTACTGGCATAGTGGAAAGGTCATGGACCTTGTACCCTGGCCGACCTAGGTTTGAGTGATAGCTCTGGCTTTGACCAGCTGTGTGACTTCTGGGAAGTTTCTCAATTTCTTTGAGCATCAGTTTAATCATCTTTAGAATGAAGTTAATAATACAAAACAGTATAATATTTGTGTACCTTTATGGCTTGAATAAAATAAAAAGTAGAGCCTGGCAAGTAGTGGACTCTCAAAATATTTAAATTTTCTTTCCCTCCCTTTATATAGGATGCTATAATTTAAAAAATTTTATCCAAAATTTTAGAACTTAAGGTTCCATTGCTAGAGATTGGAATAAAGTCTATTTTTACTCTACTTACGAAAATATTTTAGAATATAATAAGTCTAGATAGAATTGTGGTTGCAGGGTATCTAATATACTTAGATGACAGATTGCATTCTGTTAGCCTAATTTGAATTTTGGTTACGATTAAATCTAATAAATTATTTTGTAATTTATATTCTCCATTAATTCAAACTAGCCTCCTTTCCCCAGTTAATCCAGCTTGGTGAGGTTTTACTTTGATATGGGTTCTTTACATTTATTTTGTGTGAAAAATTATTTCAGGAGGATTAAAATGAGTGTGAGACCACACTTATAGAAGTGTATAGTTTTCCATTGGTATCCTGTATGATATGAAGACCCTTGAATTTATTTGTCCCCTTCCCCTGCCCAACCCCTGGAGGGTAGAGCTGCTCTCTCATTACCAGTGAGGATTTTTTGTTTGGGTCTAAAAAAAGGTTTATTGTCAAAATCTGTTAGTGTTTTGTTCAGTTTCTGTTCACTTAGAATAGTTGAGTAATCAGATGAGTGGGTAAATTGATTATTTTAGTTAATTATTATTATTTTTTTTTTTAGTTAAATTTTAATTGATTGGTTAATTCTTACCTAAAGTACATATTTAAGTTGCCAGATTTCCATAGTATTAGCATGTAAGGTACACCTAACAGAAAGGCTATTCTGACTGGTTGAATTTTTAATTATTTTAAAGACTCAAGCGAACATTGTGAATATCAGTTATTGTTTAGTACTCTGTGAATAAAAAAGTTATTTGAACTTTCTAGTGATTTGGAATCTAGATAAGTGAAAGTTCATCGTTATTGATTGGTACCTGTTAGTAACTTATCTAAAGTAAATGCTAATATGGTAGATAATATGTTGGGAATCTGCCTTTTAAGATTTGTTTATTCATTTACTGAATATTTTACTTGAAGAAGATTGTTGTTCAGTTATTGTCTTCAACTTATTTAAGTGAAAAGAATCTTCCTTTTCCTTCCTTTTAGTATTTCACATAAGCAGTGTCCATCTGTTATTTTAAAAATTCATAGAATTTCCATCTTGCTTGGTTTGGTTTATTAAAACAACTAACCAGTTTACCCAATTACTTTCTTTAACTACAAACTCTTTTTCTGTTGTTCTTATTTATAATTTTGCTTCTCTTATGAATTCTTTCTTTAAAGTCAAGTGTAAGTTAATAAAAACTTTTTTTTCAGCTGAGAAACATATCCTTTATGAGTTACTCAAATATAGAAAATTTATTTTGTTTTTCCTTAGAGATGATTGTGTATTTAAATTATGATAGAAAGGTGATTTGGGTGGGGGCTTAATAATTTAAGATGTTCTTTAATCTTTTTTCTTTCTTCTGAAGAGTGAATTGGATGTTCCTTTTAAAGTCAGGGCTGGCCAAATTGGTAAGTACTTCACTCTTCATTTGAATTTTTCTTTGTCCTTTCAGTTTTTTATTGTTCCTGTTATTTAATCTCAAACATCATTTTTATTTTTTATTTATTTATTTATTTATTTATTTATTTATTTATTTATTTTGCGGTACGCGGGCCTCTCACCGCTGTGGCCTCTCCCATCCCAGAGCACAGG